>NC_141990.1:55362830-55962830 GCF_049901715.1 Pseudonaja textilis | reverse complement strand
AGATTCTATCCATGGGTTTCTCTACTAGTAAAGAAACACATTTCTTCATTTTATCTCTTACAGCTATGTCCTTCATATTTTGCTAAAGCAGCATCCATGTAGAGAACCATCTAAATATCTTACAGTTACTTCTTTGAAGATTTGTTAGAAAATAAAGTTGCTGCCCTTGATATTCTCAAAAGCTTGAATATATGTTTCTTTCAGACACTGGACATCCATCACTTGATATGTCTGAAAAACTAACAACACGGGGTGTCTTGTCATAGCTAAAGCTAGCCTACTGATAGATTCAGACTTCATCAAACTCATAAGAAAAATTACTAAGTAAGCTATATTACATATTTTCTTCTGCCCAAGACCAACATAGGAGGTAGATTGAGGGGTCAAAGGATGGAAATGATACATCGTTTAGAAGGCAGATGAGCATAATCAGTTCTTCCAATCTCATAAGGAGTCTCTCCTAAGAATTCTTTAAAATATACTTCATGCATGACAGCATAATCAACATTAATGTAGTCCATTCCTTCTTTTTTCAGCAAGTAATATGATAAAATCTATAGTAGCAGAACTAAGTCCATTCACCTCCATCCTATGTCAATTCTGTTCTGCTGTCAGGTGGTAATAAATACTGAAAGCAGCGGCTCTATCCTCTGCACAGCATACTCACATTTCCTGCTGTTGTCTTACTTTCTTCAGACCCGAAAGCATTTGGACAATGGCACATATCCTATTGTAATGATAAGCTACCAAGCATTAATAGCACTATTAGTAATATGTAATGGGATTGTCAAACCATCCCACTCCTAGTGTAATAGGTAATACTTCATCATTAACAGGGGATGTCAGAGGAGCAGCCACTAGCTTCCGAATATTTAATTTTGAAACTAAAAGATTGCTGAAGTTTTTTTGGGAAGTAGGCAAGAAACTTCAAGCCTGGTATTATCTGGGGGTCTTCACAAGGATCAAGGATGAAAAATTAAAATAGTAGAGCTGGGCTTACTTCAGATTCCGGTGCCATGACCATAATAATGATTTGATTACTTTAGGTTTCTTGACAAGCTTTTATTAAAATGGGGGAAGTGGCATCTTCTGCAAGCCCAAGCAGGATTTCATCTATGAAATTAAAAAGCCAGAACATCTAGGGTAGATCCCAGCACTCACCTTCATAGAGCAGTGCTTTTAATTTTTGTGTCAGCCAACTAATCCAAAAAGATCAATAGCACTGAAACTAGTTGAAGGTCAAAGAATGTATAAAAGTTGGGCATCCTTCTTCCAGCATTATTAAAACTGTACTAAAACCTCATTACAAGCATTCAGAAAGCAAATTATGCCATCTAAGAGTACCTGGTATTGTCAAACTCAAGGGACAGACTTGACCTCTGGAGAAAGAGACATGCCAGTGAATCAGTGTGCAAGGGGTACTGATACACTTCCCATCTCTCTGGGTTCAGAAACAGCACTTTCAGGATCCCCCTCTGTCAGGATGTTTCCCTAATGTATGTGAACGCCAGGTATCACAGCAGTCTAGATTTTTTTCCATATAATTCTCGTAACCTATCATTTTTATTTTAATTGATTAATCAAATTAATATGGTTGGCCATCTTATCTGGGCTGTGTACACAATCCAATAAAACAGCAAATGTATAAAAACAATTATTAGCAAAGACTATTATATAATCATTATTTTAAAAGCATAAAAAAGTACAAAGACACAACTAAAACAGGAAAAGGAAATAATAGAGGGATGAGGAATATTAATAAAATGGAGTCACCTCATGAGTTCATCCATTCCCTGTGTAGCATAGGCTTGCTGGCATATTTAGGTCTTGAGGGACCTTTGAAAGTTCTGGCTAAAGATTCCACAATTTGGGTGCCAGAGCAGAAAACAAAATTATAAACTTAAGTCTCAATCTTTTAAACCTGTTCTGTCTATAGAGCAGACACTCTTAAAATTAATTTCTGGGTCCATTGTTCAAAACTATCCTTCAATATGTTTAATGTTAAAATATTTTGCTTTTTTTCTGCTTTATTAATTTAAACATTCTTCTTTAATTGTAATCTTCAGTTCTTTCTGGTTCCTTCTACTATCCAATCTTCAAAGCTTCATCTTTCATGTGTTTTTTAAGAGAATTCAGAACAAAAACATTTTCCCATGGGAAGCATTCTTAGAATTGATTCCAAAATCTTATTCAAAATCCATCTGGACCCTGTTCATTGGTAACTTTCCACAAAATCAAATTTCTAATCACTCTTTTTCTCTTTATTAAAAAAAATCCTTAAATCTATACATGAAACTTATTTTGCTAGAAATAAGAAACTCACCTAGTGCCTGAAGCTTGTGGTTCCAAAAGCTCCACATAGCTGGAAGCAGTTAACATCCAAAAGTAGTTAGAAAAGGAAGTATGCAAACCCAATGTTTTGTGTTTGCACATTTCCTTCTAGTTAGCAACTATGGTTTGAGTAAAAAGATGATTCTAAACCTACCGCAGAGTGCCCTCTTGCAGTCTCCTCATGAGGAGAAACAGTATGGAGAATTTGTGGGTAATCTCAAATCTTCTCCTTTTCTGGAGAGCAACTATGAAGAAGCAGTCTATTTGCTGGTTCTTCATTTTGCCACAGTCATTGGCTCTACTTTTAATGGGAACATCTTTAATACATCATTTCCTCCCTGGAAGTACAAAATCAACAAATCCTTCTGGTTAATATAATCCACATTCTCTGTCATTCTTCCTTAAGCAGTGAATGTATTTATCAGTGAAGAGATCTCCACAAAAGGGTACATGTCTCCTGAGATGCACATAGCCAAAGGAAATATTTTGTATTTTGTTTCAAATAAAAGCAAATCCTCTGCTCTTTTCTCTAACAAAATACCCTAACCAGTAGACAAAGTGAGGCAATTGCTTCTGGCAGCGGAAACCAAATAAGTACAGCAATGACACTTCTTAAGTGTTCCTCCTTATTTCCCCAATCATCCCTCTTTCTTCAAGGACAGTCTTTTGTGAAGCACAGCCTGACTGGGAGTTGCTATCATGTTTTGTCATATTGCTACACACAGCAAAACTATCTTGAATCAATCCTGCAATGCTTATGAATAAATAAAACTGGAATATAGAATAATAAAAAGTGTTGACTCCCTCTAGAGACCTTTATGAATAGCTCAATAGGTCTCTTATCACCTTCATTCAATCTTTAACCCTTCCCTTTTAGAAATAAGGAAACAAAGCAACCTTCTTTGCATGTTCCTCCTATAAATATTATACTACTAAAATAATGGATAGAATTACTGGATTAAAAACCTATCAAGTAGACCGAATTACTCTATACTATCTTCCTTCCTTCCTTCCTTCCTTCCTTCCTTCCTTCCTTCCTTCCTTCCTTCCTTCCTTCCTTCCTTCCTTTTGCAATTCTGCCCTGCCTCCATGTAAAAGAGATGGAGGGAGGGAGAAAGAAAAATGGAGAAGACGGGAGTTATATTCATCTGTGATTTTCCATGCTTTGGGATAGTAGTATATTTAAGCACACCCAGGGATCTTAGTTTGGTGCAGACAACAACTTTAATGCTATATGGTTGGGCAGCTATATAAATGTGTTCAATATAAAAATGCATTTTCTGCATTCTACCAAGGGGAGCCAACTGAATTTCAAGCTAACCACCACCACCACAAGAAGGTGGATGGACAAAAAATTCTGGAATCTAGAGAAGTCCTAGCCTCAAGAGTCCAATCATATCAATATCTGTAGCTAATTCAACAAATGATGATAAGGAACCTGTAGGTTAATGTGGTATGTGAACCCAGGTGTAATATCTCTTCTTCCGGAATCTCACATTTTCCTTCAGCATTTGGGGGGTACCATCTTTCAATATTTTTCTTCTGTCTTTAATAAAGAAACATTACAAAAATATTTGCTTGATATTCAAGTAAGATTATTATATTTGGAGTGCAAAAATTTAGATACAGCAAGGAAATAAGGAAAAGTATTTTTGCTAAGACATGATAACTCAATATTAGGCTGCGATGTACAGTGTTAGAATCCAATGAAAAAATAAAAATAGATCCTCTCTCTACCACCCACCATCCCCACTACATATTTTTATTCTTTACAACTCAGTGGAATCTTGGAAAGGAAACACATAAAGGGGTTCGTGACTTCATCTGTCTGTCTTTCTGTAATTTCTAAAAACTGAACAAAATGGAACTAAATTTGTTTCAGGAAGATGAGCCAGAAAAATTTGTTACAGCAGGATAAGCCAGGGGAAAAAAATAAAAAGCAGGTTTTAAAATGAGTCAGATCTGAGCAGGTATTCTGAAGGGAAAAGATCTGCTATTGTTTCCTAAGAGAGAATTAATTGAACGATGGCTCAGAATGTTGCTGACTTCTCCATCCTAAGCACTGTTTTTATTTCCCAGTCATATGACCAACAGCAAAGTTCCATGCTTTTCCCAATGTTTTTATTCTTTTCCTTCTATTTCACCACCTTGAGTAGGGCTTCAGTGGTGATGATCAAGGTAATGATGGAATAATCTGTTGGAAGTGGTGCAGAAAGCAACTCGCAGAGCTGATAGATTTGTCACTGAACTTGTATAAACCTCAGATAGCTCTGGCATTCAAGCTGTCAATCAAAAGAAAAACAGTTGTGAACATATCACAAAGTCATCTTTCTTGAGTGGAATTTCTGCCTAGAGCCAAGGCATCTTTCCACTGCCAATAGCTCTGCATTCCTTTCAGGATCATCAGGCTACATGCTTGGCAGTTAAATGCCTCCCCTTATCACTGTTGTTATTATGAGTATATGACAACAACTGATATATAGTAAGACATCAGTTGGGCTGAAAAATTTGCGCTGCAAGAGTCTAGATAATCATCACATGCCAGCAAACTCATCGTTCTTTACACATAATTCTTCCATGAATTAATTATGTTGATTCTTGATCAAAGTCTTACACTTGCAAACACACCACTTCAGATAATCTTCCACCATTTACACAAAGATATCAGTAGAAATAACAGAGTCCTTCTTTCTGACACTTATTTGGTGTCTGTGTGTGTGTAAAAAAAGACATTTGAATTATTAGAGATAGCCACAGTATAATCCTTTTTATTATTAAGTTTTTGTTACTGTAGAGCGGGATTGCATAAATTCACTAATGTGCCTATCGTCTCTGTCATTGTATTTTTATTGTTTTATTCTTGTTCTCATTTTTATTTGACAAATCCTAATAAATAAATAAGTCAGAAGGTGCTGAGCATTGTGAGTCACCAGAACCAAGACAACCATAACAGCCTTAACCCTGGCACAAAGATACAGGATGGTGATCACTTAACCATTTTATTCACCCATTTTCTATATTTTGAAGTAATACAGTTCATCCCCATGCTGCTTACAAATAGGCATCCCCTAGTGGCTCTTAGCTGACTGTGAAATCTTTTGCAGGATCAAACTTTGTTAATATCCCTGGCAAGTTGCTAATATTAATTTCAAGGTAGTTCAAGTCAGGAAAAAGAATCTGCAATTTTGATTGGAACTGTACTTTATCAACATAGGCTGTAGTAACAGAATCTATTATTGTACATGTGATGACCCAGGGCATGGCACAAAGGCAACACAATCACTCACATAAGTAAGAAAAGTTCCTTTAATACCTCCAACTTTGCCCCCAATATCCAGTTACCTTTGGCTGGAGAAAAAACTCTTCCAATAACAGTCTTTAAGTGAAGGAAATTCAGTCCAAAAACAAAGTACATATAAACTGTAAATAAAAATCCACACAAACCATGTTGGAGCATATTAACTGGACAAAGCAGGATAAGGAATTGCAGATTTCAAAGGCCAATAAAACACACACAGTTGGGAAGATGCCAGGAATCCAGATAAGCCTCGACAAAACAAGATAATACACAATTTGTTTCCAACAAGTTGCTGGGTTCAAACTCTCTTTTTAAACACTGTGTTCCCAGCTGCAGCTAATGAAGGGAATCAGGGTCCTTTCCTTCCCTGTAAGCCATACAAGTCACGTTGCTCTCTTCTCCGTTCCTCCCTGTGTGCCCTACGATGAAGAGGGGGTGAGCCTGGATTTTCCTCTGAATTCCCTCTGCCTTGCTTTACCTCTCCCCTGCTCTGCCCAGTCAGACTGTGCCCTTTCCCAGTTTCTTCCACAGCCAATGGAGCCACACTTCCATTCCCTGTCAGCTGCTCAGCCTCCCCCTCAGAATCAGATTCTGACAAGGGCATGACAGTACATTTCTAAATGGTGATCACATATAGAAAATGTTTGCCATTTGCCTAGTCAACAAAATGGCTGCCACTACCAGTTACAAAACCAATTTCCCTGAAGATTAAGTAGCCCCTCAGGATAGTTTACATTATTGCAGAAAAATCTTTGTCAGATGTTCTTAAAAATAAATATGAAGCTTGGCTCTGAAGTATACCAACTTTCTACAGTATTGAACTCTTTAATTAAAAGAAGCCTTTTAATTAAAGACATTTCAAATCTATCCCCAGCACCAAAAATTGCTTATTCCAAATTAAAAGGTAGACATGATATATAAAAATAGCCCTGTGGAATCAGTATAATAGCACTAATTTCCAGAGAGTGTTACAAATACAATATAACCGACTAAGGTTACATTTCTAAAACTAGCATTTTAAGAAGCATCTACATCTAATTACTTGCTTAAACAAACCCACTATCAAAGCAACTTAATGCTGTATGAGCAACATATCACAATGCATTACCTCCACTTCTTAATGTCCCTAGTGATTTAAGTATCAATTTTATTCCATGCGTATATCTGCAGGCAAGATGACGCTGAGCAAGAAGGAAAGTAAATACAATGAGCAGTGATAACAGTAACATCCTGGCCTTGTCACACTGGCTGATGGAGAATTGATGTCCACTCGCAAGCTGTTTTCTCTGATGCTGCTGCCTGAAGCCTATTTTCCATTTGTGCTGCATCCTCCTGCATTGCCTAGTTCAATCTTTCAATTCTGCATGTAAAGGGGACACATCTGCATGTGCCAGTTGATGGTCTCTTTCATAAGCATTCCATTCTGTAATTATTCCATGCAGAGCACAAAGCTAAAGATGAATGGGAGAAGAAGAAAAAGCTCAGGCCTTTGCTCACAGGAGCTGAAAATGAAAATTTGACTTGATGAATAACTCTGAATCTAGTTTTTTTTTATTCTTGAAGAAATCATTATTGTTGTCAGATCCCCAAATCGAAGTGTTTGCCTATTACTCTTCTAAAATAAAATAAATAAATACACAAATCAAGACCCTTTACAATAGGGGAGGGTTTAATCATTATGTTATCAGTGGTATCGAGCTCAACATTTTCATACAGGTAGTGCTTCACTTAGGACCACAACTGAGCCCCAAATTAGGTACGTATGTCATGGCAGTATTGAGGTGCCCACATGATCAATTCACTTAATTATCACAATTCCATCTCTCCCTATTGCGGTCATTAAGTGACTGTGCAGATCATTAAGCAGACCACAGGATACCTCAGAGGGTAGGGAAGGCCCTGAGAGACCTGGTGCAGGCCCAGGCTGGCACTGTAACACCTTTCCAGCTCATACATGGCCTGCCCCAGGCCTCCCAAGCCCTCCCCCACCTCCTGAGGGACCCCTTGCACTGGTTCCTGCACCTCCTCCCCACGTCATGCTACTTTTCACTTACCTTTTCCAAATATTATCTTTCCCAATGAGAAGCAGCCAATCCAACTCACAGCCTTCCTATACATAGACCATGTTAACATTGCTAAGTTTGATGTAAAGTTACCAATCTAAGCATCTAAAACTAGGACAATTCATAGGCGGATTAGAGTTTGAATGAATCTTTTTGCTGCTAACTAGTGGTTACCTGACTCTTTATCACTCAGAAATAGTAGCCCTAGAGTGTGTGTGTGTGTGTGTGTGTGTGTGTGTGGTTGTGTGCATGCAAGAAATATATATGTGTGCATTGTGAAAGCGGTCAATTTCAACCAGTGTTGAATCTTCTAGCTGTGCTGCAGTTTTTGACAAAGGACTTTTCCCTTACTCCATTTTTGTGCCAACCTTTAAAAAAGAATAACTCTGAAGTGATTGTGAAAAATTTCATTCTTGGTGAAAAGATCATAAACTGAATATTGTTATTCCAATCAGCTTTGAGCTGGAATAAAATGGCATTTATTCACTAAGTAATCTCAAATCCTCTTCAGAATTCATGAAGTTTAAGGCCAAATAATTACATTTATTGATCTTTACCATGTGCAGAAAAAGTTCAATCTAATAGGGACTAGTCTGGCACTGGTGTTCTAAACAAGACATGTCCAGAGTTGCTTTCTAGCCATATATGTTGGGGTGGTTTGTTTGTTTTTTCATCCTAGATGAAACATGTGACATGTTTGACCATTATTTTAAAAAATATCAGTTTTGTGTCTTCTGCTGTAAATTTTGTAAGGCTAATATCAGTTTTGTGTCTTCTGCTGTAAATTTTGTAAGGCTAGAGGTTTGCCATCATGGCCTTAAAGTGTTATATGATTTGTTTAACAATTAATTTAAATTTTAAAAGCCTTCCTGATTTACTTTTGTCTATTAATTATGTGTCATCAAGTTGTTCTTATCTCTTAGCAACCACAAAGATTTTCTCCATGATAATCTGCCCCTAAGTGAGTCTTTTCATTCTACCAAGGGTCTTTTATCTATGGACATAGTTTATGACTTGCAGCTTTATTTTTTATTTTATTTTTTAAAAAAAATCTATATTCATTCTGCAAGTCTGAGATGGTGTTCACCTGGTAAACCTGAAGGAGGGTTCAAAGTCCAGTATACTTATGATGTGACAGTTTGCAACTAAGAATTAATAAAGTATCTTCTGAGCATAATTCTGCTCCAAACCAATTAAATAGTGAACCAAAGAGGTATGTGGTTGGCTCATTAAAAGAAAATCAGTTTATGTGTTTATATTAGAGATTAGCACTTTTTCAGGAACTGGGTACAATAGCCCAATTTTGCATACCTGACTTGTAGAGAAATTTCTACATTTGTATATGCAATCCGTTAATTGAGCATACTGAAATCATGACATTTGGTAATCTTGTGAATTGTTTCCACATTTTGTTTATTTATTTGGGGGGATACCCCAGGTGCTCTTTATGAGTATTGCAGGTGATATGGCTCCTCCTTATGGATGCTATATTGCTGTCATCCTCAAGTAAATGTGTAGTGTAGCTTTTTCCAAACTTTTTTCTAATCGAATCAATATTATGAGTGCTTTTACTTTTGGTCAGAAGAGAAGTGGGAATGGAGATTTTTTTAAAAACATAAACAGAATGAACAAAATGAAGTCTTGAAGTTTACTCAACAAAAAATGTGAGGAGGAAAGCAGCAATCGTTCACATAGTTCATATGACAAGGTAAATGCTTTATTATACAAGCAAAGAATGCAAAGGTGCAGCCAGATATGCATTACTGTGCTGATGCTTATTGAGGTAGTGTAACTGCAAAAATTGCTACTACATTATTGTTAAATTAGTTTGTTGAATGTTGGTGTGTGCATAGGCACACTCCATGGACAGTATGCTCTTGTTTCTGCTGATAAAGAGTTTCAGAGTATAATATATATTTTAAAAGGTTAGCTGACCTTTTGGGAGAGGTCTGTGCAGGAGATAATAAATGTCAAGATGGCGACCACAACTGCACATTTGAAGCCACAATCCTTTCTTATATGATTCGTAGATGTCCTTGCTTTGGGATGGTGGGATTTGTTTGTGCTGTTGTGTTTTTTATGTTGATTCCTCTGTGGTTTTTTAACACTGCTTCTTGTGTTTGCTTAATGAAAAAGCCAATTGGAAAACATTCTATTGTGTATTAATCTTAGAGGAAATTTTATGTGAACTTTATCATTGTTGAAAATATAATGCCATGGTATATTCATTACAAAATATTGTAATACTTAACCATTTTACCTGGTTATGGGATTTTTAAACTCATGGGTATTTCCATGGGCAATGTTATATATATTGTCCCCTGAAAAAAAAATATTGCGGTTTTCATATACGCTCCTGGGTCTCTTCTCATTAGAAATACAAAGGAGCTAATCATAATAATAAAACAAAATATGAAATAATTAAGAACATCAAAATTAGTTATCAATCTAATTCAAAATACCTGCTTAAAGAGGAATTGACACTTTCTAAAAGATAATACTGTGTGGATAACAGACTATGTATGCGTATGTGTATGCACAGTATAAATTGAGTTTATAATTTAAATTTCAGATTTATCCAGAAAATGTTCCTGATGGTCCATTGGGGTTTAATTATCTTTACCTCAATCAAAGAGGGAAGCCATAATTGATTACAGGGATGAGCAATACATGGACTCCTTTATGTAAATATAATGCATTTAAAAGTAAACATGAAAACCTTTGCACTCTTGTGATCTCAATTGTGAATTGTGAATCTTTATTTTTTATTTATTAGTCCACATAGTTGAAATCAGAATATTTTGTACACATTGTGACTTTCCACAACTCATTTTTTTTCATCTTAAACTTCAGAAGGTGCTTTGTCTAACGTGATTAATGCCTTTGAGAAATAGCACAGATACAATATTTTCCTTCCACTCTCCCTCCAGTGATATCTCTCTATTCTTTTCTTTCTTTTTTTCCATATAAATTGCATTTTTCACCAAATAATGACAGAACATCTTTTGGGGATAGATGTCAGATGATTCTGTGTCTGCATGTGTCATCCTCTCTTTCCTATTATTCCTCTTCTTCCAACATATAAATAACAAGAAAAAAAACAAGGAAACAGTCGGTCCACTAAAGAGAGAAGATGGGAAGGAAGTAATAGGCAACACAGAGAAAAAGCAGAACTGCTTAACTCATTCTTTGCATCCGTCTTCATGCAAAAAGAAACTAAAGCTCAACCCACCAAAAACATAACTGTAAAAGACAGACCAGAAACAAAAGTTGAAATAAGCAAAAAATAGTAAGAGAACACCTGTCTGATCTTGATGAAAACAAATCACCAGGGCCTGATGGATTACATCCCAGAGTTTTAAAGGAGCTGGCAGAAGTCATCTCAGAACCACTGCACCATATCTTTCAAAAATCCTGGAGCACCGGGGAACTACCAGAGGACTGGAAAAGAGCTGATGTGGTTCCCATCTTCAAAAAAAAAAGGTGGGGGGAAACAGACCCAGGAAACTATAGACCAATCAGCCTAACATCAATACCTGGGAAGATACTGGAAAAGATAATAAAAAAACAGATCTGCCAACTTCTAGAAACAAGTAAAGTAATAACTAGCAGTCAGCACGGGTTTGTTAAGAACAGATCATGCCAAACCAATCTTATTTCATTCTTCAACACAGTGACTAAATTAGTAGACCAGCAAAATACTGTGGACATAATATATTTAGATTTCAGCAAGGCATTCGACAAAGTAGACCACAACCTACTTCTTAGTAAACTAGAAAAAAGTGGAATAGATAGCACCACCACTAGATGGACTCACAACTGGCTGGCAAACTGTACTCAACAAGTAGTCCTTAATGGGTCTAAGTCTACATGGAGGGAAGTAAGCAGTGGGGTGCCACAAGGTTCCATCTTCGGCCCAGTACTCTTCAATATCTTCATTAACGACTTAGATGGGGGAATAGAAGGGGAACTTACCAAATTTGTAGATGATATTAAGCTGGCAGGAATAGCTAACACCCAAGAAGATAGGCTCAAGATCCAGATGAATCTTGACAGACTAGAACACTGGGCCATATCTAACAAAATGAAATTCAACATAAAGAAAAGTAAAGTCCTACACTTAGGCAAGAAAAACCAAAAGTACACATACAGACTGGGTGAAACCAGGCTTAATAGCAGTAACTGTGAGAGGGATCTTGGAGTGTTAGTGGACAACCAGCTAAATATGAGCCAGCAGTGTGCAGCAGAGTACTAACAGAGGATACAATTGAGATCAAGGGAAGTACTAATACCACTCTATAAAGCCTTAGTAAGACCACATCTAGAATACTGCATCCAGTTTTGATCACCACATTATAAAAAAGATGTTGAGACTCTAGAAAAAGTACAGAGAAGAGCAACCAGGATGATTAGGGGACTGGAGGCTAAAACATACAATGAATGGTTGCAGGAACTGGGCTTGGCTAGTCTAGTTAAAAAAAGGACCAGGGGAGACATGATAGTGGTTTTCCAATATTTGAGGGGCTGCCACAGGGAGGAAGGGGTCAAGCTGTTTTCTAAAGTGCCTGTAGGCCAGACAAGGAATAATGGATGGAAACTGACCAAGGAGAGATTCAACCTGGAAATAAGGAGAAACTTTCTGACGATGAGAACAAGCAACCCATGGAACAGCTTGCCCTAGGAAGTTATGGGAGTGCCATCACCTGAGACTTTCAAAAAGAGATTGGACTGCCATTTGTCAGAAATGGTGTAGGGTCACCCGCTTGGGCGGGGGGTTGGACTAGATGACCTACAAGGTACCTTCCAACTCTGATTATCTGTTATCTTCTACATCTTCTCTTTTAACCTCTGCATTACAGGCAGAAATTACTTTCTATTCTATGGAGGTCATTATATTGTAATTGGAAACCTCACCAATTTTTTTTTTCCCATCCCCTCCAAATGCTAACAATAGAAACTTCAGTTTCAACTTCAAACTTCAGTAAATAAGTTAAACTTACAAAGGAAAATGAATTTCTCTCTCTCTCTTCAGTTACTCTCTTTAATCTTTAAAATAAATTGAAATGCAGGGTATAAGTATTGAATGAGATAGTCTGGAAGTTAAAGCTCCTAAGTGGAATGTTGTGTAACTCAGCAAAATATGGCATTGTCTCCTGTGGTGGGGTCTGGCTGTTTTAATGTGGTAACCTTTTAAAATAGAAAAGAGTAGCTTCTGCAAAGACAAATAGCCTACTAAAAATACTGAAAACTACATACAACTTTTAAAATAATTGTGTGTTTTCTCAAATTTGGGTTTTCTGTTATTTTTTGAGATAACAATCAAACAATAATAAGCAAAGTATATTAAAGGCTATGATTTATAATTAAATGCAAAATGTCCATAGGGATTTTTTTCTTTTTTTCCCCTCCAGTTACACTGGCTTTTCTGTTATATATAAAACAGGTGTAGACACCTGGTGCTTCTGTGTTACCCCAGATCCATTTTTTCTGCCCTGGTGTTCTGAAAGACCATGCTACTGGAATTTTGTAAGAAATTACCAGTGATGGATGTGCTAAGCTTCTGGTAAATATATTGTTCCTAATTTTTGGAGATTCCTTTAAGAATCTGAGGAAATAAAAGGTTGCTTTTCTCCCTGAAAAATCAAAATTACACATGCTATGATTACTGTCCTACAAGAGCAGGTAAAAGGTCTAGAAGCAAGCTAAACAGCCAGCTAAAATAGAAGATAAAGAATCCCTGGAATGGACAAAGGAAGTGTTTGCAGATATCTCTGAGAAGGTAGAAGAAAGCTAGACCAAGGGAATAGAGAGAGGTGGAAGAATATGGCACAAGAGGAGCTTTTATTTTCTGCAGCTTCAGAATAGATTTCAGGGCATCCTCATAAATGAAGAACCACTGGCACAAGCTTTAGGGACTGCATAAGAGGACTCTACAGACTGTGCAAAGGGAAGGATTTTTGCCTCTGCCGTGAAGAAGAGGAACAGACAGATGGTGGTAGCAGTGGCAAGAGTTTATTACTGGATGGGAGCAAAGCAACAATCTGTTGGCTGGACAATCTGTCAAGAAAAGTGTGACGATACAAGGGATTATGAAGTTTGGGGCTGGAGAGTAAAAGAGCTGCAGCATCAGATGGTGCTGATGATGTCTTCATTCATCCTGTGGAAGGATGTTAGCAGGAGGAAAGAGAGTACTGAAAATATTACAGTTTTTGTCTGCAAACTCTACTAATGAAAGTTAAGGAGCACCACAAAAAATGGGACTAAAATTAAATATAAAGAAGACCAATGTAATAACAACAGATACTGCAACCAGCTTTAGAATTAACAATAAAGATATTGTAGTGGTGAAAGTGCTGCTGCCATTTAATATCAACCATTAGTAATAAAGGAACTAGCTGTCAAAAATGCAACACAGACAAGCACTTGTTAGAACAGCCATGAAATCCTTTGAAAAAGTATTCAGATGTTGGGATAAATCGGTACACGCAAAAATTAGAATCGCACAGACCAAGCAAAACCTTGATAACTATCTGTCAAAAGTAATTTTGTGCTAGATTTCTTCCCTGAAAAGAAGTGCACCCAAATGATCTCCAGAGTCCCTTACAACTCTTACTCTTAACTCTTACCTTCTATTGTATGATTCCATGGTCACTGCATCTGCTTCCTGTCCTCCTTTGAATCCAATGTAACCTTAACACAAGGGTCTTCAAACTTGGCAAGTTTAAGACTTTTGGTCTTCAACTCCCAGAATTCCTGAGCTAATATGACTGGAGGAGGAATTCTGGGAATTGAATCCACAAGTCTTAAAGCTGTCAAGTTTGAACACCCTTGCTGTAACAAAAAAAATAGTTCAAGGCTGCCCTTGTTCTAATGTACTCCAGTATTCTGTAACCACAGATATAAATATAGTTCCAGCTCATCCAGGAGAATCTCTGCTATATGCATGGAACAAATGAGTAATTTGTAGGGAACTGGAAATCTGCATCACATAATTAAGATTTCAGCCACGCAAAATGATATACCCATGCTTCCAAGAGATTCTATTATGAGATTCACACATTGTGCTAAACCATAGATTGTGGACAGTGGTGGTATTCAATTTTTTTTACTACCGGTTCTGTGGGGGTGGCTTGGTGGGCATGGTGTGGCTTGGTGGGCATGGCAGGGGAAGGATACTGCAAAATCCTCATTCCCTCCGCACCCCACTAGCCTGCTTTCCAGCTCTGTTCTCCTGTTCAGGGCAACCAAAGAAGACCCAGCCAATCAGCTGAGATTCAGGAGGCAGAGGATAGATGGGGGCAGGGCCAGTCAACGGTGGGATTTGCCAGTTCTCCAAACTACTCAAAATTTCCACTACCAGTTCTCTAGAACCTGTCAGAACTGGCTGAATACCACCTCTGATTGTGGAATAAGGTACAATTGGTACATTATACTAAGCCATAGACCATGTTTTTTTTAGCTACAATAAAATGATAAAGCAAATCTGAAGTTACCATAATATGGGTTAACATATGGCATGAAGTTAATCATGACATACTATAGCTATTAATTCAGCCAGCATATGAAATGAAACACAAAATAGCACTAGCAACAGCACTTAGATTTATATACCTCTCCGTAGTCCTTTACAGCCCTATCTAAGCAGTTTATAGAGTTAGCATATTGCTCCCAACAATCTGGGTCCTCATTTTAGTGACCTTGGGATGATGGAATGCTAAGTCAACCTCGAGCCCGTAAGGATCAAATTCCAAACTGTGGACTGAGTTAGCCTGCAATACTGCATTCTAACCACATTCTACTAGGGCTGCATTCTACTAGGGCAGTGCAGTATATTCAAGCATTTTGGACAGAAAATACCGTTGCACATTTCAAATGACCAGTAATTTTTGGAAGGTTATCATGCCACCTTTTCCTTATCTATTTCTATTGATTGATGATTGATTGATTGATTATATCAGTAATTTACTGTGTCTTGTGTCCCTGTTCTCCCCTCCCCCCCCAAAATTGGCTCATTTGCCACATTTTCCAGAAAATAATGAGAATGACCGCAAGTATCATCAGAACTTAAATATGAAATATGACTAGAATCAACATTAGGTTTAAGAATATAATTAAAGTTTTTGAGGCTTTTTTAAGATAGTTCGATCCATGTCAGTTAGTAAAATCCTTCTGAAATGTGTAAACATTTGTAAAGAAAATGTTAAAAGCAATAAATCCCTCTACAAAATTAGGAAACATAAAGGATCCGTTGAAGTAAATAAATGTTTTACAAATAAATATATTACTTTTAACTCTTTTCCAAATATAATTACAAATGTGATTTTTTTTTTCTTTTGAAACACAAAAAGACAGAGATACAGATAGTTCCCGTGACCTTAATTGGAACCAGAATTTCCATCATTAAGTGATGTGGTTATTAGGCTAAACATCATGTGACCGCTCCTCTTAGCAATGGCAGCTTTGGTAGTTGTGGTTGCAGCTGTTAGACCAGGACCATGGCCTCATGAGGCAAGGAATTCCCCCGTCTCTGCTTCAACTCTCCCCACCTGCCTATCTCCCCTATCCATCTCTGTCCTTTTGGCAGTCCTGCACTGCATTCCTCCTTTGTTTGTTTGATGACTTATACAGCCACAGGATTATGTGATCACCTTTTGCGACCTTCTGACAAAGCAAAGTTAATGGGGAATCCAGATTCACTTAACAGCTGTGTTACGAGCTTAACAATTGTAGTAATTCACTTAACAACTGTGGCAAGAAAGACTGTAAAATGGGGCAAAACTCACTTAACAAATGTCTCACTCAGTGACATAAATTTTGGGCTCAGCTGTAGTCATAAGTCAAGGACCACCTCTATTTAGTTTATATTCTGCCTTTAATCCAGGAATTCAAGGACTTGGGCTGAAAGGCAGTGACTAGCTTCCATGGCAGAGGGTGGACTAGGATCTAGGTCTCCCATCCCAATGCTTTAACTGCTATTCATTGGCTTTGGAAAGCCATTGTGAGCAAGCTATATCCCTCCAATAGAAGAAAGAAGATACATAAAACTGCATCCCAAGTACAAATGGAAAGAGCATGTAATTCTTTCACTACAAGTGTCTCTTAGCTGCATAATCAGATAGCTTAGGGGAAATACATAGAAATAAGTCTCATTTGGCATTGTTTGTTCTTCATTATGATCATGCAATCCCTGGTGGACACCGTTTTCCTTAGTATTCTGGTGTGGGAAAGTGTCATATTTTCAAAGGTTTTGCATGAAAGAAATTAAGCTCCAGATAAAGATTACACCTGCCACTTCAGCAACAATATTAAGCCAATCCATTTTTATTTACTTTAACTTCATTTTTCTTTTCAGTTGCTACACCTTTAGAAAACCTCTTTGGGAGATGTTAATTGCATTTTGCATACTTGCCCCCCCCAAGAAATGATTAATCTTTTCACTCACAAATGAGATGTCCCTTTTCATTTAAACTCAACAAAAGGAAACTAATTTGGGGTAAGGGATTTGAAGGTTCTTGCTTTCGCAAGGACTTCTGCTTACAGTGGGAACTGACAGATGTATTTAAGTGAAGTGAAGCAGCAACTCACTGTGCCAGCCTCTGAGAACTTCATTTAATTTTACCACCCAGTTGATGAGTATATTTAAATAAAAATCACAACTCAATGTTAAAAGAAATATTTTATAGAAATTAAAATTTTTAAAAACGAGCCAATTCACATCCATGGGACACAAACAAGCAAACCAGAATTTAAGTAGTTTAGATGCATTCATGAATCTCTCTCTTTTTTTTTTCAGTGACAATGTTCACATGACATGCTTGATCAAACATCTCTACTCTGGATAAATTACTTCATCTCTCTGCTTCTGCAGCACACAAACGGAGATATTTCAGTCAGTTGTCCCAGCAACCAATTTCTAGACGATCCCATAACTGCAGTAGTGCTGGAAAGCTATCACTTTCCTTTCTTTAGTTCCTTTAATCTCCAGACACTTCTGTCCATTTTCCATCCTCTTCTTATTCTATGTAGCTACAAAATGGATAACCAAGATATACTACCTAGATAGGATTTTGTCTGATATTGGAAGGATAGATCAATTTTCAGAAAAGTATTTCAGATAACCCATGGAAAGACTGTACTTTAATTCCAACACAACTGGATCTCTTTGAGGATTAATATTAGACCCCTCTAAGATGATTGGCTGAGTCATTTAACTGGGTTTTCCTGCTTATACAACAAACTAATTTTTCCCCTGACAGAGCTAGTATTATAGAGAAATATTTGTTTTCTTTCATTTGTTTATAATTCAGTTCATATTGGAGATCACTGAGTTGTAAAACCCAGTGGACTATAGCAAGATAATAAAATGTAGACCCAGAACTGTCCAAGAATATTTTATTGCCTACTGTCCCACTCTAACCAGAATCGACCCTGAATTTTACACAGACAATGCTCATAGAGGATCAATATTGATTTTTAATCCCTTCAAATAATGTTATAGAACTTAATCTTTTCATTTTTTTGTCCCTTCTCACAAAGTAAATTATTTAAAGGTTTAAGAAGCCTCTTTTGTAATACTACCTATATCCTTGAGACACAGATGGCATTCATGACTAGAAGGTCCTAGTGTTTTCAGATTTGTCGATCCAAAGGTTTCTAATATCTTAAAAGTAGCTAATAGTCAATTCTACAATGTGATTAGAAAAAGGCCCAACTTTGATTTGAGTAATTTGACTGTACCCTCCTATCCCAGGGCTCAAAACCTGCCAGAGACTGTTTTGCAGTCTCCTCATGAGGAGTCACTATTTGGAGCACTTGTAGGTAATCTACCATCCTTTCTTTGTCCACAAGAAGTTCAAAAAGTCAGTCCATTCACCAGTTCTTCTTTCTTTACCATATTCATCAGATCCATCTCTCTTCCTCTGGAAGTTCCAAGCACCTTTCAACACCTTTCTCTGTTGTCCTCCCTATATGGAACAAATTACAGAAGCAAGTTCTTTTTTATTATTTCCCCTCAGCCTTATCCTTTCTAGACAAGACCTGTTGAGTTGATAACCACTTTTAAATAACTCACACAGTTCTTTCTGCAAGTGTTACAATTCATATCTAGAAGTGACTGCTAGTATTTTTGATCATCAACAAGTTCTCACATTTGAGAGGCTGGTGAAATAATCTTAGACCTGTTCTTTTTCTCACAAGAAAAGGTTCCGTTAAACCCCAGAAGAATGAAGAGAAAGCTCATCAATGAAATTTTTTCTTCGATTTATACTCCAACTTTCCAAAAAAATACTTAAGGCAACTAAGAAAATGGTCAAAACCAAACCTAATCATACCAACGCACTTACAGAATTGAAATATAAACACTAAAATTAGTGCTACCATTATGTAACAGCCCAAAAGCCTCGCAAAAGAGATAATTAGATTTTCAGATTTAGACTTTTTTTCTAAATTCTGAGGAAGGGAAAGCTACATGCAGCTCCCAATGGAGAATAATCGGTTGCCTGTGAGCAATACAAGAAAAAGCCTCTGACATGGAAGCTATTTTCATAAGGTCTCCTCCTGAAGATCTTAACACCCAGACAGGTTTTTAAACCAGAAAAATAATTCCTTAGATAGGTCCTAAGCAGTTTAGCACTTTAACGTACCAACATATTATATTGTGCCTAATAAATAATTGGATCTAGTGCAGACTTTTCAGTACAAGCATCATGTGCTTTCTATAGCTTGCACTAATTAGCAGTGAAGCTGCTGCATTTTGTTCCCACTGCAACTTTTTTCAACACTTTCAAGCACTTTTCTGTCATAAAAAGAGACAAGGTTATCCTGACACGACTTTTTCTCTACAAACTCATGCTGGCTCCTGATAGCCACTGAAAAGCAGTGCCTATTAAATGGTCCAAGAACATCACAGTCAGTGATACTGAAAGCTGTCAAAAGATCCAGGAGGGCCAACTCTCTCCCATCTGCTTTGCAATATAGGTCTCCCATCAAGGAACCAACACAGTCTCTGTACCATGTCCCAGTTGGAAGTCTGACTGAAGTAGGTCCAGGTAATCAACATCATTCAAATGCCTCTGGAGCTGGGATGTTTCCAGATGGAGGATAAGTCCAACCCCAATGTTTAGCTTAGTAATCTAATGGCTGGATTTGTCCAAACTGTTTTATTGAATGAAACTCAGTAAGGAGGACAATTTTAGCATCAAACCCACCCAAGCTAATTGTATATTTTCAATGGCTGTGTAAACTGGACATTGTGCAAATGCAATCAATAACCCAAATTCCAGAAGTTATTGAGGGTCTATAAAATTGGCAACACATATTGAACTAAATAAAAACATGTGATGGTCTGAAACAGTATTTCTTGTACAACCCAACATATTCTAACATTATATTTAATCTTATATATACAGTTCCTGTTTAGGTGAATTGGTGAAAGCAAAGATGAACAAAAAATGAATCTTTGCTAGATTACTGGATGATTTACAGTTGGCAAGTATTATAAAAAATAGCAAAAAATAAAACAGCTCCCTGTTTTCAACTTACATTACTCAAATCAATCATCTAACTTAGAATGGCCAAGAATGGAATTTTTTTTTCTAGAAGAGAATGAGCTCCATTCAGCTTTAATACTCAAAGCACAATCCTAAACAGTTTAAATCTAAACATCTGCCTTTCACATTACATTTTAATCAGGTTCTAATTAAACAGGACATAGATCCTGCAAACCTGACAACTATCTGTTCCTAGCACACATTAACCTAAATGAAGATATTGTACTATTGTACAATGGCTTGCTTGATCGTTTTCTGACCACTTAGTTAAGAAGTTTTTTTTTTCAAAAGTATTCCTTCATAAAAGCAATAGCACTTAGACTTCACAGTGCTTTAAAGCCCTCTCTAAGTGTTTTACAGAGTCACCACATTGCCGCCCAAAATCTGTGCCCTTATTTTACTGACCTCAGAAGGATGGAGGACTGACAACAATATTTTTTACACATATTGGTCTCTTACAAGTATAAAATATAAATTGATTCATGATACGTTGTATGATTCAGCTGCTGTAGCTTCATCCTGAAGAGAGTCACAGTAAAATAGAAGCCAAACTGAAGGCTAAGATCTTTGCTTCTCACCCTTAAACAGGACTTTCCCTTTGACTAGAGGCATTGCTTAAAATGATGGCTGTGCAAAATACAGACAAACAGGGACTTAAATCAATCCAGAACTTGTCTGCCATATGTAAAACACCTGCTGTTTCCACCATGTTATTCTTGCCTGCTTGTGCTGTGAAAGCATTCTGCTGATAGTTATGATTCAGCGTCTCTTTCTTTCTCTCTATTTTATGTGCTACTTTTATAAGCTACTCATTCTAGAGTGGTTCCCAACTATTTAGAAGTACAATTACAGCAGACATATAAAATCAGAACCAAAGTGGTATCCATAATGAACAGTAAAAACCCTTACATATGAAAATAATTTTATGGAAAGCTTTTTTTTTAACTGCCTACCTAAATACCTGCAGAGAGGGCACCATCCAATTTTACAAGGAAGGTCTTCTAGAGCAGGGTTATCAAACTCATGGACCATGGGCTTGATGCATCACATGTTGGCCCCACCCCATTTAACGAAGGGGGGAAAAGTCCCCAAATGTCACATGACACCACTGTGATGACGTGAGAAAGATACAACAATTAAGGAAAAACACTCTGCTTTCTTCTCACCCCATCTCTAAACTTCAAAAATAAGAGATAAACACTAAATATTCCTACGTGATATGAGTGAATATGATGGTCACTTCTAGTTGAAAGAGATATACCTGCAATTGACTTCCGGTGGCAGGACAGGGACCTCCAGAGGTGGAGAAGCCCAGCTTTGGTCTTCGAGCACCTTTTTCGCGCGTTTGGGGTGATCCTTGGTGGATACATGAAACCCATAGAGATTCGTGTCAGAGTAGGGACCCCAGGTTGCAGTGTGGGGGTAGGCAACGAAGGAAGAGCCTCTGAACCCAACGCGAGTGAGGCAGCCGCCAGCATATGGCGGCTCCAAAGTCCGGTCTGCCACCATTCTGAATAAGCGAAAACAGACAGCCTGCAAGATCAGGGCAGAAAGAGACGCAGAAGGACTATAAAAGTGGAGACTGAGATCGGCGCTAGACCCCCCTCTCCTTTAATGTGAGTAATAGCTGTCAAAAGCTGGGGAAAAGCAGCCAAAAAAGCACTTTGGAAAGTGAAAGGGAGATAAGTGTGGACGGAAAGCTCGATCCTTAAAGTGAAAGTACTGGCTATAGTGATGGGAAGGAGAAGTTGGGGGAGAGAAGAAGATTGCAGGGAATTGAAGAGATCGGTGGATGGGACCCTCTGAGTGAATTGCTTTTTCGGAGTGAGATCTGAGAAGACCAGAGGAGGAATTCAGCCGCAGAGGAAGAAGAAGCCTGGTTGTGAAAGCGACAAGCGACGCCTTGAATTCTGCATGAAAGGTCTACTCTCTACTATTTCAACTTAATACTGGTTATAAGACAGATTGCAAATGCGACAGATTTGAGGTGGAGGTTATAAGCAAAGAAGAGTAAGACAGTAGACCCATAATCATTGGCAGAGGGAAAGAAGAAGAGGGAAGAAGAAGACAGAAAGAGACTAAAGGAAGCTGGGTGAAGACAGATTGCTGACAGCAATTAGTCAGCACTTTCTTACACCCCCATCTTCCGGTGCATCCAGAAAGAGACATAATAAGGCAAAAAACACCAACTTCAATTTCGTTTTGACTTTCCTTTGGCATTAATCCTATGGACCTTTCTCTACAGATTTCTTGAAACCAAGAACATTCCTTTCCTTCCGTACCCTTCCTTTTTCTTTATCTTTTCTTTTGATCTTTCCTTCCTCTATATAATAATTATAAATTTGAAATGTGATTTATTTATGAAAGGTACACTGCTTTCTATAGATAAAAGCATTAATTGATTAGAGTGTTTTGTATATTGAACATTTAATAACTTTAAGGACTGTTAAGTAGGATTGATTTAGATTAATTTGAATTTTCAATATTAATATGTGGTATAGGATAAAGATTTACATAGAGTTAGAAATTTTAGAACTGTTTGAAAGCCCTAACTGAGTTGGATTTGACATAATATTGATTTTTTAGTCGTCAAATATACTTATATTTGATAGATAAATCTATTACAGAGAAGATCAAATAGTATTGCATAAAAGTCTACCATATTGGAATTTAAATTGCCCAAACAACAAATCGGTCTGAAGAAATAGAATTAAATAACACGGTTGAGTAATCTTCGTAAACAGTCTGGAAATTATATTCAAGGGGTAATAGCACCGAATGGTAATTTGGGATAATATAATAAATATAGTCCAATTGCAAAAATAAATCCTAATAGAGATGACCTCCACAACAACTACAGCCCTGAAAACAGGAAGGAAGAACACCCCGACCTTGATGACCACGTTGACTCCAGCTTCCCCATCAATCCAGAAGATATTGAGGAATCCATGACAGAGGAAAAACAACCGACTGTTACCAATGCCAACTTACAAGCGACATTATTATCTCTGCAAGAATCAATGTCCAAAATGCAGGAGATTATGATCAAGAACCACAACGAGACTAGAGCGGACATTAATGAACTGAAGGAAGAGATGGGAAAATTGAAGGCAGAGATGAAAGCAGATATACTGAAGGTGGAAGATAAGATCGGGTCAATGCAACAGGCCATGGAAAAAAATGAAATAAAGATAAAAGAAATAGAGACAAGGACAGAGCGAATGGAAAAGAACCTAGAGCAGGCAGAAGAAGACTTTAAAAACATAAACAGAGAAATGGAAGACTCCTTGGTCCAACTAGAAATGGACAGAGCAGCAGCATACTTAAGATTTCACAATGTGGAAGAATCGAAGAATGAGGAATTAGAGCAATTAATGGCAGGTCTATTGGCCGAACTGCTAGAGAAAGAGAAAGATGATTTACTTAAAGAATTTGATGAAGTCTATAGGGTTAGCACAAGTTACGCAAGACGTCACAACTGCCCGAGGGAGATCCATATCCGTTTTTCAAGAAGATGCGTGAGAGACTTAATACTTAGAATGTCTAGAGATGAGAGAATAACATACAAGGGCAAAGAAATTACAATACTTAAGCAAATCCCTAGAAAAGTAAGGGCCTTGAGACAAGACTACAAATTTTTAGCTAATTATTTAAATAAAAAGGAAATCTCATTCAAATGGCTTATACTTGAAGGGATGTTAATATCATGGAAGGGAAGGAAACTAGAAATAGATTCTATAGAATAGGCACATGATTTCCTTGATCAGCTAACAAATACGGAAGACCAACACTCTAGAGAGGAAACCCAAAGGAATTTGCAGGAAGAGCGTAGCCGTTATAGGAATAAAGATGAAAAATCTTCCCAATCCCAAGGGAAAGACAACTTGCAACAGGAAAGAGAAGAAACAACCTTACAACAACCACAAGAAGAGAGCCGTATAGTTACCAGACAAAAAGCAAAACAGATTTAGTTAAATGGAGGAAGAAAAGAAACTCCTCTCCATTAATATAAACAGTCTAAATTCAAGATTTAAAAGGAAATGGATTCTAACCAAACTAATTAAACAGAATGTTGACATTATTTGTTTACAAGAAACACATATTAGGAAAAACGAGGAAAGATACTTAACTTGCCTGAAACTTGGGAAGCTTTTTACGGCACCAGCAGATAAGCACAAGAAGAAAGGTATTGCAATATACGTGAGAGACGATTTAAAAGCGGAGTTGATTTGGTCTGACCCCGAAGGAAGAACTCTGGTTGTACAAATTTTGATCAATTTTATTACATTCTTACTAGTAGTAATTTATGCTCCAAATGATGACCAAGGTAAATTTTTTAAAGACCTCCACCAAAAAATAATAGGCTTTGAAATAAGCAACATCTGTATGATAGGTGACTTCAACTCTATTGCTGACCATCGAAAAGATCATAGTAATGCGAGTAAGAGTAAAAAAGGAAAAAGAGAATTTTCGAAGTCTTGTAAGGATATGATGAACGAACTGAATTTAGTAGACATATGGAGGAAATTAAACCCAGAGGACAACCAATTTACTTACTATTCTAACCCACACAAAATATGGACAAGAATAGACATGGCCTGGATGAATGGTGAATTAGTAAATGAAATTTTAAAAAGCGAGATCTTACCAAATGAATGGGCCAACCACAATCCAATTCAAATAACTTGGAGAGGCAGAAAAAAACCAAAGAATAGATGGACATTAAATACTCATTTAATAAACGAATAAGAATATATCAATAAGTTGAAAGAGGAAATTAATTTTTTTTAAAGGAAAATAATAACGAAACAACCTCAAAACAAAATATATGGGATACAATGAAGGCAAGCATAAGAGGAATAACAATATCTTACAATGCCATGAGAAATAGAAGAAAGTATGCCCAACAAAACAATTTACAATAAGAAATTAAGGACTTAGAAGCCCAACTACAAAAAAATCCTAAAAATCAAAGAATACAAAACCAGCTAATAACAACTAAACACAAATTGAATCTACTCGAACAAGAAAAATTGGAGATAAACCTGAAAATGACTAAACAAATCTACTTTGAGCATGCAAACAAACCAGGGAAATGGTTAACCCATAAACTCAAAAAAGGAAGAGAAAAGAGACTGATACACCAATTAATAGACGAGACAGGCAATCTGCATCACGAGATAGAGAGGAAGAAAGAGATTATCCATAAATACTTTGGAAAATTATATAAAAAGGAAGAAATTAGCGAGAATAAAATAAGGAAATATTTAGAAGAAGCGAATGATAAAGCAATTGGAGAGGAATGGGCAGAATTACTGAAAAAAAATATTACATGGTCAGAATTGAAGTCAGCAATAGAGAAGCAAAGCAACATCTGGTCACCAGGACCAGATGGGATCCCGGCAGAATTATATAAAATAACCACGGAACAAATTGGACCACTGATGTTGGAAGTATTTAACGAGGTACTTTTAGCAGCCAGGATGCCGGACTCGTGGAGGGGAGCCTTAATTTCACTGATTCCGAAGGAGGACTTAGATCATAGATATATTAATAATTACAGACCAACCTCACTATTAAATGCAGATTACAAACTATTTTCTTCTATTATAGCTAATAGATTAAAACAAGTTTTAAATTCATATATCCACGAAGATCAAAACGGATTTCTCCCATTTTGACAAATTAAGAATAACCTAAGAACAGTGATAGACACCTTAGAATTTTACGAAGCCCACCCGGAGAAACAGTTTGCATTTATGTTTTTAGATGCTGAAAAAGCATTCGACAATCTAAATTGGCACTTTCTAATCCAAAAAATCTATAACATGAAGTTTGGCACCAGATTCGAAAACATTATAACTACAATCTATGATACCCAACAGGCTAATATTCTAATAAAC
Organism: Pseudonaja textilis; assembly: GCF_049901715.1. Lineage (NCBI taxonomy): Eukaryota > Metazoa > Chordata > Lepidosauria > Squamata > Elapidae > Pseudonaja > Pseudonaja textilis. Next base: position 55,936,687 of record NC_141990.1, on the reverse strand, counting down.
AGGGAACAAACTGGCCCTATAAAAATAGAAAAAGGGGTCAGACAGGGCTGCCTGCTCTCCCCTCTGCTTTTCATTTTTGCTCTAGAATCACTTCTGACATGTATCAGGCAAAACTCTGAAATTAGAGGTTTGAGGATAAAATCAGAAGAGTACAAAGTACAAGCATTTGCTGATGATATGGTCTTCTTCTTGGAGGACCCCATAGAAAAAGGATATATCTTATTAGAAGAAATAGAACAATTTGGTGAAGTTGCTGGACTCAAAATAAACAGGAAAAAAATAAAATTAATGACCAAGAACCTAATAGAAGATCAGAATAAAGAGTTAGAGGCATTGATGGGAATACAGGTGACAAAAAAAGTTAAATATTTAGCAATATGGCTAACTCCACAAAGTAAATTGCTCAAAGAAAACAATTACAACAAATTACTTCAACAAGTTAAGAAAGAATTAGAAGCTTGGAGCAAGCTGCAGCTTTCATTATTGGGTAGGATTGCTTCGATCAAGATGAATATATTACCCAAATTTCTATATTTATTCCAAACAATTCCAATCAAACTAAATAAAACCTTTTTCGTAGAATTAAATAAGACAACACTAAAATTCATTTGGCAGGGAAGAAAAGCTAGGATCAACATAAAAGCTTTACAAGATTTGAAAAGCAGAGGAGGACTAGCCCTCCCAAATTGGGAAATTTACCATATGGCAGCCACCTTAATGTGGCTAAAAGAATGGGCAAGTCTAACCAATAAAAGAACTCTACTACTAGAAGGTCACGACATGCAGAGAGGGTGGCACGCCTTTTTGTGGGATGTTGGGAAACCCAAGCAATCATATTTCCTAGGCATATTATCAGGGACTCTCTATTAATCAACTGGAAAAAAGTACGCAAAAAACATTATTTAAAAATACCGATCTGGCTATCCCCAATGGAGGCAATAGTACTTCCTAATAATTTGGACATCATAAAAATGATTAAATATAAAGATTTATTAGACCCACAAGGAAAACTTAAAAGACGACAAGAATTACAAGAGCAAGGATTTACAATTGATCAGTGGGTATACCTTCAAATTCACAGCAGATATAAACAAGACACTAAAGAATTTGGAATCTACAACCAATTGCAGATTTTAGACAAAATTTTATTAGGACCACACAAAAAAAAAATATATCCAAATTTTACAAATATTTATTGGAAACAGAATTAGAACAAGAGATAGTTAAGGGAAATATGATTGCTTGGAGCTGAAATGTGGGACAGAGCATTACTCTATCAGAATGGGAAAGGATTTGGAATAGGAACAATAAGATTACAAAATCAGCAGCGTACAAAGAAAATTCATATAAAATGTTCTATAGATGGCACTTGTCCCCTTCGAGGTTGGCGAAAATGCACCCCAAATGCTGGAAATGCAAAAACATAGATGGTACCTTCTTCCACATGTGGTGGTCATGCAAGGAAACACAGAAGTATTGGCAAAAAATTAGGCATTGGCTGGAGGAGATAACTAATGAACAAATTGAATATAAACCAGAGTCCTTCCTTCTAGGGATTTTTGATAAACCATTATCAAAGAAAACGAAGTATATGATAATCCATATCCTAACTGCAGCCAGACTGGCGTTCGCTCAGTGCTGGAAATCACCTTTCATTCCCACTGAACAGATGATTATCCAAAAAATCTTAGAGTGCACTGAAATGGATAGATTAACACTAACACTAAAAAACAAAGAATCCTCAACCTACTGTAACAACTGGAACACTTGGTACAATTGGCTAAATCAGAGATAGAGCACAGTGAAGAGAACCTTAGCCAGGGACAAGCTAAGTAGAGATATCAATAAGTTCTGCTTAAGGCACATTTGAAGAAGAAAAGATCTTACAGACTGTTACAAAAGATATGATTCTATTTTAATTGTTTTTCCCTCTTTACCTTTCCCCATTCCCCTTTTTCCCCCTTTACGTTCTTTTCTTTCTTGCTGGCCTCTGTCAAGGCCTGGTCTTTCTTTATGTGTATTGTTAAGTTCGGAAAGAAGGGAGGCCACACCAGAGCTTCAGTCATAACACACACTTTATTCATGGGAATAAAGGGGGCTGTCGCGTCTGCAGCTAACAGCAGACCTACCAGCGAACAGCAGCTGGCTCAACCTAGCAGCCGGCTTTTATAGCCGACTGTCGAAGGGAGCCAGCCAATGGGGACTAAGAACGCCCCGTAAGAATTGCGGACCTGATGGGGAACTGGTGTCAGCCCCAAGGACATAACACCCCTTCCCCCAGATACGAACATGAGTAGTCTTTAAGGTATGAAGGCGGTTTGTGTTGCCGCTCTGATCGTCTTAGTTCGGTGTAGGAGCGGGTGGCACAGAGTTCGGGACAGCGGGGATTTGGTCCTTGGTAGCTGTCCAGCCACCCGACCTTGCTCGCCGGTCGCCGGCCGGGTTGTCGAGTCGCTGCGGTCTCCCGGTGCGGTAGGGGAGCTGCTGGGAATGGATGTTGATTCTGTGGGATGGTCGTGGTCAGCCGTCTGCTCCCTCGGTTCAGTTGGTGGAGGCAGGTTACTCTGAGTGTCCCAGCTAGGTGCCGGATGCGGTGCCTGGAATGTTGCTGTGGTCTCTGGGTCGGAGGTGGCGTGCTCGTTCTGCCGGCTCCTCAACTGATCCAGGTGCCTTCGCCAAATGCGCCCGTCTTCTAACTGGACGTGGTACGACCTGGGCCCGTGATGGCCACGATCCTGCCAGGTACCCACAACGGGTCTCCCGCGTAATTTCTGGTGAAGACTTGATCCTGTAAGACAAAACTCCTGACCCTACTGTTAGACCCAAGGGGTGTATCTGGGCAATAGTGAGGGTGCAGCCTGTCTAGTATTGTCCTTAAGCGTCTGCCCATCAGTAGCTCTGCCGGTGACTTGTTTGTGACCGTGCACGGGGTCGAGTGTTGGCTTATAAGGAATCTAGAGAGTCTGGAATGCCAGTCATCTTGGGAGAACCTGGCGAGGGCCTCTTTGGTTGTTCTGACTGCTCGTTCGGCCAACCCATTGCTCGAGGGGTGAAAGGGAGCCGTTAGGATGTGCCGGATGCCTAGGTTGGTGACATACCGGCTGAAGTCTGTGGACGTAAATTGAGGACCGTTATCCGACACAATGGTGTCTGGGAGACCGTGTGTGACGAACAAACGAGTCAGTGCTTGGGCGACTGCTCGTGTGGTGGTTGAGAGAAGGAGTGCCACATCGATCCATTTAGAAAATGATTCTACTACTATTAGGAATGTTTTGCCATGAAATGGGCCGGCCAGGTCAAAATGTAGACCGGACCATGGTGCATTGGCGTTTTCCCATTTGGTGGGAGGGGTTACTGGGGCGCTGGCGGGATTCTTGACAGGGACGGCAGGAGCTTACCCATTTTGCAATTTGTCGTCCATGCCCGGCCACCATACATAGCTCGTGCCAACGCCTTCATTCGTACAATGCCGGGTGCCTTTGTGTAATGCCTTCAGGACGGGTCTGCGTAGTGACTCTGGAATGACAACTCTGGTCCCCACAGCAGACAACCCTGTAAACTGGAAAGTTCCTGTTGGCGGACTTTAAAGGGTGAAAATTGCTAGACGGGTTACTGCCCGGCCACCCCTCCGTACCCAGTCCAGGACCTGGGCGATCAGTTTGTCCTTCCTGGATTGGAAGGCAATGTCTCTCGCAGTGATTGGAATTCTGAACTCACTGGTGTCAAAGATGGTGTGGACTGGGGCCGGATCCTCCACAGGCGTTGGTAGCGGGCACCGGCTGAGGGCGTCTGCATGGCTGAGATTCTTTCCTGGACGGTGCACTAACTTGTATGAATATGCTGCCAGGAATAAAGTCCATCTTGTCATTCGGGAGACAAGACTTGTGGTGTTTGCTTTTCTCCGGAGAGAAGCCCCAACAACGGTTTGTGGTCTGTAACCAGTTCGAAGTTGTGCCCAAATAGAAATTCATGAAATTTTTAACAGCTGCTACAGCAGCTAGGGCCTCTTTGTCGATTTGGCTATAGTTGCATTCTGTCGTTGAAAATGTTCTAGAGAAGAACGCAATGGGGCTTCGGACCCGTTGGGTAGTCTATGACTTAATACGGCCCCAATTCAAAGGCGAGGCATCTGCTGCCAAAACTAGCGTGTAGGTTCTGGTTGAATTGGATCAGTACAGTGTCTGAAGTGAGGAGTGACTTGACTGCCCTGAAAGCGTATTCCTCTTTGGGTCCCCAGTGCCATGGAACATTTTTATCTAAGAGTCTATGTAGTGGTTCTGCCACTGATGCCTTGTGCGGCAGAAATGATGCATAGAAGTTCAGCAGGCCTAGGAAGGCTTGTAGTTCTGGTTTGGACGCCGGTGTGGGCGCTTCGTGAATGGCTTTAACCTTTGATTCTACCGGGTGGATGCCAGAGGCGTCTATTCGGTACCTGAGAAAGTCCACCTGCTTAGTGGCTATGGTGCATTTTTCTTTTTTTAGTTTGAGGCCATGCTGTCTGAATCTGTCCAACACCCTCTAACTCTGAGGAAAAGCTGTGTTCTGTCCCGGCGGAAACCAAGATGTCATCAAAGCACGGAACCACGCCAGGGAGGCCCTGTAGGATCCGCTCCATTAACGACTGGAATATGCCCGGGCGACACTCACACCAAATTGAGGCGCTTGCATCGGAAGGCCCCTCTATGGGTAACAATGGTTTGCAATTCGCCGCTTGGTTGTCTACAGGAAACTGTTGGTAAGCCTGAGACATATCCAATTTGGCGAATATCTTTCGGGTTCGAATGTGTGCAGTAAATGCTGGATTACTGGCACTGGGTATGCGCTAGTCTGTAAATAGCGATTTATTGTGGTCTTGTAATCTGAACACATCCTTATACTACCATCTTTTTGAGGGGTGTGACAATAGGTGTCTCCCACTTAGCAAAATCCGTGGGTTCGATGACCCCTTGTTTTAACAATTTGTCTAGTTCGCATCCAGCTTAGAACGCAGAGCGAATGGCACTCTCCGCGGTTTCAAATGGATGGGAACTGCCTGGGGTCCACTGAGAAAGAAATAGGTGTGCCCTTGTAGCACCCCAATTCATCGCTGAAAACGTCAGCGTAATCAGAGAATAGTGAGTCAGTGTCAGAGGACGAGACAGCATGAACCCCCATTAAGTTAAGGCCAAGAGAGGGGAACCAATCCAACCCCAAAAGACTAGGAAGGGCACCATCAACTACCACTAATGGCAGGTGTCCTTTAAAGGTTCTGAATTTGACTAGGAACTTGCTGTTCCGATTACTGGAATGTTCTTCCCTTGGTAGTCTCGTAAGGATAGGCGACTCTTCTGCAGCTGTTTCCTGGACAGGCTGGGACATATCTTCTTGAGCGTGCTCCATGAAATAATCGGAGCGCTGACCCGGCATCGACCTCCATTAGGCAGGGTTTACCTTCTAAATGAATGGAGAGTTTAATTTTATTGGGTGTTAAGAAGGTATGGTTAGCTTGATAGCATGTAAAACAGTTTTCTACTTGCCTGGATGGCCCGAGGGGGCATAAGATGGTGGCTTTGTGGAGCCACATGCGCTGCCTGGCACACCCTAGCGATGTGTCCTCTTCTGCTGCAGTTGTTGCAGGTGGCACTTTGAACCTGCACGTTGCTCTGGCATGGGGACCCCCACAGGAGAGGCACAGCAGGGTGTGCCTAGGCACGTTGCCTTCTCTCGGTCTAGTTCCTACCTGTGGCTGCTTGAATGGTTTGAGACGGTGCACTTCAGATTGCTCTCGATGGGCTCTTCTTCGATCACTGCCTCCTCAGAATGTACAGTGACTGGATTACCTTTGGGGGTGCTTCCCTGTATTTCAGCCGCTGATTGTATTGCCAATTCTGCAGCCAGGGCTTCCTCGATGGCTTGTGCTAGATTGAGGTCCTTCCTTGCCAACAACCGCCTCTGTAGTCTTGCATCCTTGACCCGCAGACAAGTTGGTCCAGGAGCATGTCATCAAGGTAGCCTTTAAATTCACAGTGCAGGGCTGCGGTTCTGAGGGCTGCCATATATTGGTTTATGGTTTCTCCCTCTGCTTGCTTCCTCATGCGAAGGCGGCTGTCTCGCGATCTGTGACGGTTTTGGCGAATAATGATTGGAGAGGGTCTCCAGTAGCTCAGACCATGGGACATTCTTGAGTTCTCTTGGGGCGAACAGTGCTGTTGCCGTGTCGAATACGGTGGCCCCGCAGTAGCTCAGGAAGAAAGACTTCTTTTGTTGTCTGTAGCATCAGCCAGACCCACAGCATCAATATAATGGTTAAAACGGTTTTTATAAGAGTCCCATTTATCTTCGTCTGGTTTGAATGGCTGGAACCGCCGGATTCGCATTCATGGCTGGTTCAGCTTTCGGCAGGTAAAATAAGTCTCACTGGGAATACAGGCCCTGGAAAGGGTAGCAGCTACAGTTTGTAGTGCTGTTAATGAGTGTTCAGCTTCTGAGTTCTCTCTGGGTTGTACAGGTAGCAGCTGCGCTCGCAGTGCAATTCGGTCTGGTGATTCAGCTCGTGGAATCTCTCTGGGTTTTCTCGCTCTCTGCAGCCCTTGGCGGCTGGAACAGACGCTATAACTGACGCCCGTTTAAATTTTGCGCCCTTACAAGGGCGAGGTGGCGATGCTGCAGCTGCGCGCTGACAGCGATTTAAATCTCGCGCCTGGATTTAGCGGTCGTGAGCGTCGCGCTGGAGCTTCGCCACACGCAATTCTGGCAAGTTTGTTGTTGGGCGGCTGAGGCTCTCAGTGCCCACTCTCTTGTAGCTAGTTTGTGATCTTGAGCGGCACACGCTCCGCTCGATTTCCTCTCAAATGGCTGACCGAGCTCTCAACGTCGCGGCTACGGTTCAGCGCTTCAGATTCGTGATTTTCAGCTCTTGTATAGCTGCTGGCTGGCCAGATCCCACCTTGCCGCCAATGTTAAGTTCGGAAAGAAGGGAGGCCACACCAGAGCTTCAGTCATAACACACACTTTATTCATGGGAATAAAGGGGGCTGTCGCGTCTGCAGCTAACAGCAGACCTACCAGCGAACAGCAGCTGGCTCAACCTAGCAGCCGGCTTTTATAGCCGACTGTCGAAGGGAGCCAGCCAATGGGGACTAAGAACGCCCCCGTAAGAATTGCGGACCTGATGGGGAACTGGTGTCAGCCCCAAGGACATAACATGTATATTTGTAGATATGTTGTTTTTTAACGGTAAACTTTGTTTTGTTTTGTTTTAAAAAAAGAAAGAGATATACCTGAAGGTCCTAAGGATCCAAGCCTTTAAGGCTTTACAGTTTTAAACCAGCAATTTCAATTATACTCAGAAATCTACTGGAAGCACCTATAAAACCAGTGTGAGCCATTGTAACAATTCTAACTTGCAACCAAGCAGGCTGTAGCATTGTACACCAGTTGTAACTTCCAGGTAGCCTGGAAATGAATAGACGTTTCCTTTTTTTGTAAACAGGTGGTCTGGCAAACAGAAATAGTGCACAAATAGTATTTCTGAGATTGGTCATCTGTCACACGTCAACTGACTTCTGCTTTGAATTTATACCCCCCAAATGTCAGATGGAAAATACCAACATGTGATGTATTGCTATCAGAAATTAATCTTATTTAAAATACTGAGAAAGCCTCATGCAAATTTCCTTCCAAAGTAGAAAATTTCCTTCCAAAGTAGAAATTCTTTGCTCTTGAACTTAGAGCATTACAGAATGCTTCTAAGCAAAGCAAAGATTTTTCTGGGCTAATCAATATTTTAATAAGTAATAGCCTTATTGGTGAAAAACACTTGTATTACTTTTTTAATTCTTCAACTTATTTATTTTAAAGCAGCTCCTGTTTTATTGTGCATTCTCTGTGATGGTTGGAGAGACCTGAAATTCAAAATTAAGTTTCAGACGTTAATGTAAAACAGGAAAAGCCAGGAAAGTATCACTAGACAAAAATCCATGTTTATTTTTACAGAGCCAGAATAGTTCTAATCTTCCTGTTCAAAAAGATCCTTACCCAGATTATGTAGGTTCTTGGTATCTGGCCAGTCCAAGTAGAAACTGGAAAATTGATGAAAAGGTTATGAAACATTTTTAAAAACACAAAACCTATGATCAGCAATTTGTCAATATTGGCATCTACACATTTTAAGATGGCTCCCACAGCTCTTTTATACCGTTTCAGGAATTTGATTGGTACAGCTCACTTACCTTCAGGTCAGCTTAATGGGTAGCTTTAAAATCTGAGAGAATCAGGCCTATATTGACAAAACTATTAGTAAAGAGAAAGGTAATTGCAGAAATGCATTTTTTAAATTTAGGTTGCTTTCAGAGAAAGACTCAAAGGGCCTGGAGAATTTAAACAAATTGTAGGTTGCTTAACAGAGAGTCAAGGGAGTTATATTGGAATAGATTACCACCTGCTAAATGTTTTAGAACATTTGTTTATACTGAAAAGAAAAAAAGTAGGAAATCTATAAACTAAACCAAGCAAATAAAAATAGCTTGAGTAAGTCAGTTAGGATTACTATCACTTTAGATTGCAATTTGATGTGTGTGTGTGTGTGTGTGTGTGTAATAACATATTACCCTTGAGGGTCTGATTAAAACACACACACTCCTAAATTTAGTATTTATTGAAGAGAATCATTTTTTAAAAAAAGTGGATCTCTCTACCAAAATATGAAAACCATTAAATTATGAATGAGTCTAAGTGAAAGAGATTGTTCTCAAGTTACATTGCAGCTCAGTTTGGAACCTCTAAACAATACAGAATTTTCTTGCATTGGGTGGGTGAATGCTTCTTCTGATATTTCTATTCCAGGTTATAACCTTAATGGGAGGCATTAAATCTCATTTTTCTCAATCATGAACATGTATTGAATGGCCAGGTGTGATCTTTCCATCCAACCTTTCCTAGGGATTAAAGATAGGGTTCCTTTAGCATGCTATTTTGAGATCCTAGAGAAAAGACAAGATCAAAATTTTATGAATAAGTATTTTTTTTAATGTAGCTTCTGTTTAATGGAAATTGCCTATATTTCCTATATTGCTCTGTCCATATGACATCTCTTTTGCAGCCAGAAACAAAGCAGAATTTCCTATGATAAAGTTGAAAGTATTATTTGCAAGTATTTACAAGCTATCATACATGTATTTTGAACTGAGCTATGTTACAATTCCTGCTTTCAACAAACTTCCCATGTGGTCAGTACCAAGGGTGGGGAGCCAATGCTTTGGCCTTCTAGTGGGAGTATGGTGGACAGTTTACAATAGACAACCCCATAATAAGCATCCTTCATATTACTTTGTGAATAGCCTTATGATTTAATGTTATCTTCCCCAATCTTCAGATATACTGGGATACTAACCATCACTGGATTATTTCAGTAAAATCAGAGGCAGTCTTCCTTTCTGCAGCCAGGGCCAGTTTATATATGCATGTTTGGAGGCTGCAGGAGAGATAACAATGCTGTCAACAGAAGTGGGGAGCAATGCTTTGGTCTTGTAGTGGGAGTATGCTGAACATTTTTAAATAAAATTGTTGCAACCAATCTAGTGCAGGTTTATCAAGCTTAGTTTTCTTGCTATTTTAAGTGGCGGGGTGGGGAATTGTGCCACTAAATGTCCATGTTTGACATTGAATTTTGGCATCATGATGGGGGCGGTATACTAGACACTGCAGAAAGAGGGAAGGGGTGATAACAGCGTGAAAGTCACAGGTTGCCCATCCAGAATTAATTAATTGCTTCAAGCAAAAAAAAAAAATCATTGCAGAGAATGCATAGAAGCAAAAGTACTGAAGCAAGAGAGGGTGGGAGTGTTTCATTCAAAAAACTGAAGTTCTATTCACTGAAAACAGAAAAATAAACCCTTTGTCAGGCAGAGTTTAGGATTTATGTTTTTAGAATAGCAATAGTTAAAAAGAGCCCTTTCCTCCTTCCCTCCCTCCCTCTCTCTGATACACATACACACACAACACTACACAAGAATATTAACCAAGAAAAAAGGTAGATAAAATAAGGACAACTTTTCAGTCCTTTTACATTACATACATATTTAGTCTTAATCACAGGGTCTACTTTTGTCACTTTATGTAACAAGCAGGTCTAGTTTCACTGGTGTTGAGCCCCAGAATTTATTTTCAGTGGAAAAGCTGTGGGGTAAAACACACACACACAGAGAAAAGCAGAGGCTCTTTCCATCAATGTATTTCCACTCCCTCAGGATTGAGGAGGTGTATTTATAGGATAATGATAAAACTACCTAGGATGGTTTTACTGTCAGAATAAAAACTACTCTTTTTGCGTTGCTGTTGTTGTTTTATTTAACACCAGGACACTTCTGAAAGCTTAATACTGTATCTCTGAAATGGTGATTTGCTTATTTTGCGCTCCCATATATCATGGTGTTGAAAACATTCTCTCTCGGAATCACATTAGATGCCTTTATATTCTCATCACTTTTAAGATTAATATTGGAAGCCAATGCATGTCATGGGAAAATTAATTTCACGATTGATTCAGCTTTTACAATATATGTGGACTGTACTCACTGCACATTTCATCCCACGATCATGGAAATCTTTAATTCAGAGGGAAATAAGATGTCAAGATAGGTGAGCATGACCAGAGTTGTAGTAAATCAGAGATACTGGCTAAAAAATTCTGGGATGATTTCTTGTATTCCGAAAAGGAGTAAATAAAGAAAGAAGGTGGTTCTGAAAACACCAAATGAAATTTAGGGTATTTAAAACTCAGTTGAGTCAAAATGAAAATCTCATATACCTCATCCTATCTCTGATTCAAAGAAATCCACAAAACAGCTTCTGGGTCATAATTTCAGAATCCAGAAGGAGGGACAAGCTATGCTCTGCATCAAACAGGTGGGGAATTTTTAAGATAGTAGTTGCTTATGAGCAAGCATTTTGATGGGAAGAGCCAAATCAAATTAACTTTCTGATTAATTTTGATCGTTTTGCCGGAGTTGCTGCTTTTTTAGAAAGTGATGATATCATGAGAGGTGGAGAATCTTCACTAAGATTCACTGATAACTGCAAGCATCTGAGGAGGGAGGAGATCCCACAAGATAATGTAAAGCAATATATGGCTTTGATAGCCATATATTCTGCCCAACCTTGCGCTCTTAAAAGTATGGAAATATTCCAGTCTCACAGATTCTATAATGGCCATGCCAGTCTGTGTTTCAGAGTACTGGAAGAAATGAAAATCCAAGAACTTGGTTTATCAACAGAAGGCTGGTTTCCATAGCTGTTGTTAAAAGAAGCCACAGTAAATAAGGAACATTTTCTTCTCAGCAAGAGTCCCTTGAAAGAAACATTTAATAATCAGAGCATCAGCAAATAAACATTTCTCAGCCTCTTCTTCTCACTCCTAGAATTCTGACTAACCATCAGGTCAGATATACTATCCGTCATTCTGCTTACCCAATTGAAAAGACAGTTTGTTTGCTTGCTTTTATTATAGTATGAGCAATGTCCGTAGGCCTAGGCAATGAAATTTCAAATGCTACAGCCACGAACTCTGTTTTCCTAACAGCTACTGATGGGTGCCATGCTGTGTGCCCAGCTGGAATTGAGGAATCCTAATACAAAGAATAAAGGAAAACAAGAGTAACCCTTTCACTGCAGCAACTACAGCTGAGCATCTTAGGCATTTTCTTTTCATTTCTGTGTTGGCATTTTTAAATATTTCTCTTCTAAACTTGCTTCTGACTACATCATGCATTATCTGTAAATTGATGAGCTCCACAGATCATTAAGAATTCCTATTGATCTTCACTCCTAATAATATGTATGTATGCATATATACATATATAGTACACATATATTTTACTTTACTAGTTGCTTGTTTCACCAATTGTCACACAGAAGAATATTGGCTCCAACAGGGTAGACAAGATTTCTTAATAAAATGAAATTGAAAAATGCTGTGGAGGACAGGTTATTTCAAAACAGCATGTAGATATCATTAGAAAATGAGATTGGAATTAACACCATATTTTTGGATAGATCTATTTTACTTCCCAGTTTATAGACTTCAGTATTAAAAAGAATTGGACATTAAGAATCTTCTACTTCTGTTGAGTTGCTCTATTCCAAGTGTTCGTCATATTTGTTAATCAGATATCAGTGAAGATTTTTTTTTATTTCTATCATACAAGCACTGCATTTAAATAGAAATATTCTATCTAACAATAATCTTGAATTCAGTGGGAAAAGGCTTTTTAAATCTGCCAAGATAAAACTTTAAAATGTATACACAATTGCCAAAATAAAATTGCTGCAGCCAAAGAAAAGTTCAAAATGCAAAATGCATTGGCTTGCTAAACTGTGAATTTTTCATTCTGCCTCAGGCTTCTTTGATGTGGATCAAGCACTGGGATCTCAAACTGTAGACAGGTCATAGTGCAATAGAACAGTATATTGGACAGACAAAGATTTCTCTTCCAAACAACAGACAGTTAAAATAAGTTAGCTTCCTTTGTAGGGTGCACTCCAGATGTTTTTGACTACAAAATCTGTAATTCCCAGGCAACATGGATTTAGAGCAGGGGTGACTAAGGCCCACAAGCTGGATCCAGCCCACAGTTTGCTTAGATCTGGCCCGTGGGCCGCATTGGAAAAAAGCAAAGCACTGGCTCATGGTGCCTCTGCCAGAAAAAAAACAGCCCAGAGGGCATATACAGCCTCCCTGGGATCCGTTTTCAGCACAAGGGCCTCCTGCAGCCCTGTAAACTCCATTTTCTATGGCAGAGGGCTGCAGGAGGCCATTGCGGCTGAAAATGCAGCCCATGGAGCAACCCCAAGCTCCATTTTTGTTGGCAGAGGTCTGCAGGAGACCATCACAGCTGAAAACAGAGCCTTGATGAGTGACACCGAGCTGGCCAATAACTAGACTGGAAGTTATTCTGCTTATGTTATTCTCCTTAAGACACACAGATCACCCTTGAGTGCAGTCATATATGTTTATCAGAGCCAACCAACCATTTGTTTTGTTTTGTACATAGTATTTGTATGGCAATTATGATCAACACTATTCATTTTACTGAAGGATTCAAAATAATATTTTCTACCAGTGCACCACATAGCTCAATACATCAATTGAAAGTGTTCTGGTTACCAAATCCACATTGGTATCCACCATCCTTAGTCAAATGTTAAGGGCCCAGTATAATCAATCATGAGATGTTTGTGTATATTAAAAATTGTGTATTTTACAGTATTATTTACAAAAATACTATGTAGCTTCTGTGAGAGAATGAATAGGAACAGAGGTGGAATAACCTGAATGTAAAACATGTAATACTGGAAGGCATATAGAACTGAGTATGTAGAGATAAGTTAATTAATATAACTTAAGGTTTTCAGTATCTCTATGATGTAAAAAGAAAGTCTGAATTATGGGGAACAAAAAGCAAAAAATTATTTTTAATACAGGAAGGTGTATAGGTAGGTAGTCCTTGACTTACTACCACAATTGAGCCCAAAATTTATGCTGCTAAGTGAAACAGTTGTTAAATGACTTTTGCCACCTTTCTTTTTACAATTTCTTGTCACAGTCGTTAAGTTAGTAACATGGTTGTTAAGTGAATTAGGATTCCCCATTGACTTTGCTTGGCAGAAGCTCACAAAAGGGGACCCTGGGACACTGCAATGGTCATAAATATGAGTGAGTTGTCAAAAGTCCAAATTTTAATCCTGTGATCATGGGGGTGCTTGAAAGATTGTAAGTGTGAAAAATGGTCATAAGTCACTTTTTTCAGTAGCTATTGCAACTTCGAACAATACTGAATGAACTATTGTAAGTCGAGGACTACCTGTATAGGATTTAGTAGGCATTACTGAAGCCTGTGGATGTACATTATGAGTGGAATGCAAAGATTGAAGGATATCTTGGAATAGAAATGGGCCTGATAAAAGGGGAGGACTGATATATGAAGTCAGAACATACCAGCAGAGGGATCCTACCTATTCCACTACTGGTTCAGTGATCGTGAGTGCACCTAACATGTGCGTGCAGCTTTCCATACACCAGCTGAGGCCTGCAGCACCAATCAGCTGATAGGATAAAGAAAAGAAAAGCACAGGGGTGGATGGGAAGGCCGATCCTGCACTTTTCTTTATCCTATCAGCTGATCCTCAGAGGCTTTTTTCATTACTGGTTCAGGTGAACCATGCCAAACCGGTAGCATACCACCACTGGAACACACACACACATATATACATCAAGAAATTTGAGCATGAGGATGCAGTAAAAATCATTTGAGTAAGATAGACTGAAAAGGAAACAACAGGGATATTATTAATGTATGTATGGCTGGGGCCAGGAATGGAAAGTATTGACTGCCAAACCAAACAGGAGATATAAATAATGCCCTCCTGGACTAGATTACAGAACTCTTATGAAGGGATACATACATAGTAATAATGGGAGGCTTCTACAATATAAACATTTGTTTGAAAACAAACTCAGCCATAATCTGCAAAGTCCCCAACTGAAGATAAGTAATAAGGTGGTTGGTGAGCACTTGGCTACTATGTCATGAATGAGTTTGTCTTTAGGACCAGATGGATTTCAACAGTCTTGAAGGACGTGTGGGTTATTACCTTGAGGTCCCCTTCATAGAGCAGGCTTTATGCCAGAATATTGAAGAAGAGCAAATGTAGTTTCTGTCTTCAAAAATGAGAAGAAAGTTGACCCAGGTAACTGTATTACAGATTTGATATTTGCCTAGAACACATTATTGAGTACTAATTTTGTGAGCATTACAAAATAATGCATGGTTTGGGAGGAGCCAGCATGAATTTATCAAAGTGGAGTCATGCCAATCTATCAGGGATGTTTTTAACCATGGATTCCTGCACTGGGCAGAGGGTTAGACTAAATTATCTGCGAGATATCTCCCAAGCTTTATATTCTAATACAGGGGTGTCAAATTGGCGGCCCACAGGCCGGATGCATCACACTCAGGCCATGTCCACCCCGGCTCCACAAAGGCAAAAAAATGTCACGTGATACAATTGAGTTTGACACCCATGTTTTAATATTTTATGAAATTGTGGAATTCATTGCTCACACAAGTGGAAGACATGAGGTAATGTATGTTGATTTATCAGAAGGCTCTGCATTTTCCTTTACAGTTTTGTTATTGTCATTTTCAATCAATCAAACAAACAATCAAAATAGAGCTGGAAGGGACTTCAAGGCCTTTTCATCCAACCTCCAGACAAACGACTGTCCAGTCTCTTCTTAAAAACCTCCAGTGACAAAGCATCCAAAACTTCTGAAGGCAAGCTGTTCCACCGGTTAATAGCTCTCACGGTGAGGAAGTTTCTCCTTACTTCCAGATTGCTTCTCTCCTTGCTTAGTTTCCATCCATTGTTTCTTGTCCTGTCCTCTGGCGCTTTGAAAAATAAGTTGACCCCTCTTCTCTTTGTGGTAACCTCTCAAATACTGGAATAATGCTATAATGTGGGCCCTGGTTCTTCTTTTCTCTAGACTAGCCAAACCCAAATCCTGCAACAGTTTTTCATATATTTTTGTCTCCAAGTCTTTAATCATCATAGTTGCTCTTCTTCGCACTTTTTCCAAAGTCTCAACAACTTTTTTGTAATGTGGGCACCAAACCTGGATTCAGTGTGGAAATATATGAAAAACCTAAAATAGGATTGTTCAGTTAAAAAGCAGATACCCCTTCTCAATCATCACTACCCCAGATGCGTTCTTCAAGTGCTTAGAAATATTAACATCCTCTCCATCCCCATTCCTTTACAGAGAGAGAGAGAGGGAGAGGGAGGGAGGGAGGAGAGAGAGAGAGAGAGAGAGAGAGAGAGAGTTTGTTAAGGTTGTTTGTGAGCATGCCAGAAAGCTTTTTGATTAATTATATGTCTAAACTATAAACTGACCTAAAATAATTCCTCTAGCATAATGCACCTTCTCATCATCAATAGTAATGATAGCAGCCCAGTGCTGAGTAACTATTGAAGAGACTTCATAAATATGTATACTAAGGCAGCTTTCTCACTCTATAGGGTGTTTGTCTCCATAGCAACAAATGGCACTGTTTCTAATCTTCCATTTAAGCCCCGTATTGAAAATGACTTTTTTTGGTAATTAAAAATAGGCACACACATGCACACACAGACAGGGAGACACAAACCCTGTTAGGAATGCCTGTTTGTTCAAATATGTACAATCATCACCCCCCTGTGGCCAAAGTGAATAATTCCACCAGTTTCTAGAACTTGAGTGAGAGCTGGTTAGACTTTTACTCATACATTTCTGCTCAGATAATCATACAATCAACATGCATGTTATTCAGTTGTTACAGGAAAGGTGAATCACTGTTTCCTATAATAGGACTCACAGTTACCTAGCAGTGAGATCACAATTTCTTTTAATACAAGAACTTTGAGGCCACATCAGAAAACTTTATTTTGAAACTGCCCTGCAGATAATGGCTACAAAAGAGTACATTTTGGGGGGTATGTTTTTGAAAACAAAAATGAAAACTTCTAGACAAGACTTTCACAATTGTTTATCCTAGAGGAACCCTTGAAGTAATTTTCAGGAACCATCTACATAAAAACTGCAACTATAAATAAAAAATATACCATCCATTTCTAACCTACTGTGTGGTATGTGGGAATGGCTTTGAAAGATAGGAAGAAGAGCCCCAGACTGGACAACCAGCATGTCAGAGATATCTCAGGTCATGGAAGGAAGAAAGGCATGGGAAGCATTTCAGAAGAGACTCCCCAGTTTTCTGGAAAATAAAAGTAAAGGAGAAAAATGCTTCTTGGAAGGTTGTGTTAATGTAAGATTACCATAAAGATGGGACTTCAGGTAGAACCAATCTGTTGAAAGTTCACCCTCAGTCTCTTCCCCTGTATTGGCCAGTATGACAGGGGTGGCAGGAACTACTTGTCCCAACAACATCTGGTCCTTCAACCTCACCAGGAAATCAGTAACATTACAGACCGAGAATATTCCTTGAGCCTGCCACAAAGCCTTCATGGAGATCACCTCTGGGATTACCTCTATCCTGATATTTTCTCTTCTGGGGCCAGGTTCAATGACGGAGTGAGGCCCTGGCTGCTCTCAGTCCGATCAATCCACAAGCACACCACCTCACCTGGCTATAACACCCTCCTAATTCATTCCAAGTTCCACAACTGTCTCACACCTTCTACAGCCCCCCAAGAGTTTAAAATAGATGTTAAACAGAAAGGTTGAGAGCTACTCTACCCTAAGATATCCCACAAGTGAAGAGTCGTAAGCTCAATCTGTCCCCTTCCACCACCGCCATATCGAATTTATCAAATTCAGCAAGTGATGTATACAACTGTATACACCATACAGTTAACTACCCTTTACTATTTTTAAATCATTTGGATGAAAAAGAATGAAATAATGGATTGGGACAGTAGATTCCAACTGAACGTGAGGAAATATTTCCAGTTTGACACTAAAACAATTACCCAGAAATTTAAAAAGGCAAACAGATCTTAAAGGTCATATGTCTCCATTTCTATCTTGGGCCTCGTCCTAACACAGGAACTGAAAGTATAGATTAGTGCCTGCACTAACTATCTAAAGCTACCTTTCTCAGTCCTAATGATTAAATCCTTCTTTTTATATGACGGCTATAAGAATAACAAGTTTGGTTCTTAACAGAATCCCCATGACTTGTTAAGTCAGGATTGAAAATGTCACTTTTGCTTATGATAAATGTCAGTGAAAATTTATGGAACATTGCAAGAAATTTAAAAGCTTCCTTATGAAAACAAAAAAGAACAACACAAAGCATACAAATGTCAGAAGAAACACTTAGCAGGGTGGGAAGGAGATTTTATTTTATTATTATTCAAAAACAACACATGCATAGGTTGATGTATTTCTAACTTCTGTGCATAAATAGTCTTGTGGGAAAGAAAATCAATTCTACATCTCAAATTTAGCTACACTATGGAAGCAATAGAGATTTGAAATTTCTACTGTATGTAAAAATGTGAAATATTTAAGTTTTAGTTTTATTTAATATTTATTTAAATAGCCAGCTCTGTTACCATGGTAATCCCCAAAGGCATACAAGATTGAAACCAAAAAAACCTAATATCAGTCCAAAAATCATTTTAAAAAATACATATATTGTATCACACATTTGGGATCTAAAGACCCATACCATTTCAACCACTATGATCATTACAAAGTGCTCATCTGATGAGTTCATGGACTCTTGGCCCAATTGCCTGTGGGAACATTCAGATCTTTAAACCATATGGAAGATCCACCAAGTCAAGGCCATCTGGATCTCTGGGAGAATGCTGTTCCTCAAGGCAGCATAGCAACAGAGAAGGTCCAAGGTCTCCCAAGATTACTTTATCTGATAGGACACAGACCATGACAAATCTGCCAGTTCTGACAGCAGAGATAAGTAGGCCTGCAACTAGCCTTGCACCAAATGTCTCTATGAGCAATAACCAATGCCTCGATTGCATCTAGAAGGCCACTAGGATCCAGTGCATCTCACAGGGAAGAAGTATTACGTGGATGCATTGTGAAATTCTCAGAACTGCTTGTGCTTTTGAATTCTGGACTAGCTGGAGCTCCAAAAGCTCAAGGGCATATTCCATATAAAACACATTACAGGAATCAAATTAGGAGAACTATCTAGAAATTGGCACACAAGTTGAACTTGTGGAACAGGTTAGGGTTAGGGTTGCAAAGCATTTATGGTATAAGAAAACAAGGCACATCAAACTATATTAATCCACAGCATGGGTTTTTTCTGGCCTATCACACCACCTATCAATGCTTGTTAGCCATTGTTTGTGCTGGTGGTGGGGACAACCTTTTTCAGTCAGAGTCTGCTTATTCGTTACTTTCAGACTGAGGATCGCGAGAGGAAAGAGCAAGGCAATAAATAGAATGTCATCAAAGGAGCCACAGCGGATGTTTTCCACTCTTCATTTTTAGGAATTTGGGATTTTAAAGAAAATAGGTGACTTGAAATCCCAGAAGCTTAATGGAGTTGTTGTTAGATTGTTTTTATATCAAATGTTCTCACTGAAGAGCACCATTTTGCCTGTGAATTTCTGCAAGGTCTGAAAAGGTCTAGAAGCAGCAAAAATGGATTTAGCCTATTGTAAGAGTCTAGGTAACTGCATTATTCAATGAAATAGTTCTTTGCAGTCAAAGTAAACAAAATTGTGGCTTAATGTGCGGTCTCTCAAAATGATATCAGTCAGTGGTATTTCTATCTTATAAATTTAAATTACTTGAACCTCCTCTTACAGAAAGAACAATTGTAGTTCTATGAGTAAAGTCTAACAAGAATTAAAAGAATCCTCAGCATTTCTGTAACCTACAGCTTCAACAATTTTTAAAGATATTTATTGTGTTTAAGGCAGTATAAATCCAATCTGTTCTTCTAAAGTAGATAACAAAACTCCCAGATAAGAGTATCTGCCAGGTTATATTTCGAACTTCAGACAATTGTGAGTTTTGATACAATTCAATAAGCACAGTATTGACTGTCTGTTCTTGCAGAGTTGTGAAGGAAGTAATAGATAAGAATTTAATCCAGTCATTATCATCAACTTGGAAGCAGGAAGACGGACTTATTGCAGATTAAGAGTTTTAGAAACTTCCAAGAAGGTAATTTTGGCATGAAATTTTCATGACCACCTCATCCTATTCTTGTAATATATTCACCTTGTCCTTCTTTGTTCTGAAAAGTTTCTTTATAAAAAGTTCCAACACATTCAAAAAAAATCTTATAGAAATTATAAAAATATAATTTCAAAATGTATTTTAACCTAACAATTTTAAAAGTCTTTGCTAGTAGGATTTCCATTAAATATTTATTCTTTTTATTAAATGAAACTTCTTGCATAATTAGGAAGCATGGTTGTCGCATTTCAAATCAGTTTTTAATTAAGCACTTCTTAAAATATCAGTAGTTGAACAATAGCCTACACAAAATATTTAAGCCTTAAAGATTAAGCTTTATCTGGTACAATAAAAAAGATTTTCGAAACCTCAAATCATAGGAAATCAAGCAATAGATTATCAAAAAAGGGAACATTTATTTTAAAAAATGATGTCCAAGAGTAAGTAAAAAAATCAACAATTAAAAGCATGTATCATACAAACCCTCCACAGATTAATAAAGTGTCCATCTATATTTAGCATTACACATCAATGGTAGAAACAAAAACTTCTAAAGGAATAGTACATTATGATATGTTAACTAAAAGCACAGTTTTGAAGATGTCATATCTTTCAAAGTTTACTCTCAGCTGCATTCAACTTAAGTTCAACTATATATTCAGAGTGCAAGTACAAAAAAAATTAAGAACTCAGTCATAGGAGATTTGTATGCAGAGCTGGATGAATGTTCTGAGTAAATTGGCCTTCTGGACTAGCATAAAGAAAATAAAATTATGCACATTTTTTAAAATAGTGCTTCATATAGTTCATAAAGTTTGTTTACTGCACCAATCATAGATCAAAGCAATCTGTGTACTATACAACAAAATATAAAAATATTAAAAACATAAAACAACATAAAAAGCATAAATACATAAAATTCACCAGTTTCTATTAGCTTTAAATATGGTAAGTTGGTTCATTAAAAGGAAAAGCAGGTATCAGCCATGATTTTGAGCAAAAAGCAATGGTAATAGTAATTATATTGGAAGAAAAATTCTGTATTAAAAACCTGTTTTTCAAAATATAAATTCATAGACAAAAAATGAAAAGTATAACATGTAACAAAAGTAAAATGGAATTTACAGATTTCCATTACAACGTCATACAGTTCTCAGGCCTCTTCCATAGTTTCCACTCTTCAAATTAAAGATACTTTGCACCCAAATTGCTTAAGCTAAAATCCAACTAACCAGAAACTACGCTGGCTTATAAGATTCCATGGGTAATTAGAGTTGATCTTTTTTCACCAAAAGTCACTTACACCTCTCCTTTTTTTTTTTTTTTGCCAAACCAATGTTACAGTTTGGCAGAGGTCTCCAAACTTGGCAAGTTTTGGGACCCCTACTGTATGGTGTTTGCTACACTGAAAGCCATCTAGACCTTCAGATGGTGGAAAGTCTCTCAGGTAGAACAGTAATCACAACATGCAAAATCCATCAACTCAAACATTATTTTCTTGATAAGAGTCCTAATTTTTCTGAATTAGTTCACATTCTCAGAACTTCCCAGATATAATTCACATTTTCTTCATCTTCTTTTTGCTGCGTTGGTTGAAAACTGGTGAAGAGCCCATCAAACTATCAGGGGAATGAGAACCATAACTGCTTTCAGAACCATTTGGGCTCTGTGGCATCCCAGCTTCACTCATGCCTGACATTGGCTCTTCAAATACATCACCACCTAGGACTCCGTGGTGCCCATGAACATTGCCTTCTTCATTCTCTTGTGGTTCCATTTTTACTGGGGCCAAGTTCCAAAGAGGAGAAGTGTTCACCTCACCACCTGGCAAAGGGAGAGGGGGAAGGGACAGAGAAAGAGAGATGGAGGGAAGGTGGTTAGGAAAGGATTTTCTCATCAATCAGTAAAAAATGCAAAACTAAAAATATTCTGAAGAGAGTGTAAATCCATAGTATTGTTAACTCATCATGTACTAAGTTAAATATTAATATTACTGAAGAGTACATTACTTAGCAATGTACTAAGTTAAATATTAATATTACTGAAGATGAGAGGAAAAATAAGAAGACGCTCCAGGACCCATTTAATGGTTCTAAAACACATGTACATTAGGTCATTTTAATATACCAAATAAATGAATCCAACCATAACAAGGGCCATCTAATGAAAACAAGTACCAACATATTAACATCAAACATTCATATCAAGCAATTAGTGATTTGCTCCCAAATGATCTAGTAATACTTGGCTGCACCATTTCCCTCAGAATAAATTTTTAAGGTATTGTAGAAAATTCAGTGTCAATTTTAGCAACCACATAACATCGCATGTGCCCTTCTCTCGTACAAATGGAGCTTCACACACAAGTGGAGGGTGCTTGCGCTTGCACACAAAGCTCTACTCACAAGAGCAGCAGGCACACGAAGCTCCCCTCATGCGAGAGAAGAGTAGTTGTGCTCACAAAGTTCCACTTGTGCGAGCAGACGGTGCTTGCACACCAACCTCCATTCACACAAATGGAGCTTTACACACAAGCGCAAACACTCTCTGTTCGTACAAGTGCACACAAGCGCAAGTGACCTCAGCTTGCATGAGTTGGAGCT
This sequence comes from Pseudonaja textilis, assembly GCF_049901715.1. NCBI lineage: Eukaryota > Metazoa > Chordata > Lepidosauria > Squamata > Elapidae > Pseudonaja > Pseudonaja textilis. The sequence goes on along the minus strand of NC_141990.1, from coordinate 55,914,388 downwards.
TCACACACATGCACTTGCCCATATCTCCCATGGCCTGGGTTCGAATAGTCCACGGCCCAGTAATGGGTCATGGCTTGGGGGTTGGGGACCCCTGGTTAGACATCCATTAAAATTTCCAATGCATCTCAAAGTAAACAAAAGATGACATCATTTCCACATCATACATAACATCTTTCCACGTATTTGCATGCATACTTGAATGCATATTTGAATGCATATGTCAGCGTAGTTGCTTAGACCGAAAATACAAATACTTGTGATCATTTTTCATACTTACAACCCTTGCAGCTTCCCCATGGTCACATGATCAAAATTTGGGCAGTTGGTAACAGGCATGTATTTATGATAGTTGAGTGCCCTGGATCCTGTGATCACCTTTTACGACCTTCTGATAAACAAAGTCAGTTGGAAAGCTAGATTCACCTAACAACTGTGTTACTAACTTAACAACTGCAGTGATTCCCTTAACAGTTATGGCAAGAAAGGTCTTAAAATAGAATGAAACTCATTTAAAAACTGTCTTCTTGGGAACAGAAATTTGGGGCTCAATTGTGATTTTAAGTTGAGGACTATCTGTAAATCATATTATAGCTTAGTTTCTGTGTTAAGGCAGCCTAAGCAGTTATTTTAAAGTGTGTTGTTTATAAGTACAAGAAACGGACAGATGGTAAGTATTCTGAGCCAGCAAGCATTAAAAACCAAATCACAACTCCTTGGGGCTTAAAAAATTATAAAGACATAGCATTTGTTAACATCCAATTTCCAAGCTAACTTTATCTAACACTGGAAATTTAATTCAGCTAGAAGCAAATTTAACATTTTAAGGGCCAGTTCACAAAAGATATCATTAGCAATTTCCTTCACTCGAGCTGTAGGGTTGTTTTTCCTAGCTGTTTTAATTAGAAAAGTGATTATTGACTTTGTCCTCTAACCTTGCCTTTACCTTCCAAAAGTAAATAACATGTCAAGGCTTAATAGACAAGCCAGTGTGACAAATGATAAAACTGCTACATTGATATCCCAGTATCTCCTTTCTACCAGCACCACAATATAGTCACAACCTTCAGTTAGAACCGGGGAAGCCAGAGCTATTGAAGTCCCAAGATGTATATATATATTTCAAAATGCATCTAGGCTTCATATTGGACCCATGAACTCTCTTAAAAGATAAAATTAAAGAGTGCCTGAACCCAAGACCTTTGAAGTCTTGTCATGCATGTACATGCAGAGTGCAAAAATAAGCAGGAATAGGATGATCTGGCTACATGGCCAAGTAAAGATGGTAATACAACTCATACCTTATAACAAGTGATGTTACAGTGGCAGCCATCTTGTGCAAGTGCCCCAAAGTGTTTATTGTTTTCATCTTTTTTACTATAAATTAGGAGCATAGAGTACTTATAATTAGTTATGATTGATGCAAGGAATAAGCCTGAGAAAAATAAAAATAAGATGTACCAGAAGTTTGTGGAGAGGCCTCAGTTTCCAAGTTGGATGAAAAGCGTTCACTCTGAGCTCCAAGGACTCCAACAGGCAATGACTGGTCTCCAGATGCAAGATCCCCCTCCAGCTCCTCACTCATAGGAAATGTGATGTCACTAACAGGTTCTTCCTTGATTTTCACAGGTTTCAAATCTTCTGCTGCCTTCTCAGGGTTTACAAGTTTTTCATACTCCTCGGAGAGTTGCTTGCTCACCTGTTGATAAGTCATGGAATAAAAAAGAACAGCCTGGTTGTAATCAATTGTTAGATGCATGAAAGTACAACACAGCTACTGCTTCTGTGACAAATTAACCCTCATGAAGATGTCATTTTCATGACTAAGCCTCCAGCATTTTTGTCTGATTTGCTTGGATCTTATAAACTAGAGAAGCAAAGGCTTTGTTCACCCAGCACACTAAGCCATAATGTTGCTTGTTTCTATGGGGCTATATGTATTCACGGGAACTTGGCCCTTGTGATTTATATACCATGGTTCATGATCAGCCAATTCCAGTTTATCAATTCTTGGTTAAGGAAACCATGTTTAGCACAACATACAAACCAGATTATTTGTGTCTTGATGCAATTAATCCCTGGCTCCTGGATTGCACAAATGCACAGTTCTGATAGTATAGTTTAGTTTAGTTAATAAACTAAAACTATATTGTCATTGCACCTCGTACAACGAAATCAAACGTTATCTTCAGTGCACATCATGACCATGAAAATAAAAACAAACACACATCCTTCACACTCCACACATTGAATTGAAACCCCCCCGACAACGTACCATCACTGCACTATACAGTAGAATTCAACAGAGCTACTGCCTGGGATAGAAGCTGTTTTTCAGCCTATTTGTCATTTTTATATTATTCTGTACCATCTGCTAGATGTTAATAGTTCAAAAAAAGGGTGCCCAGTATGAGATGGATCTTTGAGAATGTTTTGAACTTTCTTAAGGTAGCAGGAGCTATAACGCTCTTCCAAAGAGGGGAGAGGGCATCCAATGATCTTCTGGGCAATGATGTTAACCCTCTGGAGTGCCGTCCTATTTGCCACTGTGCAATTGGCAAACCATACAAGGGTGCTGTAAGTTAAGATACTCTCTATGGTGCAGCGGTAGACGGTCACCAGCAGATTTTCATTCAGTTGTTGTTTTCTGAGAAGCCTCAGGTAGTATAATCTCTGCTAGGCCCTTTTGACTAGTGCTGCAATGTGGGCAACCCCAGGTCAGGTCCTCTTTTATGATAACACCCAGAAACTTAAAACTGGCCACTTGCTCCACTCGGTCTCCATTGATAGGCAAGGGCTGAATGTCTGATCTGTTCCTTCTATAGTCCACTATAAGCTCCTTGGTCTTATTGGTGTTGAGGACCAAGTTATTGTCTCCACACCATGAAAGCAACCGGTCCACCTCATCTCTGTAAGCAGACTCACCCCACCCCACCCCGGTAAAGACTCCAGCCAACTGATCAGCACAGTCTTTAAGCACTCGGCCAGAGATACCATCAGGAGCGGCAGCCTTTCTAGGGTCCACAGCCCTCAGAATGCTCCTCATCGCCTGTTCCTCCACAATGAGGTGGGGGCTACAATTGGCTGGTCATTGTATTTTAGCTGTCTCTGATGTCGCTACTTCAAAGTGAGCAAAGAAATGATTCAGTTCCTCTGCCAATGAAGCATCCCCCCAGCAGGGATGACATTGGTCGGTTGATGATTGGTAATTTGTTGAATCCCTTGCCACACCTGCCTCATGTTATTGCTATAAAAATTATCTGCAATCTTCCTCTTAGAATCAGTCTTGGCCATCCGAATAGGTATGATACATATTTCACCTTTAACTGAATTGATTGTCAGAACAAACTACATAGATGGATAGTTATTTTTCAAATGTAGTTTTTCTAAAAAGTAACTGAAAACAGTCCCGATAGCTAACCTCATGAAAAATATTTTTATTTCACTGAATTATGCACATATAATTTACTTTTTAAAAGTCTTCTGATTCCAAAAAAGACAACAAAAGTCCCAAAAATTCAGCCTTGCTTTTTCATTGATGTCACAATGCCATTGTCATACAATTGCCAGCCTTTGAAGGCCAAACAATTCAATTTTAAAAGTGCATATCCTGGCACTGAAAAGGATGCCTAACTTGGCTGATGATTCTGTTTCTTTTATAACATCTAAATGTGTTACAATTCCATTATTGGAATCATATTTGAGATTCAAGTCAGAACATTTTTGATTTGATCTGATGTTACAGCATGGGGAGTGGTGTCCAGAATGATCCTTTTTTTCTTCTCAACTCCAAACATGTGTAAATATGCTAAGATCCCAAAACAGAAATCACAAGTCTTGTGACGGAAAGTCACCAGGCATCTAAATTTCACCTGTATAATGGAGATTTTTGCAGAGAGGAGCAGATAGTGCAGGAAAGAATACAGATGCAGTAGGTCACAATCAATCATATGATTATAAACTGCTTTTAAGGTGCAGACTGAACTTATATATTAAAACATTCATATAGTTTCCCGTCTTATACGAAACTCTGGTCAACTCACTTCTTTCATGCATTGACTTGATTTAGCAATCTAGAAAATAACTGCTAAATAATAGGAAATTCTGAAAACAGAAATTTTACCACCTCTAACAAAATCCCAATTTGAAGTGAGTAGTGGAGAAAACCCCCATAAATGCACCAAATTCTTACGCTGTCCTGAGAAATGCATCGTTTTAAGATTTCAATAAGTTGTCTTGGGTAATAGCAGAGGATTTCAATGTCTATATCAGGGCTGTTTTGGGAGAACCAGTCCTCAACTTCATGCTAGCCCACTACATTTTAGTTAGAAAATATGGGGTTCTCCAAATTTAACAGACCTGTTTACATTCAATGTCACTCTCTCCAGAACCCACAATGCCCTTGGGGCAGTCACTCTTGCTGAGTCCTGGGGAAGAGGCAAAAGTAAAATACTTCTGAGAAACCTTGCCAAGAAAACTGTTAAAAACTTACTTGAAGACACAAATACAACTGTTCTGGAAAGCATTGTTATTACTTCGTGTTATAGCTGAATCATTCCCTCATCAAGTCAAAATTGGAAGTGCATAACTTAATCTTCAGAAATAGAAAACTTTTAGTGTCTGATCAGAAGTGGCACAATGAGTAAATGGCTCTACACCTTCTCCAATACTGTTTCCAGACAGTAGCACAGGGGATATATGCTTAGCCTCATGTCATTTAACTGCAGAACAACACAGAAATCCGTATCTCAGGTTCATCAATATCTACATGAAGCCACTTGAGGAAGATGAACTGTGGGAGCAAGGGGACAGTAGTATACAAACTCTCTTTTTCCATTCCATATATAGTGGATGAGGCAGTTTAGATATGTAGGGGTATACTATAAAAGAGCCAAATAAAATTCATGTGAACAAGATGAGGTGTTATTGTTGGGATATTCAAAGAAGTTTACTCTGATAACTTACCTGTAGCATATAGCTATGATAGTCTTTAATTCGATGTTGCCAAAACCTCTGCAGAGAGAGCACACTGCCAATGCCCACTTCATGGAAGACCTGTTCCATAACATCTGGGAAAGGGGTCTGTCCAAGCCGAGCTTCTCTATCCACAGCACAACGCAGAAGTTTGGCGAACTTCAAGCAGTATTCATGAGCGATATCTGTCAGAGTCTCCAGAACACTTTCATGGGCACATTCAAAGCCAGCATGAGCTAAAATGGTAGCTATAGATTGATAGAGAAGCTGGCGGCAAGAAGTCCAACTCAACTCTATTACTGGCTCTCCTTTGCCTCTAAAATAGATAATGTACAATAACAATGAAAATGAAAGACAATAGTCATGATGATGTATTCAGAACAACTATTTGAAGCATGTATAAACATCCTAGTTAACTTGGAATATCTAGTCGTCCTTCAGCTGAGCTGAAGAAGCTTCTTGGATGAGAAGCGAAATGTCTTCAAAGAAAAACCAGAAAGTCCAGTTGCCTCTTGAAAAAAGCACCTTTGGACAACCATGACCTGGATGACTGAGAATCTCCATGGACATTTGGAATACCTAGCTTTAAACACAAAAAATATGCCTCCATAGTAGCATGTTTGGTTTGATTTCATAATTAATTTTTCTGAAATAAAAATATGCAATAAAGAGAATGCTATTGCAAAAAAAATCAGTTAACATTGTTTACTTTAAAATATCATATGTAGCTTTTTAGATTTTAGCTCAAAGCAACATATTTACATTAAAAAAAATTATCTGAAGGATTATTGCCTAAAATTACTGTTTATACAATAATCATTATAACTGAACAATAATTGGCCTTTTTTATTTTTACAAACAAGTTTTCTTATTCAATGTGTCAAAACTATTAGATTAAGATTCCCTAAAACAAGACATTCATGAGGTAACTACAAAATCTTATATAGAATCTCCATTCTACTAAAGACTAAGATCTTGTAGTTTTTACAAATCATATTCTGGAAAAAATCAGCTTCTGTTTAACCTTAACTATAGATCAAGCAAACAGTAAGAAAAACTTCAGTTCTGTGAAGTATATTTTATATGTATAATTTTTTTTACAATCTGATAACATACAGACAACTGACAAATCTAATTTTCTTGTTCAGATCCCCAAAACTTGATTAAGAAAACTACAATATGGAATTATAATAGTAAAATATAAAGTTGCAACATAAATCCATCAAGCTCAATCTGCCTTCCCTAACTTAATATCTCCCACAGGTATTGGATAGAGTGTCCTTCACCCTTGGTTAGTATCCTCCAACACATCTGGAAGGCATCAGATTCATGCAAATTGAGGAATATCTCTTGAGATTTAAATGGGATTATTATTATTTTTGCAATCATACGAAAACTTTGCTTAATGCCTTTTCTGTGTAAAACTTTGCTTAATGCCTTTTCATGTTCTGTCAAGTTGGTATTCATCATGCTGCAGACACCTCTGAATCGAAGAATATTAGCATCTCCCTATTCTTTTCTGGCTGAGAGAGAGATTATATACTTCCAAAACAACCACTCATCTGATAAGCTAAAAAACCAAACATGACTTAGTATTAGTGACATTTCAGGCATTACAAAATGGATCTTTACTTTTCATCACTATCCATTAAACATTCTCAGAAGAAATGATATGAAACTCTATCACAATGCAACGTTACGTAGCCGATTCCAATTCTCCATTTAATCAGTGCATGAAGATGAAGGAATTTGGGCTGATTTGACAGGTGCAGAAAAAGCTGAAGTCCATTCAAATAAAACCATAGGCTGAACCTATTGGCCTCTTCAAAGATAAATGATAGCTTGAAAACAGATCCAGGAAAGCAAAGATGGCTTTCTTACAATTGCTTCTATTTTATAAAACATTACACCTGCTGGGTTGTATTTTCGAATCACTGAAGTATAACAAAAATCCATTCCCAGATACAAAATTCCTTCCAGATAAAACAAAGAACGAGTAAATTATAAACAAGATTGCCTAGCATCCAGTATTCAAAAATAGAAAAGCTTATTCTCTACCTTTTCTGATTTTGATCTGGCACTACCAATTCCTTTCTTAATTACCTTTTCCTTTCCCTTTGAAACAGAAATTTGCAGCAGGTGCCACCCTTAAATATTGCCATCAGTAACAGCCAGGCATTTTTCACTAGTTCCAATACTGTATTCTGAGACTCTAGCAATCTCAGAATACATACACAATTTGCTGTGCTGGTTCAAAAAAATAAGAGGCAGTTGCTCATTGGCAGATTGCTACTGAATATGGGACAGAAGAACACAACATGTGACTAATCCATTACAGCCTAAGACCCCAGGACATTAAACAAAAATGGGATTCTGGGCAGAAAAGGTGAGGAGTCCCAAACCTGCCATGTTTAGTTCATGATATTCCATCTTATAAAGGCTAGTTATTCATTTCCAAAGATTAAAGTTAATCGTATAAAAAGTAAAAATGCCTTTTGAGTGATTACAAAAATGGACTATATCCTGATAGCAAAAGCCCCCGCACCTATAATGAACAAATGGTCAATTCTGTATTTTTCCAGATTTACTTACGGGACCAGAATCCAGCAAGGGATCATTGCACAAATTAAGATAATGGAAATGGAAGAGGAAATGGTATTGAGCATCGTGGAATGTAAACTTCAGATTAGTTCAACCTAAGCCAATGGTCACTATAACAAAGCTCTCACAACGTACCTGTAAAAGTCACTTTCTGGATCACTGTGCCTCAACTGGAATGGCATCTTGGGTGTTTTACTATCCAAAGTAAGCAAGTCATCAGGGAGAGGTGGGGACCCAGGACAAGTTGGCAAAGGCTCACTTCCTTCCATCTTGATACCCTCCAGGTGCTGTTGGTTCTGAGTCTGAGCTGTGGCAATGAGGCTACGCAACCTCCTGTTATGTTGGATTAGCTGGACCGTATGAATGGTGAGGCTACAGGGCTCTGAAGGACTATCAAGTGTGGTTGTGGGCTTAGACTTATTAGCTGACGGTTGATGCAATGGAGGATCCTGGACCTCTACAGTACGGAACTCCCGCTGAAGCAAGTCAAAAGAGCTGCGGTTGGTCTGACTGGAAGAAACAGGGATCTCACCCCAGTAGCGGAGCATCTTTTTTACTGGTTGACCAAATGGAATATATTCAGGTAATATTTCAGATAACAAAGTAATTGTCCTATGAAGAAGACTGACTCTGTGGTATCCTTGTGAAAAGGTGGGGTTTTTTTTGATTTGGCAAATTGTGGGGAGCAGGGAGTCTAAAAATGTACTATTGAGTTCTCATTGCAGCTGAAGAGTTCATTAAGTAATACAGTCAATTTAAATTAACTCAGCGACATCTTCTTTAAGAAGTAACTTTCTTAGTGTCCCTAGAGGGAAAAAGAAAAGAAATTGGCAAAACAAGTTATGGTTTCTGTCTCACAAAAGACCCATGAGTTTATATCAAACCTAGAGACAAAATAAAGTAACTGTTGCCTTTTATATTTTTCAAGGAACTATTGCCGCAGGGGTTTTTATCTGAGTAATTTTTGGTACAAAAGATAAAGAAACATCTCACTACTATATTTAGCAAGAGAAGAGAGGAAAATTTTGCTGATGTTGTTGTTGATGTTGTTGTTAAAGAAAATTTCAAGATGATCCAGTTCTAATCCTAATACAACAAAGTCGAAAAAAATATAAACACAGAAAAAAAGTTATATGTCATAACACATTTGTCCACTTTGTCAATCCTAAAATTGCCACATCAACTAAAACTAATCCTGGAGATTGCTCCCTATGTCCATCCTACAAATGCAGACATGTAGCACATATGCAAGTACATATATTCATGTCGGCTTGAAAGAAGCCATGCCCCAAAATTATACAATGTAATTGTATGAATTATATTAATTACTGATTAAAATTAATAGTCCATAAAATAAAGTATCTTCTTTATAAAATTAATTCATCCAGCATTGGATATTCCAACTATTTTTTCTCACAAAGAAAATATACTCTTATGCAAATACACGTGCAGGTAACACACATACAGGGAAACATGGAGACTGGGCAAAGTTAAAGGGCAAATGTATTGCAAGGAGAAAAACTAATTTACCAAAGAAGTAAAAAGAGAGAAGTTTTATTCAGATATTACAAAAGAGTGGCATTCACTAGGCAAAAAAAGGCTTTCCAAGCAACAACTAATCTTCAAAGTTACCGCACTTTTTAAACAAACGTTCCAACAGAAATTTGTCCCTTTGGCATTCATACAATATCTTCTATTCTTAGAAAATGGAATAAGAGATGATTCCAAGATTGCATAATGTACCCATAAACATAATAGCAAGGGGTGGAAAGATCAGAGGAAAAGGCATTGTGAAATCTGAAATGGAACGAAGAACATGCTATGAGGAATAATTACCACATTTAGATGATAGGAAAATGATTTCCCCATGTCATTACTTTGAAGGAGGTGGATATCTTCTTACCTTCTCTAAGAAAATTAACAAAATTAAATATAAAGTTGTTTTTTTTAATCTCATTCTTCATAGTGCTCATTGGAAGTTAAAGCTGAAATATCTTGCATACATAATATGAAGGCAAGAAACAATGGTGAAAACTATGATTGGAAAAAATCAAATATGGCCTAAAAGAGATTGACAGAAAACCAGATAGCTATATACTATGACTAATTATAAAAGCAACAGCTTATAAGAATGTAAAGGAGCTACCAATAGACAATCTATACAAACTGATGTCTTAATCCCAAAGATTCACAAGTAAGTGAACTACTGAACCACGTTTCTAACGATTTTAGATCCTAAGACATAAGTTATTTATCATTTCATAACATTGTTAATGTTTAATTTAAAATGTGCTTTATTACTTTTATGCTAATTTTCATATCATCTTTATGAATTATATTGCAGTTTCCCCATTTAGTAGCATTCTTAAGTCTAAAATTGTATATCTTGTTTTTAAAGCATGAATTCTGACACTAATATATGATGTCTGCCCTTCTAGAAGTAAAAGAATTATCTTATTATGAATTTTAACTAATGTTAAATATGAAATATTCTATAAACACAGGAAAGATCATTCCTAAACAGCATACTTTGCATGTTCTTTATTAGCAGGACATGGAGGCAGAAAATATTTCTAAGAGAACAAAGTCCTATAGATTAGATTTGAGAATAAAGTTAGATCTCAACAGCAACCAAAGCAAATAAGCTCAGAAATAGCACCTATCATATGTTTAAAGAGTACATGAATCAGTCCCTGTTTTTTCCATATTTATTATGTAATTACCAATAGCTTGTAGTCTCTATTCACAGAGCTTCTTGCTGCAGAATCATCTTCAACTTTTGTAGGAAGGAATAACAGTAAAATAAATGAATCTTGTATAGTGAGCCTTACTTTCCCTCTTTTTATATAAATCATTTATTTTTTATTTATTTGTACCCTATCTTTATTATTTTTACAAAGAAGGTGGCAATCATATCCAACACACCTTCCTCCTCCTATTTTCCCCACAATAACAACCCTATGAGATGGGTTGGGCTGAGAGTGAATGATTGGTCCAATGTCATCCAGCTAGTTTTCATACCAAAGGTGGGACTGGAACTCATAAGCTTCTGATTTTGAGCCTAGTGCCTTAATTGCTAGATCAAACTGGTTGCATCTAGGATTTATAATTTATAATCCTAAAGAAGCTGGAGGAATCTTAAAAAGCCAAGCAGAACCCTTTGTTTGTCCTGCGATGCTATTCTTAATTGCACCCAACAGGATACAATTCTGAGGAATGAATTATAAGCTGCAGAATGAAGAAAATGGAACATCTCTAGTTTTCTAGCTTAGATTTATTCATGAAGTAAATACATTTTTAAAGCTCTATATAGGGATAGGACTTTGTTGGTGCCAACCAAGGAAATGCTGCTATTTAACAAATATAAATTGCTCAGTAGAGCAATTAGTAGTAGAAGGTACTGTTATAACATACTATTTCTATACTACTGCCAAGAAAATTACATAGATATCTCCATGAAGCCACCAGCTAAATTGGAAATAGACTTGATCTTTTAATACAGACCTACACAAAAAGCTTTCAAGTTTATTTTGAACTTATTCACACTGTCATTTATTAGATCAGCAACAGCAGGTAGTCCTCGACTTACAACCACAATTGGGACAGATTTTCTGTTGCTAAGCATTGTGATTAATAAAGTAAATTGTGCCCAATTTTGCAACCTTTTTTGCCATGGTTATTAAGCAAATCATTGCAATTTTTAAGTGCCGGAAGCTGGCTAGAAGATCCCAAATGGTGATCTCATGGCTCCAGGATGCTGTAATCATCATAAATACATGCCGGTTGCCAAGCGCTCAAATATTAATCACATGATCCAAAGGATGCTATAAAGACATACATGTGAGACTTGGTAAATCACTTTTTTTCAGTGTCATTGTAAAATTGAACAATTGCTAAATGAATGGTTGTAAGTTGAGGACTATCTGTAATACAGATAATAAAAATATAATAAAAACCAAGCTTGATTGCAGGAAGTATGATTTCTGCAACAGAGTGATCAATGTCTGGAACTCACTACCTGATTCTGTTGTCACCTGCTCAAACCCCCACTCCTTTACCCTCAAACCAACCTCTATTGACCTCACCCCATTCCTAAGAGGTCTGTAAGGGGTGTGCATAAGCGCACAATCCTGCCTACCGTCCCTGTCCTGTTGTCCCCAATTAGTTCCTATTTCTTGTATTTAAACTTATGTTTGTTCTTGTTTCTGTTATATTGTAAGCTCTTGACAAAATTAATAAATAAATAAAAATAAAATATAAATCTATTTCTAGCACATAAAGTATTGGTGCTTATGATATATAGTCAAATAGTTATTCTGCTCATTTTTATTACATGAGATCTATGCTCATTAAATGTTTTTATATTTCATGTTTTTATCCTTTTAACTGTACACCATCCAGAGTCACTCTTAAAGTGAGATGGGCAGTATCATTTAGATTCCATGACCTGTAAATAGACAAAACAACTTATCAACAGTGGACATATTCTGATCTTGTTGTTGTTCACATTTATGACTGGGTTCTAAGCATATGATTGTTTTTAGCCTTGATAAACTCTCCACATATTGTAGATTAAAGCATTTCTATTCCAGACAGCTCTAGCTCTTAAAATTGCCTAAGATCCATTACCAAAGCAATAAGAACACTGTATAAGTCCAAATAATGAAGGAGGCAGAAATAATTCAGACATCTTCTCAATTGGCACAATCTAAGACAGGGAGATGGTAAACCAAAAGCAAAATTACAAGTTTCTGTTACTATAGCCAAACTTAATAAAAGTAGTTTTAGTCCCAATATGAATTTCTTGGTCTGATTTTAGATCAAATTGGGCTGGTTTTAGGGCTGACATGCTACAGAGGGATTTGACTCCTCTGGAGGTAAAGGCCACTGGAGACCATAGGACTGAATACGTATGGTCAAATTTATAATGCAGAACTACAGTTTTGCCTACAAACGTTCTTCAACCTGGTGGTGCCCTCTAGTAGCCATGGTTTCTGAAAATGTGAATATCCGCACACACCCGATGTGCGCATCGGATTGGAGAAAAGTTAGTGCACTTTTTATGAAGTGCACTTCATCCCCCCAAAAAGCAGCTCGCACAGCTGCTTCACATCCGAATTCCCCCCGTTTTCTTTGTGGCTAACCACAGAGAGGGTTGTATCCACTGAATGCAATTGTATAGATTTGATATTTCAAAGCATCTCCCAGGCATCTCAACTTAAATCGTAGCAACACCGTGTCCTCGCGCGGTCTTACCATCCCAAAGACTCTCAGTTACCGCAACGCTCAACCAAACCGGATTCAGGAAGTCCCAGCCTCAGGTATCCCCCCCAAGGCCTAGCTTGGTGATACTTTTTTGGGAGTGGGGGGGAATATCAAATAGCGCCCAGCGTTTGGCCCTGAAATCACGGCCGCATCCCCTTTTTCTTTCCGCTCGGCCGCTTCCCCTCCGCCGCAGCCTGGAAAGGGCCCCACCCCTTCAAGAAGGGCCGCTTCTCCCGGAACCGAAGCACCAGGAAAGCAGTTTCCTGAGGGGGGCCGTTAGAGAAGCGGACCTGCTAAAATGGCGGCTCCCATAGAAGAGAGTAATGTTGCGGAGGATTTTAAGAAGCCAATTTTGCCCCCTCCGTTGCCTCTTTCTCTAGCTCGAGGAAAGGCAGCTGAGCGGGAGGCTCCTAAGCGCCCCCACGGCCCTGAGGTGGGTCCCTGTCCCCTTGTCCTTCCCGAGTATGAGGAGCCGCCGTGGGGAGGTTGCCCCTCCGAAGAGGAATCCTCCGGCTACAGCCTGGAGACGGTAAAAGGCGGCGCGGTGCTGGACCGCGTTAGCTTCGCCGGTCGGAGCCGGCTCCTAGTAGGCCGCGCGCCGGGCTGCGACCTCTCCTTGGCTCATCCGTGCGTGTCGCGGCACCACGCCGTGCTTCAGCGCCGGCCGCCACGGAGCTCCGCGGAAGGGGAAGAAGAGCCCCTGGCCTCGGAGACCCCCGAACCCGGCCTTTATGTCTACGACCTGAATAGCGCCCACGGCACCTTCCTCAACAAAGCGAGGGTCCCTCCCCGCACCTACTGTCGAGTGCGGGTGGGTCACGTCTTGCGTTTCGGGGGCAGCAGCCGCCTCTTCATCTTGCAGGTGAGTGAAGTGCAGAAACTGCACACCATCTGGGCAACAGGAGTCTGTATGCAGGTAACTCAAATATTGCCCAGGATTTGATAGCTGTTCCTAAGTTTATCCCCGTAAACTAGTATTTTTGGGTCTAGAAGCAGTTCGGAGGCAGGTTTCCATGTCTGTATTATTTTGAAATTGATGCTTTGCCATTTGTTGTTTATATGAGCTACGTTTTTTTCTTCTGCGTTTATTTTGCCTTTATGATGTGTGACTTCCAAAGGTAATAAGGTATTTGACATTTGATTCTATCCATGCCCAATATTGGGATGTAATATAGATGTCTTTTGCTTTTGGGAGGAGGGGTTGGTTTTTGCTTTTGTTTTGTGCCTTCAAGTCAGTGTTGACTCCTGGCAACTCCCTGGACAAGCTCCTGCAGTTTTCTTGGCAAAGTATTTTGGTTTGCCATTGCCTGCTTATTAGGGCTGAGATAGAATGACTGGCCCAAGTCACCCAATTGGCTTTGTGCTTAAGGGAGGACAAGCATTCAGAGTCTCCTGCTTTCTAGACTGGTGCCTTCACCACTATACCAGACTGGCTTTTTATGGTATCTGTACTATTAGGCAATAGGAAGAACTATATTTCACAGCAAAATAAGAAATACCAAAGTAGTTGTCTATGTTGTGGGTTGTAGAACATACAGTACAGTATATTATATGCAATACAGAATATAGTGAAGTATATTCAGTACACTACAGTGTATTACAATAGATTTTATATTTTGAAGAGTGCCTATTTTCCTTGAAGATTTGTATTGAATATGAGGAATGGCTAGATAGGTTTTTTTATTACATATTTTTAAAGAAAATCAAAACATGGAAAGCTGATGGCAGAAAAAAACCTAGTGATTCGTTGAATCTGCACTTTGAGTTTGTTTTTGTTTTCAATTTATTAGTTTATTATTTTTAATTATTTTAGATTTCACTTATTTTTATATTTTGGGAGGAGATCCAAGTCTTGTGCTATTATACATAAATATACAGTTTAAACAGTGCAAAATCCTCTCGTGAACAATGTCAAAAAGCAGATAGAAAATATGGAAAGATTACATTTTTAATGTTAGAATGAATATGTTGATTGAATATGCTTATTTGCATGTTACAAAGCTCATTTGATAGTTTTCATTATTCTCATTTTCAATTTCTATCAGACTTTTTCCAATGTTGCAACCACATTTGTTTTCACTGCCTTAAGAAAATGTTGTGGAAACTTTAGAATGAATGTGGGTAATTAGAATAAATAAGATGCTGTTTTTCTGGTGTTATCCTGCCCAGATTTATTTATTTGTGGGTGGGTGGGTATTCTTAGCATATAGTTTTTAAGAGTAGCACAGTGGTTAGAATGCAATACTGCATCTAATTCTGCTGATTGCCCGCTGCCAGTTTGGTAGTTTGAGTCTCACCGGCTCAAGATTGACTCAGACTTCCATCCTTCCAAGGTCAGTAAAATGAGGACCCAGATTGTTGGGGGCAATATGCTGTCTCTGTAAACTGCTTAGAGAGGGCTGGAAAGCACTGTGAAACGGTATATAAGTGCTAATGCTATTTTAAATTCATAACTTTAATCTCCAGGGCCCAGAGGAGGATCAAGAGCCAGAATCAGAACTGACTGTAACACAGTTGAAAGAACTGCGTAAGCAGCAACAGGCCAAGTTAGAAAAAACAATGCTGGGTGATGATTCTGATGAGGAACAAAAGGAAATTGAAATAAAGAAAAGTGAAAATAGTCGGAATGATTTAAGCTGTTCCTGGGGAATGGGTAAGATTATATAATATTTTGTTTCCAGAATCTTCAATGATATGTTTTCATAGAACTTATTTTGCATTGATTTGCTGTGTCACTTTGCAGATGCAATTTGCTTCTGGCTTTAGCCCACTTTCCTCAGCTATATTCTACTTTAAGTTCTTTTACAAATTCTTTGTATGAAATGTTGTGATTGAAATAATCTAATATAGGCTGTGTTTACCAGTAATGTGCTAAGAGAAAATGTCTAGATACATGCATTATATTTAGTTCTAGGGAAATGATCCAGGCATGTATGAGCAAGTGCTTTATATTCAGAGAATCCACATTTATATCTCCGGTTTGTTATCATCTTTATATTTCACAATATTCTAAATCATCCACTGAAGCAAAAAGTTAATATTAAATCTATTTAAAATTATCAAAATCATACTAGATGTAAATTGAGCATATCATAGATTGTATGCAGTCAATTAAGTAACATTTCTTTATCAAGGCTTATAATGGATTTCACTTGATGATCTGTAGAAACCATGCTAAGAAGAAAATGGACCATTTAAGATAGACAAATTTGTTAAGTTACTCATATTTCAGGCTTGATATGTAAGCTAAGATTATACCATCTTATCTTCCAAATATAAATTAATATTGTAACAAAAATCTATTGTAAAGAGATCTATTTTTTCTAAAATAGATTTACTTAGATAAATTCATTATGTTCAAATATTTATAAATTTATTTGACTGAATTTATTTGAAATACTTTTCTAAAACTTTACTGGGTCAAATACTTAAGTCATCTGTCCTTGAAGTAAATTCTCTTCTCTAGAGCCCCATGGTGATAGATCATTCAATTTGTAATGGCAAAATTTTGGGAAATCTGAAACTGATCTTGTGTCTTTCCATTAAACCCAGTACAGGAGTGAAAGGTGGTGTTTTTTTAAACTCATAATAAAAAATACTGTTTTTCTTTTTCTTCTGGAGATGTTTTACAATGTTAAAAAGTACTGTAGGTGCTTGTGTACTATAAACAAAGTAACCAGTAATGTTGATCTAGTAGAACATATCTCATTTTTGATTTCTCATAAGCATCTGATTAGCAGTTCTGAGAATAGATTGGTAGCCATGCGAGGTTAGGTCAAATTTAATGTTCTTATCTTGTGAGTCATCTCTGATGCCTAATGCTACCTGCATTTACTTTTCAGGGGAAGATGCAGAGGAAGAAGAGGGTGAAGAAAATCCAATTGCTATTGAGTTTCAAGAGGATCAAGAAGCCTTTTATTTGAAAGATCCCAAAAAAGCATTGCAAGGGTTTTTTGACAGAGAAGGTGTGTCAAACTTGACAAATTTATAGTGGGAAAATCCCAGAACTGATTTCATTCTGCTCTGCCTAGATGGATCTTTCAATAAAGCTACTTTATTGAAACACAATAACTATGAAACCAGTAACATATGTTGAATCTCTATAGGCTAGTAGAGTTGAAAAGGGTCTTACAGGTCATCTGATCCAGCCTCATTGCTTAGTGCAAGATCTGTTAAAGCATTTCAGACAACACACTATCCATCCTCTGTTGGAAGCCTGCCTCTCCCCCCTCCCACTTGAAGGGAAACAAGGCTGAGTTTTTAAATCCCCAAATTCTTCTGTTTTTTTTCTTTTAACTAGCCTGAGAAATAAATTGTTTCCACTGTTTAATATAATAGTTTAATATAATATAATAGCCTGTTTAATATAATATAATAGCCACACTTACATGTACTTGCTGTTATTAACTTCTTTTTAGAAGCAGTTATTATGAAATGTATTGCAGTTGTCTAATTAGATTGTTAGGAAATTTAATAGTAATCAAGTTTGTGGTTGTCAAGAAATGATGCAGCTGATTAATTAACAAGTTGTATGAAGGCACACTAACAATCTAAGAGCAAGGTTGAATTAAGGAACACTTTTTGTGAAAGCATATGGAGCTCCCCAAGGCTGCATTTCTACTTACTTAAAAACATGTCATTAGTATTATAGCAGATCATGTTTTCGGTCATTTGCCAAATAATGTCACATCCAGCATTACTTGATACAGATATCTGTGTGGACCAAATTAGTAAAGTGGGTGTCCTCTGCATATTGGTGATACTGAAGACCTAAGGAGCAAATGAGAGCAAGAAGAAATTGCTTGCATAGTGTTAGATGTATTAATTGATAAATGAATCCAGATTAAAATTAATTTCAGGTGAAATTGTATGCAGAGCAAGTGGCGTTTAACAATCATCTACTAAAAGACTTCAAATGATTAATGTTTCCATCAATTTGGAAGTTCCAATATGATTTTATCCATTTAATTAAATTAACAAGTTTACAACGGTAATAAAATATTGATTAATATAAACATTAAAATGCTGTCTTTTAAAACCAGTAATTTGATTCCCTTTTCCCTTTTTATCTAGGTGAAGAATTGGAATATGAATTTGATTCGCATGGAACAGGCACATGGCTTTGTAGGGTGAAGTATGTATGTATGTTATGCAGCAATTTTGTGTATATTCATTCAATTAGGCTGCAAAAGATTTTATGTCTTATTTCTAAATATGGATTGATATCTAATACTGATTTGTGGGGGTTGGTAGTTTATTTTGTTTGTTTTCTGGCTGGTGTTAATTGGTTGGGGGGGAGTCCTATTTTTTTTTCATTTGTCTATTACATCTATGCCACTGAGATTTTTATTAGTATATCTAGAATGGAAAACTAATATGAAATAATTAAACACCTTACCTTTAAAATAACAGGAAAACACTTTGCTTACGCCAAGTTTAAAATGTTTGATTTAAAAACAAATCAAAGGGCTTGACTGAATTGTTGGTTTTGCTTTATACTTTCACCCCATTAAATTGGATAGGTTGCCTATAGATGATGCCTCAGGGAAACAGCTTGTGGCAGAAGCTATTCATTCAGGGAAGAAAAAAGAAGCAATGATCCAGTGTTCATTGGAAGCCTGCAGAATATTGGATGCTAGGGGTGTGTTGCGACAAGAGGCAGGTAAGTTATGTGGCCAGATTTTTTTCTCAGCAGAAATCTTCATGAAGCTGTCTCGTTATCAAGAACTTAAATTTATGCCTATAGTACTTGCATTATGATTAAATGTAGCTTACTTTGGAGTCTTGGTGCTCTTTGAGCATCATTGTTTTCTTGTGGACATAACATCATCATTCTGAATGTAGTTACTGTTTATAAAAAGGTTTTTTTATCTCACCATTTGATAAGAAGCTCTAAACAAGGTTTGATCGAAAAATAAGCCTTCTGTGTCACTAATTGCAGTTTAAATATGGATATTGGAGTAAATGAAATAGGAAAATAATCCTTGAATCAGCTCTTTTGTTACTTGTACAACATTTTATTTCTTCATATAATCACCACATTTGCCAGCAAAGGACAAGCTTTTTAAAACTTTGTTTTTTCAGCAAGGTCCTGACAGTTGTTTGCCTCTTGGGTGACTTGTATTAACACAATACAGCCTTTTTTCATACCATTTTGCAGCCTACTGAAGTGGAAAAACAAATGTCAAACAACATGTTGGAATGTGGTTTTTCCAAACTGAGGTGTAGCTCCCTTGAGATCTGTCCCTATAGACAGATCAGAGAAGATGTGAATAACTTTTCAGATGCACATTGTAACAGTCCTCCTTATTCAGAGTTTCATTGTATTGTTTTCATTGTTCATTGCTGTACATTTTGTTGTTTGGAGGTTTATGGGAGGTGTGTACATTAAATTTACACTAAAAGGAAGTGTGATGACAAAAAGTTTAGTAGCTACTGTTACAACTTCAAGTATGTTAGCACTGCCATCTTTTGGCAATTTACAACATTAGAGTCATTCAATCCTCATAATATATTGCTTATATTTGTTATTTTCCTCACAAATATGTGATCTTATATGGCATGCTTTTTTTAAAAAAATGTGTGAAATCATATAATATGTGTGGATTACTGACTTCCATTTGCTTATATTTTGTTTTTTTTGTCAATATCTTATTTGCAAATTTATCTGTAGATTATTTGTAAACTATCCAGAATCATGCAGGTGAGATAGACAGTGTAAAAATTGATAAGTAAATAAAAATATAAATACTTTTTCCCTTAGTGTCCCGGAAAAGAAAAGCAAAGAATTGGGAAGAAGAAGACTTCTACGATAGTGATGATGACATATTCCTTGATCGGACAGGAGTTATTGAACAGAAACGACTCAACAGAATGAAGAAAGCTGGAAAGATAGATGAAAAGCCCGAAACATACGATTCATTGGTAAGAGCAAATTGAGCCAGTGATACATCCAGCTTTGTTGGCCTTGCTGTTAGAAAAACAAGTGATAAAATTATTTTATTTAAATAACATTCATACCTAGGGTTGTGACTACATTAGGTGATTTTTTTTTTCTTAAGAAAAGTTGTGTAACTTAAGCTACTTTGAATATATGATTATATAAAATTATTTTATTTAAATATCATTCATGCCTCAAAATCTCTTGACCTGCTACAGAATTAAGATATTTAAAACTAAAACCATATTGTCATAAAAGTTGTTAGACAAAAGCAGAATTACTAATGAAATTACTTTAAAAATTGTCTTGATAAACTAAAACAAAAACATTTTTTTTATTATAAAAAAACTTTATTAAACAAATTTATACTAATACAGTAAAATCAAACTTTCCGCTCATTGCAACTTAAGCAATCTGACATCTCAAAATTGTGTAAAATATTCATTCATGGTTGTTACTTTAAAAGTATAATACAAAGTTTCATCTAATTATATATTACAAATCTAATTACATATAGTGTTACTAGCTTCCGTCATACCTTTTTATTTGACTTTATTTTATTAATTTCATGTCTATCTTCTAGCCAACTGTACCAACAATTCCAAATCTCATAATATTCTGAATCCTCTTTGTTCTTAAGTTCCAATGATAGCCTGTTCATTTCTGCACATACCAAAACTTTTTTTATGATCATGAAGTCGGGAGGAGTATTTTCGCATTTCCAATTTTGGGCGAAGGCGAGCCTTGCCACTGTTAACATGTGAAGTATAATATATAATAATTTTTTACTATTTTTTTGTTTTAGAATTGCCAATAGAATATTTCTGGTTTCCATTCAATTTTAACTTTAGTAATTTCTTCAAGCCAATTACTAATTTTCCTCCAATACTTTTTTGCTTTTGGACAGGATCACCACATATGATAGTAGGTGCCCTGCTCATATACACATTTCCAACAGCTTGCCAAGTTATTAGGAAACATTTTTGGGAGTCTCGCTGGCGGTAGGTGCCAGTGATAAAACATTTTATATAAATTCTCCTTATAAGTTGCAGATTGATTTAATTTATAATTTATTTTCCATAGGTTTTCCCAATCTTCCAAATTTATGCTACATCCAAAGTTTTTGGCCCAGATTATCACTGTTTCTTTTACAGTTTCTTCCTCCAGTTTATACCTTAACAAATAATTGCACATTTTAGTAATCATTTTTCTATCTGGTCCCTGTAAGATTTTATCCAATTCCTATTGATCCGAATTTATCCTGTATAGTTCTATATCTTTTTTTGTATCTAGATAGTATCTGTACATACGGCCACCAATCTACTTGTATCCTTGTAACATTAATTCCTGCTTCGATTTTAGTTTCCCTTGTTCATCTAATAACTCTTAATAGCTCACTGTCTTGTTCAAATCTAAAACATTTGGATATATCATAGCTTCCATGGTTGACATCCAGACTGGAATCTTTGTGTAATGGTTTCATTTTAATTTTTCCCATACCCCTAGTAATGTGTCTCTAATTTGATGCCTTTGGAAACGCGAATGAAATTTATTTTTTTCTTCCCACATGAACGCGTACCAACCAATTTGCAGGTCATGTCCTTCTGATATTAACACTCTTTCGTTCTTTAAGTTTACCCAATCTTTGATCCACGTTGTTATTGCAGCCTGATAATAATGATCCCAATCTGGAAGTCCGAACCCTTCCTTAGCCTTACTATCCTGTAGGAGTTTTAGTTTTACCCGAACCTTTTTCCCTTGACAACCAATTTTTTTTAAATTGTTTTTTGTTTAAAAATCGTTTCTTCAAAAAAGGTTTTTCCTAATTTTATTAGAATTGTTTGGAAAAGATATAATATCTTGGGTAGTATATTTATCTTAATAGTAGCAATTCTCCCTATCAATGATATTTGAAGTTTCCCCCAATTTTCCAAATCTTTTTGTATTTGTTTTAGTAATTTCTTGTAATTACCTGTTTTTATCGATCAACAATTAGCTGTCAACCATATCCCAAGATACTTCAATTTTAAAAAAAAAAAGGGTTTCATGGTGCCTAAATAGATGCATAGATTTGCCTTGTACTTCAGAGCAAAAAGGTTTCATCACTATTTAATGAAAATAATGTGATGGCATCATAATGCATATTTTTCTGTCTTATTTTATGTATTTAGAAAAGCTATTTCCATACAACTTATTCTGAATATCTCAAAATGATTTACAGTAATTATAAAAATGTACAGTAAAAGCAAGAGAAATCAGGACAGCAGAGTAAAAATGAATACATACAGTAAAAAGAAATGTATGGGAAGAGAGATTTAACTGCAGAAGAACAACATAAAAATGAGTTTTGAAAAGAAAGATAAAACAAATCAGCACTGAAGTCTGACTTACTAATTGTATCTTATCTATTTATAGGTTGCAAAACTACATGCAGCTGAGAGAGAACTCTCTGAGATAGCAGAGAAGCTGAAATCTTCAAGGACGAGTAAGACAAGTTTCCATTAAAATTGGGAAAATCTCATAGGAATATAGCATATATGAGTGCAGGCTGTCTTACACAGATTCCTAAGCAGTTAAAACTGGAGTAAAACCTAAATGGCATTAGCCACATAGATCATGGAAAGTGTTGTTTTTACATTGTAAGCTGCCCAGAGTTGCTTTGAAATGAGATTGGCAGCCAATACATTTCTAAATAAATAAATAAAATTGTTTTGAACTCATTCTTCAGTAATATATTTATGCATCATGCAGAGTCAAATTGTAGAATATGGTTGATTAATGTGCAAACATTGAAATAATTTTTATTTCCACCAACGTGTAATAGTGTAAGTTTATTTTCATAGACTTAACCGATTCAGCAGTGACCAGAGGAAAAAAGATAATTACCAGATAAAAAAGATCATTGATTTCATCATGTCGTATTTTTTGGTCTCTAGGACCTTTCTAAAGGCTCACAAGGTAGAGGGAGATCTGTTCCATAAGTCAAGTGTTTCAACAAAAAGCATGCTTCATGGATCTCACATGGTGAGATTGTTTCATTAAAGGGTTGTGGAGCATGCCAGCCCTATCAGATCTTATACAATTGACCGAGATAATTAGAGCTAGACTGTAGAGAATAAGGAAAATGACCTTGATAAATATATGCAAGAACCATTATCTAGGTAAAAGGGCTGAGGCACTTTTTAAGTTTAGAATATCAGGTAACATTTGTAAGTGACTCAGACTGACACCTTCTTAATTGACTGAAGTATGTATAAGAAGGAAGAGAAACTACAACACATTCTTACTTGCACTGCCACACAGTCTTCAAAGGCAGCCCCAGAATAGTCCAGTTAACTTTAGCACGAGTAATTATGAATAAGACCCTCTGATCCAGAAGAGGTGCAGTTGTTGCATAAGGTGAATTTGTGTAAAGGCTGCCTTAGCCATAGCTACTAGCGATTCTTCCAGGAATAACTGGAGTCTAGGACAGCTCCCATATTTCCCATTGCTTCTGCCTGAGTTGGCATAGCCCCATCCAGAACTAAGGATGATGATTTCCCAGGCTAAATAGCCTCCAAATCTACACTTATTCACTATTACTTGGGTTGAGCTGTTTCTCCACATCCAGACTTCCACAGCCTGTATGACAGAATGTTGACCTGCTGCTATACATTAAGTGTGGGCGTTGAATATTTGAAATAATCCTGTTCTCAAAGAAAACTGCAACCCCTGAATCAGGGCAAGTATTCTCTCATTTTCTGAGAGGAAGGTTCTCTTACTGGTGTGAGAATTCTTGGATTTTTGTAACACTTTTTTAAATTTTAAGTAGGATAGTATATAGAAGACAATGCAAATCAAAATACGTCAACATTATTGAAGTTAATAATATTGTTTGCTTTTATATATAACCATATATACATATTTTTACAGATACATATTTTAAAAATATATTTTATAAAAATATATATATTTCAAAATATATTTTAAAATAGAAATAGGATTACAGCACATTTCTTTTGAAAGAAGGTACAATTCTATGGCTGTGAGATTAAGAGATCCATTATTGGGAATCAGTCTTAAATAATTTATGACTTCGTTGTTTCAGTTTTTGTATAAATCAAATTGGAGATAATAGCTAGCCATTACCTTAGCAAGTTTTGTGAAATATAAGCCATAAGATGCTTATTTGCATTAGATTTAAAGTTAAACATGTACTTTACAAAGCATAAAATGTTTGTTTTTACATAGGACAGGTTGGTTTTAGACTTTCCTTTGCTTAAGAAATAGTAATTTTATTAAATAAATCAATATTGTTTTAATCTTTAAATGAAAAGGAGAAGGAAGAACATTGCCACAAAAACTGTTATAAGAATAATTGGATACAACAATGCATTGAAACGCTAAGCTTTTGCAGATATTCTCTGTATTATCTATTTATTTACAAATATATTTGAATCTGTATTTCACATATATGTTTTAATATATAATTTCCCATAGCACAGTCCCATTCAGCAACTCAGGATTCACTGGATGAATTCATGACAGAAATCAAGTCAGGCTGTTCCGTAGACAGTGTGACACGTAAAAAACTTCATTTGAGAACTTTTGAACTGAGGAAGGAACAGCAGCGATTGAAAGGATTAATTAAGATTGTTACCCCTGCATCCATGCCAGAGCTGAAGTCCCAGTGAGTCCGATTACAGAGCACTAATCATTTTGACTTTTCCTTTTATTTTAAATGTTTAATGTAATACACTGTACTTTAACCATTCAGTGCACTTATAATAGAACACAGGTTATATTTGAACTTAAAATATTCTGGCTTCAATTTAAATTATGGTTTGAATTAATTGTGGGTGGTGTGGGCACCATTGTAATATGTAATAACCCCTGAGCAATTGCAAGAGACGTACAAGTTCATGCTTGATA
Organism: Pseudonaja textilis; assembly: GCF_049901715.1. Lineage (NCBI taxonomy): Eukaryota > Metazoa > Chordata > Lepidosauria > Squamata > Elapidae > Pseudonaja > Pseudonaja textilis. The sequence continues at coordinate 55,889,700 of NC_141990.1, read as the reverse complement.
TAATAAATTCACTGTTGTGTGAACTGGGCTTGATTGGCTGCATTGGGTTCCTATCAGTCATATAAACCTGTACTGCATGAAGTCAGCCCAAGTAGAGTTGTGTAGGTTATTCGTATGAGTAAACTTCGTCCTTCAATATCTTTAATTTTATATATATATATATATATATTATTTTTTAAATTTTATTTATTTTCCATAGGCTTCAGAATCAAGATCTGGAATCTCAAAATAAGCCCAAAAAGCTAACTTTACCCCTATTTGGTGCCATGAAAGGGGGAAGCAAATTCAGACTAAAAACAGGGACCGTAGGGGTAAGTAAGAAGAAAAGGCAGTGGCTTTTAATTTTACACTGTAAAACTTTTCCAAGTACACAATACTGTGACAGTATAGGGAAAAGCTGCCGCTGGGTTTCAGAATTTGCATCTGACATGTTTATTATAGGAACTATATATTTTCTGAAATAAACATTAGATCATTAACCTCTTATTCTTAGACATACATATAAAGTCAGCTTTTAATGCACCTTTTCCAATTTTCCTTATTTGTCAGGGTCAGTTGAAAAACAACCTTTACTGTAATTTATGCTTACAATATAGAAGCTGCCCATGAAACGTCCAGATATACCAGTAAACCTATTAAAGATGAAAGATGAGGAGCCAGAAGAGGAGGAAGAAGAGGAGGAGGAGGAGGAGGAAGATGATGTGAACAACAGTGTAAATCAAAGCTCACAGAACACAAAGATGGAAATGGTTAAAGAAGGGGATCTCTCCAGTTCTTATTCAGCCAGAAGGCAAAGTATGGAATTCTTTAATGATAATTATTTATACTGTTTTTTAAATATTCTTTCAACTTGCACATATTTTTATTAGTTGGAACTTAATAAAGTGAATAAGAAGATTTAGTCATTTTATTAGCAATTTTATTTACTTCCGGTTTTCTTAATACAGTAAATTTTCAATTTTAATGGGCTAATAGGGTAGAAAGGATGTTCAGGAAAATGGGAGGAAGGGGTTGATCATCAAAACACATGAGGTACATCTGTTTCCCTCTTCTGTGGTCACAATCAGAGGGAGCTATAAAGACAAAGTTGGTGACAACCATTGCTCAGGTGGCAGCACTGGAGAGTGACTACATTGTGAAGTGATTGCACCCATGCAGTGCCTGGCCCATTGGGGCACATCTCACTGGGCTGCCATCTTCCATGTGTATTAGCCAACATTTCCATTATCTAAGTCTCTTTTTCAGTAAAGTCCATTATTTCTCAATATTTAGCTTCATCAGCTCCAACATCTGGTACAGTGTTAAATGGACTAAGAATTCTTATTGAGCACTACAGTGCAGTGGCTATGTGAAACATGCACAGTTCTCACATTGCCCAGAATATTTTTAATTTTAAACTTTATATTCTGTATCATCAACCCAATGTAGTTACAAAATAGCATAATTATAAATTTAATACAAAAGCATTACCTGATAGTGGTATAAAACCTCTATTTGTAAGGAATGAAAAAGTGTAGAAGTTACTATTTTTATTCCTAATTAACTAAATTTCTGGGGTATATTTATATTTTTATAGGACTTAACTGTCAGTCTGAGTCTTCAAGCAAGCATACAAGCCCATTAGCTCATAATTCCCCAGTGAATGAATTGCAGATAAAACTAGAAGGTAAGCTGTTTTATCCAGCTCTTTGTTTCTGAACAATCTATGGGTTATGAATACCAGGACAAAATTATAATTTCACTGATACTGAAAGAAATTATATTTCACAACTGGTGAGGTAAATAGTTGTTGGCTCTTAAGAAGGTCACTTTTTTCTAGTTCAAAATGAAGGAAAGTATTTTAAACAATGTTTTGCATTCAATGACTGCAAAATTGAGAATGAAAATAAATGGAATAGCTTCCAGTCCGTAGACCTGGGCTGAACTTTCAGCCTCTCCAGATGTCTGATGCATATCAATCTCAGCCATTTGAAGATGTTTCCCAGTGACCTGAGGGGCTGTCAGAAAAATTCAGGTGCCTCAAACCAGTCATCCTGAGCCTTGCTGAAAATTTTACTCATTCTGCAGATCCAGAGAGATCTTGGAGCTTTGAATGTTCAGCTGATTTCTAGAAAAGTTCAGTTCTTGTAAAAGCATTAATTTAGAAACTTGAGCCCTTTCAGAAGAATGAAGAGAAAAAAACAATAGTAAATGGTGCTTTAGTGTTGGACATTTGCAGTAGGAGTGGAATACATATATAGGTGAAGAACTACTTTACCTTTTTTATATAAAACCTAACAGAAGAATAATTATCAGTGATAGTACCATTTTAAAAATACACATATAACAGCAATTGAAACAAAATAAATTTAGAGGAAGAAACGTAGGAAAATATATTTCAAACAAAGTATTAGAAATGTTAATGCTTCACCTAAGATATATTACAAAGGCAGCATGACAGTCCCTTTGATATAAACTTTTCTGCAATATCAGCACTCTTTGTTTTGTCAGATGAGACACAGTGCTTTATTTTAACAACTGTGTCTTGAAAGGATTTATTTACTTTGAAAATAACCAAAAAATTAAGAACTGGTGTTATAAGCTTCATTTTTCTAACTGTTTATTTTACTAGCATCTGAGATGCCAGCAGAAAAACCGAAGAATCAGAAAGTTAGCAGTAAACCTAAGGTGAGTTGGAAGATCAAAACTTTTTGTTTGTTTGTTTCATAGATTTATATAGCGGTCCAACTTACAGCATTAAAATAATTAAAAAAAACATTTAAAATATAAAAACCACAGCAGTTGAGAATCACAAAAAACAACAGCAATCAGCATAACCAGGAGACTACCTGCAGTTTGAATTGTATCTGGAAGTACTCTGTTAGCCAATGCAAATCACGGTACTTTATGTGCCAAAAAAAAAATAGACAGCACCAATTGCCCCACCACCCCGTTATACATCAGCTGCAAAAGCACTTCAAATGGAGGCTCTTGTAGAGCACATTGCAGTAGCCCAGTCTAGAAGTCACAAGGCATGACTTCAATCCAGTGCACAACCAGTGCATAACCCAGAGCTGGGTAAAAGCCCTCATAGCCTCTGTTGTCACTGTTCCTTGAACAAGATTTGTGAGTCCCAGATCGCAAACCAGTTTGGTCTGAAGCAGTGCAATCCAATCCAGATAATCATGATTATAATTATGGATAACAGATGCTTAATACTCTTTACATATTTAGGGATGAGAATGGGGGGGAGAGATGTTCCCTTATGAATTAGAAGAATTACTTGATAAGGAACTTGAGTACAATTGTCTCCTTGTCTCAGCCTGATCCTGTAGAGTATTGCTCTTGGAGGGACAACTTTTATACTTGTCAAAAGGAGATACTTCTTGATATTTTGGGAATAGTAGTTTTCCTCACAAACATTACAACAGTTTATATAAAAGAATTATAATTCAAATACTTCGTTTGCACTGAACCAGCAATGATTAAAATATCTCACCTAATCATACTTGGTAGTGCAGTAGAGCTAATGATAGAGAAATTATGTGCAGCTATTTTACCATCTGCTGTCAATCTTGCTCTACAAATCTGTTGTAGTGCTTACCTGAATGTTAGCCAGTGCTGCATGAGTCAGGAGATACTGCATTTTTTTTCTCCTTCGCAAAACAAAAATTGACTAAAAATAAAACTATTCTCTAGCACAGCATCAGATATAGCAATGTGATGTCTGTCCACAAATTACCTTATTTAAAATGTCTTGAGGGAAATTTTGTATTCTTTTCCTGGAATCTTCCAGTAGAAACAATTATTTAAACAATTGTTAGTGTTTTCCTCAATTTAAATCCCAATTTTAAAAACCCTACATATTATTTAGATTTTTCCTCATTTGGTACAAAATCCCTCACAGTAAAGCAAGCCTCAGAGTACAGTCTGACAAAATAGTACTTTGCCCACAAATCATAATTGGAAATGAATTCTAGGCAGAGGTGGCATTCAGCAGGTTGACCACTTCTGGAGAACCGGTAGCAGAAATTTTGAGTAGTTCGGAGAACTGGCAAATACCACCTCTTACTGGAGTTTTTACAGTATCCTTCCCCTATCAAACCCATCAAGCGATGCCCACAGAACCGGTAGTAAGAAAAGTTGAATCCCACCACTGATTCTAGGTATGATGGCTGGCCAAATATATGACTTTGATACTCCAGTTTACATTTTGGCTTCAGGCTCACTCATTCTCAATCTCAGCAATTTTAAAATATGTAGACTTCAGCCCTCACAGCTGGCTGGGGAATTCTGGGAGTTGAAGTCCAACATCTTAAAATTTTTGAGATTGAGAAACACTGCTTTAGAATATACAAGTTATATTCAATCTATTATTCTCCCCCTCCTTCCCCAAATCCAGCTGGTTACACAGCCTGCTAGCAACATTCCACTACCTCTGTCTTATTTTGCTACTGCCAAATATTCAAGACTTGAATACATCTCTGTATACAGGACAGAGTGCTTTGAGGTGGGGGGGAGGGGCAGGTTTGTTACTGTACTTTCTTTTAAACCTTGGAATCAACTGCTTTACAAAGAGATGGGAATCATTGTAAATAGCTGTGTTAACCTGTAACAAGAATTTAAATTGTGCAGAATAATTATATTAGCAAAATTTAACATTTAATAGATTTATTCTATTGATTTGTTTAATCAGCACTAAATTTAAATTTTGCCTCCCGCTCATTTTAAAAATGAGATTCTGAACCTTTTTGCAGCATAATCCCTGGTGTGCCCACAGAGCAATGAATGTTGTACATACTGGCATATGTTTACAAAAAGTAAATTACTTTCTGTCCTACAGATTCAACATTCATCATCCTCAAACTATCCAGAAGATGATCCAGATTACTGTGTATGGGTACCACCTGAAGGTAAAGGGGCACTCAGAGTAATTGTGGAACATGAGCTGCTGACAAAATGTAGTTTACATATGAACAAAGAAAACTTAGAGACAGGTGTTCTAGTTCCATTTAATCACAAAGTAAACTGGCTAACCAAAGTGAACCTAACTAACTCTTATCAACCCTGTAGAGGAGGCAATGGCAAACTAATTCTTCAATCTTGCCAAGAAAACTGCAGGGACTTATCCAGACAGTTGCCAGTAGCAAGACAGACTCAAAGATACACATACACATACAGAAAAATCCTAACTTATTTGAACTATAGAATAAACAATATACAATCAGAATGGTGTGTGTGTGTGGGGGGGTGTTATGCTATAGATTCCTATTTGATCTTCAGAATGGAATTATGTAAAGTATTGACAAATCAGTGTTCCATCTCTGAATATAATAGGATGAAGTGGATTTTGGTAATCACACGCTGTTATAAGAAGTGTACATACATACACATATTTATTAGGTTTCCAGCTCCATTTCTCAAATGGCAAATAGCCTGCAAATTCTACATATACCTTTTGTGTTTCTAACCTATCAATTTCTAATCAATCAATTTGCTAAAAACATTTTATCCTACTCATTAAAAAGATATTCCCTGGATTTAAAGCTAAAACTATATAAAAAATAAAATATTGAACAAACTTAAAAAGCCATTGAGGTAAAATCATTGAAACAACAGTAATGCAAATTATTTTTAAAAACACTACAGCAAAAAATTATGTTAACTGTAAAAATATTATTTTCTTTTCTCTCTGTTGAGCAGGTCAGAGTGGTGATGGCAGAACCCATCTGAATGCTAAATATGGCTACTAAATTACCCTGAAAAGTAAAGAAGTATGGCACAGCAAGTGATAACTGGTACAATATGCCATTGAAATGACAAGCAACAATTTTTTGTTCATTTTCTTAAACACTGTTTAATGATTCCTGATCCTTAAGGATGTTTTTCCCTAGAATTGAATGTGTGTATAATGTTCATCCTAATGTATATAGTGGTGATAATTAAGAATTTACAGGTAACGTAGATATAGCAATGTTGGTTTTATAAAAACTTTTTAAAAAATGCTTGTTTTTATTTCTTTAACATTATTTCTTGATGTAAAAGCGGTAAAGGAATTAGTAAATTATTTCTTGATATAAAGGGGTAAAGGAATTAGTTTTAGATTTCTATTTAGTCAATATGTATGCTAAGGGCTACTTCAAATACTTTGATGATTGGGTTGATTATCAAAATGTTTTCTGCCTGTCCATGTACAAGTATACATTTCCACAAAATACAATTGCCAATTGCCCGCTCCAGGTGGAGCTGCTGAAACTTAGGCTAATTTTTATCCTTCCTTTCTGTTGCAGTCTTTTCTGTAAAAGTTCTTTGTTATTGTTTTTCTTTTTTCTGTCTACAAGAAGGTGAAATACCAACACATTCATATCTTGGCCAGTTGTAGATTAGTATTAATGTGGGTGGGAAAGTGTGTTAATCTTTGGCAGTTCCTGAAAGAATGCTAAATATCTAACACTGGATAGTTAAGAGAGTCAAAGCTAAGATATGGAAGTACTATGAATTAGTACTGAATAGTATATCTGAAATTTTTTGGATAAGCCAGAAAACAAGGCTTCTGCCCAAAAGGCAATTATCCTTGGTCTAGACCAGGTTTTACTGCATAATTTCTACATTTAGGCTGCATCATGTTTCATATGAGAAAAGAATAGAAATTGCATTTAAAAGGAAAAAAACAAACTAGGGGCATACAATATAGTCTTATCGACTATGTAAACATATTAGTTATGAGAATGGAACCAGTTCGGGACAGGAGAGGGGGAAGCACTGGAAAATGTTTACTAGTTTCAATGTTCTTTCAATGGTAAAATAGAGCCTGTAGTTTTGAAGCCTTACATTAATGGATTTGCTAGCAAGTAGGAATGTGAGAATTACACAATTCATAGACAGAAAGGAGTATTGAGCTCGTAAGTATGGCCCTGAAGTTAGTTTAATTCCATAAATTATGGGTGAGACAGACTTTATGAAATATGCTAAACCCCCATATTTATCTAAAGCATAAAAATCTACTTCCATTTTGTTCCAGCTGTAACATTCACATACTAATAACCATTTCTCTTATACCTAAAAGATTTTAAGAGACATTTATTTTACACTTATGCGAAAACCCAGATTTTGGAGATATATGGATCAGAGGGAGGTTTATTTCTAAGATCTCTAATGTGGCTCTTTTAAGGATCAGAGTCCCAGTAATTTTAATCTTTTTAAAAAATGGAAATGGGCATGCGACAAAGTAAAGTATAGATAAAGTAGCATTAGACTTATTTGCCAAATGCCTCATTCCTCTGAAATTCCGAGAAAAGAAACATAGCTAGTGCCAGCTTATGCTTTGGAGAGCTCTGCCTATTTGCATACTAAACTAAGCTTGGGATATAGGAAATATCCTGGAGGAAATAAAACAAGTAGCAACTTCAAAAATGTGTCTTTATCTGGAAGCAAAATAAATACAGTTTTCTTTCTACTAAGTGGGAATGTTAGGACTGGTTTTGCCCAATATAATAGCAGTTTGAAAATAATTAAGCCTCATGAAATCTGGCATTTATGAAATTTCAAATGTCCAAAATGGTTGTTGACCTCCGATTTATCAAATATTTCACCTTGTTTAGAGATAAGCTGCCATCTTCAGCAACAGCTTTTCATTCCTTTGAGTCATCCATTCTTAGTAAAGATTACTAATCTATTCTTAGCAAAGATTACTAAGAACATAATGAGTATATTATAAAATTATAGGGATTTTTTAGCCCTTGCTATAATTTAAAATTCTCCTCCAACTGTTAATTCATTTCTGTCACTCATTTGTGACTACTTGGGGTTTAAGCTGTGAGTGTTCCCAAAGTTTCCTTTAAAAAAGAAACAGATTTTCACTTATCAGGCATACCATGTCCAAGACTGCAAAATATGGAAGGTCATAGATGGCAGCAAAATGACTTAGAGATACAGAAGTCCCTCTGCTGCCATCTAACGACCATCTAGATTTTTACAACCTAGAAATATGTCAAAGCTATCCTTCCAGTGTTCCTCCTAAATATACAAATGATAGGAAACCTTTTTGTTTTTAATCCAAATGAACATTCTTTATTTCTTCTCCTCTGTTTTTTCTCATGCCAGCAGACACAGAAAGATTTAAATTATTAAGGCCTGCACGTGGGTGGAAGCTGTGAGGGTATTTTAGATAATTCAGTCTGCTGTTCTTTGTTCCACATTACAGAAAGCTCTTGTCGATGTTCTCCTTTAGTCTTGTGTGACATGAACTTCCCTCAGCAAGCCATAATTGTGGCCAGACTCTCTGTGTGACCACAAGAGTTAAATGAAAAGAAGACATTCCTGATTGCTTGTAGTTTAACTCTGCAGTTTTACACAGCAGCTTCATACATTAAGATGGAAATATAAGCCAGCTGAATGGGGCAGAAATAATAAGGTACAGCACAGTGATTGAAAGTTAATCTAATAATAGGACCAAGCTTCAGATTAATCCAGTTCCATTGGATCAAAGCATACCTAATCATCATCTCTTCCAGACTGGAGAAAATGTCTCTAAATAATCCAGGAATATGAAAAATTGTGAATTGGGATGGGTTGTTATTTAAATCATTATAGAGGCAATTGTTGTGTGAAAGGAGATGCTGCTCAACAGTTGAAAGATTTGAAACTTTAAAAAAATGGGGGAAACCAGCCAAGTGTCTTTAAGATGGCAGAGTGGATTGGCAGTTAAGCCAAACTGTCTCCTTAGAAGCACTTTAAGTTTCTAATGTGGATGGTAAATAATTATTCATATTTTATTAAGGTATACAAGGTATATAATGGAGGAGGGAAAAGGATAAAGGTATAGGATAAAGGGGGAAAGAAAAACAGATTTCTGACTCTTTAGCTCAATAGAATGACATCATGACAGTCACAACTTTTTACTTTTACATAATATGTATTAGCATTTCTATAACAACAACCTAGCTAATCAACAAAACCCAAAGTCAATGTTTCAATTTTTTTTCCCATCTCAAGCACAAAATCCAGAAATGGTTTCCAAGTAGAAACAAAGTTGGATGTGTTCTTTTCCTTGTTTAAAGCAGTTAATTTAGCCATCTCTGCCAGTTCCATCAGTTTTTCCAGCTATTCATCTGTTGTGGAAATTAAAGTATCTTTCCATTTTGGGGCATATTGGTAAAATAATTATTAAGTTCAGACCTATTAATGCTCTGTTTAAAATAAAAGACTGGTCAGTTATTAAATTGGAGTTGTTGTTTTTTGTTATTAGATGATCAGAAGTGTATGCATGTGAGTGTTTGTGTGCATATCTTTGTAGCTGTTTTTCCCCCTGCCCATTTGGGTGGGAAGCTGTTATTTCAGAATCCTTTAAATAACCCATGTGAGTTTTTTCCTCATAAATTTTCATCACCCTCTGTTAATAAAATAATCACATATTTTTCTTAAAAACAATTTGGCTTTACTGCTTTGACCTTTACCCAAGTCATGAAAGATTTATTGTTGTCTCCAAATGCATCTTTCCAACCCAGAAAGAAACTTAATTTCTCAAAGGCTGCTGTAAAGCTGAGTTTAAAAATGTCAAGTGGACAACCAAATTGCAGGAAGAAATTCAACAGACACAATGCAGCATGTGTGCAATTAAACAGTGAAAGAGGTAGAATTTCACTGTATACAGAACAAATCCTTTTATCAGCTGGCATCTGATCATCATTTACAAGTTTTGTGGTTAAGTATTTATACACAGTGAACTTATTTCTGCCCTTCCTGGTAAATCTTGGCTGTTTAAAATAAAAAACAGATGCTGGCAAACAATTCTGTTTTTTGTAAACCTATGTTTTGGTGAAAATCTTGATAGGATACTTTTGTACTTTCCCTCAATTGCTTGCATGTGTTTCCATCTTGTAGAAAGTTGTGCTTGAGACTATGTCTATCTTTTTGTGAAATGCTAAGATGCCATTCAGGACAAATTTAAAAAGAGCTTAACTAGTTTATATCGCCATGCTTTTGGAGAAGAGACTGCTTGCCCTTTTTTTAAAAAAATCATCACACAAGAACTCTACAAAAAGAAAACTAGGATCAGATTATTAAAGCAGCAATCTATAAGTTCAATTGCAGGCTATGGGATGTGACCTTACTCAAAAGCAGCCATTAGTATTAGTTTTTAAGCATTCAAACCTACACATGGCTTTATCCACAAGCAGAAATAACTTTTCCCATACAAAGTTGGTGGCATCTTGTTACTGGTCATCTTGTTGGGACACCAGTGTGCAGCCTTTTCTCTGATGTAGGGAGAAGGCGGCTATGGGGTTGAGCTTGAGATCTTGACCCATATTCTCTGAATAAAATCTGTGATGACCATAGAGATTACATCACTTGTTCCTGCAACTGCTGCAGCTGGATTGTTCTATCAGCGTGTCCAATTGTAGATTGAGGCATTAAGCAATGAGAGTGATAGGAACAACTAAGTGTATGGCAGAAGTTTTCTCATTTTCACTGCAATGCAAAGCCCCCAGCAGCTGTCATATCCATACGCAAAACATCAAGCTCCCGCCACCTTCACACATCTGCTACATTTCCAAATGCTTCCACGCTATTTTTTTTTTTAAAAAAAACTGTCAATATGGCATGGTGTGGCATCTTTCAAAGGTTCATATGCAGAAAAGCATTTCTGAGGCAATGACTCACATAGCATATGAACACAGCCATTTGGAACATGTTTAGTCAGAAGAGGATCCCTTGTTTTCATCAGAATCTTCATCCAAACTCTTTGAACACAGAAGCATTCTGCATTCCCCAGGCTGCAGAGAACAAGTCCATCATGAAAAATTCACTCTGAAATAGGAAAAGAAAAGAATGTAGAGGGGCTTCTTAAATGAGAGGCTGTCATTAAATATATCTTCCATGATTAATGGAACTAACCTTAATTAATCTGTATAATAGTGAGCTAGGAATTAACCACATGTGATGCATTTGCACAACTTGCTAGATTAAAATGTCATAATTTTTATGGTTCATTTCCATATGAATATAGCTAATAAGACATGGAGAACTACAGAAGAAAAAAATCGTGTTTAATAAATGTGTTTAATTAGAATTGGAATCATAAAATGGAAATGGCATGGCCACTTGATAGAAAAGACAGAAGAGTTTTTATTTATGGATAAAAATTCAATTACAGTTGATTTCCAAACATTCAAGACCTTTTAACAGAACAAAATAACTGAAATATAGGATGTCATCATACTTTGTTGCAGATAGTCAAGCAGTGGTGTGCATTATTCAGCATAATTGATGATCCAAGCTCTGTAAAGGACCTTGGAATACTCACCTCTAATGATCTAAGTGCTAGTGCCCACTGCAACTACATAGCCAAAAAGGCATTAAGAGTTGTTAACCTAATCTTACGTAGCTTTTTCTCTGGTAATATCACACTACTAACTAGAGCATACAAAACATTTGCTAGACCAATACTCGAATACAGCTCATCAGTCTGGAACCCACATTACGTATCTGATATTAGCACAATTGAGAAAGTCCAGAAATATTTCACAAGAAGAGTTCTCCACTCCTCTACTCGTTGTAGAATACCTTATGCCACCAGACTTGAAATTCTAGAACTAGAAAACCTTGAATTACGCCGTCTTCGGTCTGATTTAAGCATGGTATATAAAATCATACATTGCAATGTCCTACCTGTCAATGAATACTTCAGCTTCAACCATAACAACACAAGAGCACACAACAGATACAAACTCAAGGTTAACCGCACCAAGCTTGATTGCAGGAAATACGACTTCAGCAACAGAGTGGTCAATGTCTGGAATACTCTACCCGACTCTGTAGTTTCTTCCCTAAACCCCAAAAACTTTAACCTTAGACTGTCTACTATTGACCTCACCCCTTTCCTAAGAGGTCTGTAGGGGGCGTGCATAAGCGCACCAACGTGCCTACCGTCCCTGTCCTATTGTTTCTTTTATTTTTCTTTCATTTTTCTTATATGTACTCATTTCATGTATTCATAATTATGTATACACTTTTACTTATTATCTCGTAAACAATTGACAAATAAATAAAATAAAATAAATAAATAAATAATCATACAATGCACTCAAATCTTGCCATTTTGTGCTTGTGCTCTCAAAGTTTAAGTTTAGGATAGATATTTATTCTTACCAGTAAGGAGTAAATCTAAACTTAGTAATTGATTAAGAAGTAAGAGAAGGAGGAGATAGTAAATGTGTTCTTTCCACACTTTTTATTTAAACTTCTTGTCAAAGTTCTACACAGTGAATAAAAACTGAGAGTTAAACTTCTAACAAATCCTTCAATACATAAACAAATTAAAGGTCAGACTGAGGTTAGCTTCTTCAAAAATAGAAATGGTATCAATCACCCTTTCCACATGAGCAAATCTATAATGATTAGTTAGCCACATAAAAAATATTCAAAAATATTTTCCCTTGTGAATTGTTTTTGTGCTGCAAGTAATAGAGCAAATCCCATGATGTACTGGAAAAAGGTAAATCAACAGTGATGGGTAAAGGGAATCATTCAATCAAAGGTCAACAAGGGAAGAAAATGGTAGGAATCCGAGGGAGGATGAGAAGAGATAAAGGCAAAGCAGCTATACCACATCCCGGTTCAGATGTGGAGGAGATGGGACCAGAAATTTTTGCTGGTGAAGAAGCCATAATAGTGTGTAATAATCTCCAGCTGTTAAAATAAAAGGCATATTCTGGGATACATTAATAGAAGGAAAGGCCTCCAGACCTTTCATGGAGAGCTCAGACAAATGTGATGATCAGTTAAAAGCTGGGGAGAGGGCACAGACAAAAAAGATTATTTTAACATCTGCTCTGTGTGAAGCATAGTTTTTTGCAACAATAGGCTGGGCCCATCAGAACACCACATGTTCACCCCAAAAGAAATTACCTATTGGAGATGCAAAAGATGTCTTGATGTTGATAACAATGTATAAAGTTTTATGTTTTTAAAATTTGGAAACTTAATAAAATTTATTTTAAAAAAAATTATCCTTAAATATCATCCCACTAGTTGTGATAGAAGTTATTTACACCAAATGGATATATTTACACTGAGAATATCCCTCTTCTTGGATGTTCTCCAGATGGCAGAGAATTTTTGGTATCTCCAGATGGCAGAGAATTTTTGATATGGGCAACAGTTAACTCCATCAAGATCCCTTTGGCATTCTAAAATAGTATAATCAAGACAAGCACTTCTCAACTTTTCCTGGCTTAAATCCTACCATGCTATCAAAAAAACTGACTCCTACCACAATAGAAACAAAAGCCCACTTTTTGTACAAAGAGTAAATATGTGTTCATATGTATTTAATTATTATGGTTGGTAACAATCAGCCAAATATTTAGATTGGATTTGGCATGCCAAATAAGTGCTTCCCAAGAAATTGGGATATGCAGATGTTGTTTAATAATTATATAATTTAAAGATTAATTCAAGTTTTAGTGACATCTTCTGTGTTCCATGTAGATTCAGTCTCACATTTGGTTAGCATACCAACAATTGAGAACCAACCTTGACCCAATATTCAATATTCAACATAGTCAGATCCTGAATCTCCCCAGGTGAAAGTTGTTGAATTTTTATCCATTTATTTCAATGTTTTTTTAATTTTTTCAGTATATTATTACAAATTTTAATGTATAGCTAATTAAGCTATGCTATTACACGCTCTGTATTTTGCTTTGAGTGCAAAATATTAAGTTACAGTTTTTGGAAAATGATTTATTTACATCTTTATTAGTTCTATTTTAGAGTTGTTAGTCCTTGATCATGTAACCATCATAAGCCTGGGAACCAGTCATACATTTACCTTTTCTATGTTGTTAGTTCAAATAGTCACTAAACAGGTCAGGGTTGGGCTGTAACCAAAGACTACTCTTGCCAAAATAATAATGGTTCAGTAAGACCTGCCATTTACTGTCTTAGACTACAAGGAGATACAACTGAAGATTCATGATATGTATGATCACACACCAGGATTTATAAAGAATCAGAGTTCAAAGAGAGTATCAAATCCAAGATACATCCAGGATTTTTCAGTCTAATCAGATATGACAAACAGCCAGTAAAACTATGCCATTACTGCAAACCAATTGAGTTATGGAAAAAGAAGGAAAACCCCAAATGCCATTTGATATATTCAAGAGTAGAGTGATTCTCCATGAAGTATAAAAGAAAGTTCTCATCTAGATGAAAGGACTCATATTTTAAGCACTTTCTGAAGCCTTGACAATCAATCTGTTGGGGATCATTTTTCTACAAACAATCCTTATAAAACTCATACATAAGATGGAGTATCTTAACTGAGGCAATAATTATGATCAACAGCAGGGGTGTCAAACTCACGTCGTCACGGCAGCATCACGTGACATATTGGGACTTTTTTCCCCTTCGCTAAACCAGGCGTGGGCATGGCCAGCATGTGACACATCTGGGCCATGGATTGGAAGTTTGACAGCTCTGATCTACAGGATGGAAGTGAGATTAGGATTACAAATCACATGCCAAATTATTCTCCAATCAACCTACCTTGCATTGGAGCAAAGGAAATCATCACCCCTCTGATCCCAACTTATGATTTACAATATGTGCAGTGGAATGAATCAAGGTATAAAGCCTGTTGATTCCATGTGCAAGACTGATTTGATTCAAGCTCTTCCTCCTAAATCAAAGTAATGCTAAAGTAACCCTATAAGAAAAACTGGAAAGTAGCTCCATAAGAAAACAAAGTTAAGCTATTTCAGAGAAGCTGAAATATCAAAGAGCACTGGTGTTTTGAAAAAGGACACATTATACTATGGAAATACACCTTTATTTGTCTTATTTACATACAGATTACTAAGCAGTTTTGGCTTGGTTCAAAATCTGCCTGCAGGAATACCATGAAGGACCCCAAGAATGGAATGTTAATGCAAAGTTGTCTGAAATATTTCAGCGGGGAGTTGGCTAAAGAAACATGTCTTCACTAGGCTTCCTAGATTTATTGCTTACATTTTTTTTGTATCTGTCCAAAGATGAGCTTTCTTTTTTCTTTTCATAAACACAAACAATGGCACCTGGTGTTCAGCCAGTTACAAAATTATACCTATTGAAGTCTAAGCTTTGTAAGTAGGAGTTGGCCCAATACACTCATAGAAGAAACTGTGATCCAAAAGAAAATCACATTTGAGAAAAGGGAAAGGTGACTTTTGCTAGTTTTCCCTCTACCGTTTTCTTGTACCACCTTATCCATTTTTACAGTGGGTTTCTACAGCCTCCAGAATATTTGTGTCTCCCAATGGAAAGAGCCAGCCAAAATAATTTCCCCGTCTCATTTATTCCTAAGGAATGCTCCAGAAGCAGACTTCCAGTCATAGACCTCAAAAATCAACTATAAAAAATCCCAAACATAGGGTAGGAAAAATATTTGCTCTCTTGCAACAAAGCAACCTTTGCAGTCTTACTAATTGAAAACAGTATGCCTGTAGCTCCATTAGGCAACTGTATAAAGGCCACCTCCTTTCTTTTCAATGCCACAGTGCAATTTCTGGAGAAGGGTTCTAAATATAAGTTCTGACCCAAGAAATATCTATGCTATCAGTGTATTTAAAACATAATATTTTTGTGATGACCCTTGAAGATTCCTTCTGGCTATTATATATTATATAATATAGTGGCCATTAAAAAAAATCTTATCAGGTTTGCATAGACAAAGTGGAACATAGCATGCTGGCTGAAGAATTCTAGCAGTTGAATTCCAAACATAAAGTTGCTGAGCTTGAAAAACACCAGACAAGATCTTCAAAAAGCTGTTGCTTTTAAGATGTTCCAGGTTTAGAACTTGTTTTCAAAGGAAGTCCCTTCAATCAAGACAGTAGGCTTCAAGGTAGTCTGGGTGGGGACTCCAAACCATTGGTAGGTGATTATCAAAAGTAATAGCCTGAAAGTACTGTTTTCCATGATCATTGATCCAGGTTGTTCCCAGACTACATTCCAACTAGCTATGAAATTCCTGGGCTTGGTCTGTTCGGCTGCCAAGAAATAAACTGCACAATGTCAGTTTTCCAAACTGACTGTAGACATCTTTCAGGCTTAGTTCCAGCTTTCAGTAGTTGTCACCTTCCAAGCATTCAATAAAATCTCTTATTAAAAGTGTATTTCGAAAGGTTTTGGACCAACTCTCATTTGGTAGTTCTTCTTTGAGGCATATGGTTTTAATAATGTTTTTAATAATGCATTTTATTTATAAACCAACATGAGGTTGTTAAATCTGAAAGGAATAACTAAAAGCCACTTGTTGAAAGTCATTTTATATAAAACGACTAACTTCATGAGCACTGAAATTGCAAGGGGAAAAAAACAGTTTTTCCACTCAAAATTGTTTTACTTCTCCATCATGTTTATCTATAAAAGCAGTGAACCAATCACCTGCACAGTTAAAAGCTTTCTAGAAGATTTAGCAATGGTCTAAAACAGGGGTGTCAAACTCTTAGCCCACAGGCCAGATGCGTTCACATGCTGGCCCCACCCCCACCCAGTTTAGCGAATGGGGGGAAAGTTCCAATACATCACGTGACGCCGCACTGGTCTAAAACCTGAGAGAATTCAATTATTTAAATTTTTACAATGTCAATTTCTTTCATATTTTTTGTTTGTTTAATTTAGTTATTTGACATAGTATTTTAGGGGGTTTTCCCCCCACTAAAACTATTTTGCCTGTCAAGTTTAGGGCATCAATTAATTAAGTTTGTTCATTTCTGTTGCCTCACTTTTTTTACTCTGACAAACAGATTACAGTTATAGATTGGTGGTTACCTATTTATGTATCCATGTCATAATCATAAAAAGGATATCATACCAATCAGTTACATCTACGGTGGGCCAAACTTTTTGGACATCATATTGCAACACTAGAGGCAGGCAAAAAAAGAACAAGAGCTATAACTTCAAATTTGTTTGCTTTTAGTTTTTAGAAAGAGTTTCCTTATTTGGGGAACCTATCTTTTATCTATGTCTATGTCTCTAGCTGAGGGAGCATTTAATTAAATAAGATATCTCAACTGTTCTGAAAAAACTCCAGGCAGTTCTGTATGAATTCTTCAATCATATTTTTAAATGATTTGGGAATATTCTGTCAATATAGCTGTTTGTCTATTGTATTGAATTATGTAGTGTAGCCACCCATCTTGCAATTATGATTCTGGGCAGTGAACACAGGTTTAAAACTAAGAGAGTGAATGAAAATAGTGAATAATAACCATCAACAAGAATAATAGCACAATGGCTTGTATGGGCAATCAAACTCAAACCACACAACCACAACATGACAGAGAAAGCCACAGTGAGATGTGTCTATTTTGAGTTGAGCCTTACTTTTTTTTTAACTTTACATTTTGTCTCAAACAGTAATCTAGGAGGAGAAAGAACAAGTTAGCACTTTGCTACATTATTGCCATAGTCGTTAATACAGTGCTTATTTGTGCTTTTGAATCACAGTCTCAACACTGAAGTATACAGAAAACCCACACAGAAATCAGTATTTACATTCTAACCCTCCAGGAGCACAGACTGGGAGTAATTAGAACCATACACCACTGGGTTGAAGATTTGCCTATCAGCAAAGAGGAAAAAGAGAAAGACCAAAAACGCATCAAGGAAGTCCTCAGAATTTGTGGATATCCTAATTGGGCCTTCATCAAATCCACAAAAGGGCTCTCCTTCAATAACAGACAAAAAAGAGAAAAACAAATGGAGCAATGTTGTCATTCCATATGTTGCAGGAATATCTGAAAAGCTCAGGAGGATTTTCAACCAATACAACATACACGCACACTTTAAACCCAGGAATACATTAAAACAGAAGTTTGTCCACCCCAAGGACAAAATACCCAGACACAACAAAGCAATGTGATATAGACCAGTGGTCACCAACCAGTGGGCCGGGGACCACTGGTGGTCCATGAGAAAATGTTGGTGGTCCGCAGAGAAATGTCACCCCCAAAGCAATTAATCCAGACTGCGCGGGAACACAAGGCTGCACCATCCACATGGCCAGCGGGAACACAAGGCTTGCGTCGCTTGCATTGCGAACAACATGAGGTAGTGAGGGGAGGGGGGAAAGGGCAGAGGAGGGGAACTTGCCATGCGCCCCACGTGCCTTGCCTGGCCACCTGGCTGCTTCTTTCCGCTTTTGGCTGCATGCAAGGAAAGCAGCAAAAGTCTGTCTTTCTCTCTGCCAGAAATGAGTCTTTGGGACCCTGCAAAGCATCCTGCTCCAAGATGCTGCGCCGGCATGACAAGTCTCACAAAGACTCATTTCTGGCAGAATTTGGGAGAGAGAGAGAGAGAGAGAAAGATTTCTGCTGCTTTCCTTGCATGAAGCCAAAAGTCTCTCTCTCTCTCTCTCTCTGCCTGAGAATGGAGATGGAAATGGTATCCTGTGATCCCAAATAAAGAATGATCAATTGGTAGGAAAACAGGGTGGGGAATTTTTCTGTAGACTTTTTTTGGGATTTTCCCAGAGTCTCTGGTCCGCAGGATTTAAAATTATGATCTTGGTGGTCCCTGAGGTCCAAAAGGTTGGCAACCCCTGATACAGACAATGTATTGCAGCAAGTCATGTGTGGACCTGTGTATTTGGGAAACAAAATAACTGCTTCTTGCATTCTTGGTTTTTTCTTCTGAAGGTGTGTTGTGATTTTGGCAACATAGAGATTCACATTTGGAAAAATAAATTTAAAAAACTTCAGTCTGTAAAATTCTGCATTTGTTAGTCCTATCAGATGTTCATGATTGTCCCCCTAAAATCTTAAGGAATTTGGAAGGCTTTGCTTGAGAGTCATAAAAATGTTATTGTCAGGTTTGGCTTATCATAATTTGGAATGGGGTTGTTTATACATGGCAGGGAACCAAGTACTGGGAAATAAATTGTCACAGCCAAGGTCACCCATGATAGAACGTTAGCTCCTCCATGCTTATTGTATTGTTTAGTGTTTAGTATAACAGGGACTCAGGAGAAGGCTCACATTCTAAAGCATTTGCTAGTTTAAAAAATAAATCAAATGTTTCACCAACATTAGGTAGTATGTTAGTAAAGGGAGGGGGTTGTTTTAAAAGCACCAATTCACTATCAAATCTTTAACAAAGTTAGTTTTTTGAGCAAAACATCTGGATTTATTTGATTTCTTTAGTAAGTAAGGGCAGTGGAAGTCAATAATACTGGTTTCCAGAAAGACCACACACTCAAGACTTCTTTGGGAAGGACTTTTATCTTAGGAAGACAGTTATGCTGAATCAGTCCAAAAATGTTGGCACAGTAACAATTTCCAAGGTTTTAGACTTCTTTTCACCCCCAATCTTTACTGGAGTTTCTAGCAGTCAAACTAGATACTTTCTGAACACCACACAGGTGTTTCACTACAGAGTCACAACCTTGGATCACTGCTTCCCACTTAACTCTTGGAAATATTTTACTCTGGAATGTGGCAGAAGGTTAATACTGGCAAGTCTTCTTTTGTTTGTCTCAGCAGAGGCATTTTACTCCTAAATGGGGTTTCCATGTGCTAGCAATTACCTGAAGCAGTGTTTCTCAGTCTGATGGCTAGGGATTTCCATGAGTGAAGTGGACACATCTTAACTTGCCCAGGTTGAGAAACATTTACCTAAAGGATTTTTTTTTTAATTTATAAATTTTATTTGCTGCCCATCTTGTATCCAATGTAAAAAACATTGAAAGACATTAAAATCAGACATTGAAAGAAAAAAAACACCACAGCAGATAAAAACATTAACGGCAAAATCATGGGCACAAGATGGCAAAGAAGAAAGCCAGACACATGGGGGGGAGGGGAGCTTTAATTTTAATTAGTCAACCACCTCCAGTATAAAGCTCCCCCATTAGAGCTCCAAGCCTCTGGCAGAGGACTTAAGGCTTTTTCAAAACATCAGGAGGGTGGGAGCCAATCTCACTTCAGGGGGTAAGATGTTCCAGAGGACAGGAAGAAGGCTCTTCTCCTGGATCCCACTAGTCAAAATTCATTGGCTGAGGGAATCCGCAGTATTCCCCCTCTTTCAATGCAGCTGGGGTGAGCCAGTCCCATCAAGTGAGATGTAGAGGATGTGATTGCCTTTATTTATTACTGTGATTACTAGGCATATAAATGTTTTAAAAAATGTTGTTCATCATCATCATTATCAAAATTATCTGCTGACAGAGAACTTAATGGCAAGGTAGAAAGAAAATCCTATGGAAGAATTTCATGTCCTCTTTGAAGATATCTCTGATGATGAGGGTTTGGACATCAGATGAAAAGACCCTTGGACATGATCATTATCAACTGAAGTGGACCACATGTCCTGGAGAAACAGGGTGAGGAAGGAAGGTTAACTCATGTGGCAGCTTTGTTCTACTATTGTCTATGACAGAAATGCAATAAAGTTGCCAGGAATAGAAATTTCACTTTTAAAACCTGTTAACACTTGCAATAGGAACTGTTCTATTCTCACTAGCCCTCAAGATGCTTCCTAAAATGTGAAGCCAGCATAAATTGTATAACCTATTCCATACAGATGTTTTGTGTATACACAGTGCACATTTTTCTTGCTTTGGGGATCATGGATTGTTGCCCACAAATATATCCCACTACCCTCTGCTGTTTCCACTCCCCTTCCCCCCAAAAAACAATTTCCCAAATGTAGTGGTATCAGCAAAAATTATATAAGGAGGTGGGAGGAGCACAAACTATTTTAAAAGGTGAATACTACTATTTCTGCATTAATTGAAATTCTCTTTCTGAGAGGTATTGAAGATGTTAAAATTAGCTGGTAAAATGGATTTACTATACATATAAACCTAAAGTTGAATCCAATTAAGTTCCAGTTCTATTTAAGAAATAAGGCAGCTTTTGCTTTCTGCCATGGGTTTTCTGAGCTTCAAAACTATAACCATATGTTTTGTGACTAGAAGTGCTAGATGCATATAAACATGTACAGATTGTGCTGGATTAACAGTCCAGGTGTCAACAATTTTAGCTTTGCCAAGAGAAGAAAATACAAGTAGAGGCCTGTACCCGAGAGACATTGCATGGAAAGTTGCTGGACTCATCTTTTCAAATTTATTCCAGAATTTTGCAGTCCTACTTTCTTAATTTATCCATTGTTAATTTGTACTGGCAACTCCAGGTTTCCTCTGAGACAATTAAGACTAACACTCTTTGAAGCAACTGTGATATAAGGCACCAAGCCATATATTTTCTAAAATAAACAGATCAAAGGTTTGGCCTTCCTTTGATATGTGACACAGATCTTCTTTCCTAAGATTTTTATCCTCCTTTGCCACCGTGACATACTTTAATTAACACATTATGATCAGCCAGCTCATGAGGGAGTTAGCAAACTGCTCTGGTATGAGCCAGGTAAATATATAATTACTGACAAACTAGCCCTTCTTAGCATATCAAGCACTTGGTAACTGGGAAAATGTCCAGCTTTACGCAGCTTTAATCCTGTACTATGCTACCTCCTCTGCCTCCCTGATCATAAGCAAAGCAAAAACACTTGATTACCAGAATAATGGAATAATTACATTCCAGAGGAGTAGCTGTGTGAAAGCTACTTTTCAAGAAGCATATCAGTAGAGATAATATACCTTTGTTCCTCTTTTGCATGCATATCTTGTCATGGGGAGGAGGAGAAGAGGAATACTACCTAGAAAAATAAACCACTTTCCCCAAAGACAAAGAACTTATTACGGGTCATAATTAACTGTTCCAGATGCTTTAAGCAGGCAGCACTGATGAAAGGACTAGCCAGAAGATCTGGAAAATGACACGTTTTATTTTTCCAGTGAAAATGGTTAGGAAGCAGAGGGTGTAACATCTTAGAACGAATGCCTAAGTATCCCAGCTAGGCAGATCCAAATACTGGAAATGTTTTTTTGCCAACAGGATGAATCTATGTTCTGGCTAGAACAGAGGGCAATTTCCTAAAGGCCTAAAGTAACCTTGGAAAGTCTCAGTCCTCCTGCAGGGAAAAGGGTGGTTTAAATCATAATAGACCAGGTCTTTAAGATTGCATAACCACAGACAGTAAAAAAATGAAATCATATCCTAATCAAAGTCAACACTTGATGACTACATGGAAACAACCAATGCAGCTTTCTTAACCACAAGACAGCACTGGTTCTCCATGGAACTCTTCCAAGATGTTATTGGCCTACCAATCTGACCTGCAGCCCTAAATATTACCTGGTGTTCTCCCATCCAAGTATTAACCATGTATTAACTTGAAAAGATCAGCTAGATGCTGCCATCTGCCAAGAGACAACCACAGAAAGCATTGCAGTATGCACACTGAGAAACAGAAAGAAGAGGTAACAAACAAGTTTGGGACTTAATGCATTCTTATGTCCTTATGGTCTCTCTCTCTCTCTCTCCTATCATAATAAACCTGTTTGAAAAACAGGTAAATCCAAAATGAAGACATATTAGGCTGTTAAATATCTATTGTTGAAGAGATGTTTGGTGTTTATTATTGTATTCAAATATTGATGTTGTGGCAAATACATGTTTGTGTGCCAACCTGATTATAAGGTAGTTCTATAGTCATATGTACACATATGTCTCTTGGTGCTCACAATCTCCAATTATTATGTTCTTGTTAACTTATTTATAAATGATCCCGCCACAACAAACTACAATAGTCTCTATAGTACCAACGCAATATTTGCGTACATTTGCCAGCAAAGCAGCTAATGAAAACTAAAGACTTTGTTCAGATTCTTGGAAGGTCAACTTATAGTCAAAATATGTCATATTATTTTGTATTAGACTGTCTACTTCAGTGAAGCAACAAGAATCGAGGGAGAAAGACAAGTCTTATATTTAATACATATGTTTTAATAAACATTAATTCAAAAATTCCCAGGATCACTATCTGCATTATAGTATTGTTCATGATGCAGTGCTCATAAATACATTTTAAATAATCTGGCTAGGTTTAGGCTATTTAGCAAAGGAGAGAGAAAAAATACTAAACTTTTCAAAATAAGTAATGAATATGATTAATCATTTATTACAAGAACAGTCATTACAATCATTCTTACTCTTTGGTTTGCTATGTGTTCCTCTGGATGAGTTTTTGTGTACTATAGGACACCTTTGCATCAACAAAGCTTTGAAATTAATTTCTGAAAAGATATAAAAATGCATTTAAGAGTAAATCCATTAGACCTATGAAATATGAAGTCAAATCAATTCCCACTTCCTATCCAGCATTATAATTTCCAAGTAAACAATAGTTGATATCACAATTCTAGACCTGTCTAGAATACATTTTACAGGGATCAGTCAAAATTATCTCAATTGGTTTTATAGAGGTACGCCAGGTAAGTAGTTTGTGCTTTTGTTCACAAAATTAAATGTGAGGGAATCAATGACATGCAGTTAGCTGAGTTAATAGTACAGTGGGCCCATTTCTACTTAACTTATTCCAGTGTTGTGTTAATTTAACCATGTACCTCCCACCCACACTGCCCCAAAAGATTCTTAATAGTAGTAATCTGGCAAGATGCTTACATATCTCTGCTCCTTCTCACACTGATTATGGCTTTACTTCAGATTCTTGCGAGTAAACAGAATGCCTTTTAAACCACTTTATTGCAAAGTCACAAATCTGCCTGGCAATAAATAGCTATTAAACAAAGATTAAAAGCTGTTAAAGTGAAGCTTACCTCTAGGCTAAAAGGTAGGGAATTGTGGTATGACTTTTATTTCCCAATTTCCCCCTCTCTGGCTTCAGATCCCAATGAAAACTTTTAACACAAACTGAATTCATGTAAATAACCCTGAAGGAGTTTAAAAACAAACTATGAAATCTAACCCAGGCCAACTCCTGGTGAGACAGTTTGACAAGTAGGATCTAGAGTGTTCCATAGCCCTATGTGAAAGCTGGAAATGATCTTTCCTGACCAGTTGTTGACTCTTCTCAAGCAAGCGAAGGAAGGGGGTTCTTGTTTGGACAGATGTCGGTTGTATATCACAGGCAGAAATCCTAGCAGTGTGTCAAATCCTCAGCTGTTTAAACTGGAATTTTTCTTTTCCTTTCTTTCCCTTCCCCAACCTCAATTCTCCAAGCAACTTTTAACCATTGCAAAAAGACTTTTCCCTCCAACTGACACTCAACTGAATACTTTGATTCACTAAAAACTGCACCAGTCAGGCTATGTGGAAATGCTTGTGCTAGTATGCAAAACTATCTTTTTAAAGGTGACTTTAAATTTAGAGGGGCACAGTTTAGATAGCAATGCAATGCTCAGGTCAGATCAGAGTGGACACCATTAATCAGCGAAGATATTCATCAATGTCCACATCCTGAGAGATCAACCACCAAGAACTAAGCTGGGTCAACACTTTTTCCATTGAATGGTACTACACTTGCCTTCCCAGCCTTTGACTCAGAGAACGTAAATGAACAGCTGTCATTCAATGAGCAGCTACTGTTATAGAGCTCAAGGTATATAGTGTTAGATCGGGTAGATCGGTTCTCAGGAAGACGCAAGACCAACAGTGAACATTCAGCCCTTTATTGTATTTAGATCAGTACAAAAACCTTGGAGCCACGGCAGCCCTTCATATAGGGCTGCTTGCGGCTCGCCGGCCAATGACAGGCATTCGAATTCCCCGCAATCGGTTTGGCCAATCGCAGGCGATTCGCTGAGACCCAATCACGGCCGGTCAGTCGGCCAATTGGGTTATGGTCCGTGTGGACCAATCGGTTTGCAGGGTTTCAAGAATGTTAATATAGAACATATAGAATCCCCCATTACTAGAACCAGCAGTTACTCAAATAATGGGGGAAATGTCCCAAAGGCTTACTGAAATTCAAAAACAACATAGCCTAATCTTATTTTCTAAGACTGGTAATCCCCATTGAGTCTAAAAACAAGTATGATAGAAGTTACCAGAAAAGGCAAGACTAGTCCCTGTCCCTTGATCTAAATTTTCAACATTTAAACAATTATTGAAATATTGATCTTTTTCAATAAATTATTTCAACACAAAATTCTTTCCATGGATCACTATAGGGAGAGAAGCAAATAGCACATCTGGACAGGATAAAGCTCTGCAAAAGAAATATGGGGTCTCAATTTCTTTTTCATCTCTGCCCTATGCCGAACTTCTGCTTGTTCAAGAACTGGAGATAGAACAGTCACAAAATATTTTGATTTGATTTTATATTTTATTTTATATTTAGATAATTATGGTGCATACTAGCAAGAGTATGCTGTCTTTAAGTACATTTACTCTGACCACTGAATCCTCCAATATAATTTCCTGTTAATAATAAAAATAAAAAAGGAACATTATTTTCCTTTGTTATGAAATTGCCCATCTACGGTATTTTATCTACGACAGTTCTATCGTAGAAAGTGTATACTTCCTTTCACTTACTAGAATGAAAGGCAACTCACGACAGTGAAAAGTACAAAATAGTCAGCTTCTTAAAAAAATCATACTTTGATTGCACTAACAAAAGCAGAAGATCTAGTTCATATGAAATAATTATTCCAGGCTGCCCTAACTGATTACACTGCACTTGGAGTACTGCTTTAGAATAACAATAGCACTTAGACTTATATACCACTTCTCAGTACTTTACAGTCTTCTCTAAGTGGCTTATAGAGTCAACAATCTGGGTCCAATTTTACCAATCTCAGAAGGATGGAAAGCTGAGTCAACCTTGAGTCTAGTGAGAATCGAACCACCAAACTGCTGGCAGCCGGCAGGCAGGCAGCAGAAATAGCCTGCAGTACTGCATTCTAGCCAGTGAGTCACCGTGGCTCATATGGTACAACATTGCCTGTCTTGGACTCTGGTGAGATCTCCTTCACTGAATCTCCTTAAGCAGAGGCAAGAAGGGATGATGTTGCCATTGCAAAATTTCTCCATCGAGCAAAAGGCTGGACTCAAGGAATTCCAAAATTTCTTCCAGTTTTATCATTGTACAATTCTGTTTCTATCGGTCAAAGCTGAAAATTGTACTACCTGGAACCATGCAGGGGGAAACTGCCATGAAATTCTTGATTTCCTAAGTATTAAAAACTATGTTCTGGATTCAGTGAAATATTCTTTTCAACTTGACTGTCGGGCCACTGAAACAATCGTAAGTATGAAGTCCTGTTATAAATCACTTTTTTTAGAGCAATTGTAACTCTGAACAGTTGTTAAATTAATGGACATATGTCAAAAATTAATTTTACTTACAAATCTTCAGCTGCAGATCTTTGGCAGAAAAAATACTTCCCCAGAGCACACAAAGAATGTGATATTAAACACAGAAGCCTAAGTAAGTACTGAAATGAAAAAGAATGTATAGAGAGGCTCACCAGCCACTTCCAACACTTAGTTGTAAATATTTATCTGGCGGCCTCTAGTGAAAGACATGGACTGAAATCATGAAAGCTTCAACATGGCTGCTCCCCAGAGCTCTGAATTTGATCAGCTGATGGTGTGGTGATGGCTGGGCAGGCAAGTCCGTGCTTTCTGATATATAACATCACACATTGGGAAAGCCAAAAGAAAGTGTGGGAATGCAATCCTACTCTAATGCTGGGGGTTTAATGAGCTGAAGAAATGTTCTTTTGGGGGGACAATAAGATGGCATTCATGAAAGCGGGGAGAAAGTTTTCAGGTTACTACAACTTTAGAATTCTTTCCCTGAAACTGTAACTTGCATACTTTGTCTTCTGAACTGCTTAATAGGCAGACTAGCTGTGTTGTCACTTCTGAACTGCAACATGTGCCATCATTTAAATGGTATACTATATGACAGAAATGTGCTCAGTCAGAAACTTTTAAGTAAACGTTGAATAAAAATGGGGAGTGCTTTGTGAAGTCTTGAAAGCAGAGGGCTAGATCCAACCCTTCTTACTAGTGCCAACTAGAACAGCCCTTAAGAGTAATGAGTATTACAGTGGAACCTTGGGTCGTAAACGCCTCTGTTCATGACCAAATTGGGTGATGATCAGAATTTTTGCTACTGTTTTGCTCCTGGTCATGAACACATCTTCAGGTGGCAACCAAGCAAACCTGAAAATTGCCATGGCAATTTCCCCTGCTGCACCAATTTCCCCTTCGGCGCCATTTTTTTTTGTCTGCACATGTGCAGACAGTCATGTTTCCAGTCACTACCAAATCGGGTTGTGACCATAGTCCTGGAATGGATTACAGTCGCAACTTTACTGCACTGGATTCCACTGTATTGCAATACAGAATTCTCCACTGCCAGCCTCTGAAGACTGTCCAAAGGCTTTTATGATCAATGGTATTGAATGCTGCTAAGGAACCAAGCTGGACTGGGAAGGTCATACCACCTAATCATGATCCTGCCAGGAATCATCCATTACTGCAATTAATGCAGTTTCAGTGCTGTACCCAGATCCTGAAAGAGTCCAGATAACTTCTAGAGCCCTCTGAAGTTTTCAACCATATCCATCCTCTCCATTAACTTCCCCCTCCCAAAGGGGCAATTGGATATTATCTTTGCCATTACCTAAAGCCACTGTAGATACCCCAAAATGGGTCATTCCAAGTGTTTAATAATCAGACACATTCTTCATTTTTAGAACAGTGGTGTCTTTTCGGATGCTTTGTTTCCTGGAACTCCTCAGAAAGGAAACCCACTAAGACTGGTATGTTTAATTAGGTCAGAAGCCCCCAAACTTGGCAACTTTAAGCAAAGCTGACTGAGGAATCCTGAGAGTTGAAGTCCACAAGTCTTAAAGTTGCCAAGTTTGTGGATCCCTGTATTAGGTGCAAGTGAAAGAGGTCTTCTGACTTCAAGTCTCTGAGATATGCAAATCAAGACATGGCTAAGGCCCTGCATTTATATGGCACTTGTCTCCAAAAGGGTCTGCACAGTGTTTTTAGAGGATCTGCAATTAGGCAGTTTAAGAAGGATGTTGCTATCTCACTCCAACAAAATTGAACATAAAACTTTTGAATCTACACAGATCCAACCAAGTCCAGTGCCATCCAGTGACAATGTTATTTCATGGAACTAGTCACAAATGTGAGAATGGCTTTATTTTCATATCAATCCTGTAAAGTAAGAATGTCATGGGGAAATTGTGTGATTATTCACAATACAATAGAATAGAATTCTTTATTGGCCAAGTGTGATTGGACACACAAGGAATTTGTCTTGGTGCTAATGCTTTCAGTGTACATAAAAGAAAACATACATTCGTCAAGAATCAAGAATCATCAGGTACAACACTTAATAATAATCATAGGGTACAATAAGTTACAATAGGATACAATCAAACCATACTAGGAAACAGTCAATATAAATCATAAGGATACAAGCGACAAAGTTACAGTCATACTCACAAGTAGGAGGGGATGGGCAGTAAGGAGTGATGAGAAGATTAATAGTAATAGTAATGCAGACTTTGTAAAAAGTTGGACAGTGTTGAGGGAATTATTTGTTTAGCAGAGTGATGGCACAATTGGTAGTTGTGGGGGTGTTCTGCACTTTCTTTCCTGAAGTAAAAGGAGAAAAGGGGTGAAACAGAGATGTTCATGGGGAGAACAAAAATCTGCAAGATGGAGGATGCAGTGTCAGGATCAGATCATGCCCAAGGCTTCTAAGTGAAGAAATGGTGAAGTAAATATCTCTGAAGAAGTGAAGATAACAATAGTCAGGACTTACAGATCAGCTACAAGCCTGGTCTAAAATAACCCCTCTGAAATAAAGGAGAGGACAGGAGATTTCCCATTTGTGTTCTAAATAGCAGCTCCTCATCAAGAGAGAATTGGACAGCAATTTACCATGGATCCGAGCACCAGGAGATGAGGTCTCAACCATCGTGGAGACTTTAAGGACGTTAGCCTTACTTTCTAAACTGTTTTAAAATGAAATTAATTTGAAGTTGAAAAAAATCTTAAAAGCAACAAATATGAAAAACCACTTGGTGAGTTAATCTTTGTTCCAATACAAAACACAAATTAACTAACAGCCTAAACTGAAGTAAACAGCAAAAAAGCTTAATAAGAGTTTTATTTTAAAAGATTACAAAGGAATGAAAGGACCAGGCAACTCTGTAATGTAAAGACTTTTACTAACATATTTAGGAGATTATTAACTTTTTAAAAAACAATATTTTCATGGAATAAAAATTGTTTAGTCAATTATAAAGGAAACAATGGGAATTTGAGATTTTGCAATTTTAGAAATGAGACACTAGAAATGACCAAAGACTTCAAGTTGGAGAAATATGGACAGAAAAAGGTCTGTTTTGTATTAAACCTATAAAGTGTCAGACAATACTATGATATTTGAGACATTTTAGGAGATGTTTGAAGAATGGGGCAAGAAACTAATCTGTAGAATTTCAGTAACAATGTTTTCTTATATGGATATATTATTTGCAAAAAAAATAAAAAAATAATGAAAGATATGAGGGAGAATATTTGGAAGATAGATAGGATGAAGGGAATGAACAAATATCTGATGCAGAAATACTGGAAAATAAAGACATTCTTGACTATAAAAAAGAAATTACAGTCAAAAGGAAAAATAAATTATAAACTTGGATAATGACTTTTTTATTGGATTTACAAATTAGAGTTGTAAAAAGTTGAAGAAATTTTTGAGATAGGAAAAGAATAATTGAAGAGATATCAAATCCTAACCAACTGAATGAATTAAGAACGAAAATTGTTAGAAGCAGAAGGAAGGAATACAAAGTCAATTTGTTTGATCAGGCTTAAAATAAGATGTATCTTTATAAAATACTGGGAAACTTTTACAAAGTTTTTGCTGACACTTGGACAGAAATGTTATGATTCATGGAACACTAAAAGATTTTAAGTTTTAAGACTAAAAAATAACGTTTACTTTTGTTAATTTTCTCAGTACAGACTTCATTTTTAGGAATATATATCTCTTGATCCAGAATTTGTCTGAAGTTTTTTTTTATGTTTTTCTTAATCAGATGAAAACAGAAATGTGTACTCTCTATCTAATGCTAAAATCTATGCTTCGGTAAATTTTGCTGCTTGCCAATCAAGCATCTATATTTTTAATGGAATCCAAAGCAGATACATTCATGCATTAATTTGTTTTCAATGAATAAATTGGGGAATGTGTGCTGCATCACATAAGTGAGGCAGATGTTTCAGTATTATTAAAATACTAGGGCTGATAAGCCCCTAAAATCATTTTTGAAATGCAAAGAAACATTTCAAAGATGTCTCATTTATATATCATGGATAGTATTTTGCTTTAAGCTCTTCAAACATGTATTTGTGGATATTAGTGGCTCACAATCAGAAACATGAGGTCTAACAATATTTCTCACAATTCAGTTAGGGTTACAAGTCATTGACTCCAAAATCCCATAGATAA
The DNA here is from genome assembly GCF_049901715.1 of Pseudonaja textilis. Classification (NCBI taxonomy): domain Eukaryota; kingdom Metazoa; phylum Chordata; class Lepidosauria; order Squamata; family Elapidae; genus Pseudonaja; species Pseudonaja textilis. The sequence continues at coordinate 55,859,310 of NC_141990.1, read as the reverse complement.
CCCATAGATGGCAGCAATGAAGGATGGTGTCTGATGCCTGTTTGATGCAATCTTGTGGTTGGCTGGATTTTTCAACTGACATCTGATACTTAAATGATCAGATTTTAGCCTATTCAATTAGAGTGTTCAATAAAGCACACCTGCTGAAAATGTTTCTTCTGAGTAACTATTGTGCAGGGAAGTTTTTCCTTCCTTCCTTCCTTCCTTCCTTCCTTCCTTCCTTCCTTCCTTCCTTCCTTCCTTCCTTCCTTCCTTCCTTCCTTCCTTCCTTCCTTCCTTGCCACCCTATTATTCCAACCTTCTACAGTTGTGGGGAATCTGGCCATTGAATGACTGAAATGGAATTAGCTGTAGCTCATGCACCTCTTTTCTCCATGTCTCCCATGTTCAAACACTTTGCAAACTTCTTTCTCCTTGGTTTCTTTCTTTTGTAGTTAATCAGAGGCTACACATTCCTTTCATTTGCAGCTTATGTAGGAGAGCTTATTGAACTCTCTCTTGTTAAGGGATGAAGAGCCTCTGGGGATTTTGAAAAAGAAAAGATAAACTTTGCATTTCCTCAAGTCCCCTTGGTCTTCTGCTAGAGATTACACCCGAGCATAAAAGAGAGGCTGCTGGGCAGCTGGGATTCATGCACACCCCTTCAGTTACATGTAGACAGCATATGATTGCCACTGAGGAGAAGCAAAGGGACTAGTGTGAGTACCTCACAAAGCCTCAGTATGCTCAGGTTTTCATTTGTTGTGTGAAAGGGCCTTTTGTCCTAAGCCAGAAAGAATGGTGAAGGGGCAAGATTTTCCCTCAGACAAGCAACTTCCCCACATCCTAGACGTTTTTTGTTATGTAAAGGAAAAACAGTTTCCCTACAGAGTGTTTTAAAAATCAATATTGGAATAGAAATCCTTGAAAGACAATGCAATTCCACCTCCTTCGATTCAGATTTTAGAACACCTCCCAACTCTTCAATGAGACTAACTCCCACCCATATGAGGAAGTATTGGATTGCCATCACCTGAATAAATCAAGAAGTAAATGCATGAACAATTTGGCCTTATATATAGGCATCCCATGTCTAGGCTGCAACAATCCAGACAGCCGCTAGTCACTCGTCAGCAAGATTCTAATCTGAAATAGCAGTCATTCACATCCCCCCTCCCTTGAGCTTTTCAGAGGAGCATGGAATGTGTGGCATAAAAGTGCAACAGAGAATACATTCATTTGCTTGGTGCATGCTAAAGGGCAGCAGAAAATATTTGCAAACAAATCAAGTTTCAGAGCTTCATGTAATGGGTTTTGTAGTTTGAAAAACATACTTTGCATGAGAAATTTGACCTTTCTTTGTATCACTATTTTACTTACAAAGTTAAGACTTGTCAACGACATTCATGTCATTACCAGCCACTGCCTCAAGGAAGTGAGGATGTGGTGCCTGCTTCATGCATCATTCTAATGTCCTCCAGGGGAGACCTTAGGGTGCAATTGGCTTTATTATTTAACTATTTCACTGCTGAACTGGTGTGCTGGAATCAGCAACCCCTTTGAAAGCAGGGTTTTCTGTTACGCTGACCATCAGGAGACATTGAACAAGATTATTGGGACTCTTCAGACAGGGTATTGTTATTCTACAGCAGGAATTCTGGGAGTTTGGGTCTCAATATCTTGTTTGTATATTTGTTACCAGAACTGGGTGCAGTATTCCAAGTGTGGTCTTCCTGGTACAGTGTAAAGTGGTACTATATTATAAGCAGCGTGTTTATGTTCATTTAAATAGGCATCTTCATTTCCTATCTTTGATAACGTTACATACCAGGTTAGTAGAGCAAGGGATTGCTATAGATATAATGAATGTAGACCTACAGCAAAGTTTTAATATAGTATGTCATGAACATTTTTTTCATCATAATATGATAATATGATAAAATATAGCAGTGGTCGCCAGTGGCTGGGGACCACTGGTGGTCCGGGAGAAAATTTTGGTGGTCCGCAGAGAAATGTCACCCTCAAAGCACCCCCAAAGCAATTAATCCAGACTGCACAAGAACACAAGACTGCACTGCCCACGTGGCCCATGGGAATACAAGGTTTGCGTCGCTTGCATTGTGAACAACACGAGGTAATGAGGGGAGGGGGGAAAGGGCGGAGAGGGGGAACTTGCCCCACTTGCCCTGCCTGGCCACCGGGCTGCTTCTTTCCACTTCTTTCTTCTGCTTTTGGCTGAATGCAAGGAAAGCAGCAAAAGTCTTTCTTTCTCCCCCAAACTCCACCAGAAATGAGTCTTTGGGATGGGTCTTTGGCAAGGCATCCTGCTCCAAGAGGCTGCACTGGCGTGACAAGTCTCACAAAGACTCATTTCTGGTGGATTTGTGGGAGAGAAAGAAAGACTTCTGCTGCTTCTGTTGCTTTCCTTGCATGAAGCCAAAAGTCTCTCTCTCTCTCCCGCTGAGAACGGAGCTGGAGACGGTATCCTGTGATCCCAAATAAAGAATGATCGATCGGTAGGAAAAGTTTTCCTACAGACTTTTGGGGGGATTTTCCCAGGGTCTGCGGGATTTAAAATTATGATTTTGGTGGTCCCTGAGGTCCAAAAGGCAACCCCGAAATATAGGATAGATGATGTGTCAGCTAAATGGGCTCAAAACCTGCTCATTAATGCCACCCATCCCCTTCATCTTGGAGGGAATTATTAAGAATAGAATAGAATAGAATAGAATAGAATAGAATAGAATAGAATAGAATAGAATAGAATAGAATAGAATAGAATAGAATAGAATAGAATACTGGTGCTGATGAGATTTGCTCTTACATTTGGAAATGCCATCACTGAACTCCCTGACTCCTTCTGTGGGTCCTAGAATCTTCCCAGGGAGAGCAATGGGAAGAAGCAGGCTGCTTGGTAAAGGTAGCCATTTCTCCATAAGATGAGAAGTAGATATTTCACCTAGTTCCTGTCTTCTCCAGTTCATTATACCTTCTGCTCTGGGCACTATCCAGATGATGGGGCTGGTTGCCTATTCCTCCCTTCCCATAAAAGTCCCATTGCTTGCTCTGAACATCAACTCTCCAAGGGGAAGAAGCCCAGTTCTCTTGCCCAGCATCACAAAATCCTTGGTTAATCTGTGCAAAATGAAGACAGATATAGCTCTCGGAATCTTTATTTTTTTAAAAAATAAATAATTCACTTGAAATGAATAACTTCCTTGAAGTTATTTTTATTCTAGAATTTTTAATTGTATATTTATTGAGTGTTTTTATTTGTTCTAGTCTCTGGTCTATAACTGTAATAAATAATAAATAAATTCTGATTCTGATTCTAGCTTCCTTGAAGAAAGAATAAAGTAAATAGGCTTGAATTATGTTTTGCAAAAATATAGACCTGTGGCTACTGATGGTTTACTATGCTTGATAAAAGTGAAAACTTCGTGAGTGGAATGCTTACACGATTTTTCAACACTCAATGGGGAGTCAGATGCCCATTTCCAGCAGAAAAGCCTCCATGCTTTTATATTGCAATCAGAGAGGATTCTTGGACAACACATTTCCCAATAAAAACAAAACAAAACAAACCCTGAGTACTTTCTGGAGCCCTTTTTAACCTGCTACCTCTGCAATAAAGACCTCTGCAACTCTCACCAGCATATTTTTTTGAAGCAGATAGTTCCTGATATGCTTCTGTTTTTAATTCTTTCTGAACTTAGTTTAGCCTCAGCTAACCTTAAAAAATAAAGCTTTGACTTCATTTCAGGAATAACCTCACCCTTGTTTCCAGTCAATGTGCACCATGGTGATGGAATATAGCCAAGCTCTTGGGGCCAAGATCCAGGCATGCCTGCTCCCAGGAATGGGTGTTGGTCTCCCTGCTGAGAAAGAGATTTCGCTTCCCCCTCCCTGCCATCCTCCCCAACCCATTAATCTGGCTCTGATTCCAGGATGGATTTTTCCTCCCTTCCCCCATTTTTTAGCCTTTTCACCTTCGCTTTTTTCCAACCCTTTTAAAAGGCACCTGGCTCATTGACCCAGCAAGAGATTTATCTGGCACTTCAAGAAACTCAGCTTATGTTTTCCAATAGCTGAAAGTTGTAAGTTTTGCTCTAGAAAATCTAGGAGGGACTTCCTTATAGAAACCACCAGCCAGGTAAGACAAAACATTGGATTGCAGGTCTCATCACCTCCATTGACATGGCATGGTCTGAGGTGGGCGTTGCATGCAACACATGAAGAAAAACCAGATGGGGAAAGGATGCAAAAAAAAAAAAAAACCAGCCCAAAAAACTGCAGCAAGAAGTAATAGAAAACAGCAGCCATCTCCAACAAACATTATTATTAAGAAATAGCATTTTATTTCAGCTTAGTTACTATGGCTACCCCCTTTTTCTCCCTCCCAAAATATGGGGGGGAGAGGAGACTTCATAGTATCATAGTGTTTGAAGAGGTTTTGGGAGTCTTTTAATCCAACCTTCTGCACAGCACAGAAATCCAGATTCCAATGTTAGACTGGCTGCTTACTGCTTTTTAATCCTGCACATCCAAAAGTGTGTGTGTGTGTGTGTGTGTGTGTAGATTCTGTGCATGGGGTTCCCACAATAGACTGCTTTGCCATATTACTGTACATCAGGAATAAAAAAAAACCCATCAGGCAGGACACTGTTCATTCTGTATATGAGAATCAGAGATCAATACCCACTCTTTCCCAATGAATAAAAATCCCTGGGGATGCCCTCAAATGAAATTCAACTCCTGGTGATCACACATGCCAACCGATATAACATTCTTAACAATACATAACTGGTTTGCTTCTGTCTTCTATTCAGTTGTTCTTTGTTTTCCCAACCTAGTCTACACATGTAGACCTTCCTGGTGGCCTCCCATCCTAACACTATCCAGATGTGCTGATATTATTCCAGTAACATGGGTAGTGGCTGGTGATTTCATAATAAAACAATAATTAATAATGATTGCTAATATAAGTCCTTGGAATTGAACAATGATATCTGTTTTCTTTATAGCCTGAGCACTCATCATTTGCATTATGATCTCATTACCTGACTCAAATTCAGAGCAGAGACTGGTTTTTCAGGATGATCCTTCGAGTCAAGATCTTAATTTACTATTTTGTTAAAGACCAAAATACCTGCAACATGTGTTAAGCTAGATTCTCCCTCAATATGTATCAGTGATCTCTACTGACATATTCATAAGAATCCAGACTTGGGAATCATAATCATAAGAAGCCCTCTTCGGCTCATTCCTATGCAAGTATGATCATCAGCAAATTTTATTTATTTATTAAATTTGCCGCCCATCTCGCGATAAGATGACTCTTTTAAATCTTTTAAAGGAGATGCCAACTTGAGAAGAAAAAAAGGCACAGATAAAGGCAATCATGCTTTTTTTTGATATTGTCAAAGGCTTCTGCCCAATATTTTCAGGCAACTGGAAGAACATGAAGTGGTTCAGATTGAGAGATAGCACCTGGAAACAACTCTTACATTAGAAGCCAACGGTTGCATTTGTTTGGTCTTTATAACACAGTTTATATTTAACATTGGGCAGAAAACATCTTTCAAATTCCTAAAATGTTATTCCCTGCTGAAAAGAGAGGCAGTGTTGTGTCTCTAGGCAATCAAATGTTCCTTTGATGTCCACCAAGCTGCCTCTCAACTTGCCAGTATTATTGAGATAAGAATGCTGCAAGCCTGGTTACGCTTTATCCCCTCTCCCTCTTATATCCCAGTGAATCAGGAAAATGTTTGCCTGATCTATTTCCAAATAATATCTTGTTCTGCAGGACTTAAAAAATGTTTCATCCATCTTTACCTCAGTAACTTTTCTTGCACTTTCCTTTCAAGGTTATCTCCCTGATTCTCTACATAACCAAATTATGTTTGGGAGCAGAGAGATGCTGGAAAATAAAACACCCTATGTAACATTATCTCTGGTACAGTAGTTAAGGTGTTAGGCCAGGGGTTCCCAAACTACCAGGCTGTGGCCTATTCAGAACTGGGCCATGCATATGGCTGGCCAGAGCACATGCGTGCAGCTCAACTTGTTTAAGCAGCAGACCTACAGGCATTTGCCGACTTATGTGTCCGTTGCCACTTGTGCAAGTTGAGCTCCCCTCTTCCCTTCTCCCTTTCCCCAGCTGGTCCAGTGAACCATAAAGGTCATAAACCACTGTCCTGAAACACCAAATGTATCAGTAACCCCAGAAGGCCTTTACTCCATTTAAACTCCAGTATGCTTTAGATTATGAAGAACTATCTATGTGGTCATGAGGAGTCAAAACAATTTGATGGCACATAATCAATTGATTATAATTTCTTTTAGGAATATTGTGGGGAATGACTTATTATTCTTCAATCATAGAGTTTTGTTAGCTTGTTAGCTTGTTACATTTCATTCTATTACACTACAGTCTTCCTGGCTCCTCCTGTTTCCAGACCTGAAGAACACAGCTTAACTGAAGCTTAGAAGTCAGAAAAACTTCAAACCCTAGATGAGATGACCAGACATTGAAAGGCAGGACACTAGCATCTTTAGCCCCCATATCAGTAAAATAACAGCAGGAACATAGTCCCCAAAATGAGAATAGCAATAGTGCTTAGGCTTATATACCGCTTCTCAGTGATTTCCAGCCCCTCTAAGCACCTTTACAGAGTCAGCATATTGCCAACAATCTGGGTCCTCATTTTACCAACCTTAGAAGGATGATAGACTGAGTCAATCTTGAGCAGGTCAGAATTGAGCTCCTGGTAGTGAGCAGTGAGTTTGTTCACAATGCTATATTCCAACCACTACACTACCATGGCTCCTTGTACTATAGCTATTTATCACATTTGGTGTAAAATTATAAAACAGATTCCCCCATCAAATAGTAAAAGGCTGGATGAAGGATGAAGGATTTTGATACATAGGACTGTGATGACAAACCTATGGCATGGGGGGCCAGAAGTGGCATGCAGAACCCTCTCAGTAGGCATGCGTGCCATTGCCTGCTGCTCTTCTGGTTCCTGGAATGCACGAGTTCTGGACAGCTGATCTTCACGGGCACCAGAGCACTGGAAAACGGCCCGAAAAACGGCCAAAATACAGGCCATTTTCAGGCCTTTTTCAGGCCATTTTTGGCCTGAAATGGTCTGAAAACAGTTCATAAAACAGCCTGAGAAATGGCCTGAGAAATGGCCTGAAAACTGGCCAGAAAATGGTCAGAAAAATGGCCTGAGAACGACCTGGAATTGGCCTGAAAATGGCCTGAGAAATGGCCCCCAAAACAGCTGGAAAAACAGCCTGAAAAATGGCCCCCAAATGGGCCCAAAACATCCAAAAAAGAGGCATGCTTTTACCGGCCAGCTTGTCTTCGGTTTTCCGGCATGCACGTGTGTTCTGGTTTGGGCACTCGGTGCCAAAAGGGTTTGCCATCACTGCCATAGGCTTTATATTTAAGCTTCCCAGGTCCTTTTTCTACATATCCATATTTACATGACTAAGTACAGAGTTCATCAGGAATTCTGAGACTTGAAGCCCAACTCACACTGCAGGTCTATGATGTTGGAGAAACCCAGCCAATTGTGGCTTATTGCTTTGCTTTGTTTATTAACCAAGCATTGTTAAACAAGATGCAGCTTAGCAAGAAACATTTTAAGAAGAGGGTTGCCAGGAATGTCGATTGGCAGATAAACATCATCAGTCATTAGAATGGTAACTAAGGAAAACCTCACATTAAATGATAACTCCCTGAGAAGCAGAAGATTGGAGAGTCTGAATTAACATTTATAGCATCTCAGGGTGAGAGAGGCTATTGTGCCAGGGCAATAGGTGCAGCTGGGCAGTTACTTTGTGCCTGGTAGTGCCTTTGGGCTGGGCTGCTATTGTATATCAAATTCCAAGGACATGAAGGCTTGGACATGCTAATAACCCCAGGGGGGAAGAAAAGCAACTTTCTATTGTTCTTTGGTATCACTGCTAAAATTACTTGCTCTCAAGCCAGGAGCATAATTGGCTTGATTAGTAATTCTACATGAAAGAAACAAATCAGGGCCTCCACATGGCTTTTGAGTGAACATAGGTGGGAATTCATTAAGAGAGACCATGACAGTAAGAGGAGACACAAATACACTCTCAGTATAGAAGTGTCGCAAATGATCTTTGATTTCAAGGATGTCTGCCCATTCAAAGCTTATATAAGGCTGGTTGGTTTATAATAGAATAACCTTATTGGAAGGAACCTTGGAGTTCTTCTACTTCATTCCACTGTGCAAGCAGGAGAGCCTATACCAGGGGTGTCAAACTGGTGTCATCACGGTGGTGTCATGTGACGTATTAGAACTTTTTTCCCCTTCGCTGAACTGGGCAGCGGCGGGGCCAGCACGTGATGCATCCGACTGCAGGCTGCGAGTTTGACACTCCTGCCCTATCCTATTGCAGACAATTGGCTGTCCAGTCTCTTCTTAAAAGCCTCCATTGATGGAACACCCACAACTTCTGGAAGTTATAGATCAGTGATGGCTAACCTTTTCCACATTGCATGCCAAAGGTGTACGCGCTTGTGTGCCTGCACCCAGGATGCAATGCGTGCACTGACTCCCCACTCCTCCTTGCGCATGTGCACCTGGCCCCCCCCTAAATTCTGTGATAATCCATAACCGTGATGGCAAACCTATGGCACGCATGCCAGAAGTGGCACACTTCTGCCAGCACGTGAGGTCACCCGGAAGAGCCCCACTGCGCATGCGTGCGCACCCACTAGCCAACTGATTATCGGGTATCTGCTGTGCATGCCGAGACGTGTGCATGGGAGATACATGTGCAGAGGCATGTGGGGGGTTTGCGTGCGTACTGCACGCCTCTGCACATGCTCATGCAAACCCCCCGCATGCCACATGCCTCTGCACATGCATCTCCCACATGCGCATTTCCCCCCGAGCATGCACGGCAGATACCTGACAATCAGTTGGCTGGTGGGGGGCGCACACGCATGCGCAGTAGGGCTCTTCCAGGTGACCTCTCGCATGCCGGCAGAAGTGGCTCTGCATGCCACTTTCAGCATGCATGCCATAGGTTCGCCATCATGGTTATAGATTATCACAGAGTTTAGACTTTCAGAAGCTGGTTATTCCAGAACTTACTAAAAAGAATTGAATGTGATCACACCCTGGTAGATTTGTAGGCTTTTCATGGTAGGGTGAGCCTTTCCCATTGCCACATAATCATAGATACTGATTACTCAGAAAGGCTTTCAAATTAAAATGCCTTGGCAAGCCTGGATGCTACATCTTGAGGAAGAAAAGCATGTGCCTTGTTTGACAGCCTAAAAGTTGGTATCCATTTCCTATCCTTCATCTTTCCTATCCTTCATCTTTTTAAAGAACACTTGGCCTTGTACAATATATTAGACTGCACAGTATATACACACTGTACAGTATATAAACTCACACCCTTCTTGTGTTTGTAAGTGGGTAGAACTATGAAAAATGTACCTTCATATTGAAGCAATCCAGAGATAGAAACAATTCAAGGAATATGGCATTGATTTTTACATGTATTTATTGTAGCTGCATAAAGTTTTGCAAATTGTTGTACACATAACTCAGGGGTGGGATTCTACCAGTTCGTACCTATTCGCTAGAACCAGTTGTTAACATTCTAAGCAGTTCGGAGAACCGGTTGTTAGAATAAATTACTGGCCTAATTCTGTAAGGCAGGCAGGAAGGAAACATTCTGGTGTTGCTTACAGAAACTGCCTCTCCGTTACATCCTTGGCAGGACTAGACTTCCTGTCTCAGGAACTTTTCTGGAGTTTTTTCCCCCTCCTTTGCTGGTACTTTGCTTGTGTGGAGTGACCATTCAAAGTTACAATGGCACTGAAAAAAGTGACTTATGACCATTTTTCACACTTACGACTGTTGCGGCATCCCGGCAGTCATCAGAGGCCAGGCGAGGAGATGTGTGCCTTGATGTGAGTGATATTGAGTTGGCCACGCCTAGCCAATAACATGACCACCAAGCCACACCAACCAACTACGCCATGCCCACAGGTTGTTAAAAAATTTGAATCCCACCCCTGACATAACTTGTGCAGTGTTGTCTTCCAAGAACCTCAGAACAGTTCGCCCATCAATTTTGATAATTTCGCATTCCTATGTGCCTATCTTTTACTTAATGCCTTGCTGTGATACTATTTTCATACACAAGAAAAGGATGTCTCATATACAAATTTCCACAAACCATACTACCTGAAACAGATGAAAGTTTAAGTCAAAGCATCCAAGATCTCCAGATTGCCTGCCTCTGCATTAAAATGTATATTACTTACCAATTTAACCACGTTATTGTTGGTGGAGACAAGAGAAAAAACCTGAGCAATCTTATTTAGGACATTTTGGGTACTGAAGTCCAACTCACAAGGTTGAGCAAGCTCATGTGGATTTTTAATTTAACTTCTAGAATGCTCCCAATACCCCAAGGACTGAAATTTGAAAAATATAGCTGCTTCTTTGAGTATCTCTCTGTGTATATTAGAATCAAAATAGTCTACTTTCATCTTTGAGGGGAAACACCTGCATGATTCTAGTCAAGAAACAACAGGATGAGGATTCACAATCAAGTTAGAAAAACTGCTCTTGGCTGTTCAACCACAAACTCAACTTTTAGCCAGCTGTGTCAAATTAATACTACTAAGGCAATCTCTCAACAATAACCTAAGACAGCTTTCCTCAGCATGAATGGAACATGTAATGTCAAGCTGTATCCATGTTTGAAACTAAGCAAATTGGGATTTGGTCATTTCCTGGGAATTTTATGTATAACCATTTTGAGTTCCACTAGATGACTGCAGAGCAAAAAAATGGTAATGATGAAAATGTAACTGAACCAAAATGCATGAGATTTAACAATCTAGAACCAGTGTTCTGGTTGCTACACTGTCAATTACTTGGTAGGCTCAACCCAATGGCTAATTTCCAACTACACAGCCCCATGGGACTCAGTCCCTGTGATATTATTTTCAAAAACATTGCTGATTGGATACAGACTGATATTGTATTCTGCCCAAGAAGTGATGCTGAGGGTCCCACTCTGTGTGAAGAGGGTAGAGACCTCTAACTTGCTAGGTTTCAAGAAGGGGATGAAGTTGTCTTCTTCTGGCAGGCACCAAGTCAATAGATGGATGTGCTGTGTTGCCTTTTTTCCTTCATCTGGTTTTGATTTTATGGGGTGTGAACTAGCCAGTTTGATGTAGTAGTTAAGGTACCAGGTTAGAAACCAGGAGACAGTCTAGTCTAGGGCTGTCAAACTCCCAGCCAGCAGGCTGGATGTGTCACATGCTGGCCACACCCACGTCCAGTTTAGTGAAGGGAGGAAAAGTCCCAATATGTCACGTGATGCAGCCATGACAGCATGAGTTTAACACCCTTGGTCTAGTCCTATCTTAGGCATGAAAGCTGGCTGGGTGACTTTAAACCAGTCACTTTCTCCCAGTCCATGAGGTCAGACTCAGGTAAGAAGCCAATTGTCAATCCCGTTGCAACCCATGAAACAACACTCAGTTGGTGTTAAAAAAAAAAAAACATGGACCCTGCAATTGCACGAAATCTTCTAGGAAGGAAAAAAATATTAGCTGGTCAATGAAGTTGTGACAGAATATGTGGCATTGTTTTATACATGTATGCTTATATAGTATTCACTTTAAACTTTTAGAATATCCAAAGCGGGTAAAACAGTAAATAAAATCAATTTAAAAATCCCTTCTTTTGAGATCTGCTGCTACTGCTGCCTGTCAATATAGCTTTCTTAGCAAAAATATTCCCTATAACATTCTTCACCATAAAGTAGCCTCCATCAGGTCCCGTTGCAACATGGGCACTGCAAAATTCATTCACTTACTATGATCTCAGGATTCTGTTGAAAGACCACAATTGCAGCTATGTTTAGATGGTAATTCATTTTTCAGTGGTTGCTCATATAAAGTTGGCCAGGAAAAGATGCAACTAAACTGCGGGACAGGCAAGAATCTGTTTTTCTATTTAAGCTAAGGTTGCCTACATACTTTTACTGAATTTGCATAAGAGATTCTAGTTAAGTAACTTCATGTTTTCTTCTTGAGGGATGAAAATATTTTAATGTTGACTCCAAAGGTAGACTGCTATACAATAGTGACATTAAAAATGCTTTGAATTTGCTTACGGCTTTAGAATTCAGACAGAGTAAAGGGAGAGAAAGCAGAAGAGACAATAACAGCAGTTAAAATATAATTTTATTTTTCCTCATTAAAAACCAGAGACAGAAAAATGTTACAAAAAGTATTAAAGAGAAGCACTTCATCAGCGGTCATCTCAATTTCCAGACCTTCATCTTAGAGTATCATAACAATATCTTCTAGATCAGTCAGCACCCCCACCCCCCACACACACACTCAAAAAAAAAAAACCCCAAAACATTCTGCAGTATCTATGGAACAAATGAGGGCAGTTTTATACGCATGAAAACACATTCCAAATTATCCTGACCATGACAGGTGCTGGTGGTTTGTAGGTCAAATCTAATCTGCCAAAACAGCAAACTCACATTACAGTTTGCCCTTATCATTACTATACGAAGGCCAAATCCTTTGGAATTATAGATTCTCAACATGTGCACTGACCTATAAAAACAATCATCTTTAGGATTAGAAGACAAAAGGGAACCTCCCTCCTTTAAAACGAGAAGAAAAGAACAACTGCTTTCAAAAACAAAAACTATTTTGTTGCATGTCAATTTTGAACTTATTCTCAATAAACCAATTAAGAATATCATCTTGTCTTATTTAATTAGTAGTGGTTTAAGAAGGATTGTGCCCATCCATCCCTGATTTCTTCTTAAATAGACTGATATAGCTAAGAAATAACTCGTGTATTCCTTTACTCTCATGCTTTTGCCCCCAGGTTTTATAAATCCAACATATTTACAGCTTGGATTAAAAACAACTGAGTTAATTCATTCTGATGAGGAAGCTTCTGGCTTTAAGATTACAATGATAAAAAGAATCTCTGAGCTGTTGCCTATTCCTCTCCCTCACCCCCCCATTTGAGCCATCTTCAACTTCTATAAGTCTACTTTTTTAATTGTAGAAGACAGCAAAAAAGTTTTCCAAACAGTGGTCAAGTTATAATTTTCAATATTCTTTAATTAAAAATATGTTACATAGGAGTGCTTTCTAGATTGTTCTTCATATGGTTAGTATACAAGTTGAGACTGAAATGTCTTTGACATATATAGAGAAGACAATATAGCACATTGTTAAAACTTACTTTACTATAAACCTCAGAATACACTATAGGCTTCATTGGATTAGCACAAAAACCTGACAAATTGGGCCAACTGGTTACATGAATAATTGGTATCTCAGGTGTCAATGCAAAGCAGAACCTAACACCAATGTGTAGAGAAGAGCTGAGCTTGAAATACATGGGTGCCTCTATAAAATACATGCCTGCTTTGCCCATTACTCCTACCAGCAAAAAAACCAAAATTAAAAAGACATGATACAAACACCTGTAAAGTATTTCCACCCACATATGTATGTCTAACATAACATCCACCTAAACCAGTGGTTATGCATCAAAAGCAATTTATAGCCATATTCCTGCCTTCTGTGTTACCATCTTATGACTAAAAGCTGTTTACAATGTGGGTGCTAAAAGGCATGTTATTGGATGTGCAAACCAATCATTGCAGTATTCATTCCAACTTCATTAAGAAAACATCATGTGACATTCACAAGGCTTTATAAAGGATGCCCAGAGGCATCAAAGCAAATTATAACTTCTCATTTATTCTTCTACCTGCAAATATCTATCCAGTTATAGAATATCCTATGGCTCTGTAGAGCTCTAATTCTATTTGTGCTGAACAAAATACATAGCTTTCTCTTTAACTTCATACTCTACTAATTTCAAAGCAATTCAGATACTGCACAGCTCAGTAAGCTTCTTGCTCTAGCCTTATAACTTGGTGGCACAAAACCAAGTAAGTTTACCTACCCTGGGAGATGAAGAACATATGTTTTTAGTCTTTCAGGACTCACTAAAAGCAGAGATCCTTCCAATTCCTGGATAAATCCTAGTCTACTGAACATTCCTACATAGGAGTAATTCTATTAGATAAAGAACAAGAAAGCAGCTTACAAGTCGGCATTTCATTGGCAGTTGCTCATTTATAATATTTTGTGAAGATGGTCTCAAGCTGAGCTCAACTCCTAGGACTGCATCCATGCTGTTTTCTTGGTGATGTTATGGAATTGGTTTATGATGTCCTTCCCCCCTATGAGTTGAGATTTCTTTCCCATTTACCAATCCGGTTAACAACTTTGGACTGCTCAGGTGGTTCTACATATTAACCAGGCATTACCCAGCTTAGCTTCTGAAATAAGCCAAGCTTGGCTAAGTGCTACCACCCACTGAAGATCAGCTATAAGGGTAATGTGCTCACTCCATTTATAAGAAACCTGCCTTCTGTGAATCAATAGTATCTTGATAGTTGCATCGCAACTTATGTGGCTAGTTTGCTAAGTACACATAGATTTCCTTTCTGAAAATCTTCAGAAATTGTAATGGCATGTAAAACAGATAAGAGACAAGACACCAATCTCCTGACACCAAGGATCCTGGTACCTATTGAAAATATGTGCCCTCCATGTCCCGGGGCAGCTGATTGATATGATGATTCCTGAGACTTTTGAGTACATCTGTCAGTAGGCACATGATGGTTCTTCAACTGGAGCTATTGGGCTCAAAGGCTTCAAGGTGCTCAGGGATTGGAAGGCAAAAATTGATGGATCATACACAAAGTGAGGTGGGGGCCGGCTGCTGTTGATATGCTGCATAGAGGAGGAGAAGAACAGAGATAATTACCAGTGCCCATGGGGTGAATGTATGACAACATATTCATTTATTAAGCTACAGCATCACAATTGAGGTAGCTCAAAAGCTTAATACTGTAAATAATATTAAAATCAGATTGAAGAAATAGGAAAGCAGAAAATATGCCTTCAATACACTGTAATATAAATGAAGTCCTGACAGTGTGAAATCATGACTGCAAGTTAAGTTTTCTTATGCGTGGATGTTTAGTTTAAAGGGTACTAGGCACTTTACAGTACTAGAAAATTCCCTTCAGTATATTTGTATTTTTATACTTATTCAAGAAGAGAAAAGTAATTAAAGAATCGGGACTACAAAATAATTATTGACCCATCTTTCTATCCTACATTAGACCATCAAAACCATATAAAATCTTTTCATCAGTAATCTTCTCAAAAATTAATGTCTTTGCATAAATGCTTTCATTAATCTTAGAAGGTTGTGAAAATGAATTAACAAACTGTTTTTAAAAGTTCAGTTATAATGACTTAGCAGTAACAGCCTTATTAAAAATTCCAATAAATATATGTAAGTCTTGACAGAATGTTAATGGAGGGCTTGAAGCGGGGATATGAAGAGAATTGTAGCCCAGCCTATCTGAAGGATAGAAGAAAATAAGCTATTGCTTTTAGGTAGGTAGGAAGGTAGGTATGTGAAATTTAAAAAATCAATAACAACAATTACTAGAACAAAATTGTCAATCAAATATAAAGAGAAATCAAACTAAAACAACTCATCTCTCAATTTTTCTAAGAGTAATTTTATTCCACAAAAGCTGGATTGGCATCAAGCTGCATTCTTTGAAGAGAACTGAACTCTGGTTATAACCAGATTAGATTTTAAACACTTTGATTGTTCTTTTTCTCTTTTCCTACTTCATGACCAACTTAGCACACAACTTTCCAAATGCCAGGGGTTTGCTTATTGCATTTTGGATGGCTAGTCTTTTTATAACAGATTTGGATTTTCAACAAACAATTAGCAGATGTTTTGTCTAGATGTTTTGTCTCTTACACTTCAGGGTCATGCTGTCATGAAGTGGTCACTGTATCCAGGATTTCACTCCTTCATCAATGCATATTCCTTAAGGGATTTTGATTTAAGAAATCATGAACTGAAGGCTTCTGTACGGCTGAGCCAATGAAATGGGTCATATCTTTTTGTCTGATAGAGAAAGGTCCATCAGATCATCTGCAACATTCTTTCTTTCATAATCTTGGAAATAAGGCAGGCATTTTATTTTTATAGAAGATACAACTCAGCAGTTTGGCAGCCTGGCCAAACTGCCTGTCTAAACATTCTTATTTACAATATAAAAGATACTGCCTGCATGCATGAACTTTAGATATTTTTACTTAGCTGTAGCTAAGAGGCTGCTTCCTAATGCAATACGATCATTACTTTTGAAGAAAAATGTTGTGGTGTTATTGATTTGACTTGTGCAATAAACCTCAGCAAGAGATAGGATAGATAGACTGAGTCAAAGCTGGAACAGTCATGCAAGACGCAGTGTCCATGTATGCAGCATGCAGAGAAACAAACTTGTTGATCTGTTGCAGCAAAATAGAGAATCTTCTAGCACTTTAAATCTAATTGATTTGTATAGCACAACATTTTTCATGGATTGGAACTCACTTCATTCTATCTATAAAATACTTTCCTTAAAAGTATTCATATAGCTAACTAGTTCTGGCATAAATGGTTATATATACAAACATGTATAAATGCATTTCTTTATGAACCCATTAAAGTCTTTTAAATAATGGTTGTTATATTATTTTAAAAAGTTTCCTTTAAAAAAAAAATACATAAAAGCATGCTATTGGACATTATTGCTAGGACTGCCTTATTCTAATTTGTCCCAAAGTGCTACAATTTTTCAAGTTATAATTCTAATAATATGTAATTATAAACGGTGACTGTAAAGTAAAACTCACAAATACATTAGTTAGCATTTTATGAATGTTTACACAATCATTTGGTTTTGAGACCTACAGTTGATTTTTTTTCTCTAATGTTTTTTTCCAAATATGTATATTTGATATGTGCAAACTTTTGCAGTTATGTTATTTTGATTCAGTTTTGCCAACTGTGTCTGCAATTCTGCCTATCAGTTAATCTACAAACACATTTTCTGAGAAAAATAAAATCTTAATAATATGGATGTTTTTAAACACAAATGCACCAGAAGGTAGCATAATGGACAACTAAGTTATCCATTCTCTCTCTAGGGTTTTGAAATAAAAATGAATGTTCCTGTTTTAAAAGTCACAAAAGTAATTGGTTGTATATTCTGAGGGTCAATATAAGAGCACATTCTTTAGCAAGCTGAATCTGCTGGACAGAGGGACAAATTAAGCAATCTGAAATCTAAATAGTTGAGACTGAGTAATCAAATATTGTGATATTCTCTTATCCAGTTTTATATCATGCAGAACTTCTGACAGCAGCAAAGGGTTAACTTTTGATTTGTTTATACCTCTTATAGCTATCTTAATACAGGTACTTCCTAAAACTTAGATATTCCCCCCCACATTATGTGTTTCAATCTCAAGTGACATATCTGACTATCAATATTTTGCATTTTATTCTCTGTAATTTTAA
Source organism: Pseudonaja textilis (assembly GCF_049901715.1). Classification (NCBI taxonomy): domain Eukaryota; kingdom Metazoa; phylum Chordata; class Lepidosauria; order Squamata; family Elapidae; genus Pseudonaja; species Pseudonaja textilis. The sequence goes on along the minus strand of NC_141990.1, from coordinate 55,841,815 downwards.
GTAATCAGTCTAGTTACCCATAGCTGTTTTTAGATTCAAAATAAGAAAAAGAGTGCAATAAACAATATTTTAAATTGAGAAGTTCACATTCCTGGACAAATTGCTTTTATTTCAGCCTCACCAATTGGCGCTTCAGCAAACAGATGTTTCATTTCTTGTCAAACAAACCACTGCAGTTCTTCTATGCATGAATGTCTGCAATGGCAGCCATGACACTTTCTCAAATATAAAAACATTGGAGACTTCTGCTATAAAAAGAGTTTTCTACTCTTTGTGAAACAAGTAGTATTATTTATCCCTCTCTTATACTGAGATGGGTTTCAGCACTATCACACAAAACCTTTGTTATAAAGCAAAACATTTATAGCACAAAATAATTTTAACATGAAGGGAATTTCTAACAAAGATGCTTCATTCAGATAACAAATAGATTAAGATGAACTTTCCATTTCACTTGGACAGTCGAGTTCTTCTTATTTCCCATCTTTATGGTTTGTAACCTTTTTTAGAAAAATAATTCTTTCAGCTACATTTTTCTAAAAAATAAGGACTTTTGTACAGAACACTATTTAATATATGGATTTTTGCAAACTACTGTCCTTACTAGTATATATTGCTGTGTTTGTGATGTTGTGTAAGGCTTTGTTGTTTAAAAAGATCATGATTTTGCATACCAACTCCATTTTGGTTCATACTTTGGCTCTGGAAGGACAAGTTAGGGCAGTGTGCAGACAAATGTAAATCAAACACATTTTTCTTCCCCCCCCCCCCCCATGCCAAGGTGCCAGCTTAAGGGAAAAGAAACTAGTGCTCAGCCTAGAAATTAACCAACTATAGCTCAGTTTCATGAAATCATATCCAACATCCTCCTACACAGCCAGAAGGCTTGGCTAACAGCAAGAACACAGCAGGAGAGGCATATTTTAAAAAGTCTCCATTCACCAGCCGCCTGCTGTGGCATTATGGATGGTGTGTGCTCTGGCAGGCCTCAGAATTGGAGGCTAACATAGCAACCTTTATTTAGAATTAAAGGGGCAGAATTAATCAGACAGATTTGTCCTTCCCCGTGCAAGGAAACTGCTTGCCAGTACTCTACTGAGAGGGAGGCAAGGAAAGTGGACAAAGAGTTTGGCACTTCTCTTCAATGAGAAATGCCAACCAACAGGATCGGTGAACAAACAGCAACTGGAACTTTTGGCTGCAGGCAAGCAATGGAGCTAATCCATCAAGGAAAGGGAGAACAGAACTTAAAACTCCCTAGCGTAGCATTGCAAGAGTAAAGACAGGGTTGGAGTTTTTATGGGGTCATATTAATGGAAAACAAAGATTTCACAGAAATATGGCTCACTGGACAACATACCAGTTATGATGAAAATATTCAAGTATGGAAAATCAAAAAATGTTGGATTATTAGTTGGCTTGAAGCATTCCATGGCTTCAAAATTGACTTTGTTTTGTAGGTACCACACTGATCCATGAAGGTTGCATGAGAAATATATCGAGTATATCAATATATAGTATCAAGTAAAGAAATACATCAAGTAATATTCCAAGTATATATTTCCTTAGATGCAGTCATTTAACATACCCCAGTTAGACATAAGATAGGTTTTAGGGCAAGTCACAAGAAGTCTTTCAAGAAGATGATGGATAAAAGTAAGAAATGTACCACCTGCAAGGTTGCTCCTCTGCTTTGGAACTGCCTTTAGCCCCTCTGTTGGCATGCTAGAAATACCAAGGCAAAGGAAAACCTCTCAAATGGAGATGTAACTAGTCAGTCCTGGAAAGAAGAAATGATAGAAGAGAATATATGTGGTTCAGGGTTGGAAGTGTGGAGTTCTTGGTTGCTCTCTGAGTGTACCTGTCCACTTTCAGACGTGGAGCAAATCTCACTATTATTCACACTGGTGATGTTGTTTACCAGTTGAGTAAAGTAACAAACAGCCAAGCCAAACTCAAAAGGCACCAAAGACTCTGCAAGAAACAAAACAATAATTTCCTACTTTGCATGCCCTATTCATATGATTTGTGTATATGAAAGAGATTATTTCTTTCCCTAAATATGTATTCTTTTAAATGATAAGGGGTGAAATCACAAAGAAAAAGAGGAGATGGTAAAAGGAATTTGAAAGTATCTTTGAGTTTCTTTGGATGTTTTGCTAACAGATCAAAAGAAAAGATTCCAACTGCTATCAGAATGCATTATGATCTTATTTTATTTTTCTCTTTTTAATGGATTTTCTTCCTGACTATAATAATAATTTTTTTAAAAAAATTGAAGGAGTGGTAGAAAACAGTACAATAACTGAAATAGAAACAAGTATTCAATGCCCCTTTTAAACCTTGGTGAATTTCAGGATGTTTTTACTCTAAAAGTCACATTTAGAAGCATATTTCTCCATCTAATAGATGCTCTCTGAAGAAGAACAACTACCCTGTTTCTCCAACAATATGGCCTCCCCCAATAGGAAGTCCCAGCATGTTTTATAGGCATGAAATGAAATTAAGCCCCCCCCCCCCCAAATTAAGGCCTATATTAAAACATGCGAAATGGGGGGAATGGTGGGGGCGCTTGCCATTAGGAAATACTTTTGTTGCACACCCAGATATGGTGCTGCCTGCATTGACCCCGATACGAAGTGCCCCACCAATGCCAAGGTCAACATCCAAGCCGTCGCCGCCCACCTGAAGATGCAAGGGGGGGGGAATTAAGTCACCCGCGAAAAGACGGCCTAGCCATTTTTTCGGGGCTCAAAAAAAAATAAAAAATAAGACCCGGCTTTATTATATGAGAAACATGGTAGATGTCTCCCTATCAGAAACATCTGATAGGCTGCAAATCCTGGTAGGCTGCAAATAAGAAGCTATTTTTAAAACTATTGTTACCAAAATTATCTTGGAATGCTATCATGGGAAATAGAGTAAATGTAACACACTATAACTCTATGGTTCTGACTATTTTATTTAGCATATGGCAAATACATGGATTTACAGGGGTTCAAATGTTAATGTTCAATCCACCCAGCCATTCAAGGACAGGGTGGTCTTTGTTGAAAAAATCAGACATTGGGCCAATGTAAGCTCTTGATGGACATTTGGACACAATGTGATAGATATTTTATTGAGGAGCACCACAGCCACTAAATTTCAGTTAATTCTCTAATCTTTATGGCATGCTTGCCACTTACCAACCTAGTACGAAGCATGCATTTTCCATTGAGCTGTCTCGGCGTCCAGGTTGGGAGGAGCTCCAGTCTCGGCTCTCACAGGCTGAGCTTGGTGAGGAACGCCCCTCACCATCACGTGGTCCTCGGGCGCTCCCCAGTTTTTTGCTCAGCCTCGTGGCAAACAGGCTGTTTTCCCTTGCTCTGGTCGTTCAGCATTCTAGGCCTCTCCTTCTCATTGCTTTCTACTGAATCACCGGCAGGCAGCGCAGGACTTCAGGTTTGAACTCCCCAGGGAGTGTTTTTAACATCCGAACTGTTTCCTTAAGGGGAGAAAACGAGCGCCGAGCGCTGCCCCCCGGCTTCGTTTGCCGCCTAATCGCTCCGCGCGAGCCGCCGTTTCTGCCTGCCTCTCCTCGCTTTAGCCGCCGTTCCCCGCGAACGCCATTTAGCCCAGGGAACGCTTCCTGGTTCTCCCAAAGGGTCGATTCTCTACCTTTCCCTGGGAGTTTACCGCCGCTGGGGCTGCCTCCGTTACTTGCGGCCTCCATCTTGGGCCCCCTGTGGTGTCCGCCATCTTGGGTGTGCCCTGGGCGGCCGCCATCTTGTGAGTGGCCGCATGGCCGTCCGCCATTACTAGAGGCCTTTTACAGGCCGCAGCCTTAACTGACTATTAGGCAGCCTAGGACTCCCACGTCTCAGCCTGTTTTTCATTCTACCGACAGGCCTCCTGCAGAAATAGGGCCCGTTGGCCCTGCAGCTTTTCCCCAGCAGGCGAAGTAGCAGCTCTGCCCCCCACCCCTTCCCGGTCCGCCCGGCAGAAAGCAGCTGCCCTGGCGTTCACCTTCTGGCTGATTGGTCTCTGGGCTAGGCCTGGTTCGTACCAAACCTCTATTTTAAACAGAGAAAAAAAAATTTTTGACTAAAAGGGGGCATGGGCGTGCAAGCTTGGATTCCCGGCCTCCACGTAGGCCGCATCCAGACCTGGTTTCAGCTTACATTATTCCCTTCCGCCTGCGGCCCCAGGGTCATTGGTTTTTATCAGAGGCCTACCAGTAGGCCGCATTGTTTCGCTTGACTCCTGGGCAGATCCTGGGACTGCTCAAATACCTGCTTGGTCTTCCTAGACACAAGAATCTCTGGCTCATAGTCTCTCCCCAACTAAGGAGTTAGTTGCTTGCCATGTCCCTTCCCGGTTCGCCCGGCAGGGACAGCTTGGCGTTATTCTGGCTGATTGGCCCCGGGCTAGGCCCTACTTCCCAACACGTTGCAGAACATTTCTGTTGCCTTGACAAAAAAGGGGTGCGATGCGAGCACTGGGAGTTCCAGCCTCTGCTCAGGCGGTACCCAGACCCGTTAACCGCCTCGCATTAACCAAAAATTTTTTCCCTTCTTTTTCTCTCCTCTCCAGATGGCAGACGACAATACCTCTCGTGGCACTTCTCTGAAGGCCAAGGCTAAATCCCACCACCTGCGCAAACAGGCACAGGAACCATCCAAAGCTTCCCAAAGGGATGCCCTCAGGCGACACAGGGCCCTCGAAGGGAGATTGACAGACGCTCTCATGAGTCAAGCTCTGTGCCCGGGACCCTTCCGCTCCATCAACCTCCACCCATCCTCCTCTCCCCTCCTCTCCTGCTTCTGCTTCTTCCCCACAGCCTGGACAGGCCCCTGAGGTCACCTTGCCCACCACTGCTGTAGAACTGCGCCCGGAGGAGTCTCACCCACCCCCATGGCAGAAATACCCGAAAACCTGATGCAGGCTATGGAGCTGGCCATCCGGCAAAGGTAGCGCAACAGATGCAGCAGCTGGCCGGTCTGGCCCCTCGGCCTGCGACCCCGAGGCCCTAGGATCAGCGGCCTCGCATGGTCAGAAACTCCCAAGGGGACTTAACCTTACCTTTGGAAATGGAGGGGATGGAGGCCCGAGAACCCAGGGACCCTTCCCTCTTTGGGGACGAGCAGGACCCTGACATGGGGTCCCTCATAGGCAGCGAACTCTTTTCGGGAACAGGCCCCTAGAGGGGACATGTCGGACGACGAGGGCCTCTCTCCAGGCCAGCCAGCGTTTTAGGGCTCTTTAAACCGCACCTATTTAGGTCCCTCCTGTTCAAAGCCAGGACTACCTCGGGCCTGAACCCCCTCCCCCACCCAACCCAGCGGCGGCAGGGGTTCCTCCCGACTCTCTTCTCTCAGCCCGTGGTGGAAACTGAGGTGATCCCTGTCCCGCCCATATTCTCAGACATGGTCTCTAGGCAGCTGGCCTCCTCGGGGCCCCCTCCCCCAACGCCCAGGACAAGCGGTTTTTAACCTGGAACCGCAGTTCTCCACCTTGCTCGATCCCCTCCCGTGTGGGCCGAACCCGTGGTAGGCCTGGCTTCCCGCTCTACCCCCAGCGACTCACTCGATGCTCTCCAGCCCGAGGACAAGCGAGCTGAACTGGCCCTGTGCGCGCTCACCTCTCTGACGCCTGGGCAGTCAGGGCTTCCACTGCCGCGTCTTTTTTTCACCAGGTCTTCCATCAAGTGGCTCCAGCAGCTCAAGCAGCATGTTCCCGCAGCCAATCTCAGGGCGCACCAGGACATTGCCAAGATCCTGGCCGCGGCCGAGTTCTCGGCAGACGCCACCTTCCAGGCGGCAAAGTTCTCCACCAGGGCCATTTCGTCCCAGGTCACCGCCCGCCGTCTACTCTGGCTCCGCCACTGGCAAGCGGACGTTAAAAACAAGGCTAAGCTAGCATCAGCCCCCATCTCTGGGGGAAGCTATTTGGACCGGTTCTCGACCCATTCCTGGCCGAGACCGGAACAAGCGCAAGTACCTCCCTTCCCTCTCTAGGAGGTCTGACTTCAGAGGTTCCTCTCCCTCTCCTCGCCAGGGTTCTTCCCATTCCTCCTCCTTTTCCAGATACTACCGATCCTCTCCCTACAGATCTCCCCTACCGGCGGAGCCGGATGGGGTCCGGAGGTAACTCTTCCAGGAAGCCCTCCCGGGATCCGGGAGAGGTTCGTTCGTCGCTCTCGATAATGCAGTCGTCCCCAGGCGCTTGCTTAAAAAAAAAAAAAAAGGAGAGAGGAAGGAGTGCGAGAAGGCCAATCTCTTCTCCGACCTCTAACCCATGCTTGCAACAGGCTCCTACCCCAGGAGCACTCTTGTCCCCCTCACCCTGCCCTGGGCGACTGGTCGGCAACACATCTACCCCATCCAATGCTAGCTGGGGCCCTCCTTGCGCTCCTGGTCCTCACACAGATCTCTAGCCTTCACTACTACTTTTATCCCCAGACAAGGCAGCCCTCGGCCAGCTGGGCCCTTGAGTAAAGTCGTCCGCCTCGCCATTGGGCGGAACCGAACCTGGCTCCCCAGGACAGGCCGCTGTTCCGGGAACTCGCCACGTCCAGGCAATTGGTTCCCCGGGCCTTCCTGATCCTGGCAGAGGGCCCCTCCTCCCCTCCTCCTCTCTGTCCCAGAGTTCTCCCAGGGGAATTCCCAACACGGGTCGACCTTCCCAGTCCCTTGAATCACGGTTCCAGTACACATCTGTTGGCCTCCTTGGCGGGACTGCCTTCTGGACAGCTCCACCTCCTCTTTAGGCCCCTTGTTGAGACATTCCAACCTCCAGGGTTCCTCCTGTTGGGCATGCCTTCCAGCGGGTCTTCAGGGTCCCAGGAGAGATTCTATACCAGGCGGGGCCCCACCCGCAGGACTAGCCAAGCTTTGGTATGTCCCAACCTGGACGCTTCGAGACAGCTCAATGGAAAAGGCGTTGGTTCTTACCTGATACGCTTCTTTTCATGGAGCTGTCGAGGCGTCCAGCCACCCGTAGGCCGTCTGGTGGGAAACCTGGCTGTTCGACCGAGCAATCTAATATATTTCTTTTTACTGAGTGTGATGAGAACAGGACCTTCCTTCTCGTCTGCGCAAAAACCTGGGGAGCGCCCGAGGACCACGTGATGGTGAGGGCGTTCCTCAATTTCAAGCTCGGCCTGTGAGCCGAGACTGGAGCTCCTCCCAACCTGGGCGCTCGACGGCTCCATGCCCAAAAAAGCGTATCAGGTAAGAACCAACGCCCCTTCTCTTTTGCAGATTCATCTAGCAAATTAGTTACCAAAAACAATCTAGACAGACATAAAAGTTTACTACCTGGAAAATGGAGGACATGTAAAGAATAATAAGCCATTGGCAATATCATTTATAATGAAGGAAATCTTACTGGTTTTCCATTGTATTTATTCGTTATTTTGGAGTTCTCATCGACCAAAGAACTACAGAGAATCAAATCCAAAGGATTGATAGTCAGGTATGTCAGAAGCTTGGTTGTTTCTGCTTCTGACCTTGGGCAGACAAACTTGTTACAGCATGAAAGACACCACAAAAATGCAACAATTTGCTTTTCTTTACTTTTATAATGCCAACAGCCTGAATGAAGGCTTTTTGTGCAGTCTTTTTCAACTTGGTCTCCTCAAATTGATTGAGATTAGGATTCCAATGACTCCAAACTACTGAAACTACTGATGATTGAGCCAACTGGAGCTGTATTCTAAGAAACCTGGAGGTTAAAAAAAAGTCTATATTCTTGGGAACAACAAAGGTACTTCCAATTCTATTAAAGGCATTTTCTTATCAGCCCCCATTAGGATTTCCAATTATTTTAGAGGTATCTTCCTAACATTCTCTTTAAAGTGTATATCACAAATAAGCAGGAAACAATTGTATTAGATCAGTAAGGATTTCAAAATCTCAAGGATAATACCATTCCCAATCCACAGTTTGACATTCTAATGTTGATCTTATATCCTGCTACTTTTGTAGCCCACCCACAGGCAAAAATAAGCTGACAGAAAGCCTCATCTGTTTTAAATCAGCTGTAGATCTGTGGCTGTAGATGAAAGCCAAGTCTAACATTCATCGTGGCTGGGGATTAAGCCATTGGCTCTACTTGCTAAACCACTGCTTTATTCAAGCAACTCTCTTCTCTCCCCCCTCTCCCCATTATTTTATTCCTGATTTGGTTGGTTGGCTTTAGGTCCTGAGGACAACAATGATAAGCACCAAATACTGCATCCTTCTTTTGCAGGTTTTGGAGGTAACTTGTTACTACCATTCTACTGAAGTATTTTAATGCTGTCATATTCAATAGCTAAGTATAGTTTTCATTTTCCCACGTGCATTTTAGAGCAGCTTTTAAAACAATTGTTTCTGTAATTCTTTTAATTACCAAATTATTGTTTTAACTTCTACCATTAGCTTGAGGAAATACAGCATATCAACAGTTTCATAATTACAGAAGAATTTGCTAGTGTGATTAGTACAGCAATGTTCCACTGCCTTGAACTTTCTTTTTAACAGAGTTTTTTCTTCCCTTTATATGAGCTCTCTCTGCTTGTATTGGCAGATATAATTTGATATTATGTCCTTCAGTGATTTGGAATTGTGTTCCAGGACAGTTCCTTCACCCAGACACTTTCTAAGCATTCACTTTTGGCAACGGTTCAAGTCCATCACATTGTAGAAAATGGTTGAATTAAAGTTCCAACTTACAATATTAGAAAGGATAAATACTTGTTTAGTTCCCTTATAGGGCAGTTGCAATGTTGCTGGGGTGGCTTTATGTGAAAAGGCCAAATAAACATGCCAATGTTCTCATTAAGGACAAAAAAAAAATCCCAGAGCTAATGTATTTACAAAGTTGTCAGGTGGCCACTGGCAACTGTACAAAGGGATAACTAGACAATGCCCAATCTTCTTTCAAAAGCTCTTTACAAAGGGAGGCTTTATGCTCTGTTACACCTAACCAGGCATATTAGAAAATTAGCTGGGTCTTGGTTCTTACTCAAATCAAGACAAGATAATCATAGCTTTTATTTATCCCCACTCTCTTTGCACTGAAAAATGATTTTGTTATGATATAATACAAACAGTAAACTTCAAACACAAGTAAAATATATTTGCATGTGTTTGTATCAACTTAACAGACTGGGATATTTTAAAATATGTTCTACTTATAAATTGGGCTGTTAACAGATAGATACCTAATTCCCTTACATGGATAAAACAACAGAATTGTGACTCAGTAGCAATCTGCTTTCCCTAATTTGGAAATGAGGACAATAGGTCATTACTTATTTTTTTCTGGATTTTGCAATCTGTGTGGATCTCAGAGAAGAGTTTATGTGCACTACTGGAATGTTTCTCCTCTTATTTTCATGTCTATATTTTCTATTCCAATGACTTCTTGCTTGGATGATCCAGACTACAATGCTGTTTTCCCTGTTTTGTAGCCAATTCTAACAACATCTCAAGAGAATCATGATGGTTGGATGAATGAGATTAGGTTCTTGGCAAGCAATGGAAGCAGTCTTGCCTTTAAGCCAGAGGGATAATGTAACAAACTGTTCAGGTACTTCTGGAATGAAGTCAATCTCAATTCAAAGACTTCATAAAGAAACTTATTTTATTGCAGAAGTACAAACCAAACATGCTGAAGTAGTAGGAATTCAGTTACATTGAAATAATATTTAGAATTCAATTTTTGATGATTCAGTCTAGAAAGTTATCAAAGATGAAGCAATATCATACAGGAAGCAATATTGTATAAAAAGTCCCTTGCATAACAAATGTGGGATTATCCAACTTGTCCCAAAATGGTCATTCCAGGTAAACTGAGCCTACAACCTTCTAAATTTTCAGTCAATACAGCAGTTCTTGAAGCTATAATTTCAACATTTCAGCTGAATACTTCAGCTGGAGAAGACTGATCCAAGAGAACCAGTGTTTCTTTAAGCTGCTAACATTTTCACAGCAGACAAAGTAGCTTTTTGCTAACATTTAGGCTAATTTTACAGAGATCAATTTGAAATTCCCATAATATCCCATCAAAACCATATTAGGAAAACAGCATCTATGTTATACTGAGTCAGACCTCTGTCCTTATTTAAATATTGTTCCACAGTAACTGAAGCACAGCAGGCTATAAGCCATTTGCATCAAAATAAATAAAAAGGCTCAAGTGCTATCTGCTTCTTCAGTTAAAGCAAACCAAAAATTTTCTTCATAAAAATCTCAAAAAATTGCTGCCAGCCAATATAAAATGATGAAAATTCTGATCCAATATAAGGCAAACTTCCAGCTCTCCGGAATTTCAGACACAGATCTTCTCCAGTCTTGCTGGAAATTCCGAGAGATAAACCTGTGTTCCTTACCACTGAGCTACAGAAATGTAGTAGCACCAGTATACCACCAACACAAGCTTTGAAAGGGTGTAGCTTTGAAAGGGTGCTGCTGGTACATGTACTTGTAAAGCTTTATGGCCTTTATGTGTAATGCAAATCAGATGCTAACCCCAGGATCCACAGCGCAAGGAATGAATGGATTCCTTATGGCTAATGTGCAATGAGTGAAGATGCACATGCATAGAACACCCAACAATTTGCATTGCCTCAAAACACTGCAATCCCATAAAGCTAAGCAATCCAAGGCAGACAATATTATCCATTCAGAAAGGAATTAGTGCTGCACATGCCAGCGCAGTACATTTACCTCTGGAAAAACTGCTTTACTAGCAGAGGTCAAGGGTAAGAATCTTGGGTGTATTATACAGCAAAAGGATTAAATGAAAAGGAATCAAATTCCCACAAGCATCACAAAGAAGAAGAAAAAAGAACACTGAAAATTTACTACCACTGTAGAGGAAAATCTCTTTCTCCTGGATCACTGGATGAAATCTCCGTCAGTTTATTCCCAATGTATTTGAGAAACAGTCATGTAATCTCCCCTCCTCCAACGCTATAAATGTATTTTTAATAAAGGTATCTGTTATTGCATTCCATTTATTCTTAATATTGAATATTTACAAAATCTGTGGATCTCTGGGCATGCATAGATAATTTTGAAAAAGTATGTCTAATTTTTCCTATACAGAGATACATTTCATAAATGATATTGGTTTTATTTTTTCAGTGCAGAATTAAGCCATACAAATTGTTTAGGCAGCAAAGCTTCAAGGGATTTCAATTATCTGGATTTCTATAAAGCGTATTTTGATATAGATATGCTTACTGACAAATTAACAAGAACATATTAGCTATTAAATATGATATTAATAGAATTTCTATCTGCTCAAACTTAACTAGTTAATTTACTGTGTTTAGAGAAAAAATACAATTTATGCAAGTATATACAACAAAAATTATCCTCATTATTGCAACCCAAAAAAAGTTAACATGTGGGTGAAACTCTAAGAGGAGGAAGAATCACATACTTCCATCACTGATTCCAGCCCTGTTCAATGGTGGTAATTTGCTGCTGGAGCATCTTTAATAAATGACAGTTTTTAGGCACCACTTTTAGAAGAACTGAAAATGGAACTTAAAAAGTACAAAGAAGATGCACAAGAAGGGAGAGGTTCTTTTGGCTTCATATTTCAACTCTTAGAAATGGAGATCTGGAACTATGAGAAACAACAAGAAATGCTTGTAGGACAAGAAGATTGAGACAAAGAAGAAGCCATCTTTAATGATCAAGTAATTTTATGTGGGGGGGGAGGAAAGGGGGGAAAGAGAATGAAAAGTTTAAGATTTGAAAAAACAACCAAAAAAAGAATAGTTTGAAAAATAAGTATAATATTAGAAAGCAACAGAAGAGAGGATTACAGAAGAGAGAATTAGAAGTAGAGAGACAAGGGGGCAAAAAGGGGAGGGGAAAAGAACGGGAAGAAGGAAAGGAAAAGAAGTTATAAAAGAAACAAGATATAGAGAAACAGGGAAAAGGTATAAGAATTGAAAGTATAAGCCCGTTTAAAGATAATGGGTGAAAACTTAATTGTAAAAGGGATTCTGCAAAGGTACATAAGATAGTATTGTTATATTACAAATAGAAATAATTTTAGAAAATATGATTAAAATGAAGGATAAAATATTTATCGTAATCTAGTGGAATGTTTGTTAATAAATTAATGAAATAAAGTGAATGAGAGAATTAAATTAGGAAAGGATGGGAACATTTTAATTATTATTGATTTATAAAATATAAGTGAAGAGAAATATGAGGGGGGGGATAAATTATGGATAGTTTATAAGTGTTCCCAAGGAAATATGATATTTAATTGAAAAGAAATGTTAAAGATGCTAAGATTTTAATGAATATTAATGATAGAATTGAAATGGAATGAGTGCTTTATTTACACACACACACACACATATAATCTTTTTTTAAGAATATAGTGTGTATTTTAAGAATGTACCAAGCAGAATTCGATTGGAAGTTATGTATTATATTGAATGTTATAATCTTAAAGGTATACATTGAAGCTTAAATAAGAGTTGAATGGATAAAATTAAAAGATATAAAGGTGTCATACTCCAATTAGTAACTACAGGGGAAAATTTGTTTAATGAGAAAAAATAACATGAAATTGAAACAAGACAGACAAAAGTACAAATATAATGATTTGAATTGAGATGAAATAATCCAAATAAAGTTGAGAAAATTAAAAGAGGGGAAAAACTATGTAAAACATGTAAAACAGTAATAAGATATGGAATAGAACACAAAAATGAACATGAAATTGAGTTTGTGTCTGTATGAAGAAGTGATAAGCCGGGACCATGCTATTTTCAAAGAAAGATGTTTTATTTGTATTATGTTTTTTTTGTGTGAAAACCCAAATAAATTTTTCAATAAATAATTAAATAAATGACAGCTTACCCTCTGCTTAATAGAAAGTTTGTAAGTTTCCAAGACAGCTTGTTCCATTGCTGCTGAACAGTTCCTATTACCAGAAAGTTCTTCCTAATGTTTAGTGTAAATTTCTTTGCTTTTAACTTGATTTTGCCATACTGTCCCACTGCATCAGAAAACTAAATTCATCTTTATATATAGCAGCTTTCAAATATCTTTAGGAGGCTGTAACTCCTCTGATTCTATGATACTTATTCTCATCTTCTGGTATAGAATCTTCATTGTATAAAGCTACTTTCTCCACAATTTTTAAAATTTCAAATTACTCATTTGTTACCACAAACAAAAAAGTCTATAATTAACTGTTCTTGCTCTTTTTTCTTCTTTCTCTTTTCTCCAACTGCTTTGCTCTGGTACAACATATGGATAAGGATTACTTAAAACTAACATAGTCAAGAGGAAAAAACTATTGTTCAAAATAGGATTTAAACTGTTCCATCCTTAAATGCTTGACCCAAATGATTCTTTTGCCTGACTTTTCAATAAGCATTTAGTCAAACAAATAAGCAGATTATCAAAGAACACAAATGAGATTAGCGATTAGGTTGCACTATAACTGGATGAAGTGTGTGTGTGTGTGTGTGTGTATGTGTGTGAGAGAGAGAGAGAGACAGAGGAGAGAGGAGAGAGAAAGAGAGAGAGAAAGAGAGCAGTGTCTCTTTCTAGAACTAATGAAATTTAGAATCTAATAAAATAGTCTCTGCTCATTAAATAATGATGCTTTTTATGGAGTTTACAAAATTTGTTATTTGATTAAATGTTTTGTTTGTTTTGATAAACACTAAATAACTTTCACTTTTAATTCGCATTTCTCCACAATTATAAGTGCATTGTTATGTACTTAGTACATAAGTACTACATTTGTTAAAGAAAAAAAAAATCTAACCAAGCGCATACTTCCAAGATATTGATATACAGTATTGTAACGAGATGAAACCAAATAAATGTAAACATAATTTATGTGATCCTCATTTTGGATGAACTTACATAGTAGGTGAATTGATACAACTTTTTTTCTACATTTATCGGTCTTCATTCCAAAGTTCATTATTCAAAAGATATTTCAAAATACCTTAACAATCATTTATTTTATCTTAAATTTATTTGTAATTTTCCATATTGTTAGGGCAGAGGTCTTGCTGGGGTTCTTCCAAAGAGGCCTCTCCAAGGGTAGTAATGCCAGTGAAAAAATATGGGGGCATACCTTTTCTTCATCACCTACAGTATATTTCTCGCCAATTGCTAAATAGGCTTGTTGAAAGCTTTTGGGGTCCTTAGTGCATCTATTTCATATTTTCATCTTTATAGACTTTTTTGTTAAAAGGAAAAAAGGGAGGGAAAGGTAGGTAGGACAGTTCATGACAATGATGTATGGACTCTAAAAAACTCAGGGAACTAGGTAAGAAGTTAACATTATACAGGTAGTCCTTGCTTAATGACTATTTATTGAGCAACCATTCAAAGTTACAACACTGAAAATCTGTACTTGTATTTGTACTTTGTACTTGTACTTGTATACTGTATCTTTATCAAGACAGTCAGCATAATGTATTATTTGCAACTGGCAAAGGGGATTTTAAATCAAGAGTTCTCATTCATTGAAGACTTAAAGAATTCTCAAAAGAAATCCAGGGTTGACTGTATCAGGCAGTAAGTAGATTCAAAAGGCAGACACCATAGAATACTGAAAATGATCAGCTATCAAACCAATTCTTCCCAGTACATTTCAAAGATGTGTTCATCTATGAGAAAGAGAAATGCATGGGCCACAATCTAAATGGACATGGTATAAATTCTGTAAGTAAATGTATCATGTTCAAATTGTAATTTGCTGTCTCCCAGAATATATCACAACAGATTATTCTTTCTGGCATGTATCAGAATAAGTATTGTTTTTTTAGTTCTGCTAATGATGGAAATGTTATCTTTGACATGCTAATATCCTACAGAAGAAAGCTACAAAAAACATCCTTACCATTCATTTTCATCCCCTAAATTCATTTTACTACTGAAATAATCAATTTTCATCCTCAGGGCAGGGTTCAAATTAATTATTTTTGGTAAGAAAAAAAACTAAGATGCTCTTGTTGTTCTCTGAGCTTCTTGCAGACATTTCATTATAAAAACTAGGTAACATCATTAGTGCTAGTCATGTTACCTAATCTGGGTAATGGAACATCTGCAAGAAAACAACCAAGCTCAAGGACCCCTCATTTCAATTGTGAGCTACAAATATTCTCCGTCATTGGAAACAACTAAAGTAGATTTCAGGTTTTACTAAGTTACACTTTCTTATATTATATCCATTAATTGGTTTCTACATTGAGTTTTATTGCCAGACTATGTGTATAAACACAACAAATAAACTATTTGAGTAGCTGCTCCTATCTCTTCAGTTATATTATCCTTGATTATATTGTTATACAGTATAATACATCTTGTTCATTCTTGCACAAGGTAAAACTTTTGCCAACAAAGTGAAGCCTTGAATACCTACTCAATTCCAAGTTGAAAAATAATATTGTTGTTTAAGTAGGCACAAAGTTTCACCTGTCTACAGTGGCCTTTTAGTCTACTGAAAGAAGAATTAAGGGAAATGGTTTGATGACTCTGGTCCAAATCCAAGGAACTAAGGGTATCAAGATAAGACATAATCTTTCTCTTTTCCGTTCCAGCTTAACTTATGTTGCAAACAGCACAAATGAAAAGAAGAATTGAGAATTGTATGACACTTAAATTACGGGGGGAGGGGGGGGAAGAGAGATGAAAATAGGGGAGTCTTCTCTGTATCTAGAAATTATCTGATGCATGTAAGGCACATACTCAAAAATAGTCCCCTGATTAGTTTGCTAGAACTATAGCCAAAGGGACAGTCCTGTACTCAGATGTTTGAAAGATCTTAAAATTTTCTAGGGTTATTTTTTCTTTAAAAGCTCTTTAAAAAAAATGTAGGGAAAAACATGACTCTACACATAGGGACAAGAAATAGAAGTGATGAACTAAAAGAATGGCTCTTGGGTTCTGAACATCCCTTTTATAGAGTAAAAAAACACCTCAATATTTTTGCAGAGTTACTCTTCTAATATGGAATTCATTCTAGTTGGTTGTGTGTCAATAGGAGACAGGCCAAAACAGGCAATGTACCTGTACAAAATGTTGTATGAAATAATTAAAAGTGATTGACTATCCCCCATCCTCCAAAAAAACAAAACAAAAGCTGAACATGTTGAGTAGCTTGAAAGAACCTCAGAATGTTTCAATTAAAAACCAAACCAAAACAAAAACACAAATCCAGAGGTGGGAGAAGAACTGCCAACATGTTGGGACTCCAGTTCTCAGGTGGGAGAAGAGATGGTAACCTGGCACTGGGAACCAGGATTGCACTGGAATGAAATTGGCACAGAGACAGAAGAATAGTACCAATAAAGATTTTGATTTCATGTGCATATTTGCAATGCCAAGACTTTATTCCATGGCTATTTTCCAGATTATTTCAAAACCTTGTTATAAATTAAGCCCTTGCAACAGTTATCTTAGAGATAATTTTTATGCATAATGCCTTCCCAGGCTATGTGGCATTTTTTAATTCATTTTTTGCTTCCACATTTTAAAAATGGCATTGTTGCCTGCCTTGATTTACTGGGTACCGCCTTTGCAGCTTTTAGAAGAAAAGCTAGATATAGAAATCCTAATTAGAGCTAGGAAAAGAAACCTCTGTTTCAGCTTTAGGTTGTAATATGCTGGTGAAAAAATAAGAACTGCACTGCTTTGAAAAACAAAGCAAACATTTGTTGTTGCTGTTAGTCGCGAAGTCGTGTCCCACCCATCATGACCCCATGGACAACATTCCTCCAGGATTCCTGTCTTCTACCATCCCTAAAGTCCATGTAAACTCACAATGACTATTTCAGTGACTCCATCCAGCCACCTCATTCTCTGTTGTCCCATTCTTCTTTTGCCCTCAATCGTTCCCAGCATTAGGCTCTTCTCCAGTGAGTCCTTCCTTCTCATTAGATGGCCAAAGTATTGTGTTTCATCAGAGCAAACATACATACACACAAAAGGTACAAATCTGTTTCTCTAGACCTAAGGATGCTACAGAGAATTGTGAGCCACAGCAATCCACATTAATCTTGGAATAAATCCCTTTTCTAGGTTGCATTTTGCCTTAATCCGTAGAAATGTATTTTCTTCTTCCTTTACCTCAGAGATAGAAACAAGGTTTCCAAATCCTTTAAACTTCAGAATACTTTATATAGTGAAATTAACACCAACAGTAGCATCATTTAGGATCTATCTAGTTGTATTTATCTCGTTGTCCTTTAAGAAAAAAAAAGCAGGGAGATAGATTGCAGAATGGCTTTCAAAAATGAGTGTCCTATTTTGACAATATGAAGACATGTTCTTGAATTTTACTTCAGGAAATCAGAAGAAAGAAAAGCCACTATGTACTGGGCAAGCTAACCCGATTAGTTCATTTCCAAAAACTACAGGAAAAACATGACATTATAGAAAAACACAAAAAAGTTCTGTTTTTTGGCAGCAATCTGGTGTGCAAGTCACTCAGTAGTGATTCATTAGCACTTTTCCTCATTCTACATAAAAAAAGCTATCAGAAAACCCTAACATTGGCTGACTTAGCCTAACAATATCAAAAGGGCTCTGTCTGAAAAAAAATCCAGACAGATGATTAAAGACAGCTTCAATTTGCAATTATCATAAACAAGATGCCATTTATTTGGCCTCTGCACCAATCCATCCTCAAATTTTTGCCTTAAGTTTTATTTATTTTTATTTATTTATTTTGATTTGTCAATCGCTTACAAGATAATAGGTATAAGTATATACACACTTATGAATACATGAAATGGGTACATATAAGAAAAATAAAAGAAACAATAGGACAGGGACGGTAGGCACGTTGGTGCGCTTATACACACCCCGTACAGACCTCTTAGGAAAGGGGTGAGGTCAATAGTAGACAGTCTAAGGTTAAAGTTTTGGGAGTCAGGAAGAGTATTCCAGACATTGACCACTCTGATGTTGAAGTCGTATTTCCTGCAATCAAGTTTGGTGTGGTTAACCTTGAGTTTGTATCTATTGTGTGCTCTTGTGTTGTTATGGTTGAAGGTGAACTATTTATTCATTGACAGGTAAGTCATTGCAATGTATGATTTTATATACTATACTTAGATCAGACCAAAGACGGCATAATTCAAAGTTTTCTAAGTCTAGAATTTCAAGTCTGGTGGCATAAGGTATTCTACAATGAGTAGAGGAGTGGAGAATTCTTCTTGTGAAATATTTCTGGACTTTCTCAATTGTGCTAATATCAGATACATAATGTGGGTTCCAGACTGATGAGCTGTATTCAAGTATTGGTCTAGCAAATGTTTTGTATGTTCTAGTTAGTAGTGTAATATTACCAGAGAAAAAGCTACGTAGGATTAGGTTAACAACTCTTAATGCCTTTTTGGTTATGTAGTTACAGTGGGTTCTAGTACTTAGATCATTAGAGATGAGTATTCCAAGGTCCTTTACAGAGCTTGGATCATCAACAAGGTCTTGACTATTTACAGCTTGTATTCTATGTTCTGATTTTTTTTGCCAATATGTAAGACAGAGCATTTTTTGTTGAGATTTGAAGTTGCCATTTGTTTGACCATTCTGATACATAGTCAAGATCTTTTTGAAGGGTAGTAGTATTGTCTGTGGTATTGAACAGCTTTACATCATCAGCGAAGAGAATACAGTTGCTCTTAATATGATCACAGAGGTCATTTATGTACAGTATGAAGAGAGTTGGTCCTAGAACACTGCCTTGGGGCACACCACTATTGACAGGTACAAAATTTGATAGGACACTCCCAATTTTGACTATTTGTTGTCTGACAGGAATCCTTCTATCCAGTTATGCAGTTGTCCAGAGATACCATAAGATTTTAGTTTTAGGAGTAGTTTGTCATGTACCACTGAATCAAAGGCTTTACAGAAGTCTATGTAGATTGCGTCTATTGTTTTGCCCTGATCGAGTTGTGTAGTCCATATGTTTTTGCATATATTCATGAGAAATAAAAATGTAAAGTATGGAACTTGATTTTATTTATTAGATTTTTTTCCCACCTTTATTACTTTATAGATAACTCAAGAAAGCAAAAATACATAATACTCAGCTATGGAGATTCTCAATCAGCCAGGTCATGGTTGTCCCAAAAGTGCTTTTCCAAAAAGCAACTGGATCTTTTTCTTCAATTGAAGAAGCTTCTTAGATTAGAAGAAAAATATTTTCAAGGGGAAAAAAAACAAGAAAGTCTAATTCAGGGGTCAGGGAACTTTTTTACCTCTTACCCCCCAAAAAATTTATAAACGCAGACGTTACCCCTCCCGGCCTCTCCCCTCCCGGCCACCTCAGGCTGCTGACACATAATTTGGAGGTCGAGGCGGGAGGAGGTGCCCTCCCCGCGGCTGGGAAGAAGGCGGGATAGCTCGCCCAGGGAATGAAATGTCACCAGGCTTCCCGAGGGCTTCTGGGAATTTTCTCGGGGCCAAGGCGGCAGTTGCAGGTGCCTCTTCGCTTCCTGTGTGCCTGGCAGTGATGAGAGGCTTCGGGGAGGGAGCCGGGCTGGCTGGCTAGTTGGCAGGCAGGCAGGGCCTGGGGAGCGAGGAAGCGGGAAGGGAGGATGATATTTGGGAGCCACGGTGACACAAACTGCGCGCGAAAAGCGTGCAGTCATCGCAGCGCGGGGAAAGCGTCCCT
This sequence comes from Pseudonaja textilis, assembly GCF_049901715.1. Taxonomy (NCBI): domain Eukaryota; kingdom Metazoa; phylum Chordata; class Lepidosauria; order Squamata; family Elapidae; genus Pseudonaja; species Pseudonaja textilis. The sequence goes on along the minus strand of NC_141990.1, from coordinate 55,822,162 downwards.
TTTCCCAAAATGCTCTGCCCTATGCCAGAAGCTCGCCTTCCCTAAAAACGGGCGGCGCGGCTCTTGCAGAATCTAGCCTGGAGTCATTTCCGACCCAGGAAACAAGGGTGGGGTGGAGGGGATAAATTTGCCTCAAGGGTGTTTTAATAACTGCTGCTATGCCGATAGTTCCGCCATTGGCCAGCGCAACCTCCTCATTACCCCCAGATTTTCACTTTTACCCCATTTGGGGTAATTTACCCCTGTTCCCTGACCACTGGTCTAATTGCATTTTGGAAAAGCACCTTTGGGATAGATAATACTCCTTCCCTCCTCCTATTTTCCCCATAATAACAACCCTGCGAGGTGGGTTGGGCTGAGAGAGATTGATTGGCCCAAAGTCACCCAACATGCCTAAGACAAGATTAGAATTCATAATCTCCTGGTTTCTAAGTCAGATTTTAGCTAGTACACAAAAGTGACTGAAATTAAATTAAGTTTCTTAAATTATTACTTCAATTACAGAAATATACGCTGTACAGAAGTAATTCCTGAAGTGCTTCCATATTGTACATTTGTACCCTATTTTTTTACGAGGGATCAATGTATTTATATTTTCTAGTTGCTCTAGAAAGGGGTGCAGGGTTTCAGCTTAAGCAAAACAAATCCCCTTTATCCTGGGAGTTAGCAAAGGAATACAGCACCTTGTTTTACAGAAACAGCATTTCAACTGGAAAGTGTACATTATCTTGTGCATACTGAAAACTTAATGCCCAGTTACTAAAATAAGGTACTGTGAAGAACTGTTCAGAAACTTCATGAGTCCAAATCATTACTTTACTGACTAATAAACTGCAAAGCAAGTACAGTATTTTCACCTTCAAGTTTCTATTGTTTGTCCCATATGATGACAAACACAGTTTCTCCTTCTTTATAACAGGCCTATTGACAGAGCAGAAATGTGTTTTTTTCTGCATGGTTATCCCTGGTAACAAATAACTAATATTTCTTAATCAGCTCAAATATTTTTAAAAAATCCCCCCCACACACATTTGGCTTAATTATTCAGAAATGTAATTCAAGCTGCTGGCTATCACCTTTAAAGCTCGCACATAGTTTGAAGTCTGGTGATCTTCAAGAACTCATACTCCAAATTGAAACTGCTTGCCCCAGAAATACTTTCTCTTAGGCATGGTGGGTGATGAGCATTTTCTACAGGAGGTTCCCTTACGTGGAATCGACTCCGCCCAGAATAAAACCTGTACTCTCCTAACATTTACGAAGTGGTTAAAAACTTGCCTAGTCCAAAAGCTTTTGGGAACCAAAGTAGCTGTTAGGTGGCTATGCTTGGCACAACTTAAGGGTGATAGTAATATGTATTACTAATACTGGTTGTGATGATTAGATCGGTTACTCACAATTGTTTTATGGTTATTGCATTTCTTTACTATGTTATTCTATCTGTGTGTTTGCAAGCCACTTAGTGTCACAGTGATTTGAAGTGGCATATAAGCCTTCATAAAGAAAATAAATGGCTTGCATATAAACATCTTCTAAAATGTTCTTGTGATATAATGGGGAGCAATACAAGCCATCATTGGCTAACATTAAGCAACTTAGGAGAGGGTGGATTAAAAAACATGGATTTTGCAAGAGCTGAGTATTAAAAAAATGAAATATATGTAAATGTACCCTCACCCCTATTATTACCTTCAGTTATTAACTTACCCTACTAGTTTAACCTATACAATTTACTTATCTTATAACATACTAAAATGTCTTTCTTTGGCTATTCCAGCTGAATCATACAGCCCATTTTTTTTAGATCTCCTTACTCAGATTATCAAAATATGAAAACTCTGTTTTTTCTTCATGCTTGGAAGTACTGGGCTTATTTGCTACCCTCTTTGCCTGAAAGGAGGTACACAAAATATCCTCTGAGGCAATTGATAGTCTATCCTTGAAGAACTCTTACATTTTACACTTTCTACTATCCAGGAAACCATAACAACTATGACATAACTGTGTGTGTGCGCACACAATTGTTTCAGGGCAAATGAATGTCATGTTAAACATTGCTTTCCAGAACATGAGCAAGGCAAGGACAAAAAAGTGGGAGTTGAAACTTACATTTTAATTATATTTAAATATGAATTTAATTACATTTTCATTCAATTAATCAAGTTCAGTTAATATGATCATCCCCTCTACATTTAATTCTTTGCACTTCCCAGCCCACATTTCTAAAAACCAAGAACTTTTACAAGGGAACTAGAAGGCCATCAGCTGTGGACTTTTGCTCTAAGGAATGGCACATGATTTTGACACAAATGAGGGAAGGGGAAAAAAAATGTATCTACGGCTCAACTTACGCGGATTTTGATGATCCTTGTCTTTGTACCACAATTCTTCTTAAACAGCATCTTCTAAAAGAGAAGCAAAAACCTAAGGTGAAAGTCAGCTGAAGTTTGAATGAGAAATGTAACATTACTTCATAATGAAAATCAGTGAAGTACTAGAAAGGAGACTGAAGAGTGCATTAAAAGGATTTTTCAAAACCCAATACTTTGAACTTAAAGGGTGTTATTGTGTTGAAAAAAGGGAGCAGGTTAGAATGACTCACAATGAGACAGAAAAAAAAGAGACTAAATTTTTGGTTGAAAGTATTACCATTTGGTATATAATAGGACTACTTTGGTATATACTGTAACTCACCTTTTTAATGTTATCCTGTTATATTTTACTCTCGATCAACTAAGCTGTGTGCTTGATGTGATTATCAAGATGCAAATTCATTCTAAAAGAGTCACAAATTTTTTTCTATATGCAGCCGCTGTGATTCCCTACACGCCCAAATTTTGAATATTAGTTTAGCAATATTTCTACTCTTCCCTTAACAATTATTTTACAGTGTTCACCGGAGAAAAAGATCATTAAGTCCTTTAAATTCAGGGCACAGACTGAAAGAGAAATCAACAGTACTTATTGTAATGCAGTGGATGGGAACATTTTAATTATTATTAATGATTCATAAAAATATAAGTGAAGAGAAATATGGAAAAAAAATGATTATGGAAAGTTTATAACTGTTCACAAGAAAGTATGATATTCAATTGAAAAGAAATTATATTAAAAAAGAACTAATATTAATGATAGAATTGAATTGGAATGGAATGGATGTTTTATTTACTATTGATACACACACACACACACACACACACACACACACACACACATACATACATATATACATATACATATACATATATATATATATATATAGAACATAGTGTGTATTTTAAGAATGTACCAAGCAGAATTCGATTGGAAGTTATGTACTATATTGAATGTTATAATTTTAAAGGCATAAATTGAAGTTTAAATAGGAGTTGAATGGATAAAATTAAAAGATATAAAGGTGTGTCATACTCCAATTAGTAACTACAGGGGAAAATTTGTTTAATTATAAAAGATAATATGAAATTGAAACAGGACAGACAAAAGTACAATTATAATGATTGGAAAGACATTGAAACTTAGAAAAAGATATATTTAGAATTTAGGTATGAGATAATTAAAAATAAAGTTGAGCAAACCAAGGGAGGGGAAAAATTATGGAGAAAATGTTAAAATAGTAATAAGATATGGAGTAGAACACAAAGATGAATATGAAATTGAGTTTGTGTCTGTATGAAGAAGTGATAACCCAGGATCATGCTATTCTCAAAAAAAGATGTCTTATTTGTATTATGTTTTTGTGAAAACCCAAATAAAATTCATATTAAAAAAAAATTCTGCTACTGGTTCTCCAGAACTGGTCAGAACCTGCTGAATACCACCTCTGAAGTGAGGTAATTAAAAAGCTACTATATACAAGTTTGCCTGCCTTTCTCAAACTTCATCCTACTTGCCCATAGCCATTTTGTAAACAACAAAGGGAGTTATTTTATAAGACATCCAGAGTTCCTGTCAAAATTTTGAAAAAGACTGCAATCTTCTACTTTAAGAATTCCTGTCTATTTCATTTTCTTCAGTGGAACATGAAAATTTATGTAGGGAAAATATCTAATTAGGACCTCATAAAGTACAGCTAAAACCCTGCCTTTTCTCTACTCCTCTTTTCTCTATGCATGTGCTGATTGCTGAACTGTGGTCACTTTTTATGCAGGGCTAGATAGAATGTTGTATAAAACAGTTCATGCTATCTGCTATTACAGAATGCTAGCAACTTAACATTAAATTTCTTGCTGTCTTTTTGTTGTGTGCCTCTTAGAGAAGGCATTGTCCCACTAAGGCAATCTAAAAAGCCTTTAAAATAAGTTAATTTAGTAGCATCCTAATGTGCCAAATTCTAGTAAGTAAAGCTCCATACCAGGAAAAGTAGTGCCAGCTACTTTACTAGATCTCTATTAGATCCAGCAAAACAAGATCCCACAGTAGCCAATTCTTATTCTGCAATTTCATATCATAATGTATCTTCCCATTTTGTTATGAATTTGTTTAAACTATTTATATTAGCAGTAGTGGGGATGCCAAGTATTTCTACTTGAAACTTCCTGCATCTGCTCTTATTTAGCAATGTGAAAGAAATCTGACATAGATTTGTTAGAGAACTGGTCTTATAATGGACTGCACATTTGTAGTAACAGTAAAAAACAGTCTGATAATGTTTTCGTTCTCATCAAAAAATCTATAAAAAAGATGTCTCCTTGCAGAAAAAGGGCGTTGGTACTTATCTGACATGCCCGTTCTCTTTGAGCTGCAAAGAGCATCCAGTAGTGGGAGGTGCTTCAGTCTCTGCTTGTCTAGGCTGGGCTTAATTTGCGGAACGTTCCTCCTCCTCCACAGGACTCCTCCCCAGCGTTCCCCAGTTTTGGGCGAAGTCGATAGAAACAAATACCCTTCCCCTTAATATGCTAAAATTCGTTGGCCGAAACAGGATCCCACCAGATGGAAAGAGGGTGGGTCTGGATGCTCTTCGCAGCTCAAAGAGAATGGGCGTGTCAGGTAAGTACCAACACCCTTTCTCCCACGAGCTGCTCAGAGCATCCAGTAGTGGGACATACCAAAGCTTGGCCTGTCCTACAGGAGGGACTCCGTCTGTCTTGGGATCCCCTCCTGGTCCCCGTGGACCCATTGCAGAACCCTTCTGCCAAAGGAGGCCTCAGTTGATGCAAACATATCTATTTTATAATGCCTAATGAAAGACGATGGAGAGGCCCAGGTTGCGGTTCGACAGATGTCAGTGATTGGTACCTGCGTGGCCCATGCTGCCGATGTTGCGGCGCTCCTTGTTGAATGAGCTGTTATGCCCCTGGGCACCTGTAGTGATTGAGTCTGATACGCTTTCGTTATTGTGGCCTGTAACCAACGGCCTATTGTGGAGGATGAGACCTTGCATCCCTGAGTATTGGGATGAAAGGACACAAATAAAGCTTCCGTTTTTCTGAAAGACGCTGTGCAGTGAATATATATTCACAATGCTCGCCTCACATCCAGCCAATGCCATTGTCTTTCCAACCCTTGAGATAGCTTGGGACAAAAATTAGGAAGTATCAGTTCTTGTGCCCTGCGAAAGGCTGAATTAACTTTGGGTATGAACATAGGATCAGGATGAAGGACGACCCGGTCGGAGTGGAAGACGCAAAGATCTTGCCTGATCAACAAGGCTACCAGTTCTGAAATACGACAAGCAGAAGTGATCGCTACGAGAAAAACTACTTTATACATCAGAAATTGGAGACTTGATGATTGCAAAGGTTCGAAAGGGCACTTAGTGAATGCAAGAAGGACCTTGTCAAGGTCCCAAGTGGGATAACGGTGAACCGTTCGTTGGAGGGCGTAAGTTTGTGGCTCCTTGAAGGAAATGTATGTGTGGATGATGGGAAAGAGATAGGAGACCTTCATAAGTGACGACTGACACCAAGGCCACCACTTGTCTTTTCAACATATTAGGTGATAATCCCGTCAAACCCCTCTTGTAAGAACTCTAGGATTTGAACCACAGATGGAGAAATGGGATCAATTTGAGACTTGGTACACCATTTGCAGAAATATCCGCTTGCCAATTCTTTAACCATAGCAAGTGTCGCACTGTGACATGTGAAGTAATGGCTCTGGCTGAAAACTTAACTGCATGAAAGGTTGCGTCAGCTGAGAATTCAGCGGCTGCTGTAAGCTTTGCAATGTCTTGGTGTGCTCTAATGTTAGATTTGGGGACATGCTCCCATAATAGCCGAAGCCATTTAAGGGAAGAACGGGTAAAGAAGGAAGCGGCCATGACCGCTCTGATGGCTCACGCATCAGACTGATGGGCCCTGCGTAGGGCTAGCTCGGCCTGTTTGTCCTCCAGCTTTAATGCCTCCAGTGCCTCACTGGGAATGGAGGACGAGGACACTAATCCCACAATGGGTTTGTCTACCTCGGGAGTATTAACAATTTTAAGAAATCTGGGGCCAAATTAAAGAATTTCCTGTTGTAAACCGTGGGGGCCGGGTACACTGCTGCAGAAGCCCACTGTTTCTGTACCAGGTCTGCAAACATGTGAGGGACTGGAATCACGTCTGCCTCGACTACAGGTTGGTTGAAGATGAGATCCTCTGGTCCCTCGTCTGACGGAGTTGGAATGGTAGAAGGGGCCGGCTTGTCCAGGAGCGCAGTGATTTTGGCCTTAAACAAGAGAGATTTGAAAAGTTGTGGCCGGAATAAGCCTGTAAATACAGGTTGGTCGGGAACAAGGCCCTCATCCTCAGTCATCCCGCTTTCTAAGGGGTCTGCTTCTGACATGGCCGGGTCAGTATCATGTATTGATTCTGATTCACTCTGTTCCATCTGCTCAATGTGTCCCACCTCTTCCGCCTCCTCCTCCTGCTCCTCCTCTTGCGGCCCCTGGAGGAGCATACCCCCTTGAACCTGTACCTGGGTGTAGTGTTGCTCTGACCTGGCCAATGATCAAACTGATTGCGAATCATACTCAGCGGGTGCAGGATGATTCCTGGTCAGAACTGCATGTTGCAGGCCTGCTGCGATTCCCTGACAGATAGCCATCTCCATCCAGGTCTTCATTCCCTCTGGCACTTCGTCTGGAAGAGATTGTTCCTGTTGAAGACCGGCAGCCGTTGTTGTGAACGTCGCTTTGGGTATCCTTCACATGTTTGGTGATTGAATTGATTGGGCCTGCTGACTCTGGGAAGCTACGCTGTGCCTGGATGAGAGGGAGAGATCTGGGGGGGAGGGGGGGAAGAGGAGGACGGCTCTGGACTGTGGGGTGAGGAAGCTTGAGCGGTCCTGTGTGCCTCCTGTGTGCACTTAACTATTTGTTTTTCCAGTGCCTTGTGATGCCTGTTGACGTCTTTTTCTGATGCCTTAGAAATCCCTTTTTTTCCATAGAGCTGTCTCGAGTGTCCAGGTTGGGAGGAGCTCCAGTCTCGGCTCTCACAGGCTGAGCTTGAGATTGAGGCACGCCTCTCACCATCACATGGTCCTCCGGGCGCGCCCCAGTTTTTTGCTCAGCCTCGTGGCAGTCAGGCTGGTTTTCTCCTTTTGCTCCTGGTCGTTCTAGCACCCTCGTGTTTTCTTTTTCTTTTTTTTTTTTTGATCAACTTGGACTCTCAGACAGCGCAGGAAACTGAGGTTTGAGCTCCCTAGGGAGCCTTTTTCTTCTAAGGGGAATTGTTTCACTATCCTTTTAAGGGAGAATCCAGCGCTCCGAGCGCTGCCCCCCCCATTGCTGCCTTTTCGCTCCGTGCGAAGCTGCATCGTTTCTTTCCTGCCTGGTTTTGTTCTTTGGCCGCTTTCCCCCACGAACGCCCTCTAACCCAGGAGATGCTTCCCTGCTCTCCCAGGTACTTCTTTGTGGCCTCCGGCCTTTTAACTTCTCCTGGGTGATAGCCGCCGCTGGGGATTGCCTCGTCATTACGCCTCCATTTTGGGCTCCCTGTGGTGTCAGCCATCTTGGGAGTGGCAGGTGAGTCGCCGCCATCTTGTGTGTGGCCGCATGGTCGGGCGCCATTTTTCAGAGGCCTATAACAGGGTTCTTCTTAATGTTTTATAGGCAGACTCTGGACTGCTGTCTATATCCTTGCCTGTTTGCGCTTAGTTTCTATCAGGCTAACCAGGGTTAGTTGGCTCTGTAGCCCTTCCCCCAGCAGGCGAGTTAGCAGCTCTGCCATCCCCTTCCCCGGTCCGTCCGGTAGGGTAGCTGCCTGGCGTTCAACTTTTGGCTAATTGGCTTCTGGCTAGGCCCTGCTGTGCAACAGCCTCCTATTTTAAATACAAAAAAAAAATAAAAAAATTTTTTGATCAAAAGGGGTGCATAAACGTGCGCTAGGATCCCCGCCTCTACGTAGGTACGCATCCAAACGTGCAACTGTCCGAGGACCCGTGATGGCACTTTACTTTAAAATTTTTGGTTGGTAGCCCCAGGGACGCCTGCCACTGCTCGAGGCCTACCTGCAGGCCGCATTGTGTTTGATTCCTGGGCAGATCCTTGGAATGTCCAAATCCCTGCTGGTACCTTGCAATCCTGCCTTGGTACTCCTCTAGATATAGGAGTCTACTGGCTACACAGTCTCTCCCCAGCAAGGGAGGTAGCAGCTCCACCATCCCCTTCCCGGTCCGACCGGCAGGGGCGGTTTTTGGCGTCCATCTTTGGGTGGCTTCTGGGCTAGGCTCCTACTTCTCAACAACGTGCAAAGCACCTCTGTTGCCCTTGACCTAGGGGGTGCGAACCAGTACTGGGTTTCCGGCCCTGCTTAGGCTGTGTCCAGCCTTGTTAATCACCTCACGTTAATCAAGAACTTTTCCTCCTTTCTCCTCTCCAGATGGCAGACGACAATGCATCTCGTGGCACTTCCTGAAGGCCAAGGCTAAGTCTCACCACCTGCACAAACAAGCACAGGAAACATCCAAAGCCTCTCAAAGGGATGCCCTTAGGCGACACAGGGCCCTTGAAAAGGAGATTGACAGACGCTCTAAGGAGTCAAGCTCTGTGCCTCTGGACCCTTCCAATCCCACTCCCTCTACCTCCACCCATCCTCCCTCCTCCCCTGCTTCTGCCTCTTCATCGCAGCCTGGACAGGCCCCTGAGGCCACCTTCCCCCCGCTGCTGCAGGTCTGCACCCGGAGGAGCCTCACCCACCCCACGGTGGAAATCCCGAAAATCTCAAAGCGAGCGATGGAGCTGGCCATCCGGCACGGGATAGCACAACAGTTTCAGCAGCTGACCGGTCTGGCCCCTAGGCCTGAGACCCCCGAGGCTCGAGGATCAGCAACTTCGCATGGTCAGGTAGCTCTCCACGGGACTTGACCCTGCCCTTGGAGATGGAGGCCCAGGAACTCGGGGACCCTACCCTCTTTGGGGACGAGGAGGATCTCGGGTGGGGTCTGTCGTAGACAGTGAACTCCTCTCGGGAGCAGGCCCCCAGAAGGGGACATGTCGGAGGACGAGGGCCTCTCTCCAGGCCAGCCCGCGTTTCTGGGGCTGTTTAAACCACATCTATTTAGGTCCCTCCTGTTCAAGGCCAGGAATACCTCGGGCCTGAACCCCCCACCCAACCCAGCGGCATCGGGGTTCCTCCCGACTCCATTTTCTCCCAGCCTGTGGTGGAAACCGAAGTGATTCCTGTCCCACCCATATTCTCTGACATGGTCTCAAGGCAGCTAGCCTCCTCGGGGCCTCCTCCCCCTCCCAACGCCCAGGACAAGCGGTTTTTCAATCTTGAACCGGGCAGTTCTCACCTGCTCGATCCCCCCTGTGGACGAGCCCGTAGTAGGTCTGGCCTCCCGCTCAACTCCCAGCGAGTCCCTCGAAGCTCTCCAGCCCGAGGACAAGCGGCTGAACTGGCCCTGCGCCGCGCTCATCTCTCTGATGCCTGGGCGGTCAGGGCCTCCACGGCCGCGTCTTTTTCACCAGAACCTCCATCAAGTGGCTCCAGCAGCTCAAGCAGCACGTCCCGCAGCTAATCTCAGAGCGCACCAGGATATTGCCAAGATCCTGGCGCAGCGAGTTCTCTGCAGACGCCACCTTCCAGGCTGCAAAATTCTCCACCAGGGCCATCTCGTCCCAGGTCACTGCCCGTCGCCTTCTCTGGCTCCGCCACTGGCAGGCGGACGTAAAAAACAAGGCTAAGCTAGCATCAGCCCCCATCTCTGGGGGAAGCTATTTGGACCGGTTCTCGACCCATTCCTGGCGAGACCCGCAACAAGCGCAAATATCTCCCTTCTCTTGCTAGGAGGTCTGATTTCAGAGGTTCCTCTCCCTCTTCGCCAAGGTTCTTCCGCTCTTCCTCCTTCCCCAGGTACTACCAATCACCTCCCTACAGGCCTCCCGACCGATCGGAAACAGACAGGTCCGAGGCACCTCGATCAGGAAGCCCTCCCGGGGATCCGGGAGAGGTTCGTTCCGTCGTCCCGATAATGCAGTCGCCCCCAGGTGGCTGCCCCTCCCAAAATAAAAAAAAAAAAAAGAAAGAAAGAAAGAAACAAGTATAAAGAGGCGAGGAGAAGGAGAGCGAGAAAGCCAATCCTCTTCAGGCTTCTCGCCTAGTCTGGCTCCACTCTGACACTTAACTCCTGCAAAATCTCTTTCTCTTCAGCCTTGCCCAAACTGTTGGGAAGCCTAATCCTCATATCTGCCTTACCTCTCCATACCAAGACTCCCGGTGACCATACGGCTCCCGGCCCCGCAGGCTCATAGTCTGGAGCACCCTTGTCCTCCTCACCTTGCCCCAGGGCATCTGGCCGGCAACACATTTATCCCCACCCCATGTTAGCTGGGTTCCTTCTCTGGGCCCCCGGCCCACAGCCTCATAATCCAGATACATGGACCCCTTGCCCTGGTCCTCACTACTACCCTTAGTTCCCTCTGGGGTGGTCCTCGGTCAGTTGGCTCTTGAGCAGGGCCGACCGCCTCGCTCTGGGCGGAACCAAACTTGGTCCCCACTAGCACAGGTCACAGTTTGGGAACTCCTTACGTGTCCCCTCCATCACTCTGACCTGGAGTTCTCTCAGGGGGTTCCCAACAGGGTCTATCCCATTGCCACCCTCGCAACGGTGACCCTCCGGTTATTGAGGGCGCCTCCTCTCACTCTGGCTAGGTCTTTTCAGGGGAACTTCCATCCTCGCCTCTGCCCGGGCTCCTCGTACCGGGTCCCTAACAAGGTTTTGGCCGCTCTACCTAGTCTCCTTGCCCCACGGTCTCAGTAAGCATCCGTGGCATCCCGGCAGGGCTACCTTTAGACAGCCCCGTCTCCTTCATCAGGCCCTCTCGTTGAGGCATTCCAACCTCCGAGGGTTCTCCTGTTGGGCGTGCCCTCCAGCGGGTCATCAGGGTTCCAGGAGAGGTCCCATTCCAGACGGGAGCCCGCCCGCAGGACTAGCCAAGCTTTGGTATGTCCCAACCTGGACACTCGAGACAGCTCTATGGAAAAGGGCGTTGGTTCTTACCTGATACGCTTCTTTTCGTAGAGCTGTTGAGAGTGTCCAGCCCCACCCGTAGGCCGTCTGGTGGGAAACCCTGCTGTTCGACCGAGCAAACTAATATTTTTTCCTGAGTAAGATGAGAACAGGACCTTCCTTCTCGTCTTCGCAAAACTGGGGCGCGCCCGGAGGACCATGTGATGGTGAGAGGCGTGCCTCAATCTCAAGCTCAGCCTGTGAGAGCCGAGACTGGAGCTCCTCCCAACCTGGACACTCTCAACAGCTCTACGAAAAGAAGCGTATCAGGTAAGAACCAACGCCCCTTTTTGCTTAGGATTGTATTGAGATTTAGACTTGCCCCTTGAAGTTGAGGTGTGTGAACCACTACCCCCTGCCATTTTGATTATAGAATGAACAGTATGCTCATTATTTAATGCTATACTGTGCAGGCGGTTGGTGCACCTATGGACCTGGCCAATAATGGAAAGAGTGCCCTGAAATCGAATCCCCCCCCCTTTTAATATAAATATGAATATCTGTTTTGAAATTGAGTCGTATCTCAACAATAATAATTTATTATTGTTATGATATTGCTACTATTATTATATTGGTATGATTACTATGATTATATTAGTATTATTATAGTTATTATTAATATCAGAGCGTATAGGTATGCAAATATATATCAAATTTGGATGACACAATCAGCCAAATTGAGAACGCCTAGCAGGCCAAATTATCACTCACAGGCCTTCAACAGCTTTCCTGCACAGGTGGACGCTGGCCTAGGTGCTCGCTGTTGTGCTGCTAGATAGGGAGAACTGTGAGGGTTAAGCCAACAACTTGAATTAACAAAGGCCTCAAATAAAGTTAGAAACGAGGTTGTGATTATTCCTCAGGGTATTTTGTGTAAAAAAAAAAAACCTTCATCTGGAATAAGGATTACCTCACACAGTCTACTGAATTCACACTCAGCATAGCCACGTGGTCCCCTTACAGCAAAAATGGCTCCCGGACGTTATTTGTGGCGCGCGTGCCAGCAGCAATCTCCCGCCTTGAAAAGGGATAAGCTCCAACAGTTTTCCTTTAGGGCTAAAACGGCTGGGAGGGGTGAAAATAATCAGGCAATCACACCTCCACCCCTAAACGGTGTTCTGGGGGAAGAAAACTTTGATACGACTCAGGAGAGAGCAAGAGAGAAAAGCCACGCCGTTTGTATGTTAAAACAGCGCAGCTATCACAATGGCAAGGATAGGGCTGGGGGGGGGGGGGCAGAATGAAATCGAAGCTTCCCTGCACTTAGGAGCGCAAGAAGCGCTTCCTGATAATGCGATCCCCGACGGCCAGTTGGCAAAGGCAGCGTTGGTGGGTCGAAGAGCAATTGTTAGAAGAAGATGAAACTGACTGTCTGCAAAACTTAACGAGGTTAATGAACCTTAATTCTCCTGTTTCGGCCAAGGAGTAACGAAAAGCACTGCATATCTCTCATGAGGCTGAGCCAAAACTGGGGAACTCTGGGGAGGAGTCCCTTGGGGGAAGAGGAGCGTTCCGCAAATTAAGCCCAGCCTAGGCAAGCAGGGACTGAAGCCCCTCCCAGTACTGGATGCTCTGAGCAGCTCGTTGGAGAAGAAGCATGCAACATAAAAATTTGTACAAGAATAATTTATGTATATTAGAGAAATTAGCATATTGAAAACTCCAGTAGGGAAATTTGGGAATGACAAACTCCTACGAAGTCTACAGCTGACTTTTAACTGAAGAAATATCAATACAATGAAAAAGTTCAATAGTAACACCAGATTTCTAGAAATAACCATATTTATTAGATTTGTATCTTGCCTTTGATTCAGAACTTGAGACAAAATGTACACCACACAATGATCGGGATGGCAGAGTAGTTGAACTGAATACTAATTCAACACTTCAGCTAGTATGCTACTATCTTATGCTTACTAAATTAGTCATCTCCTCACTTTCTGCATCCCTTCTCCTGCCTCTAAGTATCTGCTTGACATTCATAACAGCACATTAATTTCTACTGTCATGCAATAGAGCCATGCAACAGCTTCTCCAATCAGTTTCAAAAGTTAAGTGTGGCAAAGGGCACAAATATTACATCTGTTTGTTTGTATTTTGCTTTTATTATTTTTATAAACAACTCAAGGCAGCAAACATATCCAACAACACCTTCTTCCTCCTATTTTCTCCACAAGAGCAACCTCGTGAAATGGGTTGGGCTGAGAGAGACTGCCCAAAGCTGACTTTCATGGCTAAGGCAGGATCGGAACATGCTTTCTAGCCTAGTGCTGCACCACTAGATCAAATTGGCTCTTATCCTGCCTTTCCTTTGGAAAGTCAAGACAGAGCATCTCCCCTCATTTTACATACTATATGAACCAGCCTGTGGGTTAGGCTAAGCTGTGAGAAGTTGAAGTGTTCAAAACCACCAGCTGGTTTCAAGTGGGGATTTGAATTTTGAGCTCCCCAGTCCCAATTCAATAGATTAACTATTATACTATGCAGGCTCATTGTGAGGCAATTCATACCAAGAATGGTTAATATCAAACTACTTCTCTCCAGTCTTATTATCTTATTTTTTTCTTTTATGCCTTGGACTTCCTATTGCTTTTGGTGAGCTGAATCGGCTTTTTCCTAAGTCGTTCAGACCTTTTCAACAATTTTTGGTAGCTAATTTTTCTCTTTTTTCTCATCTATTTAAAAGCAGTTTCTGTCCCTATGCCTCTTCAGCCTCTTTTTCTACTTCCCTCATGCGCAAGCTGCATATACCTGTTCAATTACATATTTATCCTGCATACTAAATATACTATTACTTTGTCCCAATGGCAATATTCAGCATGAAAGTTTCAGAGGGCTGAAAGTGATTCTGTTGAATCTTGGGAGATAGAAAATTTACAAAATGTACTGGTAAGTTATACCTCCTGAGTCAACAACTATCATACTAATTCCATATACAATAACACTTAGAATTTCTCAATTGTCTTGCTCCTATATAGAGAGAACCAATTTGGTCTAGACTCTAGAGGTTAAGACACACCAGGCTAGAAACCAGATGACTGTGAATTCTAGCCCTGCTATGGCATGAAAGGTGGCTGAGTGACTTTGGATCGATCAGTCACCGTTTCTCAGCCCATGGTGTCAGGATCAGGCAACAAGCCAGTCATCACCAATGAATCAATGCTTGCTGATCTGAAAAAAAGCAGACCCTGCACTTGTGGAAAAAAAAAATGTTCCTAGATATTCTGAGAAAATCTCTTGTGCTTCAGTGCTATAGTCTATTAATAAGGAATTTTGAATGGAAAAGTGACAATCATAGTCAAATACATCTGGAAGTCAACAGATTGATGAAGAAGTAAATGGCCAAAATGTTTTATCTTCCAATCCTCAAAACAATAAAAAAGAAAGCCCTTTCTTCTTGTCTTTTTAACTTACAAATTAGGGGCAAGGATTCTCTCTCAAATTTTACTGAAAACAACGCTTTAAAGAACAATGTTAGTGCAAAACACTGGGCAATTTTATATCTAAGACTTAAGATAATTGTCAGTTATTCTGCGACTCTAATTTTCTCCAGTCCTCCTACAAACAACCACAGGTGAAACTCGAAAAATTAGAATATCGCACAAAAGTTCATTTATTTCAGTAATGCAACTTAAAAGGTGAAACTAATATATGAGATAGACTCATTACATGCAAAGCAAGATAGTTCAAGCCGTGATGTGTCATAATTGTGATGATGATGGCTTACAGCTCATGAAAACCTCAAATCCACAATCTCAGAAAATTAGAATATTACATACAATCAATAAAACAAGGATTGTAGATAGAACAATATCGGACCTCTGAAAAGTATAAGCGTGCATATGTACTCAGTACTTGGTTTGGGCCCCTTTTGCAGCAATTACTGCCTCAATGCGGCATGGCATGGAAGCTATCAGCCTGTGGCACTGATGAGGTATTATGGAAGACCAGAATGCTTCAATAGCGGCCTTCAGCTCTTCTGCATTGTTCGGTCTCACGTCTCTCATCTTTCTCTTGGCAATGCCCCATAGATTCTCTATGGGGTTCCAGTCAGGCGAGTTTGCTGGCCAATCAAGCACAGTAATCCCATGGTCACTGAACCAGGTTTTGGTGCTTTTGGCAGTGTGGGCAGGTGCCAAGTCCTGCTGGAAAATGAAGTCAGCATCCCATAAAGCTCATCTGCAGAAGGAAGCATGAAGTGCTCCAAAATCTCCTGGTAGACGGCTGCGTTGACCCTGGACTTAATGAAGCACAGTGGACCAACACCAGCAGATGATATGGCTCCCCAAATCAACACAGACTGTGGAAACTTCACAATGGACTTCAAGCATCTTGCAGTGTGTGCCTCTCCATTCTTCCTCCAGACTCTGGTCCTTGGGTTCCAAATGAGATGCAAAAGTTGCTCTCATCAGAAAAGAGGACTTTGGACCACTGAGCCACAGACCAGTTCTGGTTTTTTTTAGCCCAGGTAAGGCGCTCTGACATTGTTTGTTGTTCAGGAGCAGCTTGACAAGAGGAATACGACATTTGAAGCCCATGTCCAGGATCCGTCTGTGTGTGGTGGCTCTTGATGCACTGACTCCAGCCTTGGTCTACTCCTTGTGATAGTCCCCAACACTTTTGAATGGCCTTTTCCTGACAATCCTCTCCAGGCTGAGGTCATCCCTGCTGCTTGTGCACCTTTTTCGTCCACGCCTTCCACATAACTTTCTGTTAATGTGCTTTGATACAGCACTTTGGGAACATCCAACTTCTTTTGCAATTACCTTTTGAGGCTTTCCCTCCTTATGGAGGGTATCAATGATGGTTTCTGCATAACTGTCAGGTCAGCAGTCTTTCCCATGATTCTGATTCCTATTGAACCAGACGGACAGACCATTTAAAGGCTCAGGAAACCTTTGCAGGTGTTATGACTTAATTAGCTGATTAGAATGGGACACTTTGAGCCTAGAATATCGAACCTTTTCACAATATTTTAATTTTCTGATATTGTAGATTTGGGGTTTTCATGAGCTGTAAGCCATAATCATCTCAAATATGGCACATCACGGCTTGAACTATCTTGCTTTGCATGTAATGAGTTATCTCATATATTAGTTTCACCTTTTAAGCTGCATTACTGAAATAAATGAACTTTTGCATGATATTCTAATTTTTCGAGTTTCACCTGTATTTGGTAAGTTAGAAGTTGAAAAGCTATTTGGAGATGACATTCTTCTGTTTATTCCTAATGCTCACATTACTATTCCTGTGTTGATGAAAATGTTAGATGCCTTTAGCAGGATTTCCTTTATTAACTAGTCAAGATTGGAGTTAATGGCAATAGGTGAAAATTTGGTTAACCTTCCATTTAAGGAATATTAATTTCCAATTAGTACCAAATCCATTAAATATTTAGATATCTGTACTGAAAGATATACTGTAACTCAGTAACATGTAATATAAATAAAATATATAGAGGTTTCTTCAGATTTGGATAGATTGGGGAAGGATGAATGTTCTCAAAATGAATATTATTTCTACATTAATTTATATTCTGAGATAAATTCTTGTTTAAATATCTGGAAAATATGTTTCAAAAATTAACTCTTTGTTTAGAAAAAATTATAGGGTTCTTCAATTCTGAGGATATCTTTACAGAAAATGTAATTACCAATTAATGAAAGAGGATTCATTTTTCCAGATCTGGAACTATATAAACTTTGGAATATGTATTTCTATTCAGTTACTTTTGGTTGGATAGACAATATTAGCATCTAAATACAGCACAACAGAACTAGAAAGACATGGAATGGAAAGTGTAACAAAACCATATTTGATCCTTTTTCTCATGTTAAATTGACTTTATGGGAAAATCCAATATTAAAAATTGGGAAAAAGATGGTAATATGGAAAAATTGGGTGGAAGCTGGCATATTGAGTTTGGACCAATTGATAAATAATTTTTAATATTTGTTATCTTGAGGAAAAAATATCACCTATTAGGTCAGGGGTCTTCAAACTTGACAGTTTTAAGACTTGTGGACTTCAACTCCCAGAATTCTTCCTCCAGTCATGTTAGCTCAGGAATTCTGGGAGTTGACGTCCACAAGTTTTAAAGCTGTTATTTATGAGTGAATTTTCTATCACAGACTGTATACGGATAAATATAATAAAATATGAGAGACTCATTCATACAAAATACAGTGGATTTTTTTAAAAAGCATAATAGTTATATAAGTATATTAGAAATACACATATATTTGCATAATGTTTATAGATATAGATAATAAAATGAATGCATCTTTGTGTTTTGTTCCTTGAGCCTCAGTGGCACAGTGGTTAGAGTGCAGTACTATAGGCTACTTCTGCTGCAGCCAGTTGCCTGCAATTTGACAGATTGATTTTCCATAGAGCTGTCTCGAGTGTCCAGGTTGGGAGGAGCTCCAGTCTCGGCTCTCACAGGCTGAGCTTGAGATTGAGGCACGCCTCTCACCATCACGTGGTCCTCCGGGCGCGCCCCAGTTTTTTGCTCAGCCTCGTGGCAGTCAGGCTGGTTTTCCTTTGCTCCTGGTGGTTCTAGCACCTCGTGTTTTCTTTTTTTTGATCAACTTGGACTCTCAGACAGCGTAGGAAACTGAGGTTTGAGCTCCCTAGGGAGCCTTTTTCTTCTAAGGGAATTGTTTCACTATCCTTTTAAGGGAGAATCAGCGCCCGAGCGCTGCCCCCCTTGCCGCCTTTTCCGCTCCGTGCGAAGCTGCATCGTTTCTTTCCTGCCTGGTTTTGTTCTTTCACCGTTTCCCCCACGACGCAGCCCCTCTAACCCAGGAGATGCTTCCCTGCCTCTCCCAGGTACTTCTTTGTGGCCTCCAGGCCTTTTAACTTCTCCTGGGTGATAACCGCCGCTGGGGATTGCCTCGTCATTGCGCCCTCCATTTTGGGCTCCCTGTGGCGTCAGCCATCTTGGGAGTGGCAGGAGTCGCCGCCATCTTGTGTGTGGCCGCATGGCCGGGCGCCATTTTCAGAGGCCTATAACAGGGTTTTCTTAATGTTTTATAGGCAGACTCCGGACTGCCTATATCCTTGCCTGTTTGCGCTTAGTTTCTATCAGGCTAACCAGGGTTAGTTGGCTCTGTAGCCCTTCCCCCAGCAGGCAAGTTAGCAGCTCTGCCATCCCCCTTCCCGGTCCGTCCGGCAGGGGTAGCTGCCTGGCGTTCAACTTTTGGCTGGTGGCTTCTGGGCTAGGCCCTGCTGTGCAACAGCCTCCTATTTTAAATACAAAAAAAATTTTTTTGATCAAAGGGGGTGCGAAAGCGTGCGCTAGGATCCCGGCCTCTCGTAGGCTGCATCCAAGCGTGCAACTGTCCGAGGACCCGTGATGGCACTTTACTTTAAAATTTTTGGTTGGTAGCCCCAGGGACGCCTGCCACTGCTCGAGGCCTACCTGCAGGCCGCATTGTGTTTGATTCCTGGGCAGATCCTTGGAATGTCCAAATCCCTGCTGGTACCTTGCAATCCTGCCTTGGTACTCCTCTAGATATAGGAGTCTACTGGCTACACAGTCTCTCCCCAGCAAGGGAGGTAGCAGCTCCGCCATCCCCTTCCCGGTCCGCCCGGCAGAAGGCAGGTTTTTTAGCGTCCATCTTTGGCAATTGGCTTCTGGGCTAGGCCCTACTTCTCAACAACGTGCAAAGCACCTCTGTTGCCCTTGACCTAGGGGGTGCGAAAGCAGAGTACTGGGTTTCCCGGCCCCTGCTTAGGCTGTGTCCAGCTTTGTTAATCACCTCACGTTAATCAAGAACTTTTCCTCCTTTCTCCTCTCCAGATGGCAGACGACAATGCATCTCGTGGCACTTCCCTGAAGGCCAAGGCTAAGTCTCACCACCTGCGCAAACAAGCACAGGAAACATCCAAAGCCTCTCAAAGGGATGCCCTTAGGCGACACAGGGCCCTTGAAAGGAGACTGACAGGCGCTCTAAGGAGTCAAGCTCTGTGCCTCTGGACCCTTCCAATCCCACTCCCTCTACCTCCACCCATCCTCCCTCCTCCCCTGCTTCTGCCTCTTCATCGCAGCCTGGAGGCCCCTGAAACCACCTTTCCCCCGCTGCTGCAGGTCTGCGCCCGGAGGAGCCTCATCCACCCCCCGGTGGAAATCCCGAAAATCTCAAGCGAGCGATGGAGCTGGCCATCCGGCACGGGATAGCACAACAGTTTCAGCAGCTGACCGGTCTGGCCCCTAGGCCTGAGGCCCCGAGGCTCGAGGATCAGCAACCGCATGGTCAGATAGCTCTCCACGGGGACTTGACCCTGCCCTTGGAGATGGAGGAGATGGAGGCCCAGGAACTCGGGGACCCTACCCTCTTTGGGGACGAGGAGGATCTGGGTGGGGTCTGTCGTAGACAGTGAACTCCTCTCGGGAGCAGGCCCCCAGAAGGGGACATGTCGGAGGGCGAGGAGCCTCTCTCCAGGCCAGCCAGCGTTTCTGGGGCTGTTTAAACCACATCTATTTAGGTCCCTCCTGTTCAAGGCCAGGAATACCTCGGGCCTGAACCCTCCCCCCACCCAACCCAGCGGCATCGGGGTTCCTCCCGACTCCATTTTCTCCCAGCCTGTGGTGGAAACCCAGTGATTCCTGTCCCACCCATATTCTCTGACATGGTCTCAAGGCAGCTAGCCTCCTGGGGCCTCCTCCCCTCCCAACGCCCAGGACAAGCGGTTTTCAATCTTGAACCGCAGTTCTCTACCTTGCTCAATCCCCCCTGTGGGCCGAGCCCGTAGTAGGTCTGGCCTCCCGCTCAACTCCCAGCGAGGTCCCTCGAAGCTCTCCAGCCCGAGGACAAGCAGGCTGAACTGGCCCTGCGCCGCGCTCATCTCTCTGATGCCTGGGCGGTCAGGGCCTCCACGGCCCGCGTCTTTTTCACCAGAACCTCCATCAAGTGGCTCCAGCAGCTCAAGCAGCACGTCCCGCAGCTAATCTCAGAGCGCACCAGGATATTGCCAAGATCCTGGCGCGGCCGAGTTCTCTGCAGGCGCCACCTTCCAGGCTGCAAAATTCTCCACCAGGGCCATCTCGTCCCAGGTCACTGCCCGTCGCCTTCTCTGGCTCCGCCACTGGCAGGCGGACGTAAAAAACAAGGCTAAGTTAGCATCAGCCCCCATCTCTGGGGAAGCTATTTGGACCGGTTCTCGACCCATTCCTGGCGAGACCCGCAACAAGCGCAAATATCTCCCTTCTCTTGCTAGGAGGTCTGATTTCAGAGGTTCCTCTCCCTCTTCTCGCCAAGGTTCTTCCCGCTCTTCCTCCTTCCCCAGGTACTACCAATCATCTCCCTACAGGCCTCCCGACCGATCGGAACCAGACAGGTCCGGAGGCACCTCGTCAGGAAGCCCTCCCGGGGATCCGGGAGAGGTTCGTTCCGTCGTTCGATAATGCAGTCGCCCCAGGTGGCTGCCCCCAAAAAAAAGAAAGAAAAAGAAAGAAAGAAAGAAAGAAAGAAACAAGTATAAAAAGCGAGGAGAAGGAGAAGCGAGAAAGCCAATCCTCTTCAGGCTTCTCGCCTAGTCTGGCTCCACTCTGACATAACTCCTGCAAAATCTCTTTCTCTTCAGCCTTGCCCAAACCGTTGGGAAGCCTAATCCTCATATCTGCCTTACTTCTCCATACCAAGACTCCCGGTAGACCATCGGCTCCCGGACGCAGGCTCATAGTCTGGAGCACCCTTGTCCTCCTCACCTTGCCCCAGGGCATCTGGCCGGCAACACATTTATCCCCACCCCATGTTAGCTGGGGTTCCTTCTCTGGGCCCCCGGCCCACAGCCTCATAATCCAGATACACGGACCCCTTGCCCTGGTCCTCACTACTACCCTTAGTTCCCTCTGGGGCGGTCCTCGGTCAGTTGGCTCTTGAGCAGGGCCGACCACCTCGCTCTGGGCGGAACCAAACTTGGTCCCCACTAGCACAGGTCACAGTTTGGGAACTCCTTACGTCTCCCCTCCATCACTCTGACCTGGAGTTCTCTCAGGGGGTTCCCAACAGGGTCTATCCCATAACACCCTAGGGCGTCCCATCGCCACCCCTAGCAGGTGACCCTCCGGTTATTGAGGGCGCCTCCCCTCACTCTGGCTAGGTCTTCTCAGGGAACTTCCATCCTCGCCTCTGCCCGGGCTCCTCGTGCCGGGTCCCTAACAAGGTTTTGGCCGCTCTACCTAGTCTCCTTGCCCCACGGTCTCAGTAAGCATCCGTGGCATCCCGGCTGGGGCTACCTTTAGACAGCCCCGTCTCCTTCATCAGGCCCTCTCGTTGAGGCATTCCAACCTCCGAGGGGTTCTCCTGTTAGGCGTGCCCTCCAGCGGGTCATCAGGGTTCCAGGAGAGGTCCCATTCAGACGGGAGCCCGCCCGCAGGACTAGCCAAGCTTTGGTATGTCCCAACCTGGACACTCGAGACAGCTCTATGGAAAAGGGCGTTGGTTCTTACCTGATACGCTTCTTTTCGTAGAGAGCTGTTGAGTGTCCAGCCCCACCGTGGGCCGTCTGGTGGGAAACCCTGCTGTTCGACCGAGCAAACTAATTTTTTTCCTGAGTAAGATAAGAACAGGACCTTCCTTCTCGTCTTCGCAAAACTGGGGCGCGCCCGGAGGACCACGTGATGGTGAGAGGCGTGCCTCAATCTCAAGCTCAGCCTGTGAGAGCCGAGACTGGAGCTCCTCCCAACCTGGACACTCTCAACAGCTCTACGAAAAGAAGCGTATCAGGTAAGAACCAACGCCCCATCTCACCAGGCTCAAGGTTGACTCAGCCTTCCATCCTTCCGAGGTCAGTAAAATGAGGACCCAGATTGTTGGGGGCAATAGGCTGACTCTGTAAAACCACTTAGAGAGGGCTGTAAAGCACTACAAAACAGTATATAAGTCTAAGGGTTATTGCTATTGTTTCCCCTTTTCCACTTACTATTTCAAAAACAATACAATTTATGTTAAAAAGGGTATAGGTTGAAAAGCTAAACTTCTGACAATGCAATCCTGCTCTTGCCCACAGGGATCAGACTAAAACATGAAACAGACATACAACTCTATCCTTTGCCTATTAAAAATATTACCGCTATGTTTCTTTCATCTAGAGATTGGGACATATGTAAATTTTTCAGGTGGGAGAAAGTCCATACTTTCTGAAGCCTCAGTTACAAAAAGCCAAATACAAACCAACCAATTTTCCTGAAAGATTAGACGAAAACAACAATCATGTGTTTCCCTTACCATATTTTCTTTTTTAAAAAAAAATCATAAATATTTTGAATACAGTGTATTGTCAGGGCATATCATTTACAAAAAAGCAAAAGAAGAACAAAAAGAAATAGTAACATATATACTAATAACAATAGTAATGGTATAACATTTTAACTAAATTTCTCTTTATATTAACTTTTTGTAATTCTGTTGGTTATATTGGCACATTTATAATTATAAACCATCTTTATATTTAGTTCACACATAGCAATAATCTTTCTTCATCTAATTTCTACCTCTTATCTCTAACCACTCACAAATTCTATTCCATGTTGAGTAACATTATATATCTTCTTTGTCCTTTATTTTTAATGTCAATCTATCCATCTCTGCACAGTCCAATATTTTCCGAATTACATCATCTAATGGAGTGTTCTCATTTTTCCAGTATTGTACAAATACAATCCTCGCTGCTGTCAATACAGGCAAAATTAGATATACAGTCCATTTATCTTGGCTCTCCAGCATTATACCCAACAAAAATATTTCTGGTTTCAGATCTATATGTTGTTTGATCATCTTTTCCAACCATGTATATATTTTCATCCAATATTTTCTTTGTTTCATACAAGTCCATCACATATGATAATAAGTACCTGGGGTCTGATTATACTTCCAACACTTGGCGGACATATTGCTAAACATTTTTGCTAGTCTTTGCGGTACCATATTTTCCACAAAGCTAAAGTATACAAGACAACCTGGGACCTGTTGGGTCATCATTTCAAAAATATTTCCTTGTGGGAAGCTGGCAGGGAGCATTAGAAATAACAATTGTGTGACTATGGCTGACTGTAGTAGCATGACAGCACTGAAAAAGTCACAACTTTGCCAAATTTCAATTCCATGTGAATTAAGCTTCCCAGATTCTGAATGTATTGTGCAAATTAGTCCATTTGAGGTATAGTCATTCCACAATTGTTGCCCTATGATGCATCATTTTGGCCAATTGAAGTGTATAAACAAACAGAAGAGATTTTTAGTAGTATATAGATAATTTAAGGAAATAACTAGTAATCCTTTCAGGTAAAAATAGAAAAGTGTAATCAAACAAAACAGTCTTTCATGTGCTATTTCCAAGTTAAGGACTGAATGATGTGAATTGTAGTCTGACCATGTGGAGGGCACCAAACTGGAAAAGAATGAGGCCAGCAAATCTGAAGCATAAATCTCTGTTAGGGTTAAGCAGAGCAAGCTCTCCTTCTGAAATTGCATTAATTTCCTGTCTCTACTCAGACTGGAGATAACCAAAAGCAGCTGGTCCTGAGGTAATCCATTCTACTAGGAGGATCCAAGAAATCAGACTGGAGCATATTCTCGGGAGCAATAGAAGAAGAAGAAAAAACCAACAGATGTTACTTTTTACAGTACTAGCAAAATGCCTGGTTCTGTGGCCATGGCCTGCCTCCCTCCTTCCCAAGAATCCCAGACAAGATATATTTAGGATAGAAATTGATGAACTAAATTCCAAGTCTTCATAGGGACTTGAAGCAAATTAAGCAATAGGGAAAGCACATCTTTGCAGATTAGCAAGGAAAAGCATAAAGCTGGACAATATATGCTGAAGAGACATTCTGAGGCAGCCAATTCTCTCTTGCCTATCCAGTGCTCCGTTTTCCTGGTTTCATTCAGGACAGTGGCACTGAATCAGTCCTACGCTCACAAACAGCAGGGCTGAGACAACATTAATTCCATTGTCTTCTAACAGAAAACATGGCATATAAACTAGAAGGTGAAATAAGGAGTGCTGAGCTAGACCTAAATTCTACATATTCCATAGACACACAGGTTGAACTCCTTGTTTCAAAATCAATTTTTTTCTCTCACACAGACAAGAATTCAGGGAACAATGATACAATGATAGCAAAATACATACTTCTTCAATTTTAAAATACAATACTTTTGTTTAAAAGCATCGTGGGACTCCTAATTCTGGCTGGTAAACTCAATATGTCCAGCCCTAAACCATTCTTTTTTGTTTCTTAAAAAAAACCTCTACACAGAATTAGGACTTTATGATAGCAATTTCAAATTGATCCCATGGGTTTTTATGGCCACATGAGAGATTAGGTATTTGGTGTTGCCATGCTTGCTGCTATAGCTGCTGCATGTGACCTTTAAGCTTAGATACAAAGAAGTCATGTTGCCATCTGAGACAAAATAATATCAGCCTAGTAAAATGAAGTTCCACAAGTTTGGAACATCCCTGGGCATACCACCAGCTTTGTCTCAAAATCTTCAATCCTAATATTAAATTAACCCTGAAGCACTATTGGTGGGTAATTAGAATAGGTTTTCAAAAACAGGGTTTGCTTGATCTTTCAATATACTTTGCAAGATTGTCTCTTCTCATCATCTTCTTCTCATCACTCCTTATCACTCATCCCCTCTCACTTGTGACTGTATGGCTGTAACTTCGTCGCTTGTATCCTTACAATTTATATTGACTGTTTCCAAGTATGATTTGATTGCT
This sequence comes from Pseudonaja textilis, assembly GCF_049901715.1. Lineage (NCBI taxonomy): Eukaryota > Metazoa > Chordata > Lepidosauria > Squamata > Elapidae > Pseudonaja > Pseudonaja textilis. The sequence continues at coordinate 55,796,992 of NC_141990.1, read as the reverse complement.
TATTGTACTCTATGACTATCATTAAGTGTTGTACCTTATGATTCTTGACGAATGCATCTTTTCTTTTATGTATACTGAGAGTATTTGCACCAAGACAAATTACTTGTGTGTTCAATCACACTTGGCCAATAAGGAATTCTATTCTATTCTCTGGAGGAAATTCAAATTCAACATCACAAGTTTGGGTTGATAGGGCAAATCAAAGCTCCTTGAAAGATTTCAGTTACTTTCAACATAGCATTATTCATACGATCTTGCAAGATTCTTAACCAGGAATTTAAAGGCTAGGTCACATTTACAGAGGCTATAGGCACAGACTTAAAAGTGAACCTACTAAATAAACAATGGCTGGAAACTAATCAAGGAGAGAAACAACCTGGAATTAGGGAGAAACTTCCCAACAGTGAGAACAATTAACCAATGGAACAACTTGCCTTCAGAAATCGTGGGCGCTCCATCACTGGAGGTTTGTAAGAAGAGACTGGGCAGCCACTTGTCTAAAATTGTACAGGGCCTCCTGTTTGAACAAGGGGCTGGACTAGAAAACTTCCAAAGTCCCTTCCTGCTCTATTCTATTCTAAAACTTAATATTATGCCTGTTTCTAAACAACATTTGGGAAATATCTGCACTACATGGAAGTATTGGTAGATTTTACTTTTTTCATCAGATAAAATGAAGGAAGCACAATAATGAGGGGATAAATCCATGGATATTTATTAGGAAACATCCCACTCTTTGACATATTTGGGTAAATAGCTTTCATTTATATGGTCAGCCATTTGCCAAACAACCCTGGGTGGCAACTACATTTAAAACATTAAGAAAAATGCATCAACCATAAAAAGAACCACATGTAAACACATATAGGTTTTTATTCACATAAAGCACTGGAATTGATAACTCCTATAATACATACTAACATGTACCAATGGTACATCTGGTCCAATATTCAAGAAAACAGCCAGGTCTTCAGCACCTTATGAGAGGAAGGCAGAGTTGGCACCATCCAAATCTTGGCAATGATGGTATACCATAAGGGAAGTGAGTAAACAGATAAGGCATGCATATTCTTGGTCCTTAAAAATGGCACTGTTTGATAGATGGGACCCAGAGCATGCAAACTCTATCTAATCTTACTGAAAATACATGATTCTTCAAATATCTTGGTCCTGTGACAGGAAGTGCTTTATAGATGACTATTAGCAACTCTAATTTTTCCCAGAAGCTCACTGGTAACTAGTGTAACAGTACTGCTATTATATGAATGTACCAAGGTGCACCCATAATTGCCCTATGCTCTAGCTTTTAAATAGTCTGCAAGAGCAATTCCATGAAGAGCATGTTGCAGTAATCCAGACAATATATCACCAAGGCATAAACAACTATGAGAAGACCCTCCTAATCTAGCAACATGTGCAAAAAAAGAGAGAATGGATTTATGCAAGGACCTCCTAGCCACAACTATAAACTGCTCCCAACAGTGCACCAGTTCTCACTGAGGTAGTGTGGCTCCATCCAGAACCTTGGAAGTTACTTGATCATAGCCTGCTCTTCACCATCCAACAACCTCCAGATACTGAAGCTATCTGGAGAGCCTTGACAGCATTACTTGGACAACCAGAAATTCAGCCTACTGTTGATACACATTGGCTGAGGGCCTCCACCAGCACCCTCATGTAGATGATAAAAAATCCTGTGGCATTTCATAAATTAAAGTCTAGGACTACAATCTATACAATCAACCCCCAATACTGACTGAAAGTGGCCCTGAAAGAAGAACCACCCCAACACCCTGCCTACGCCTACTCCTAATACTTCAGCAGTCCGGAAGGATATAATGATCAACGAAATGGAAAGCTGCTAAGACAGAAGAAGACATACCACTCCCATCCCTAACTTGACAAATGGTGTTTCAATGTTTTACCCAATCCAAAACCTGATTGAAAGGGGTACAGATAACTGTACCTTCCTTAAACAAGAACTGAAATTAAGCATACCATAACCAAACTTTAAACCGAACTGTCTGTGGTAATACTTCAATTTTTCTTAGAGTACTTGATGAAATAGCAGTTCTAGAAACTGTAAGAGAAACAAATTATTTGTAATATATATTCTAATCATTCTTATTTGGGGTTAGGGTTGTGTGCTGAAGATGTTTCTCCATTATATTTTCAATGTATCATCATTCCCCTTTCCTTCCAATGTAAATTTCTAAAGCATGAACATATAATCAAGTACATACTAATTTGTGAGTGTCAACACCCATCATATCTAGGCGTGCTGAATGTCTTCTGACTTTCAGCTATATTTAAAGGGCCATGAATTTCTTATATTATCAAACAGATATTCACCTCATCAGTAACATGGAACACAAGGTGAGAGTAACCCAAAGAAAAGGAAAAAGCATAGAGACACATGGACAGATACAATCCTACTGGATTATGGTATGTACAAAAATCATCCAAACTGCAAGATTCTAACACAATATGGCTAGTCAGAAGACAGATGATAACAAGAGCACCAGCCATGATCAGTGAAATTGGCAGGGGTATGTTGATATATACCAATTTTGCTACTTCTCCCATTCAACATATTTAATGGGAAATAAGAAATTCAGAGCATAGAGACCCTACATCTGTTATTCTAAGAATCCCCCATAACATCTTCATCAACACTATGATAATTCACAAGCCCAAGCATGGCAGCAGGAAGAAAAGACAAATCGTTGAGAGGGATCATTTTTTCATATTGAAACAATTAAGTGTCTCTGCATTGGTAGGGTGAGGGGAGTTTAAAACCCTCACATTCACTTCTGCAAATGCTAGCCATTAGGCACAGAACACAAATCCAACCAAAACACCCACTACAAAGAGCACGGCAAGAAAAAAAAATATTGCTTCAATGGCTCCCTCTTCACTGTTGGATCTGGCCCTGAGTTGTGCTAAGGGTTAAAGCTTGCCTGGGTAGGGAATGGGAACAGCTGCAGCCTGGCAGCTGAATGAGGTCAGGCTGAAGACACAGTGGCTATTGTGATGTGGCTGCAGCTTCTGCTGGAAGGACTTCCACCTACAGCTGACCATGTGGCAAACCTAGACTAGGACAGGGAAGGCATGTGCATGCATGCATGCTTAAAGAACTAACACACCCAATGATTTCTCAAAAAGCAAAAGCCTTTTTACTCATTCTTGAACTGTTGCCTCAAAGGAGGAAATTATCTACTGTGAGATTTTTCTAAAGCCAAACTGTAACACATACCACAACTGCCCACATACTCAACAGTTTTTGCTTCTAGATACTGAGCCGTTCTTTTGTGTGAATGTGATGTAATTTGTGCAAGCACATACCAGTTTTCCCCATAAGCACATATTATCACCCTTTTGAGTGCTCCAGATATGCTGGACTACAACTCCCATTTGCTAATGAAAAACAAATAAAAACCAATTCCCAGGTGTGTGGGCATCATCCAAACAACTTCTTGTTCTAAAAGAATGTTCTTTAGCCTCTCTTCTTAAACAAATATGCAGTTTTTCTTCATGGTCAATACATCTGCTATGCTCAGCTTGATTACGTTCTAAAGTCAAAACTAGTGAGGTTTTTTTTAATGGTTGCCTTTACTGTCATCTCTGTACTTCTAACACACTAAAAGACACATACATCAGAAGTAGCTTCTTCTATTGCAATCCTCTTCCTTTCCAAAAAATGTGAAATGCAGTCCCAGCCTCAAAAATGTATCATCCCTGTTTGCCTGCAATTCTCATCATCTTTGATTATTTATTTATTTTTATTTATTTTATTTTGTCAAGCAATTATAAGGTAACAGGTGTAAGTTCATCACTAACATGACCTCAAAAAATCAGATAATAGATTTCAGCTGAATCTGAAGGACAAAGGATTTTTCACCATGTTTAACTAAGATTTTAATCTTATATTTATGCTCTCAAGAGCTCCACAAAGAACAAAGGACTGTTTTTGTCCATGAATATATGCATGTAAAATATATCTGTATTTATTTGCTACATACTTCTCAAGCTGCCTGCCATTTGATATTCTACAGCTGGAAATACTATTTCAAACTCTGTATTATAGAAAGATTAATATTTATTTATGAAACTTGTGTACTCCAGTTCTTCCGAATCAAGGAATACTCTGACTATTTGAAATACATGGCTTATTTTATACTTCTTTTCAATATTACATTAAGAACACATCAAAAAGTTTCAATAACATGCAAATTTCCAGAGCACAAGTACACAAATTAAAACAATTGGCAACAAAAAGACCTACATTCCCTAGACCAATTGTGTTGGGGAATGTAGTTCATAAACTGGGAGGCACCGGAGCAAGTCCTACTCTATGGTTAATGGCTGGCTGATTTCTGAACCAAGCACATCTGGAAAAGTATCTGAAAGATTTGAAGTGTTTTTAAGATACCCTAATCCAAATCCAACTCTTCCTCCTCCCTCGATTTTACCTTTCCTTTCTATCAGGAAGGCTAAAGAAGAGTAACTACAATAATTATTAACAATAAACAAAATGATAAAATACCAAAAAATGTATTCAGTACAGCAAAAGACTGATAATGAAGGCCAGTCTGCTGAGAATCTTTAAATGTTTGTTTGGACTATTTTGGCAGCTCATCAAAACTTCATGTTAGCTTCCTTTTGCATAAACTTTCCTTTCTTTTGGCTCCTTGGTACCTATCAGGCATTTGGCAGTTATCTGAACCTAAAGTATTTTTCCACAAAACAGATTTGCAGAGTTGTCTTTAGAAAGGTTTATTAAGATAAAAGAATAGAAGAACAAAAATTGCATAAATGAATTGTTTTATTTACAATGTATCTCAGTGTATGTTAGAGTGGATGTTTTCTGAATCTTTTTCTCAAAGTCTCATACATGTAGTCTTCAGCCTACGTCCACAATTGGGTATGCTTTGTGACCATATGGCTCAGTGATAGCAATCCCAGCAGTCCCAGTTGCCATCTTAACTCCAGAGTCAAGCAGGATGTGGCGGGAGAAAGAATGACCAAGGCCAATTACATCATCAGATATTGCAGACAAGAGTGCAAAGGGCCAAAAGTGAATAGATGAGGGGAGGGGGAGGCAGATGGTGGAGAGTTGAAGTGCCCCTGTAGTGCACTTGAATTTCGATCTCATGATGATAGGACTACTGCAATGGCTATAAATCACGGGTGTCAAACTTGCAGCGTCACGATGCCATTCCATGATGTTTGCAATGTTTTCCCTTTACGGAGCTGGGATGGGCATGGCTTGCGCACGACACATCCGTCCTGTGGACTGTCTGTTTGACACCCCTGATGTAAATGGTTCTAAGTCCCTTCAGTGCTGCTGTAACTGAATGGTTGCTGAACAAATGGTCCTAAGTTGAGGACTATCTGGAAGTATAACAGAGGGAAAGCAGCTCTCTTCCCTGATGGGGATATCTGCAGCTGACTGATTAGATAAGTCAACTGAATCTCTATCAGTCTCAACAACTCTTATCTATATAAAACTCAAGTAATCTAAAACTTCAATTATGAAATGAAATAACATGTCCTCTGTGAAGATTTATTTGCAAACGTCTAAAGCTTACAGAATTGTTTAGTGGGAGTCCTGATTTCTACATATAGTACACAACTCCATATGGTCATAGCTCTGGTAGAAGAGTACCATAGAGGAAGGTTGCTGCTGAAGCACTCATTCATGCCATGCAAGTTGGATCAGAAGTGGGACATCTACTTGAACTGCTCCTAGCAGAGCTCAGCTGATGACCTATCCATTTGAGAACTGCTGTTAGAAAGACTACAGTCTTTAGAAGTACATTGAAAGGCAAGGAATAAATACTGGGCCCAGCAAAGTTAATGCCAGAGAGCCGAGACAAAAAACATAAGAGCAATGTTGTTAAAGGGATTGGGAAAAGGTTGACAATAGGATTCCTTGCAAAGGTCAAGATTGGCTCCTGTTTGAGGAACAGCAGGCTGCCATGGACCAGGATGACATGTGCAAAACTTCGTGTTGTGTGCAGTTCCCAAACTAGGAGATTCGAATCTTTGTCACCACGCCTTGCTCACCTCCCAGATGGAGTATTGAAAGTTAATAGAAGAAAAATGTGGGAAAGAAAAAAAAGAAAGAAAGAGCTTTGTTATCATGGTGGTGACTGAAAACAAGTTGAAGTGATTTAGTGCTAGTCATGTAATGTTTGCTATGCTTAGACTTGGCTGAAGTTGCCCCATATAACATGGTGCAGCTAGATAAGAACCTCTTATTTCAAACAAGAACTGCAGCCACATTGAACACTTGATTGTTTTTTGTCAGCACAGGAATGCGCTCCTTCCTGTTTTTCAATACAGATAATTCTCGATCTTACAACCACAACTGAAAGTGGAATTTTCATTGTAAATCAGTGTGGTCCTAGAGTAAGATGTCCACATGACCGCACCAACTTATGAAAGAAATCCTGACGCTTCCTCTTATAGCCATTAACCAAGAATTGCAGGTCATTAAACAAGTACCACCCCAATCCAAGTCATTCCAGGCTTGGTCCCTCCCAGCCCCAAGCCTCAATAAAGTAAGGAACAGCCTCTCCCCACCTGCCTTTCTATCTCCTCCATATTTCTGCCCTTTGGGTTGCTCTGCACTGTTTAAGGGGTTCAAGGGAAGCCTCAGCCACCAACCTGTCTCAGCAAACATTCTTTTGCTCCTCAGTCCATCCAAGTAAGCAAGCCAACAAGCATTTGTTTCCTCCTCACTCCTCCCTAGAAGTTCCAGCAAGCATTCTTGAAACTGGGTGAATGGCCAAACAACTGCAAATGTAATTCAACTTAAGTATAAAAGTATGCATATAAGGCCACCGTCTTCCCACAAGTGCTTATATACATTAATTGGGTCTGTATTTAATCAGGAATAAGATCCAGAAGTCATAGTGCAGAGCTTGGTAAAGATACCCTTTCAGTGTGAGGCAGCTATGAAAAAGGATGCTAACAGGGATCACTGAGAAGGAGACTAAAAATAAAAATGACAGCATTATAAAGATCTTATACAAATAGATAATACATCCTTATCTGGAATTCTGTATATAGCACTTGAAAAAAAAGATGCAACAGAGCTGGAAATCTTGCAGAAGAAGGCAACCAAAATAAACAGAAGACTTGAACATCTTCCCTATAATTGTTCATATACAGATAGTCCTCAACTTATGACCAGTTGCTTAGCAATTACTGAAAGTTCCTACAGACCTATCTGGGAGCTACTTATGACCCGGACTTGAAGTTCTTACAGTCAGCTCCCCTGTCCTGCAAGGTCACATGACCACACTGTGCAGCCTCCAGGCTGCATTTATAGCTGTTTGCAGCATCCGATGGTCACATGACTGCATTTTTTGACAGCGTTGTTGAAAACCAGCATTTATTTCCTGTTTTCAGCAAAACTATGCCCAAAGCAAATCAATGGTTCAGATAATGACTGTGGCATTCACTTAACAACCACGATGATCATTTTATGACCGAAAAATATTTTACAAGAAAAGGTTATAAAAACTTTATGATTATCATAAATTACAATTATGATGGCCAGACTCCATTATGGCCATAACTTGAGGGTTACCTGTACTTTAATCTACAGCTATATAAATGCATTAGACTAGAGAGTTACTCATCCATATCTATTATGAATGATTGGACTTATTTGTATATGCAAACAAGTCTGATTTTGCATCATTGCCCAGGCATATTTCCAATACTCAATTAAGACAGCATGTGAAGTGTTACTTGATATCACAGAAGCTTCCAACTAAAGAAAGGAATAATAAAGAAGATGTGAAATGTTTAATCTCTGTTCATCTGAATATCTTCTTTTCATTGAGTATCATATATACACAGTATACAATATCATATATACAATATAATGACATAGGTTCATGTGAGAGTCACTGAAGGGCTAATAAAGTAAAAAGATCTCCCTATCCCGAGATGTTATCCATTGCTGCAACCTATCATTAACCACTGCCAGTGAGAGCTTTCTTACAATGTTCTCCACTAACACTTACTTGCCTCATCCTGCCAGCTGAGCCCAATATTCATTGCAAAATCTGTCAAGCCTAGAATGGAGTAGGAACAGGTTCTATATATCAGAAAATACAGCAGAAAGCAGGAGCCAATCTTGGTTCTGCTATAAAATATGCTAGCAGTTAATGGGACGGGGAAATTATGAAAACTTTAGATCAGATAATTCTTCCAGTAAAGGGCAACAAGAATGTGCTTGAAGGACTATGAAGCAGTATATAAAGTCTAAGTGCTACCGCTATTTTTCAATCAACTCTGTTTTAGCAAGGGATCCCTCTATGCATGGTTCTAAAGCAGGATCTTTTTTGGAAAAGCAGCTAGAAAATAGACTTTCATGGGCTTGGCAAATCACACAGTTTTGATTCTTGGTTTTTAAGGCTTTAATTCAAAAAGAGTATTTATGCCAGAACTGGACAATATGTCCATCTCCATAAGCGCTGGAAGATTACATCATTGAAATTAAATGACAAATATGCAATTCTCCCTTGTAAGGCTGCAACAGGTCAGGAATAGGAGTTGCTCTTGTCCTAGCTGCTTGGACTGAGTCTGTCAAAAAGGCTTATTAGCCTAGTTCCGCCCACTGTGGGTGGGTCCTCCCAGCTTTTGACTCAGTCCTTAGCCAGGACAGACGCAAGTCACTGCCTCTCCTGCCTTTGGGGTTTTTCCCCAAAGGCAGCCTTACTTAGTCAGAAAGAGGGGAAAAGCCTCAAACTTTTAAAACACACGTCTCCGACTCTCAGCTGTTCTTCAGAGCCGCAAACAGCTGAGGCTGCTCCAGCAGTCTGGAGCAGCCTGCAGGGGGCCGTGGGGCCGCTTTCAGCCTCCGCGACAAAGAGGAGGCTGCAAATTCCAGATGGCCATTCCTTGGGGCGGGCGGCTTCGGCCCGCACTTTTGTGAGCTGTGAGGCAGTTTTGGAGCTTCCTCAGTGAAGAAGGAAACTGCATTTTCAATGGCCAGCTCAGGAGCTGCCCCTGCCTTCCAGGGAGCAACAAAAGGCCAGGGATCTCCTTCCATGGCTCCTCAGTGAAGCAGCCAGCCCTGTGGCTGAAGGTGACCATTTTGAAGACCTCGTGGCCGAGGGTGGCCATGTTGAAGACTTTCTGAGCCGGAGGTAGCCATTTTGAAGAGGCTTTGCTCCTCCACAACAGCACCTGTGCCTGGGCTAGCACTAGGCCATTGGCCTCTCGTCGCTGCTAGGCCACAAGACCTAGGCACTGTTTAAATTACTTAATTCCAGTGGGGGACAGGTCCATATTTCAGGCTTCAAGCCAGGCCGGGTCTATATTTAATAGCCCTATTAGGCCCCAAAGAGTGTGAGTCCCAGGAGGAAATGTTAAAATATCCTGTTGAAGATTGCATAGGGCTGAAGAAGAGTGGTTGTTGGATGTAGGGGATTAGAAAGAAGATATCCCCTGAAATTGTTGAAAAATCCCTTCATTTGCTCTCCTCCTTACATAGGACTACAAGTCCAAAGAAGGCCTTTCTGTTTTCAAGATGGTGGACGCCCCTAAAGACAACAGAGTCTCCAGAGCAGCTAGATCACACAGGGCAACTCCCACTGCTTCAAGGGAAAGCAGCCAGCAAAAAAGTCCTCTAAAGCGGAGGAGAGGGATGCTTCCAGGCGCCATCCAGCCTTAGACAAGCATATTGCCAAGGTACAACAGGCCTCTATAATCAGATCTCCAGAAAGAGTATCTTATCTTGCCTCGCAACACAGTGAGGTGGACCTTCAAGATCAAGAGCTTGAACCTTCCTCCAGGCCTATTGTCCAGACTTGGTCCCCTGATGCAGCCAGAAGGGAGGCCTCTCTTCATCCATCTGCTGAGGGAAGTCATCATGGTGATCCTCAAGATTCAGGGCTACATCTTGGCAGGAGCAAGAGTGCAGTACACCTGGGGTGGAGGCCTCTTTTATTCCTACTGCAGCTGGCCTTAGACCTAAGGAACCTTCTGACTCAGATGCCTCAATCAACCTGCAACTCTTAATTGATAGGGCTATCAGGAAAGGTATCTCTGAAGGTACTCAGAGGTTTGCCCATCATTCTTCAGTGGCTTCTGAAGCTTCGGAGAGACAGTCCCGGGATTGAGAGGGTCTACCTTCAGAAAGGAGTTCCTTAATTCAGATCACACATTTCTCCTTCTACTTCAGCCTACGCTCCTGTGGGTGCCACTGAGCATTCCTTGGTTGGCAAACCAGACAAGAGGGAGTTTTACATGTCAGAAGATGAAGAAGTTACCCCTGACATTCTTATGTTCATGGGCTGTTTTAAGCATGCTTTATTCACTCCTTTGTTGTTCAAAGCTAGAAATACTGCCAATCTGAGGGGTGCAGATGATGAGGAAGCAGCTTCTCAGCCTCCAATGGAGTCGGATGTCGTTTTTGACAAACCAGTGGTAAGAAAGGAGGTGGTGCCATCTCCCAGGCTCTTTCTGAAAGTCGTTCAGAAATAGCTGGAGTCACCTGCCACAGGGCCTAATCCCCTTGTCTTCGGACCACAGGTTTTTCAATGTCGATCCTGAGCTCACCAAGACCCTTCAGGTGCCCATGGTTTATGCTCCTGTTGCAGCATTAGCCTCCACCTCTTCAACTCCTTCCGATCCGGAAGATGTCCTCAAGGTGGAGGAAAAGCAGATCGAACAATCTCTGCAGAGGTCACACCAGGCTGCTCCCTAGGCAGTCAAGGCATCTACAGCAGCTTTGTTCTTCACCAGGACATCTCTTAAGTGGTTGAAGCAGCTCCAGGAGAGAATTCCTGTGACAGATATCCAGGCACATCAGGACCTCAATAAGATCGTGGCTGTGACAGAATTCATGGCAGATGCCACTCTTCATGGGGCTAGGTTTGCCAGCAAAGCTATCGCTGCTTCTGTGGCAGCCAGATGGATGTGGTAGTTGTGTAATTGGCCAGTTGATGGAAGAAGGAAGTGGAAGCTTGCTTCTACTCCTGTTCCAAGGCGATAAACTATTTGGGGAAGCCTTGGAACCGTTTCTGGTTGAAACCAAAGACAAGAGGAAAGTGCTTCCATCTCAGTTCAATATAACAGAGAACCAGCCTGCTCCATATTTCAAGCACCCGTTGTTCATTATCCAAGGTTTTGCAGTCCCTTACTAAGGCTCCATTTGAGGCTCTAAGGCAGGCTAGTCTGCACCTTCTTACCCTGAAAATAGCCTTCTTACTGGCAGTCACTTCAGCCAGAAGAGTATTGGAGTTGGTCGCCCTCTCAGTTCGCCCTGATCTCTGTATGTTTCACCCTCACCAAGTGGTTTTGAGGTTTGACCCAGCATTTATCCCCAAGGTCAACACCTTGTTCCACAGGTCTCAAGAGCTGGTGCTTCCCGATTTTTGTCCCCATCCGGTCCATGACTTGGAGAAAGCTTGGCACGTGTTAGATGTGAAAGTCTGAAAGTCTATATTAAACGGACATCTGAATTCTGCAAGGTGGAATCTCTTTCTTGTTCTTTCCAACCTTCCACGTTGGGGGGGAAAGTGATTCCATCCACAGTCAGTAGGTGGATTAAGCCATGTATATCCAAGGTGTACTCGAGTCAGTCCCTCCCGGTACCCAGAGGCATTATAGCTCATTCCACTCTCAGCGCTGAGATGACTGCAGCCTGGGCTACGCTAGCTTCAATTGAAGAAGTCTGCAAAACAGCCACCTAGTCATCCCCATCTCCTTTCATTTGCCATTACTGTCTGGACGCCTTTGCTTCAGCAGATGCGGTGTTTGATAGAAGGGTCCTGCAAAGAGTTGTTGTGGAGCATGAAGGCCAGGACCAGTCTTAATCCCTCCCGAGGACAATCCAGCTTTGGTATGTCCCATTCCTGACCTGTTTCAGCCTTACAAGGGAGAATGGGTATTGTCTTACCTGAACACCTCCTTGTAGGCTAGGCAGGTCAGCCCCACCCTAATTGAACTGGTCCTTCCAGTGGGCCGATGAGAAGGGGGAACCGATAACCATTTCTTGTGATTTTTGTTTTTTCTCAGTGGCAGTCCTGTCTGTCGTGATGACTTCACAGAAAGCTGGGAGGAGCCATACAGAGTGGGTGGAACTAGGCTAATAAGCCTTTTAGACAGACTCAGTCCAAGCAGCTAGGACAAGAGCAACTCCCATTCCTGACCTATCTAGGCTACAAGGAGAACAGGTGTTCAGGTAAGACAACACCCAATCATGGTGAAGCAATTTTTTTTAAAAAAAGGAAGAATAAACTTATGTGCTGTTTTAGTAATAACAATGCCAAAAAGCATTTCCTCCCAGAAAAGGAGAAACAAGTCTGAAAATTCCAGTTCTCCTGCCAGTGACGCCCTCACTACGCCTTTTGTGACTTTCAGAAGATAAATTTTTTAAAAGATGGCCCTGCCCTAAGAGATTAGTCAGCTCTGATCTATTGCCCTAAAGTTAAACTGTATGATTCCATGTATCAGCCAAGATTAGTCATATTTTAGATCCTGTATTTATTTCATAATTCCTTGCCAAATATTGCAAGGGTAGGCACTGGATTTTTACAAGGATCTCAATACCAACCAAAGCTAGTAATAAAAGTATGGCATTAGGGGAAAGTAAGGAACAGACACAGAATTAAGTAAAAGGAGGCCTTCAGTTTCAGTCTTACTTCAGGAAATAGTTTTAAGGCCAGTTCTTCTACACCCAAAAACCTCTCTTTGTTTCATTGCCTTTCCTAGCCAGTTTTTTTCTCTGTCACATTAATCAAACTTAGGATCTATAACACACACGCCCCTCCCCAATCACCGGGCATTTATTTTAATCTGAATGATCTATTGCAAAGAACCCAAAGTTCTGATAGGAAATCACAATTTACTTTTTCGAGCTCTGATTAGTTGCATGAACATAGAGATTAGGGAAAGATTTTAGACATTCTTCAACAATTTCTTCCTTTATGAAGCAACAGATTAAAAGAAAGAACTGGATAATAATTCTGTTGTCATAACAATGGGGATACTGCACTCTTGCCCCAATCCAATCATAAATAGTTAACTAGCTGGGACAGGATGGAAAATCATCCTTCTGCATTGGGCCCAAGATCTACATTCCACCATATACAGAGCCACACCTCCATTCCACTCTGCTGCAATTAACCACACCCTGGTTAATTGTGCATGACTAGCACGGATGAGAGCAAACTTCCCATTAGCTAACTATAGCCCAGTTGTTGCAGTGGAGATGCATTTGGCAGGGGTCCAAAATATTTAATCTTCATCATAAGGGACACTAAAATAGGATCACCTCAGGCTGATCATAAGGTGATTGGTTAAGCATAATATTGCATAAAGTAAAAATAATTTATTATTATACTGTATTAATTCATATCAATCTATTGCAGCCCAAAGGCCTCTTCACTTAAGATTATGAGCTGCGTTCATAATAATGATGCAGATTGATAAAAGAATTTTTGACTTCACAGTCAGGATTGAGAAAATATGACAGGCCCAAAGTTACACAGCTGGTTGTCATACTTAAGGGATGACTAGAACTTACTTCAGCTCCTTAACCATTATACCACATTAGCTCTCATTCATATTCATTCACACATACCTTTGAAGCAACAGCAGGACCACATGAGAGGGACAATAGCTGGAAAGCATTATGAAAGCTTCTAAAACGTAAAATACTTTAAAAACATTTAAAGAACTTTGATAATGTTAGTATAACATTTATTCTTACAAGAATTAACTGCAAGAACTCTCCCTGTCATATCCTTTAAATTAGAAAAAAACAGAACAGCAGTTAGAAGGGACCTTGGAGGTCTCCTCGTTCAATATCATTTCAGACAAATGGTTGTCCACCGACAATTTCGGAAAGTAAGCCATTTCACTGATCAATTGTTTTCACTGTCAATAAATTTCTCCAAAATTCTAGGTTAGATTTCTGTTGGGTAAGTTTCCATTTGTTACTTCTTGTCTTACCCTCAGGTACTTTAGAGAATAGACTATCCCCCTCTTTGTGAAAGGCTCTCAAATATTGGAACACTGCTAACATGTCCCCTGTAATCCTTCTTTTCTTTAAAATGGCATACACAGTTCCTGCAACTGTTCATCATGTTTCAGCCTCCAGTCTCCTAATCATCTTTGTTGCTCTTTGCTGCACTCTTTCCAAAGCCTCAACAACTTTTTTGTAATGTGGTGATTGAACTGGTCACAGTATTCCAAAAATGGTCTTACCAAGGCAGTATATGGTAGTGTTAATACTTCATTTGATCTTGACACCATTCATCGGTTGATGCAGCCTAGGACTGCATTGGCTTTTTAGGCAACTGCAGCACAGTAGTGCTAGCTCGTGTTTAAGTGTAGGGGTGAGATTCAAATTTTTTTAACAACCGGTTCTGTGGATGTGGCTAGATGGGTGTGGCTAGGTGGGTGTGGCCATGTGACTGGGTGGGTGTGGCTTCTTTTTTTTCAGTCCCCCGGTTTTTTGCTTCCTGGGCCTGGGAAGCCTCCAGGGGCGTTTTTGCTCCCAGAAGGCTTCCCTGGGGCCCAGGAAGGCAAAACAAAGCGGGGGGCATGCACCTCCTGGGCCTCAGAGAAGCCTCCTAGGCAAAGCAGTAAGACCGCAAGGGAGATCCTGGCACAGCTGATCATCAGAACAGCTGATCGTCAGGAGGGAGAAAAAAAAGAATACCTTAAAGAGTGACTGGGCAGGGGAAAACGCAGTCAGAGATGTCAGGCATGTGCACGATGTAGCACATGCATGATAAGGACTGACTAGGCAGGGAGGGAAGGGGCGGGGCCAGCCAGGGGCACAATTTGCCAGTTCTCTGAACTGCGCAGAATCCAAACAATTGGTTCTATAGTACTGGTCCGAACAGGTAGAATCCCACCCTGTTTAATTATTTTGTCTATTAGGATTCCTAGATCCCTGTCAATTATTACTGTTGAGCCAGGTACAAAATTGGAGACAAATAACTTTGTGAGGGCCACATTTTTGGACTATCCACAGAAAATCCTGAGCACTGATTAAGAAGCTTGGGATTCACAACACTTGCAATTTTAAAAATTCTAGTAGGCATTGGATTGCCTAATGCTATACTAGTCACAATTAAAAATAAAATAATTACATAGATTCAGTCAACATGAGCCTAATAATTACAAGCAAAAATACTAACAATACTTCTCTTTGTGTAGTAACTGCATAACCACAGCACCATCCATGATGGATTTTTTTTTCTTATTGTTGGGTGGGAGTGGGTATTCATATGTAATCTCTCCTTTAAGTGAACAGCAACATGGAAGAATAATTTCAATTCATTTCTCCAGCAAGGCAACATGCACAAGAGCCCCCCAAAAATTAATTTCCCGAGTGGTCTTTGAACATGTTCTAGAATTACTTAATATTTGAGAAAGAAAGATTGAGAGTGTCAGATAGTTATCTTCCCAGAACAATTTTGGGCCACAGAGTACTGGAACTTGAACATTATGTGCTACCAGAACAATTATTCTGAGCCTGGACTTAAAAATTCTGCTTTCAATATTACTAATAATGTCTGTGAATATTAACAATAAAGGAACATAGAAATAAAAGAAAGGGTGATATACAGTTAAAAAAAAACAATATGAAAACTTTAAGTTTTCAATAACAGCAGTTCCTTGGAGAGAATGGCAATTTTGCCATGGACTGCACTAAGAAATAACACCCTGGATATCTGAATAATATTGACTCTTCTCTGTAAGATATGTCAGTTTCTAAAGAGTTTATTACTGTACTGCAAAAGATTGCACACTTAGCAAAATATAAGTAAGACTCTTGCAGAGACTTCAGCTTTTGTGAGAGAAGATTGAACTTGATGCTGATCAGTCACTCAACATTATGGCTGCTGCCAAATGCTTGAGGAAATCCCTCCCATCCTACACATAATGCCTGCCAAAACTTTTACCTCTAAAGATAATGAGTCCATTCATTAAATATATACCCCTCCAAACCTAACATCTGAGGACTTCTAAAGAAGTAATATAGCCTATAAAATAATAAATCAGAATCAGTTTTCCAACACAAAATAAGCTAAACAAATGCCACAAACAAACACTATGTTTCTGATATTTTTCTACTTTAAGAGATCAGATCACTTGATCTTATACGCCTCTTTTGGAAACAAGTTCATTTTCACTAGAAAGTTGGTAGCCAAAAGAAATACTGCACTTAAGAGTGAGTTGGCAGGACCAAAGTATATTTTTAACAACATTCCAACGTATAGTACAAGAGTTGCTATATATAATGTCTGTATTTGCAACAAGCTGCAGTTCTATATCAAGCATGGGTCAATATTAAATAAAACCATGTTTAAAGCTTGAACATTTAGAAACCCTCAAATTAAAGAAATGCCTATGGAATCTGAACTATACTTAGCTTTGGAGATCAGTACAGTGCTTGAGAAGGGATCTTGTTTTGTCTCCTAATTTTTCTAACCATCTCGGTATTAGATACCAATTAAAATATAGCCCTTATGTCTACCTTCCCCAATACAGATCTGTACAATGTCATAGTGATGTTTTGAGACATATACTACCTGCACCAACTTGGAATCCTGGTAATTGTATTTTTAATCTAATACATCTGGAATACATCTAATACCCCTTGAGAAAGGCAGGTATAGGAAAAAGATGTCTGGATATATTGTTGTTGTCTATATTTCATTTTTCAGAAGCAAAAAATATTTTTTCCCATTCTGGTGTCTCTTAGGTGAGTTGAGAAGCATTCATTCTTTTACACCATAAAGCAAACTAGAGTCATTTTTGAAACCATCAAGATACTCTACTGTCTAGTTGTATTCCTTGTAGTTTTAAGAAGCAAATAACATTCTGCTAGGCCCTTGAGCACTCTGAATCTATCCCAAGCTTCTGCAGATACTGACATATAAGCAGCCAGAAGAATGGCTGTATTGTTTACATGGCTTAACAAGAAACACAGTGTGTAGCAGCCTGAATGAATTATAGAGCAAGCAGGAGACTGTTCACACCCCAGAAGTACTTATGGCACCACTTTAGCACCCCCACGGGTGCTGAAGTATGGACAACAAGGACCAACAATGTGACCTTTTATTTTGGATATCAGCCAAACAATGGGCCAACTGTAATAATTTCATGCCAGGCTATGGAGCACAGAGTCAGAATGATGAATGAAAATTCTGGGAAAGGTTCCATGAGCTGGTCAATTCCAATTAAAACAAATTAAACAATCCTAGTGGATTTAGCCTCAGGTTTACAACTACATAACACTGCTATAACTTAAGGCAGAGGTTTCTCAAGCTCAGCAATCACATGAAGGTCATCAAATAAATTTAGGTGGAAGAAACGTGTTTTATAGGCTTTCATGTGTAAAGCAGGATGCTGTCAGTTCTCACTCACTTTCTACCTGAACAAGCACTTGCGTGGACAAAGAAGTAGTGTGGTCTGGCTATGTGTGATCTTCTCTGCACCTGCTCAGTTGCTTGCTCCAGCACTTTGTTCACAGCCCTTTCCTTCACCAATAGTAGAAATAAAGCCAAATGCTGTTTTGACAGCTGAGAAGGTGGAGAAATTCATTTTCTCTTCCCAGGAAGGACTCCTCTCTGTTCCTGGTTTGGTTGGTTGGACATATATTTGAGCCATAAAAGGATAAGGTGAAGTAGCAAGAAGGGTGAGAGAGCTGTGAGAACAAAAAAAATACTCAATTTATCTCATGTCCACCCCACCACATGTGGCTGGAGATCCCCTTTTTAACAAATTGACAACATACCCCCTCCCACATAATCTGGTTTATAAATTCTGGTTTATAAACGAAGAAGAATCAGATGTAAACTCAACCAACTGTATGACCTAATTGCAAATGGGAATATTTTCTAGTATTTCTTCTCATAAACACATACAGGAGTAGCAGAGATTAGGCAGAGCAGACCAGAGGTTCTTCTCTCTCTACCTGTCCATCACGGTTACATTCAGAAATTTGTCGTGTAAAAGATAATCAGCTTATCAGTAGCATATTCTAACTGCTCCCAAAAATGCTGTTGGATAACACTGCAACTTCCATAAAATCTAACTTTGGACCTCTCCCTCAAATAACAGAAAAGTCTATTGTTTGGCAAATCAGGCCAGGCAATTTATGCAAATTGATGTAATTTTAGTAAATTTTACATAAATTATATAATACATAAATACATAAAATTGCATAATTTACATACATTGTAAATGTATGTATTAAATTTGAATTTAATGAACATTTGGATTTAACAGGCAGCCGTTTCCCTCAATTATAATTCCCCAATTATTTCCCCTATTAAAATTCTGTTTACACATGCAAAAACTAACTAATGAAAGAAAAAGACTTGGATTGCTAGAAAAGGAACAAATAAACCTTAACTTGTCTGAAATTATTCATCCATTTAAACCCAAGATTCTTCAGGCCCTTTGAAAATGATGCAGATCCAACCCCTCACACAAGCTCCTGAATGAAATTATTTCTTCACAATGCTATCCCCTGCTCAAACCTTATGGCCTTGCATCTCAGGAGGCAGAATCCAACAGGGCAGATTAAGAAACAAACCAATATCTGTAGTCTGTAAAAGTGACAGTCCATTGAATGATAGATTTGGGAACAAAACCATACATGAACTGGAGGTGAAAAGAGGAGAAAGCATACAAGATAAATTCAGATTTGTCTGAATAATGGTATAAAAATTGAAATGGACAATACAGCTCAAGCAAAGATATATACTGCAAACAAAAACAGTTAGGATCAATCTAGGGCAAACTTGCAGCCCACGAGTCAGATGCGTCATGGGCTGGCATGCCCACACCCAGTTTAGCAAAGGGAGAAGTCATGATACATCACGTGACGCCACTGTGACGATGTAAGTTTGACACCCCTGATCTAGTGCATTATCATTTGGTATCAATTAACAGGAAATGAGCAAGACCCTTTCCCCATTGGGTTAGACAAGCAAATAATTGGAGGCAGGTAGCTTCTTAGTCTAAAGATGTATTTTTAAAAGACAACAATTTTAGGACGTCTGGACTTCATCTCCTAGAATTCCCTGGCCACCATGCTTGTTTCCCAGCCAAGGTTGAGAAACACCGTTCTAATGCAACAACCGTGTTTCATCTCTCTATTCTGAAAACTCAACATTTTAAGCTTCATGTATTGATAGAACCATGAAATTTAAAAACAAATAAACTGAATTGTCTGAAATCATGACCAAATCTCACAAGATTTTTATGTTCAGATTAGGTAATATTTTGGTTTTGATGTTCAATATCTAAAGATTTGATCTTTTAAAAAGCTGAAGCTCAACTAGGCAATCAATATTGTACCAATAAATATTGTTTCAAAAGCAGCTTTTATAAATTCCTCTACAAACCTTGAACAACCTCCCCATTGAGTGAGTGATTTAGATGATGACCGATGAAGTCTTCTGAAGAGTTTATAATTTCATGTTGATTTCTCATTGTAAATTTGAAATAAGAGAAGCTGAGCGGTGCAATTGAGTCAAGGAGTTCTTTCCTACGTTGAGCAAATTTCTAAGGAAAGGGCTGCAAAGCCCAATCCTCAGGAAAACACAATACATGATTCCCTCCAGTGGTGGGATTCAAAAAATTTTACTACTGGTTCTGTGGGTGTGGCTTGGTGGCCATGGCGTGGCTTGGTGGGTGTGACAGGGGAAGGAAACTGTAAAATCTCCATTCCATCCCCACTCCTGGGGGAAGATTATTGCAAAATCCTATTCCCACCCCACCGCACTAAGCTGCTTTCCAGCTCTGTTCTGTTGTGCAGGGCAACAAAAGAAGACCCAGTCAATCAGCTGGGACTTGGGAGGCAGAGAATAGATGGGGGCAGAGCCAGTCAGATGTGGTATTTGCTGGTTCTCCGAACTACTCAATATTTCCACTACCAGTTCTCCAGTTCTGGTCAGAAGCTGTTGAATACCACCTCTGCTTCCCTCCCAATAAAGGCATGTGGATAGGTCAAACTCATAACCAGAAATACTCTTTTGTCTCTGCTTTTCTCCAGAATATGCTATTTCACTGATCCTTATTCTCCAAAGGAACACCAAGCATTCATGGTTAAAAAAAGGCTTGAGAAAGGGGTGAGCTGCCACCCTAAGTATTTCTATTATTACATTCTGCAAAACATGTAATCATGCTGACCCTTTCTGTGTTATTTCCCATTATTTTAGTTCTACTTCAGTCAATGTATACGATTGAATTCAGCTAGTGAGACTTGTTCATCAGAAGAAAAGCACTGAGAGTTCAGCAGGTCTTTCTGCTTTGGCATTCAATGCAATCATTTTGCTTATTGTGAAAAGTCCAGCTTTTCAAGAGCAAACCTCCTACCATGCCTACAAGAAGATCCAGCTGATTTATGTTTGTTTTGGGGGGGGGTGTTGAACAGGGGTTTGAGCTATCCATTAAAGGGCCATCAAGTATTTGCTTTTGGTTCTTCTTCATCTACTTGCTTTAGAGAGCAACACCAACAACCATAAACTCTTAAAGAGCCAGTTTAAGTGCTCAGTGGGACCTCTGATGAATTTCTGGAATTTGTTCCCAGAAATCATTCCAAGAAAATCCAGGATTCTAATAGCTTCATTTTTGACAGATGAAACTTTTCTAAATTATGTGTGATGAGTTACAGTATCTAACTCCAATCTTCTATGCATCTATAATGGCTGCAGCTGGTTCACTCTGCTCTCTTTCTGACTGCTGGCACCTTGAACAACCAAAACACTTTGCCTACCGCACACAGGCACCCCATCTGCCTTGTGCCTGACAGTACTTCTGAATGGGCACCATGAAAGGAAGAGGCTGCACCCTTGCCAAAGGCCAGACATGACCCTGTTCTTTCTGGGACACAATCACAAAGCCCTCGTTAAAATGCATATGGCTGGCAGCAGGTCCATGGTGTAATTAGGACATTGTCCAACTATCGAAGGGCTGCAAAGGAGACCATTCAATACACTGTAGATGTACTTGGTGCCTTGAAACACAAGCCAAGCCATTTCAGCCCAATTATTAAAAAAAGAAAGAAAAAGTAATGAAAAGATGGGAAGGCAGCCAAATGCAAAGAAACACACATATTGACGCAAATACCCCTCTGCAAAATACAAGCAGCCTAGCATGACAAGCAGAAGGGACAGCTGCTTTTTCCAACTCATTACAATAGGACAATGGCCTCAGCTGATGACACTTAGAGAGGTATAGAATATGAAGTGTTCTAAAAAAGAAAAGATTGAAATAAAGAATAGAGTCAGTGGCAGAATAGCACAGGAATCTACCTTACCCCACATAAAACCACGAAGTTCTATTTGTTTAAACCATGGTTTGTTGAACAACCCATACAGGATGGATTCAGGGATCATTTTAAGCCAAAACCAAAAGTAAAATCCAGCCACTGATTTCAGGAGACAGAGAGGTCATCCATTTGCTATATTAACCATTTATCTTGCAATGTTAAGACTTTCTAGAAATAAAAGGATTGGGTAGAAATAAAGCTTTTACTCCAGTGTTATGTTCTTGTTTTTGAAGAAGAAATGAGAACTGTTCTTAAACCATTATGATATGCAGCCAAAAGCAGGAAAGTTATGCTCTAGTTTCTAATGAATGTAGAGGCAGCATGGAAACTGTTCCAATAACAGATAATTCTGAGAACAGAAAAAGCAGGTACAAGAAGGGCTAAGATCAAGCTGTATAAAAATATTCAAAATCCAACAGCATAAAAAGCCAAACACTATTAGCCTACCAAGGTTAAAAATAAAAGACTTTGAAAAATCTAAGTAAGTTCGATAGTCATTTTCTATAACAACTTTCCAAGGTCTATCATGCACATGACTAAATATGAGTATCTTTTGATGCAACACCACCTTACTTGCATTTTTTCCAGATCGAGACTGGGCCTCCCAACCTTGTCACCATAGCCCTGTCGGTGTCGTTTACACGGCATCCCTTGCTCAAAGCTGCCTCCGACGCTTGTAAAAATTATAGGCCGTACCAAGGACTGCAGTCTTTTAGGAGGTGAGGCACTGAAGAGCACTGGGCTAGGACTGGCACGCAAACCTTCCACAGCTTCGACCACTGGCCGGAAGGATTTGCCACACAAGGTCTTTACTTCCTCATCACTGGAGGAAGCATTACAGCTGTCACTGCAGCAGCCAAGCTTGCTGACCTGAGACCACTTCCGTTTCTCAGCAGCAAACTCACGGGTGATACATTCCAACTCCTCTTCGGAACTATGATGGTCCAGCCCAGAAGGAAAATGGCCCCGCACTTTGCAGCACTGATTTTCTTGATTTTGCTGTTGATTGGTTGCCAAGGGAGTCAAGGTGCAATTCCGTCTTCTCTCTGGGAAAATATTTAAAACAGTGATAGAGAAGATCTTAACGCAGCCTTACATAGTGATTAAAAACCACTAGCCCCATTCCCCACTCCTTCTGTAAAATAAGTCCTTCATCCCAGACACTGGAAGAAGTTACGACTAGCAGCAGGCAGGAAAGCTGAACACTTCTGGAATAATCGGGAAAGTGAAGCTCTTTTATTTAAGAAGAACTGGCACACTCACACTGTGAAAGACACTCTATTAACCAGGGCCCACCAAGACCTGGTCAGCTACAAACATCTGAAGTCCCTTGCAAACAGAACTCTGCACAGAGAGGGAACCAAGATTAGTTTGTGAGGAGGAGATGTGGACAGTACACATTGAGGATAAATAGAAAAAGCTGGTTGTGTAAAGCCATCATCACAGTATGAGTGAAATTAATGAAAAAAGGCTACATTTCTATGTGCTGGAAAAAAGTACGAAGCGGAGTCTACTTTTGATGAATACTCAAGTAGTAGCTCTGTATAATTCAGAACCCATATTCCACATGTAGGTACCTATTGACAAAGTGCTCCCAATTTTCTGACCAGTCTACATGTAGATGGAAGCCAAAATCCTATATTACTTCAGTATCTTATCAAAAAGGAAAAAAGAAAAAAACAACCATCCAATCCATTTTCATTTGGGTAACATGTAGTGCCAATATAAAACGTGATTAGCTTGATTTAGATTTAATGATTTGGGTGAAACCAACAAATATAACTTGTAGCGCACAGTTAGAACACAGAATAACAGAGTTGGAAGGGACCTTGTAGGTCATCTAGTCCAACTCCCTTATCAAGCAAGAGACCCTACACCATTTCAGATAAATGGTTATCCAGTCTCTTTTGAAAGCACCCACACATGAACCCAGCCAATTTTAATTTAATCAATATACTATGTTCACACAAACCTTGACTTGGCATGATGTACAAATTCTGTCAATGTTTGTCTCAGGTGACTCTATCACAAATAGAAGGTACATTAACCTAACAGAGTTTGCTTTTGATAGAATGAAAGAGAGAAATTTTGGCTAATCTCTCCTGCAGCTATCAGTACTACTCTCGTATGAAGAGGCTCACCAGCAGAAGAACCTCAAAACAAGGCATATAAAAGTGGCCAAATTCTAGCAAAGTGTTGTGGTTCACTGGCAGCCGGTGCAGACAGCAGCGGAATCGGACAGTGAGGAAGAAAGGGAACCAGTCAGGGAGTCTGGAGAGGACTTGGACAAGGGTACTGCATCTGATGAAGGGATGGGGCCAGGGCCATCTGGGAATGGGGTGCTGCCTTTGGCCTTCGGAGTCTGGCAGCAGCAAAGCAGAAGATCCAGGGAAGCCTGTTCCCAATGTGTGTGTGCGCAGAGCTGCTAGAAGGTGAGAGCAGCTGAAGCAGAAGGGCGACTTTTATATAAGGGATAAAAGTCAGACCTCAATCACAAAAACTTTGCAGGAAGCAAAGTAGTTCGATAGATTCCGAGTCCTCCTTGAAGCTCCTTATACTCTGGTTGGTTTTTTCTGATACTTCGTTTGGTTTCTGTTATAATTAATTGTATATTTCTGTTTTTGGCAACATTCCACAGCACTGAAAGGCATGTGCTTATCTTGGGGAACTGTTAAAATTAGTTCTGGCTGGGAATGAAAGTAATTCCCAGCATTGCAATAAAATAGGTTTTATTTTTAAAACAAGTTTGATGAAGCCTGGGTCAGAACAGAAAGATCATAGGACCACAGAGTTTCTCAGATTTGGAGCAAGATCCACAACAGTATTTCCAACCACTCATAAAGTTTACTGACTATTATTACTTCCATCATCATCTACTACCCCAATTTAATTTCATTCTTCCAAGAATAAAATCAAATAGCCTGCCCTTGTACATCACTCTATAGAAGAAGAATGGAGTTGAGTTTTATGTGTTTCTCCAGAATTTGTAGTAGCATCAAGAGTTCCTGTGAAATTGTTCTGCAATCTATACACTACTAAAATTCTGATTATTCTAATCTTTAACTGGGAAAAAAGTGTACCATAGGGACAAAACCTTTTGTACCAAGATACTTCAAATGGGCTAACTTACCAAATGTATCCAAAATCCAGAATCCCTAAATCCCATGGAATTGAAATTTGGCAAATGTTGTAATATATTTTATGACATAAAATTATCATAAAACAGTTGGTAACATAATACAAATATCATAACACATTTTATGTATTGATGTTTGACTATATTATACAGTTCAACGTGGGATATTTTCAAGGCAGATACCTCTCTGAAGGTATCCTAACTTTTCCAGTGAAGGCAGAACATTAGAAGCTCTGTCACTGCTAAAGGCATTAAGGAATCTGGTCAGGAAATCTCTCTGAAAGAATGACACAAGAGGTCACGGGTTGTTTATTTATCCCATTAATCTTGACCACCATTCATGCTAGCCAGAGTTAATAGGACTCAACAAGATCTGGAAGGCATCAAATTTGAGAAGACTGCTGGACAAGAAATTCTTAGTTTCAGGGAAGATGAAATTAGCCACATGGGATGGGATTACATAAATTATAATAAAAGTTGACAAAACCTACGCTAGAAAGCAAATACCTGGAAATTGCAATGCAAGTTTAACACTAACATTCTTAGGTAGTTTCCTAAATACTGGAATGCTTTACCTCTGTCAATCTGAGCAAGTTCCTGGTTCTCTCCCTCAGAATCATCACTGTCTTCCTCATCACTTGGTGTGTAGGAAATCTAGGAGAAAATGCATATTTAAAAATCATTCAACATGAAATGTGCAACGGGCAAATTCTAGTTGCCTGTTTAATTTTTATATGCATTTCTTCATGAATGCATATTCCATCTTATACCCACATTAATCTCAATTTTTATATGAAAAAACCCTTCACAGACAGCTTGTTTCAGCAAATATTTTCCAACTTCTCATTTTCTGTTTAGGATGCATCTCAAAATTTTTTGATATCCCAGAGGGAGAGCCCCATGGCCTATTTTGGAAAGATCCAGTGGTCTCCAAATCACATATTAGTTTCAGAGTTCCAGAGCTGATCCATTCTTAAGAGAATCTGCAAATAGTGCATTCAATTTGGCATCCCTAACATGAAAACCAACACTTGCATCTCCTGCTGCCTCCACAGATATCAATAAGATCTGTATATCAACAATACAATTCACATTGGGTAAAATTCTTCTGCATTCCTTTTCAGAGAGGTATACAATTTAACAACTGAAGACTCTCTTAGCTGCAGTGACACACCTGTGGACTAACCTCCCTAAAGCAGTTCACCTGGAAACAAACCTGTTCATCACCAAGCACAAGTATTCTTAATCACTCAGGCATTCTAATTTACTATAATTTGGATTTTTTTTAATAATGAACTGCTTTGACATTTTTGATATTGTATTATAGTGTTGCGGAGCTAATTGAATATTACCTGAAATGTTCAACTTGCAAACTATAACTGTTCACTACAAACACACATACAAATCCAACCCCAAAATCTGAGAGTTAGTTAATTGGTGCATCTCAGTGCAGCCTCCCCAACTTTGCAGCTCTCCCACAGCCGTGATGACTGAGGATTAGTCATCACCTCACTTATCAGGAAAACTGCAGCTAGGAACAAACTGATGGACTGTATCTTTGCTATATTATATGCATATTTCTTTCAAGAACCTCCTAAAGAAATCTACCTTGTTCATCTGTTCCTTCTTTTCTTAGCTTTTTTAGTCACAGTGTGCATTGGAAGCTTCCTATCATCTTTGCTATTCCTCGAAATCCAGTTTGGAATGTCAAAACTATAATAACCGTTTAAAAATCTCATTAATATTGAAAACAACTGATCTGTTCTGTCATTTGAAACATCTTAAGAAATTGTTCCATTTGCCCAAGTTTGCTGATATCTGTTACAACTTAATGCTCTCTTCCCCTGCCAAAAAACAAATGATTACTATACTACAGCTTTGCTAATAATCTAAATTTATTTTTATTGATTACATTTCTATGCCACCCATGTTACTGATACAATGACTCTGGGCAGCTTACAATATAATAAAAAGTTAAATGGTGCTAAAATACCATTTAAATTTAAGAAATTGAGTAGAGAAGTTAAAAAACCAAAATGATGGGAGGCCTTGGAGTGCGTATCAGTCACTCCTAGTTTAATAGGGCCCTGTTGAGGCGCCAGGCCAAGCAGCATAGGCAAGTTCTTAGGCTCTTCCAGAAGGCCAGTTGTTTGGGGGTGCACTTCACCTACCCCAGAAGAATATTCCAGAGTGTAGGAGGGGCCACAACAGAAAAGACTCTTCTCCTGGACCTGCCAGCTGAAATTCTTTGGACAATAAGATCCAAACTAGGCCCTTTCTGCTGGAACAGGTAGAGCAAGTTAGTCCCATCAGGGTCAGACAGTTACTCAGATATCTTGGACCCATGCCATAAAGGGCTTTAAAGGTAATGACCAACACTCTGGATTGGATCTGAAAGCAAACTGGCAATCAGAGCAGTTTGTATAACAGCAGAGTCACATGTGCCACCCAAGGGGCCTACAGAACAGTCCCCTCTGCTTTGTACTGCACCAGTTTTAACTCCAGAGTACTTCAAGTGTATTCAGAGATGACCAGGGTATGAGTGACTGTGACATGAGCCTCACAAGTCAGGAAATATCATATCTGGTACACAACATGAAGTTGTGAAAAGGCTCTCCTAGCCATGGCTGCTATTTGCTGTTCAAGCAGAAGTCACAAACCTAGGAGAATCCATAAATTGCCCACTGTCTGGGTAGTGCAACCCCATCCAGATTTATCCAGATAATCCCAGATCCAGAAAGCCCTTGAATCCATAGCCACTCTTGATTATCAGGGTTCAGCTTGTTGTCCCCCATCTCCTACAGCCTCCAGACACTGCAAGACGACAATTACAGCATTATTTGTATCACTGGGGATGGAGATTTAAAGTTGGGTATTATCAGCATATTGATGATACCTCATTCTATGATATTAGATTATCTCACCCAGCAGTTTTATGTATATGTCAAAAGGGAGCACCAAGCCGTGCAACATGCCACAAAGGAATGGCTGTGGGCTTGACCTCTCACTTCCTGATTGGGACCGGACTTGAAGAAAGGAGCTGAATCAGCATAAAATTGCACCGTCCAGTCCCAGTTCTCACAAATGGCCCAAAGGGAAACAATGGTCAATGGAATCAAAAGCTGCTGAGAGGTCACGAAAGCAAAGATGGATGCAGTACCCCCATTCTGTTTTCACCATACATCATCTACAAGTGGGACCAATGCTCTCTGTCCCATAACCAAGTCTGAAATCCGACTGAAAGGGATCCAGATAATCTGTGTCATCCAGAATACTCTGAAGCTGAGGCACAACCACTTTTTCCACCATCTTCCCTTAAAAGGGGAACTGGGAAACTGGACAGAAATTGTCCAGATAGGTGGGGTCCAATAAAATTTTCTTGAGGGACAGACCAAGGTTTCCATAAACAATCCCAGAAATATCCCTCTCCTGAAGGGATGCATTTATTACTGCCTGGATCCACCTGTGGGTTATCTTCTTGAAGGCCTTTACCAACCAGGTGAACCAAAAATCTAATAAACCTGCAATTGCACTAACAATACTGAGGACCCTGTTCAATTCCTCAGGTCAAATTGCTCCCAGAGCATCTCCAAAGGACCTGTTCCACACTTGGGATTCCAACTGGAAACAAATTTGAGCAATTTTATCTGTCAAATGCTTGACAAATTCCTCCACTCAGCCTCATAAGTGTTCATCTGAGTCCTCCTTAGTGTTCATCTGAGTCTTCCTTCCCAAGGACGGACCAAGTCACCTTACATCGTGCTGCCAGGTGGCAGTCTGCAAACATAGTGAGAGCTGAGAAATAGTGGTTTTCACTGTTCTTACCATCACGAAGTAGGTTTTTATAGCAGTTCTGATCCAAGGTACTTCAGATTTGTTGTCTTCTTTCAGCAGCGCTCTAGCTGTCTCTGGATTTTTCATCAAGGTTAGAACTTTCCTAGCCCCCATTACCTATTGACTGCCACGTTTCCATTTTAGGAAACTAATTATAGTAACACGTGTTATTGCACTAATTTCATTGATTTGTAGTAATTAGTTTTACCTTGATTATTGTATTTTGATTTTAAATGTTATGTGCCCAAATAAATAAATAAAATCTGGAAGCCTGCTAAGAGTGAAATGATTAGATGTGGTACATAGGACCTCTTTACCTACATAATCACAATTATTCTCAACAAAAATACTACAAAGTATATTAGCAACAATATTAATATTATCTCCATGTTTCAAGGAATAATTACTATTTCAGGGCTACACAGTTCATCTACGGCTCACAAAAGCTACAAATCTTATGTAAACATTAGCAGCTTTGGAAGCCTGCAGCTTCCTAGAGGTTTATTATATAAAGAGGTAGAAAGAGCTTTTAACTCATTGTATAATAATCCTGATGGGAGATGGCTAAAAGAACATAAGAATCCCAGATATGTAAAATATTTAATTGAAATTCACATATTATCAAGATTTCTTTCCATGATGCTCAGAAAATATTTTAATAAATACTATTTAGCTCAGAAACCAAGAGATTTGTGCTTTCCAGTTCCATATTCTGTTTACATTATAGTTTCTGCTTAGTTTAACAGCTGCTAAAAGGTACATTAATTGTACAAAACTGCAGAAAGCACATGATGTTGTTTACAAGAATGTCAATGTTACAAAACACTGTTCAACATGTTAAATTTAATTATAGAAAGCTAAAGTTGTCTGGATAACAGACAAGGATACCATACTAGTTTTCGTTCTTTCTCCTCACCAGAGATATGGGACTGCCATCCAGAGTCTTCAAAGAATAGTTCCTACATTTTCTGGATTAATAAAAATGACACTATCTAGCTTTCTAGTTTTAGTTTGGCTTAGTGATGATCAATTTCCACATTTTGTGGATAATGCATGCATTTATTGCAACTTTGAATCTAACATTTTTTTATAAAAAAACAGATCTTTATTGCCATGAGGCCATAATTTACATCTTTACCTTTCTCCAAAAAGATAATATAATCTTTTATATACTAAAATTCTCCAGCTAACCTGGATTTTCATACAGATAATTTTTAAAATGTAATAAATTTACAACTTCATTGCTTTGTGTTGTTCTGACTAAAGAAAGTACACTTCATGATATCTCAAAGAATGTCCAGGGGCTAAGAATCTCTTATATCCTCAATTCTATGAAGTTAAAGTGAGGTGGTTTTCTGTTGTCATACTCTCCTTATTGGCACAAAAGATGTTATCTCATTCCAACTCGTTAAATCAAAAATATTTAATGATTGTTATTGACTGACTTTTCTTGGCTGCTATATTATGTATAATTTTGTTACATGGTTTTTATCTTGCTTTTAAATATTTTTAGGTGACCATAGTCATGTATTTGAGATGGGTGGCCCTACAAATTGAAATGAATTGAGTTAAAGAATAAGGATAGCTAATTTCAAAATCTATTTCCACAAAGTTCAAGAACTGAAGATGTAGCTCATAGTCAGGTGTCTCTGGGACAGGTGACTGGGAGGCAAATATTAAAGCTTGTATAATAACTTCATCGCACAAATGCCATGATTTATATTGGAGGTGACTACACAGTGGTGTTATTTTTTAATAATTTTATTAAAAACTTTAATTACAATAGTAAAAACAATACAAACTAAAAAGAAAAAAATAAAAGTTGGAAGAAAACAATAAAAGGTGTTATTTGTCCAATGATAACACTGCGCACGTTTTTTTAGTGTCACTGAGTTTGCTGAGGATGCCACTGATTTATATTCAGATTTTCTGCATATATTCACATACATACATACATACATATTCATTCTACAACTCCCCCTTCCCAATAAAAGAGCATGATAGAACTGGATTAAATAGCATGGGAGATAAGCTGCTAATTAAACCCACCTAGAGAATGTCATGCTGACAAAGACTAATCTTCAGGAAGATAATCTACTTCTTTAACATTGTATTTCAGAAAAAGTAATCTTTCAAGTAATATAAGGTAATAATACCCATGAAAACCATTTCTTCTTCCATGTTTCCCTGAAAATACAACCTACCCCAAAAGTAAGCCCTAGCTTGATTTTTACACATGCGCCCAATATCAACCCTATCTGCAAAATAAGCCTAATAAGCCACTCTGGGGCACACAGGGTGGGGCAAGGCACACCCTGGAGTAGGCGGGGTCTTAACTAAGCTTATTTTACGGGGTAGGGCTTAAATTTGCATAAAAATCAAGCTATGGTGGGTATGTTGGGTGGAGCTGCCCTATTTACCAGGCCTCGCACATCCTGACATCTGCCTCGCCTTGCAGGCCCACTTCTTCTGCAGCTGCTTGCTGCTGCTTATGTGTGTCACCCCTGGCCTCCATTTTGCCATCAGAGGCCTTCATGAGAGGCCTCTGCAGCTGATAAAAGAACTCCAGATCAATCCGGAGCTCTGTTATCGCTGTAGAGAGCTTTCCAGAAGGCCTCTGATGACCAAAAGGAAGCGAGGGAGCACCGCATCCATCAATCCAGAGCCCATTTCTCAGCTGCAGAGGCCTTTCCTGAAAGCCTCTAATGGCAAGCCAAAGGTGGGGGGCAATGCGCAGCTGCAGAACAAGTGGGCGAGAAGCTTGGCAGGGCTGTCGGTACCGCTGCTGCGAGGTGAGTCAATAATTAGATATACCCAAAATTAAAATCTGGTGCCCTTTTTTGGTGGCAAGAAAATGTAAGTCCAGGTCGTATTTTCAGGGGAACCCAGTTTAAAAAAGATAACTATGACATATTTGACATTTGAAATGTGCTGTCCCTGACAAATACAGTAATATTAAAGAAAGCCAAATTTTTTTTCCAATAGAAGTCAAGAGCAAGGAAACCTTTTCTTTACAGGAATTTCTTTTCTAAATGGGTGAAGGGTAAGGAAAGCAGAAAAAGATATTGCCTCTCAGAGAGATTGAGGAGGGAATCCAAGAGATCAAGTCTTTCATCAATTGAATGAAAAACTTACCTGGAATTCAACAAAAAGATAAAGAAACTCAGGCAAAAAAAAGCCCCCTTAATGTTCTATTCATACAATCAGTTTCAATTATCTTTAACTCAGCAAATGAACCAAAATAAAGTCTGCAGAAGTAGTTACTGCAAAGGAAAAATTACTCAATAGACTGGGAATTACTCAATAGACTCAATAGACTGAGAGATGGGGAAACACTGCTATTAATAATGGGAAAGGTCACAGCTTATAGCGAAAGCAGCCCAGGACACTTCGTTGACTGAGCCAGAGCAACCAAGAGCAGAACCTCCCATCGGTATGCACAATACTGGGTGTTAGGTAAGTTATTTTGACTGATATGGCTACTTAAAAGTGCCTTCACCAGGAGCCAACATAGAACAATGATGTTAAATAACAATCTATCACTCTTTTCACACACAAAATCAAATGCACAAGACAGCTGCCTCGTTCTGCTTAATCACAGAATAAATGGCAAAAGTCTCCTGAAGTAGGCTTGGAAATATCACCTTCCAGGCTTACATTACATCTAGACTCCTCAGAGATTCTTAGAAACAACATTTTGAAGACAAGAAATAGCTGTTCAACTAGCAACAGATAATTATTCTGTTGTCACATGGCCAGTGCAGGGTTGACTTTAAATTCCTTTCTTGTTTGTTCATTCTTACAATGGTTGATTGGTTGTTACTTGTTGAAATTCACAATATAAACAAATACTGTTCCATGCCCATCAGACTCAAGAGCTGAAGAAACAGGTTGGCCTTCTGCCCTCTTTGCCCTGCCAAGTCAGACAGGAGCTCATATATCTTGGCAAGCGTCCACTAGTATTTAGGATATGTTGCCTTGAGGAAATTAAGAGTGAGAGTTCCATATGGGGGTCAAACATGTTCTATAACAAATATTTAATATTTATAGAGCAATTTACAAAAGTTTCCTTCTTCAAGTTAAATTCTACTTCATGGATACTTCCATGTAGTAGTATTGGCAATAACACAGCAATGGTTTGTCACTGCCTTCTTCTGGAACGTTGCAACCTTTCTGCCATTCAAATACTAACCAGGCCCAAATCTGCATAGATTTTCAACAGTTCAATTGTTGGCTTTTAGAAAATTAGTTACAGTACAACATGTTTCAATGCCACAGGGAGGGTGGGACATACATCCTGGAACACAAAACCAAAATATAACTTTTGCTGTGAATACCCTCCTACCCCAATAATTCTTGGTCTCATTGGAGGCAAAAGAGAAAAAACAAACACAGGACTCTAGCCATTCTATGCATCAGTCGAAATTGGTGACAATTATGCCAAGAAACTAGTACTAGAGATACTCATTCATGCACATGGAACCTTTGAGATCATCATCAGTGCTTCCATTTGACCCATTCAAACAGAAGAATGTTTTCTACACAAAACTTTCACAAGTTCGAGCCATTTATCAATGAATTCAAAATATAGCCACGATTGAAGCAAGAAATTATATACAGTACTATACAGCAAATATGAATGAGTGTAATTATTACACAGCTGGATAAGCAAAAGCATCTGAAAACAAGGAGCCATATTGCTCATACAAATGTACCTCTATAAACATGTATCAGTATCAAGTGGGCACCCTCATTATTTCTGATTGCTCTGGGTTTTTTTTTATATTGCAACATTTTGCATATCTAATTTCCAAAAACTCAGTACTGTTAACTGCAAAATACAAACTGGATATATTTCTATCACTTGAATCACTTGAAATTGAGAAGGGGGTGGAGGGAAAAGATGCAAAAACCAAGACCTTAAAATATTAGGTGTCTTCCTCCTGCATGGGACTCTCCTCTACTTCTTCAGTAGGTTTTTAATTTTAAAAGAATCAATGGCAGGTTTACAAAAAGTTAGTTCTTTGAAGCACAACATACTTTAAAACCAAATCTTGACATATTGCAGATAATCCTTTCTAGATTTATAGTTCAAGGAAGCTTCTCAGTAATAGAATCTTAAATAGGAGATCAATTATTTGTGTGTGTGTGTGTGTGTGTGTGTGTGTGTGTGTGTGTGTGAGAGAGAGAGAGAGAGAGAGAGAGAGATGATAATCATGGTTCTAAGCTCTAATGGTATCAGGAAGAGCTTGGCTAAGCTGTTTGGACATGCATTTGATCCTATTTAACATTTATATTTCATTTCAGGGGTGAAGGAGATAGAGAAAGGGGATTCAGACTGCAGAGCAGGAAAAAGTACACTCTTTGCTTAAAAGCTATAAAGGATAAAATGCAAGAAGCTGGATTCAGATCCAGTTCCCTTTTATATGCAAAAGCAAACATTCAGCAAGAAGAAAAGGGCCTGCAGTCAATCTACAGTGCTGTGCTGATTTCATGAGTCCAACCCTTAAGTGAGACTTAGGAGCTGTGCAATTCAACCGTTAGTAGTACATTTAGACAGAAGCTAGTCTTAGCGATCAGGGTGATGCTTCTCGGTACTTGGAACATATTAGTTTTGCAGAACACAGCTCGATTTTCAACAGTATCTAGTACAAGGAGCTTTCCCAATTTCTCCCAGATAGGGAGGGTTTCAAAAGCAACAATTTGAACATATTCCTGGGAAACAGGTATCTTGACTTTTTTTTTAAAGGGGGGGGGGGAGTTTACAACCATGAGCATTGATACAAGGCTTTGTATTCCAGGCTGTCGGAAAATAGGCCGGGGACAAGTTGATTTTCAAAGAAACAGGCCTGATTTCTTCGCCTTCAGACCTGCTCTCCTTTCTTTTAAGTCTCCCAGCGAGTGGGGGTGCCAGGGGAAATAGCACCCCGACTGTAAAGGATGCCCACCGGCTTCTTAGCTACCGCTAAGTTCAGCTAAGAGAGAGATGCACTTTCTTGAGAGATCTTTTTTTTTTTTAAACACGTGTATTTTCTTCTTCTTACCTTCAGCTGGAAAGGCTGAATCTCATTCAAACTTTGATTCCTGAGCTTCTTCGTGAGGATCTTGAGCATGGTACAAATCCAAGGAGCCAGGGGAAGAGTTAAGCCCGCACTCGCATCTAAAGAGCGTACCGTCGGCGCCGAGCAACTGCAGGTACACCCAACTTGTGGCTCGAGTGGCATATGATCTACCGAGAAATACGACCGTGAGCCTTTCTTCTTCTTTTTTCTTTTTTTTTCTGCACCCCTAAAACATCCCGGATCTGGTTGCTAACGCACAACTTCCTCCCCCCCCTCCCCCGCCCGTCTGCTCCGTCGAAAGAACTACTGGGGTTTGGTTTTTGTTTTGTTTTGGTTGGTTTTTTTTAGAGGGCGAATGTCTTGCTTTTCCGAGCTGCAGCGAAGGACGCCAAGGTAGAAACTCCGACAGCAGCTAGCAGGGTTTCTATTGCAAGAGGCAGAAGGACATTGGATGCCGAAAGAGTTAAACAGGAGATGGGAAAGCTTTCGAAACTAAGGCCCGGAGCTCTGCTCATGCTCTAATGATATGCCTTTTCTCTTCCTTTCCTGCACATTGCCGGTCGCTCCCACGCGCTCTTCTTCCCGTCTCCTTTCTTTTTTCCACGCTCTCCTCTAGCGCGCACGGCCGTCTCTCTTTCTCTCTCTCTCCTCGGGGTTCTTGCTATATGAAACTTGTAACAAACAGGACCCGGAGACCAGGCGCCGCCGATTGGACAGCCAAGGCGGACTATGTCAATTTCAGGGGGCCGGGTTTCCATTTAAAGGGAAACCAAAAGAAGAACCGAGCAGGTACCGCCGTTTCCTCTCTCCTCACGAGTAGGTTGCCGCCGATCCGGAGGGGGAAGACCCAGATTGTCCTGCATCTCCTCGGCTTTTGAAAGCGTTTCTCTCCCCCTCCCCATACACACACATAACACCCCCTTGGAAGTTAAGGTGTTGGCAGCGAAAGAACCAGCCAGCGATGCAGAATAGAAACCTTACAGGGTTTCCTCCTTCCTTCTGAACGATCTCGGGTTTCTCTCTTTACGAGTACAAATGTGGTGCATCGTTTAGCATTTTTTTAAAATAAAGATTTTAATCATCCTCTTTGCTTTATATCCTGCAATTGAGGATATAAACCCCCTCATTTCTCAGTTGTATTAATTCATAATAACGTATTTAAAATATGTTTATTTAAAAAGGGGAGGATATTATTCCAGAAAGATAGAGACTTTATAGCTATATACACTTTAAAAGCATCATCATTTTGTTGGACTATAATTCCCAGAAATCCCAGTTGTTATGATGGTTCATCGTATAGTCAGCCAGATGTTTGGATTAGAGTTGCCGTTTATATCCACCTAATGAATCCTTCCGAAGGACTTAGAAAGGCAGATCTGGATTTCTGATGGTAGATTTCTGAAGCTCACCAAGGTGCCTACCGTCCCTGTCCTATTGTTTCTTTTATTTTTCTTTCATTTTTCTTATATGTACTCATTTCATGTATTCATAATTATGTATACACTTTTACTTATCTCGTAAACAATTGACAAATAAATAAAATAAATAAATAAATAAATACATTCACAAGCTGTTCCAAGTAAAGCTGCCTTTTGCAATTGACTGATGATGAATATGTCAATGCTGATCAAGTTTAAGTGGTGCTCCAATTATTTTGGGATTGCACGCAAAGCTCCTATTACTATTGGTATTACCTTTGCTTTCTTTTGCCACAGGCATTCTATTTCTATCTCCAAGTCTTTGTATTTTGATAACTTCTCCAATTCTTGCTCTTTTATTCTGCTCTCTCAGGGTACTGCCATGTCTGCTAGCCAGACATTTTTGTTTCTTTC
Source organism: Pseudonaja textilis (assembly GCF_049901715.1). Taxonomy (NCBI): domain Eukaryota; kingdom Metazoa; phylum Chordata; class Lepidosauria; order Squamata; family Elapidae; genus Pseudonaja; species Pseudonaja textilis. The sequence goes on along the minus strand of NC_141990.1, from coordinate 55,760,797 downwards.
TTATCGATATTTGTTACGTCTGGGATGTTATGTGGCAGGTGCCTGTATGTTTGAATTCTAAAGTCCCAGAACACTTCAGCTTCTTCATTTTCAATTACTTTCTGTATTTATGATCCCACCAGTTCTTGTTTGCAGGCAAATGCTATTTCTTGCAGATCTTCCAATGCACCATTGTTGACATTTTGTTGTGCCATTGTTTGTAACTACGTAGTACGTGATGTTCTTGAGCAGCTAACTAGGTGGTCCACTCTTTCTTCAGTTTCTTTGCAGAGCTGGCACCTGCTGTTTGTTGCTGTCTTCGCAATTATGGCATTGTACGCATTTGTTCTTGGTGGCTTGTGTTGTGCAGCCAGAATTAGTCTCTTTATCTCTTTCTTCAACTTTCCTACTCTCAGCCATTGCCAGGTTCATTATCATCTGTTTTGTCTGCTATTTATGTTCTGGCCATGCAATACTTTGTCTTCCCATGCCTCTTTATCAGTTTTTATGTGGTCTTTCATGTAGGGTCAGTTTGATCTCTCTGGTGCTCAGTAAACCTTCCTGGTATACTAGCTCCAGTGCTTCTTCTTCACTGTCCTTCAGATATACTTCCAGTGCCCTTTTTTCTTCTTTAACCATCTGATGTACTTGCAACATTCCACACATGCTTATTTTCATTGGTAAGTAGAATCTTCCAATGTTGCTACGAAGATGAAGGGCATGATTCATTGTCATTAATTTCCTGGTCTTCCTATCCAGGCCTTTTAGTTCTGCTGAAGTCCAGTCCACTATTCCAGCTTGTATCTAATTACTGGAATTCCCCAGATATTTATTGCCTTGATGGTATTTCCTCCAGTGGGTTTGGCCTTTAAAATCTTCACTTCTATTTTCACTTTTAGCCTTTTTATTGACTTCAGTGTGTTTGATGTTGTCAGCCAGAAGGATGCCCAGATATATGTAGTAGTAGTCTTCATCTAGACTCTTGATGTTATTTCTACAGGGCATCTTGATTCGTTGCATTTTCACTATTTTTTCCCTGTTTGATGTTGAGCATGGCCCATTTGTCCAGTCCAAACTCCACTGCAATATCTTGGCTTTATCTAGACAGCATTGAGCAGCAATTGTATTTCAGATAATAATGTTTTTACACACAGTTGTTTTCAACTAGAAGTTGTTGGACTGCATCAGCTACCACACTTTTGCTTTAAAAAAAAAGCAATATGGAGTAAAGGAGGGTTTTATTCTTTTCCTACATAAAATACCTTGATTAGTTAATTGTGTGCCATCAAATTGGTATTGATTCCTAGTCACCATATACATTTTTCTTCCATGATCCTTAACTTTATCCTTCTAGCTGTGCATCCATTGCCACTGTACTTCAGACCATTCACATTACTGCTGGTTATCCTAATCTTTTCTTTCCAGTTGCCTTTTCCAATATTAGAGCTTTCCCCAAAGAGCTAGGTCTTTGCATAATGTGTCCAAAGTAGAAAGATTTGAGCCTGATATTTGTGCCTCCAGGGAGGCCTCTGGATTGATTTATTCAATGATCCAGTGTTTGTTTTCTCAACTGCTCTGCTACTCTAAGGCGTCTTCTCCAATACTGATGTTCGAAAATGTCTATACTCTTTCCATACTGATTCTTCAAAGTCTAACTTTCATTTCCATAGAGTGTTAGAAGGAATACCATAGACCACTATCCTGATCTTTATAGATATAGCATCTGATTATTTTTTCAATATCTTCATGTCTGCTCTGCCAAGTGTTAGTCTGCAGCATATTTCTTAACTACTTGTTCCTTTACTATTGATAGTTGAGCCTAAAAGGCACAAACTATCCAATACTTCAGTACATTCATTGTCAATTATAAGGCTTGTGCTTGTATTTGTTGTCATTCATGAGACTATATTTAATTTTAGTCCCATTTCTTCACTGTTCCCTTTTATTACTAGTGCTTGCAGATCCTGTGATATGTGGTTATCAGGACAGTGTCATTAACACAGCTCATGCTATTGGTATTTATTTCTCCAATTTTAAAACCACACTCATCTTCTTCCAATCCAGCTTCCCTTAATATATATTCAGCATATAGATTGGATAAATAAGGTGAGAGTATACAGCCTTGTCTCATCCTTTTTACCATAATTGTTTCTACATTCCTACTCTACTCACAGTGAAGGGATTGGTACAGGGGTGGGATCCTACAGGGTTAACTACCAGTTCAGTCATTTATGAGGTTCAGTGATTTACGATGTGCTTCCCTGCACGCTACCGGCATGCCTGTAAATTGTCATGTGCCTGTAAATTGTCATCAGCATACTGCGTGCCTTTCAAAAAGTCCTTTTTTCCTGCTTTTTTAACAGAAGCTGTGTCTCGCACGGCAGCTGAAGTTGAAAAAATCAGGAAATAAAGGTCGGGTAAGAGCCCAGGTGGGCAAAAACGTCAGCAGACATAGAACCAGTTCTATATCTGCTGTTCTTCAGAGCTACCGATTCTACAGAGGTGGACAGAACCGGTAGAAACCCACCCCTGGATTGGTAGAATGCTGCTCCCAATTATCCAGATGATGCATACATATGTTGCTGCAGTTGCAAATGTCCAACCTGAATAACTGGGTTATTCAGAAACCCAATATTGCTTAGTCATTCAGTAACCACCATCATTAGATAGGCCTGTCATGATCTAGTAGCAGCTATGTAGCCAGGAAAGAGTATATAGTACACTCACTCATTCATTCACACTCTCACCCTCTTAGTCACAGCCAAACACAGCAATAGGGGAGAGTCTTCCTTTACTAAAGAGAAACTCCAATCACACTTTTACATCTGAATAAAACCAAAGCAGTGGTATAGAGTAAGTTCACCATCTTGGTGGACATATAAAGGAGAAAGAGAGAGGGAGGGAGGGAGGGAGGGTGAGAGAGAGAGAGAGAGAGAGAGAGAGAGAGAGAAAGAAAGAAAGAAAGAAAGAAAGAAAGAAAGAAAGAAAGAAAGAAAGAAAGAAATCCACATGCATACATTAATTCAGAAGATTTTAAAGACTAATACACAACTAAAGCTAGAACATAATAAAATTATGTTGTAATCATAGAGTAAGAGTTTATTTTAAATTGCCAGAAAAAGCCACTTGAGTTACATAATTCTAAACTTTTGATTTAATGGTCTTAATCCGGAGCGGGTAAGTTAATAATATGTACAATAATTCCTTTATTTCAACACATAGCAAATCTTTCCCACAGAGACTAGGAGCTCTTCAATCGTGTCCTGATATCACCACCACTATCCTCTTCAGAATGTTTATGGAAAATGTTAATTTTCCATTCCTTTTTGTCTGGAAATGGTTAACCATTTTATGATACGGTTATTTGCAAGGGACTTTTTCACATACGTTGCCATATAACTTTTTGATAAGAATATAAACATTTTTAGTAGCTTTTTGCTTTACTGTTGATGTAAACCATCATCTGAAGTGTACATAATCATGTGAGACAAGTACAAGCTAAGAAACATCTAAATAGTCACCCCAGGATATCTTTCTAAAAATAAAGCTTTTTTGTTGCTGATGTTCTTGTGTGCAATAAATTAAAAAATCAAAATCTAAAAATGTTTTTGTCCTCAGTCACCCTCCTGTCACATGACCTGTAAGTCACAAACTGTGGGTCACAAACTCTGGGGGGAGAAATCTAAAGAGATTTATCCTTTTGCAATAAGATTGCAAGCTAATTAGGAGGAAATCTGCCTGTTTCTATAGGTCTCCAATTGCAATGATTCCCATTTTAATCCCATTACCCCGTCCTATAAAACCATACTGGGATCTACAGTCTAGTACCTAGGTAATATTTAAATGAAAAATGCCTGTTATTAAAAATAATGCATGATAAAGGAACTCTTGTTTTTTACAGGTGATATAAATCATTCAAAATAATTGGGTGGGGGCTGTGGGAGGGTTGGCTCTCAGTTTTACTTTCCACCTATCTAGAAGGACATCTAGCTGGATTACATTTACTTCTAAGGAAATGCACCAGAGGTGGTAGTCAGCAGGTTCTGACCAGTTTTGGAGAACTAGTAGCAGACATTTTGAGTAGTTCGGAGAACCAGCAAATACCACCTCTGACTGGAGATTTTACAGTATCCTTCCCCTCCACGCCCACCAAGTCATGCCCAAAGAACCGGTAGTAAAAAAATTGAATCCCACCACTGAAATGCACAAAAGGCTTTGCCCATTTTTGGTACATACAGGTAGTCCTTGATTTACAACAGTTCATTTAGTGACTGTTCAAAGTTACCACGGCATTGAAAAAAAGTGACTTATGACTATTTTTCACATTTGTGACTGATGCAGCACTTCCATGGTCATACGATCAAAATTCAGACACTTAGCAACTGACTCATACTTATGATAGTGGCGGTGTCCTGGGGGTCATGTGATCACTGTTTTAGAACCTTTCTGACATGCAAAGTCAATGGGAAAGCTAGATTCACTTAACAACCATGTTACTAATTTAACAACTGCAACAATTCACTTAACTGTGGCAAGAAAGGTTGTAAAATGAAGCAAAATTCGCTTAACAAATGTCTCGCTTGGCAACTGAAATCTTGGGCTCAATTGAGGTCGTACAGTAAGTCGAAGACTATATAATAAATAGTAGGCAGGAGCAGATTTTTTTTAAAAAAAGCAGTTTGATTTAATTCAATTAGTATTTAAAATTCATGACAACAAAATTAAGTTCATTAGATACTGCTAATATTTTCTTACCATGTCATCAATAATTTATAATTTGGTGGCAGTGTTTAAAGAGGTTCTGTAAACAGATGGACAACATCAAATTCCGAATGATGAGATGAACTTCTCTGTTACTACAGCTATATCAGGTACTAACCAAATAATGCAGGATCAGTGTCTGCCTGCTAGTAGCATAAAACTAATAGGCTGGTCAGGCTTGTCTAGTTTAGAGCAACCACTGACCTGGTCATGGAAAACTGGATCAGGAGCAGGATCAAAGGAGTGTTATCGGATGATAAGATTGCTGGACATTAAGCCCTAGGAAAAATAAATAACCTGGACATAGTTTATTTGCAAAAAAAAAAAGATAATGACTAAAGGGGAATATGATTAGGGTGATTGTGCATATATAAAGCTGTCGTGTGCAGGACTGAGCAGACCTGTTTTCTGATTAAACTGAAAGCACTTTTTTAAAAGGAGATTCAGCTTGAATTCTAAGAGGAATTTCTTACAGAAATAGTTGTGTGGGGGATGGAAGACTTGTTTCCTTGAGAATTTCAAACAGGCTGTTTATGGTTTAGAGATTCCCAAATGAGCAAGTAATTGGATCAGATAACCTAGGAGCTCCAGTTCATGAGACAAGATTTGAATTATTGTTTTTTTTTTAAATCAGATAAAAAAAAGCCTACTCATTTCCTTTTCCTAATGTTTAAATATTCCTCACAATCTGTCATGGGTCCCATCTTGTTTGTTTATAGGCCATTTGTTTTATATAATAACATATCTCTCTATATCTATCTATCTATCTATCTATCTATCTATCTATCTATCTATCTATCTATCTATCTATCTACACACACACACACACACACACACACACACACAAAAAGAAACAAAAGTAATATAAGAATAGCATCAGAAAAGTTTAACCATGCTATCATGGTTTTTTTTTTTTACTGGCTAGCAAAAGACTGCAGGATCAGGGCAAGCCGAATTTCTGGGGGATGATGTCTCAGAGGCGTCTCTTCTTGGAGGTCAATATATACTTTCACAGAACCTGAAGCATGCTTCTCTAACCAGATGTACCAGGAGACACCACCACAGAGGCAGTCCCATAATTAATCTTGAATCATTCAAGGAATTATGAAGTTGCCTAGATCCATTGGTAAGATTCAAAAAAAAATTACTACCAGTTATGTGGGCATGGCTTGGTGGGCGTGTCAGGGGAAGGATACTGCAAAATCCCCATTCCCTCCCCACTCCTGGGGGAAGGTTACTGCAAAATTTCATTCCCTCCCCACCCCACTAACTTGCTTTCCAGCTCCGTTCTCTTGTCCAGGGCAACAAAAGAAGACCCAACTGATCAGCTGGGACTCGGGAGGCAGAGAATAGATGGGGGTGGGGCCAGTCAGAGGTGGTATTTGCCAGTTCTCTGAACTACTCAAAATTTCTGCTACCGGTTCTCCAGAACTGGTCAGAGCCTGCTGAATACCACCTCTGCCTAGATCCAATTACAAGCAGAATATGAGCTGTATTACTTTTCAATAAATAAATAAATAAATACATACATGCCGTTATGAATGGAGAAATGTAGAGATATGTAGGTGAATAAATAAATGAAATTCAGCTGCCAAATATACATGTATGTGAATGAGATCTAATGATTTTGGTCTACTTTCTTTTTTTAAAAAATGGCAACTCCTTTGTCTTTAAAATTAGCCTAAATTTATTAAGCCTTCCTTCTCAACCAAGTATCCTGCAGATGAGTTGGAGTACAACTCCCTTCAATTTCCCATGGACACCAAACAAAGGAGAAACATTCAAGCAACATAATGGCAGTATTTGTTTGTTGCAGACTAAGATCTGAGTTGTACAGAATATTAAACCATAATGCAATTGAATTTTCAGTTGTGAAGTCCTCTTTATGCAAAATTATGGAGAGGGGCAGTTATGGCAAGGTGTCCTATCTTGCTGTTGCTACCTTTTTCCTGATTTGATCAACTACAATCAATACCATTCTCCGTAGAAATCAAAGGGACATTCAGATTTCTCCTCCCACTTCCTTTCTTCACATATAGGTTTTACACAGAGGGAGAGTGATGGTTTGATAGAGCTAATACTGGTCTATCCGTATAAGTATATGATTGGAGAACATACAGGACAGCAATATATGTGAAAGGGATCTCCGTGTTTTATGGATCAAAAGCTGAACATGTGTCAACAGTGGGACACTTTTTTTTTTAAAGGAACAAATAGAATTTGAATGTCAAGTTTAGTGTCAAGATCAAGAGAAATAATTATATAATGATTTCCACAGAACTCTTTTATGCACTGTTAATTTTATGAACTTTGTCACTCAAACTGGTTCAACTGGGCTGTGCCGCCATGAATCTCAGTTTCTCTTCCTATTTGTGTTCCGGGTAAAAATAAAACCAAGAGCAGTGGAAATACTCTATCTGCAGTCACTCATGCCTTCTGTCATTATGGCAAGAGGCCAGAAATGGCAGCTTATAATAAATTAACAGAGTCTGGTTTTGAACACCCCATTAAACCATGATTCAGGCAAATTAACCTAAACACTGGTTTTATTTAACCACAATTTAATTTATTGTCCAAATTTGATTACATTAGGTAAAACTACAAAATAATTTAGCATTGTGGTAAGATATAAGGCATAGTTTATAAATCACAACCATTGCGGTCACCCAGGACACTAAATCAAAATCAAACAAAGGGCATTGTGATTTAGTGCAATATGTATGTATAAAGCCAACAAAAACTAAAAGGAAGCGGGGAACGGTTGACTTAATACAGACTGCTTAAAACCAGGCTGTTTTCCAAGGCCCTAAAAAACTCCATGGAGTCAGGCAGCCTTGAAAAATTGAAATAAATAAATAAAAGAATGTCACATCAGAAATGACTAATTTGTTTAAATGATCACAGTTTCAATTATATAATTAGGAGAAAGCAGGATACTGACTTTAAAGGACTATCAGTGCTGAGATCTCTCCTTAAAGACAGCCTTTATTTAAAGAGCAGTAAGCTAAACACTTTGATCTGGTGACTGGCCATGTATTTTTAATTGCAAAAATAGAGGAATTTATTTTATTTTATTTTAATTTATTTTAATTTGTCAATCTCTTACAAGATAATAGGTGTAAGTATATACATAGTTATGAATACACGAAATAGGTGCATATAAGAAAAATAAAAGAAACAATAGGACAGGGACGGTAGGCATGTTGGTGCACTTATGCATGCCCCCTACAGACCTTTTAGGAAAGACTTGAGGTCAATAGTAGACAGCCTAAGGTTAAAGTTTTTGGGGTTTGGAGAAGAATGCCTTGTCATTAACTTATTTGGGGATGTTTTTCAACTTCCCAGTCTATCCTATGGCTTTAGTTTTCCTTGCAACCTCTCATCCAAGTACTAACTACCGTGTTTCTCACAAAATAAGGTCGGGCCTTTTTTTTTTTTTTTTTTGACCCCCAAAAAAACGGCTAGGCCGTCTTTTCAGGGGTGACTTAATTCCCCCCCTTTGCATCCCCAAGCGGGCAGGTGGCGACGGCTTGGATGTTGACCTCGGCATTGGTGGGGCATTTGGTATCTGGAGGCCTTCCGGCACTGTTGCTTTCCTTTCTCCCCGTGCCGCCGCGGTGTTTGGAGCATCGCTGTGGCATTTGGCGTAGCCACATGGTGTTTGGCGCAGCCACGCAGGGCTGCCCAGGGCTCCTCCCTGCAACCGGAGCCCAGCTGACACACTCGGCTTCAGGCGCTCCTGTCTCCGCCTTCCCAGGCATTGTTCGAAGGCAAAGCCCATTCTTTTAAAAATGACGCCCTACTACAACAAAGGCTCCCCTGCCCAAGGGGGCAGCCCAACCCCATGTGTGGAGGTGAATCTCCCGGAGCCGCAGCACAGGATTGGCCCACTCCAGGAGAAGTGCCCAGCTGCCATCCCTGCCTGGTGCCGAGCAGAGTGCGAAGAGCTTCAACTGGGGCACCCAGCGCAGCTGATAGGCGGGCCCTCCCGCCTGGCGGTGGAGCTCTGGCCAAGGCAGAGAGTGCCTCCCCGCTGGCCCCTCCGCTCATCCCACCAGGGCCACGCCAGAGCCGGGCAGGCTGGGCAGAGCTGGGAAAGTGAGCCGCGGGTGCCTGCCTGCCTGCCAAGCGAAAGAGCCAGGCCGACCCGAGCTTGGCTTCCCAAGTCCCTCCAGCCCGACCCCAAAGGGGCCACCAGGAGAGGCTGCCCGAGGCAATGATAGCACCCACCCATCTGCAGACAGGAAGGCGAGTCGACGGCCTGCGCCATGTCCTCCTCCAAGCTGAGCCCCGCCGAGTGAGCACCTCTGCCCGATGCGTGTGCTGCTGCAGCGTTTGGAGCTGCCAGCGCATTTGGAGATGCGTGGGGATGGGGACGGGCTTGGCGAGGGGTGGAAAGGACGGGCCGTCACCTTGCCTCCCTGTCTGTGGACGGGTGGGCACTATTACTGCCTCGGGCGGCCTCTCCCAGTGGCCCTTTTGGGGTTGGGCTGGAGAAACTTGGGAAGCCAAGCCCAGGTCGCCCCGGCTCTTTTGCTTGGCAGGCAGGCGTGAACCCATGGCTTGCTTTTCTGGCTCTGCCCAGCCTGCCTGGCTCCGGCGCGGCCCTGGAAGGATGAGCGGAGGGACCAGTGGGGAAGTACTTGCTGCCTTGGCCAGAGCTCCACTGCTGGGCAGGAGGGCCCACCTGTCACCTGCGCTGGGCGCCCCAGGCGAAGCTCTTCGTGCTCTGCCCGATGCCAGGCAGGGATGGCGGCTGGGTGCTTCTTCCAGGGTGGGCCGATCCTGCGCTGCAGCCCTGGGAGATTTGCCTCCCCACGTGGGGTTGGGCTGCCCTCTCAGGCAGGGGAGGCTTTGTCATAGTAGGGCGTCATTTTTAAAAGAATGGGCTTTGCCTTCGAATGGGAAGGTGGCGACAGGAGCGTCTGAAGCCGAGTGTTTCCGCCAGGCTCCAGTTGCAGGGAGGAGCCCTGGCCAGCCCCGCGTGGCTGTCCCAAACACTGCGTGGCTGTGCCAAATGCCGCATTGCTCTAAACGCCATGGCGGCACAGGGAGAAGGGAAAGCAATGGTGGCAGAAGGTCTCCTGATACGAAGTGCTCCACCAACGCCGAGGTCAGCACAGGCAGCACCATATCCAGGTGTGCAGCAAAAGTATTTGGTGACAGTAGGGAGGTTGGTGACAAGGCATGGCTGCCCGCGGAGCCCTCCTAACAGCAAGCCCCCTGCCATTTCCCCCCATTTCACATGTTTAATATAGGCCTTAATTTGGGGGGAGGGGCTTAATTTCATTTTATGCCTATAAAACATGCTGGGACTTCCTATTGGGAGAGGCCGTATTGTTGGAGAAACACGGTAGGTCTGACCCTTCTTTGCTTTTTCCATGAACAGAAATCTCTGCATTGAAAATGGTCTTTGGAAGGAGCATAAGAAACAGCAGGAACTCAAAAGTGAAAAGATGCCCAGCTGACACAATCCCTGGGACTGATGGCTAATGTCTCCACTGACTTCCTGGCATTCTTGGTCCTTCTGCTTGTCTTTCTCCTTCTCTATCATATCTGGTGACAACAGGAGTCATAGACCAGCAGGGTTGGGGAGTATCAGACAGAAAAACGACAAATTAATGCATTGCTCAAGTGAGGAATCTGATGGGTCCTGCTCATCTTAGCAACATCACTTGCCTGGGAACCTTCAGATCCCTGGAATGTCATTTATGGGCTTGAGTTGAATTCAGACTCCAGATGCCCTGAATTTCTAACAATGGTGTTGGCTTGAATTTACAGAATCAATACTCTTTCTGGCTTAACAGAAAGTGCTTAACACCACTTCACCAACTACAAAGTGAGACAAGGTTTGATTGACTAATCCTTTGGGTAAATCTTGCACATCCTGACTAGCAATAGGCTGACTGGGCACAAGAATGACTGAGACAAATTTTCTCCAGTCTGGTATCCTTCAAATTGATTGGATTGCTACCTCCACTATCCTTACTTAGTTTGCCAAAGGTCATAATCAAAGCTCTGCCATCTGCCCAATTCGTTCCAAGGATGCTCATTGACTCTACAGGCTGCCTGCCCCCATCTGTGCCTTCTCCAGTCCCCTCCTGCTTCCTACCTACTCAAGCAAATAAACCAGGCAGCCAGCAGGCTGTTGGTTTCTACTTTCTACCATCTGCTTTGTAAAGCCTATGTCACCACCTTTCCACCTCCTCCAGTCCCTGGCAGTGATCAACATGACATGTGGCAACAGTTTCTTATAGTCTGCACATGGAAAAAAGGGGGTTCCCACAGGGGTCAAAGCCAGCATGCAATGAAAAATATAAATTAAATTGGTGGGGAGATCATAAGAGCAAACCAGCTCTCATCTTTTCCATCTGGGAGCAGTTGCCAAGGGAGGGGTGTGGAAAAAGAAAATATTTGAACTGGTTTGTTTTTCCTGACTAGTTCACATCACGGCATGCTGTTCTTTGTGGTAGCAATTGGCTTTAGCTATGATAAGACTCGTTTTAAGAAGTCCCTAATTATTACATTCCTTCCTCAACCAACACATTCAGGAACAGGCTGTAACATTTAGTCTTTGGCAAAAACATTTGAAGGCACCCTGAAAGCCCTACTCTAAGATTTGGTGGGGGCTGGATAAGGCCCTGAGGATCTTGGGTTGTGCATTTTGAAAGGATTCAGCCATACTGATCATCTGCTCAAACTGTTCAGATGCTGATTCTTCAGATCAGCACTGGAACATCTCTTCTACAAATAGAACTTAAGAGTTAGCTGGAGGAAGAAAACTCCTTTTATTCCTTTTATGTTGGAACCCTCTCCTGCCAAGTAATTCTATGGATTAAGCGCCCACATTTTTAAAAGATGAGCAAAGACTATCTGAATATTAGGACTGAATATTATTTTCTGCTTTCTGTAATGAGTAATGCTGAACAGCAGAAGGCAGCACAATACCCTGAAAGTCACCAATACCCTGAAAGTACAAAAGCCAAAGGAAGTGTCACAAGAGGGCAGCAATGGTACATTAATGCTGTTAGTAGCTAGATTAGCTTCAGATGAAAATAAAATATGGTACTACCCGTACCTGGAATATATCGAATCTATTTATTATGATATATGGATCATCACTATCCCAGAGCTAGAAGCTACCCTAGATAATTTACTGAAGTGCCTCAGTTGGGTCAAACCTCAATCAGTGTTAAATATTGCATAACAGAGCATGGCAGTTAAGCTTGTTACAAACAAAGGATGTGGGGAGTGAGAAATACCCCAAAGTGCAGCTGCCTATGTTTTCCTCATGAAGCTTGCAAAAGGGAGAAGAGTTGCCTATATTATACACACATACACACACACAATCACACTTACTTTAATATAGCCATCTTTGAACAATTGACTTATATGTTGCTGAACTTAATCATAGCTGGAATTTGTCCTGTTCCCTGGGTTCGCTCATATTATGTATAAACAGAGTTGGTAAGGGCCAGTACATGGAGACTGAATCCCAACAGGACAAGACCTTGAGGGTGAGTTAGTGAGATGCTTTTGACTATGAGAATTGGGGGGACTCTGTCCTTTCTGAATACAGGTAGTCCTTGACTTATGACCACAATTGAGCCCAACATTTTTGTTGTTAAGTGAGACATTCGTTATGTGATTTTTGCCCCATTTCACAACTTTTCTTATCAGTTGTTAAGTGAAACACTGTAGTTGACAAGTTAGTAACCTTGTTGTTAAGTGAATCTGGCTTCCCCATTGACTTTGCTCATCAGAAGATCTCAAAAGGGGGAAATCACATGACCTTGGGACACAACAAAGGTCATAAATACGAACCCAGTTGCCAAGCATCTGAATTTTGATCACATGGTCATGGAGATGCTGCAAGGGTCATAACTATGAAAAGTGGTCATAAGTCACTTTTTTCAGTGCCGTTGTAACTTTGAACGGTCACTAAGTGACCTGCTGAAAATCGAGGACTACCTGTGCAACTGCATGCCTTCAGAAAGAACAGAATTTGAAAGTGTCCCTGGGGCCATCTTTGCTGTATGAAGCTCAAATAACTTCTGTGGCTAGGGGTGTCTAGCACCAGCTTTTGTGATCTATCAACTGCAATTTTCCTGAACAAGGCTGTCATGGCTATCATAACTATGATCAGTGGTGGGATTCAATTTGTTTTACTACCGGTTTTGTGGGCGTGACTTGGTGGGCGTGGCAGGGGAAGGATACTGTAAAATCTCCAGTCAGAGGTGGGATCTGCCAGTTCTCTGAACTACTCAAAATTTCTGCTACCGTTCTCCAGAACTGGTCAGAACCTGCTGAATACCACCTCTGGCAATGATGGTGAAAGCATTGCTATTACAGGTAGGTCTTGATTTAAACCAAACATTTAGCAACCATTCAGAGTTACAGTGACACTGAAAAAAGTGACCTATAATCAGAACTTGTATTTAAAATCATAGCAGCAGCCCCTGACTCACACGAGCAAAATCTTGGCAACGGACATGATGGTTGCAGGGATCATGTGATTGCCATTTGCAACCTTCCCAACAGGCTTCCAACAAAGCCAATGGGATAAACTGGATTCACTGAATGGCCACATGATTCATTTAACAACTGCAGTGATTTGCTTAATAACCACGGCCAAAAAAGTCATAAAACTGGGCACGATTTGCTTAACAACCGACATGCTTAGTAATGGAAATTATAGTTCCAATTGTGGTCATAAGTCAAGGACTACTTGTATAATGTCCTCCTCTTGTGTTTGGTGCAGATGGTAGTATTGCTAAAAAAAAAAAAAAAAGCTGTGCTGACTGCCAATCAGCAAGCCAGCCAGATCAAAGGCTTTGTTAGAGAAATATGTATTGCCTTGAGCAACTTGGGACCAGTGTTAATCATCAATGCAGTTTCTCCTGCCTATGCCAAGAGCCACAAAATATGATCTTGCAAGTCACCACAGTATCTTTCCCCTTGAGTCGGGTGGGAATGGAGATGTTGCAGTATTCTTCCCCTGCTACACCCACCAAGCCGTGCCCACAAAACCAGTAGTAACAAATTTTGAATCCCACCACTGGTCAAAAGGGGCTTGAAAGGTTTTATCCTGAATGAAATTGAAGAGGGAGGGCATTCAGGATGCTCTTCCCACTGACTTTGTAAGGAGCCCTTCTTAACACTTTTCAAGCCCCTTTTGACCAGTGGTGGGATTCAAAATCTGTTACTACAGATTTTGTGGGTGTGGCTTGGTGGGCATGATGTGACTTAGTGGGCATGGCTTGGTAAGCGTGACAGAGGAAGGATACTGCAAAATCTCCATTCCCACCCCACTCCAGGGGAAGGATACTGTAAAATGCCCATTCTCTCCCCACCCCACTAACCTGATTTCCAGCTCCATTCTCCTGTGCAGGGCAACAAAAGAAGACCCAGCCGATCAGCTGGGACTTGGGCGGCAGAAAATAGGTGGGATGGGGCCAGTCCACACTACTCAAAATTTCCACTACTGGTTCTCCAGAACTGGTCAGAACCTGCTGAATACCACCTCTGCTTTTGACATAACTCATCACCCACTTCTTGTCTGCATGTTTATGAATGTGTATATCTATGTATATATCTGTATTCTTTCTTGTTTTTCACTTTTAAAACTGAAACTTTTGTTTGCATTTGGAATTCTACTGTTGACTGTAAACCATTTTAATATTTCTGACAGAGGGAAGAAATAGACAAATATAATACATTAATATAAATAAGGAACTGCCTGGGTTGACTTGCACAACATAAGCCTGAGATGTGGTTGTCTGGTCTTTGGCTCAATGTCCTCTGATGGAAGCCATGGGCTTCTGCAAGGGGCTGGTGACATTACACATGTCATAATGTCACATATATCATAACATTATTGCCTAAATTATATAAATCATTTTTATATGGAACGCATGATATTGTGATTGTCATTGTGCCTTGTGCCAGAAAACAATGAACACAGTTCTAACTGGCAAAAGCTATCCCTGGTCCCAATAAAAGTGGTTTGCCAAGCCTGGCAATCAGGGATTAATTCTTACAATAAATGCTTGTTCTACTCTTAACCAACTTCACATATCAGATTAAATTAAGCAGAACTGGCTGTGTTAACACAGCATATTAGGTTATAAACCATGGCTGATTAACTGGCTCTTTCTGAAATGATTTCTAGTTGTTTTATATTTATATCTCTCACAGGATTATACAAAGGGAAAGATAAGCTGACAAATATTCACGTTTCATTTAATCATAACATGGTTTGGTTGGGTCTTGCTTACCCTACTGTCTATACAGGCATCCATTGTGGGCTCTACGGCATGATTTATGTCCAAACATTTATGTGTATAAAATATCCAGCGTATATTGGCATAGGCAATATACCAGTTATATACAAGTTTTGGTTTGGTGTGAGCTGGTAAACTCAGTATTATATCCATAAAGCCATATAATTAGTCCATAGCAGATATGGGACTTAAATTGGTTTTTTATTGTTTCTCATCTTCCCGTTAAGGAATGGAAACTGGAGAAACAGGGAATAATATTTTAGACCTGTGTTCACATGTAAGCTTTTTTGGGAGTCAGCGGTGCAACTAGATAATTTTAGATTCTGGACTTAATGATGTGTTTTCTGTCTCTCTCACACACACGCATCTTCATTTTATGTAATAGTTTTGTTTATTTTTATTTTAATTATAATTTTTATGCATATTTCTCAAAGCTAAAAAAAATCCAAAGGTTAAAAAATAAAAAGCTGCTTCAAGGTTTTTGTGGGTTTTTGCCCAATAGAATGTTACTAGGTTCTCTGTAATCACATCCTTTCAGCTCTCCTTGTTTCTATTTTGTTCTTTAAGCCTTGTTTAAGAACCTCCTGCTTGTTCCCTCTGCTGAACAGTGCCCTGGAGTTCTACCCACTCTTTCTGCCCAAACAGCACCACTTCCAGATAAAAGCAAGACTCAGATTGTACTTCTGAGTCAGGCTGAGTTGATTTTTGTTTAAGAAAGCCCAAACCTCCAGCACAACTGTCTTTGATAGCACTGATCTCGGAAAATTGATAGATCTTTAATGTAAAAAGAAACACCCAGGTCGGATCCTGTGGGCCAAAGGGACAGGTCAGCTTTCAGATAACATGGTTTACCTCTGAACTGAGAGAAAGGAAAGATGCAACCTTGACACACCTGTTTTTGCTAAAAGGGGAGTGAGATGAGATGAGAAAACTTTGTTAGCAGGAACATGATCTGACAATGTGGATCTCCAAATCAGCCAACCTGAAGATGCCCTGCTATGCTCTTCTACTTGTAAAGGCTGCTAATATGGGAAACTGTCAATTCAATTTGCTGTCAAAGGTTACCTCATTTCAAGAGTGAGCTCTGCAAGCACAAGAGAAACCTTTGAAGTACAGAGAGATTGATCATGAAAAAGAAATTGTAACATGGCAGCTCTGGCCCTGTTGTCTACTGTACAGGGCAGCTTCAAGCTTTGCTAGCCTAGAGAATGGGATTATACTACATCTCCCCTCTGTGTAAAAACCTGTTTTTTGGCGGGTGGGGGGAGGAGAGGGAAATATGAATCACCATTTCATCTCTTCCTGTGGGTGGTATGGATAGCATTTGATCAAATCAGGGAAAAGGATGAAAGGGGCACTTCAAGGCAGGAACCATTGCCGTATTTCCATCATTGTACAGAGTGAGGAGTGAAATGAATAAAATACACATTATAATGATGAAATTCTTCTACTGAAGCAAGACAAGGGGATATACTTGGCTTTGAAGAGGGTATCCATAAGGAAGTTGTGACTACATCATGGAAACCCCACCCATTTTACATGCATCATGTATGCAACAAACATAAAAAGGAATGACAATTGTGTGGTCATGGCCACCATTTTGACTTTTTTGACCTGTCCCTGCCCTCCGGCGAACATCCCTGTGTGTTCCTATCAGAGGCCAAAACAAAACAGTCCCCCAAAACCCCAAACTTTTTTTTTTTTCAGTTTATTCAGAATTCAGAATATTAAATTCAACGGATAAGATTTCTCTATTTATTTTCCACTGAGGCGCTCAAAATTGGCTAAGATATATTTGCTAAATACACAAATGACTGAATGTATAATTTCCAATACATAAAGTATTGTTACTACTTTTTTAGTAGGGTTGTGGAGACTGAATCCAAGATTTCAGAGAATCTCATTTCTGGTATTTCAGAGGCAAAGAAACTGGACTTTCCCAGTCTAGAGCTATCCAGCTGACAGTTTTTCTTCACAAAGTGAAATCTAGTTACTTGCAACTTATATCTCTTATTTTTAGTCCTGGTTTCTGTGACCATGGAAAATAGTTCACGATCATCTTCCCATCTGACCGCAGTTATAATGGCTCCCCTCGGTTTTTTCTTCAGAGTAAACATCTCAAGTTCATCAGCCTAAACTCACAATGCATGCCCACTCCTGTTTCATTTTTTTTTTTTGCGCTCTTTATTCTTTCTAGGAATGGGGCACTCAGAATCATGCTGAGGTGTTGCCTCACCAAAGCTGAGTAGAGATAAATAAGAACTTCATGTATCTTGGCATTGTGCTTCTTCTAATGATCTCCAGAACTTTGTTACCGTATCTGCCACCTCCCTTCTTTTCTGCTTCCAATGTTGCATTGGATAGAAGCTTTTGGCAAAGCTCCTGTGACATGGATAATAATGTATACAGTACATTCTTTTAAGGAAAGAGTTTCATTGTATGTGCAAGTGAATTTGGAAATGGAGTTTGCTAAATTGCTGAAATGCATTGCCAAAATCAGATTAATCTCTTTTGGAAATAAACAAAAACTTGCAGTTTGGACCCATCTTGGCTAGCCCTCGGTTATTTAAAATGAAGCTTCTTCTTTAGCATTTGAAACCCATATAGAGGCTGAAGAGGGCTGGGATGATCAAAAAGATGAGAATGAGAAACCTCAACTAGGAAAAAAAACCATCTGAACATCTCTACACTCAAATCACTGAGCTACGCTACACTATCATATTTAAGCAAGTAACCAATTTACTAGTGGGCCTCCAAGTTGCACTGAAACCAAAAAACAAATGAACAATGACCCATTTTCAATGGAGGTAAGTGCAGGGTCCGCGCGGAGGCTCTGGGTGGGGGAAAAACGGGCTTTCTGGAAGTCCAGAAATAGGCCTGTTTCCAGCTTCCGGTGGGCCTCCATAGGCCAGGAGAGGCTTTTTTCACCCTCCCAGATGCCTGGGGGAGGCCTCTGGACCCTTGGGAGGGCAAAAATGGCCTTTTTGGGCCTCCAAAAAAGGCCCACCGGAAGCTGGAAACAGGAAGTTCTGGTAGGCCCCACCTACCATGGCTCTGCCCACCCAGCAACCGGGCAGTGAACCGGTTGCTGGGATTTTTGAATCCCAGCCCTGATTGTGACCTTGGCTTTTTCACACATGGTATGAAATATTTGCTATTGAGACACCACAATGTACAAGTCTGGCCCTTGAGGTCTGAAATAGTACTGTATGGCTTAACATCATGTGTGATTTATTCAACAAACATTTTTGCTTTAGCATGGTATAGAAAGTCACTATTTTTTCTTCTAGATAGAGACTATAATTTAAACATATAGTAAGTTGTCCTGTCCAGTTTACTTACTAGATACTGTGGATGGACAATTTCAAGAGCCGTACTACTCTACCTTACTAGATTAGGACTTTAAAACTGAGGACACATACAGAAAGAAGACTGACCTGTGTACTACCAAACCAGAGGTGGTATTCAGCAGGTTCTGACCAGTTCTGGAGAACTGCTAGCGGAAATTTTGAGTAGTTCAGAGAACCAGCAAATACCATCCCTGGCTGGAGATTTTACAGTATCCGTCCCCTGCCACATCCATCACTGCATGCCCACAGAACCGATAGAAAAAAAAATTGAATCCCACCACTGTACCACACCCAACCCAAGCCATTTGAGCAGAAATTGTTTTTATTCTATCACAAAGTGTGATCAGTATCAATTATATTCCTGCAGAACAATGTTTTCTAACCCTGTCAATATACGCTGCTCAAAAAATAAAAGGAATACTTAAACAACACAATGTAACTCCAAGTAAATCACACTTCTGCAAAATCAAACTGTCCACTTAGGTAGCAACACTGTTTGACAATCAATTTCACATGCTGTTGTGCAAATGGAATAGACAACAGGAAGAAAGCATAGGCAGTTAGCAAGACATCCCCAATAAAGGAGTGGTTCTGCAGGTGGTGACTACAGACCACTTCTCAGTTCCTATGCTTTCTGGCTGATGGTTTGGTCACTTTTGAATGCTGGTGATGCTTTCACTCTAGTCGTAGCATGAGACGGAGTCTACAACCCACACAAGTGGCTCAGGTAGTGCAGCTCATCCAGGATGGCACATCAATGCGAGCTGTGGCAAGAAGGTTTGCTGTGACTGTCAGCATAGTGTCCAGAGCATGGCAACAACCCAGCATCAGGACCTCCGCCTTTGTGCAAGAAGGGACAGGAGGAGCACTGCCAGAGCCCTGCAAAATGACCTCCAGCGGGCCACAAATGTGCATGTGTCTGCTCAAACGGTCAGAAACAGACTCCATGAGGGTGGTATGAGGGCCCGTCATCCACAGGTAGGGGTTGTGCTTACAGCCCAACACCATGCAGGACGTTTGGCATTTGCCAGAGAATACCAAGATTGGCAAATTTGCCACTAGCGCCCTGTGATCTTCACAGATGAATGCAGGTTCACACTGAGCACATGTGACAGACGTGACAGGGTCTGGAGACACCATGGAGAACGTTCTGCTGCCTGCAACATCCTCCAGCATGACCGGTTTGGCAATGGGTCAGTAATGGTGTGGGGTAGCATTTCTTTAGGGGACCGCACAGCCCTCCATGTGCTTGCCAGAGGTAGCCTGACTGCCATTAGGTACCGAGATGAGATCCTCAGACCCCTTGTGAGACCATATGCTGGTGCGGTTGGCCCTGGGTTCCTCCTAATGCACGACAATGCTAGACCTCATGTGGCTGGAGTGTGTCAGCATTTCCTGCAAGACAAAGACATTGATGCTATGGACTGGCCCGCCCGTTCCCCAGACCTGAATCCAATTGAGCACATTTGGGACATCATGTCTCGCTCCATCCACCAATGCCACGTTGCACCACAGACTGTCCAGGAGTTGGGGGATGCTTTGGTCCAGGTGTGGGAGGAGATCCCTCAGGAGACCATCCGCCACCTCATCAGGAGCATGCCCAGGCATTGTAGGGAGGTCATACAGGCATGTGGAAGCCACACACACTACTGAGCCTCATTTTGACTTGTTTTAAGGACATTACATCAAAGTGGGATCAGCCTGTAGTGTTTTTTTCCACTTTAATTTTGAGTGTAACTCCAAATCCATGGGTTGCTAAGTTTGATTTCCATTGATAATTTTTGTGGGATTTTGTTGTCAGCACATTCAACTATGAACAAAGTATTTAATAAGAATATTTCATTCATTCAGATCTAGGATGTCTTATTTTTGTGTTCACTTTATTTTTTTGAGCAGTGTATAATATGAAACACTATTGTAAAAGAACAGGGGAAATTCAACTTTAAATGAATGTGGCTTAAAGATACTGGTTTAAAATAATGCCATGTTCACCCTGGCAAGAGAATATCTGAGGCTGAACTCCTTGGTTTTCCTCAAATTTAGGAATCTGCCAGTTCCATCTCACCCAGTTCAAATACTCACATGCTTACTTTTAAAATTCCTTTCAAGAAACTCTGCAATTTCCAACATTTACCAAAGCAATAAAAAGGCAGCTACCAACACATTTTAGTAAAACTCCTGTACAGTCCTGAGAGAGACCAGTTTTCACATGTATAACTTTCACCCACGAAAGGGGTTACTCGTACTTCCAGATATTATGAACTCCTAGAATTATATGTAATTATCCATATTGATGGTAGATGGAGTTGAAAACTAGGTTTTATTTCCCTTGCTTCAGAAATACAGTTTTCCCTACCTCAATCACATGATTTATATAAAATCTGGCTGCTTCAAGAATAGCACTCTCTGGAAATACCCAGGCTAGTTTTAAGGACAAATAATGCCAAGGCTAAAAGACAGTGTTTGCCATGAAAATTCTTCCCATAGGTTATTTGAAAGTCACTGGAATCTTCCAACAAAGGGACTTGATATAAATGCCTTCTTTCTCTAAACAGTCCTTGTCTGCAAAAACATTCTGTTGATACTATTATTACTTGGTTTGTAACATTTATTGGCTGCCCATCTTACCTCAAGGTAACTCTGGGTGGCTTACAATCATAAAAGATAAAAACTGTGTAAACTAAAAGACAGGAAATTTTTTTGCAAAAGATTCAACATAATTTCTTTGCCACCAATTCTGAAACTGTATGGACATGATTCAGCATCCTAAATATCATGATAAGAGTTGAGCCTAAAGAAGAAACCTAACATTTAAGGACAAAAAGGTATCCAAATTCAAATATTTGATGGATTTGGAAGAAATCTGAAAAGACTCTGAATATCTAGTAGATAGATAAACGAAGTCAGGTTGGTAGAGGTTGAATTACATTTTGCTGCACTTCAAAAGTCGCTTGGAAGCCTATCTCAGCTTCTTCTCCTTCTCAAACATGTTCTATGCATTCAGCACAGACTTGCTCCCTAGTAAGTGTACACATAGGACTATAACCTAAACATTTAATGATAACCATCCCAGACTGGGGCTTTGTAAAAAATCAGAACCAAAACAGGAAAATATGCTCTCAGTTATTCCTCTGGTTGTTCTCCACCCTTCCAAACAAGTCATTTTGTTTTATTTATTTTCTAGTCTCCCCTCTCCCTCCTGTATTTTATCTCTGACCAAATTCAGGGCAGCAGAGATGAAATACCACAAAGTTGCTCAGTCCTTGGAAAACATCAGGACTTGGGTGTTTGTGCAAGAAGAAATGAAATGGTGACAAAATACTTCACAGGCATCCAGCCAAATATATACAGCATGTCCTTTGTTTTCACTGAATCATTCCAGTTATTGACCCCAATCTAGAAGTGTTCTTCCCTAGTGGCACTTTTCCAATGTGGCCAAACTGCCTTTCACATTCCAAAATTGTCTTTTGCAGACACCAAAAATCAGCCTTGTTAAAAGTTGATCTTTCCACTTCTGCAATCAGGCAACTATGTTGACTGCCACAATTCACTTTTGCAACTAGCAATCATTAATGCCTGGCAGCTGTGAATGATTGGCTGCTATGACCTCTTAATACTATCTGCAGGGATGTCATTACAAACCCTGACAAGTAAAAACTGAAAAGGGGCTTTTACAAATATTGGTATAAATGAGGGGTGGAAAAATTGTCCCACCAATTAGGGAGGAAGAATTTATATAAGATCTGCTGTTCTCGGTTCTCCAAGTTTCTAAAGGATCTTTTCTGGTTCTTGGGTAGCCAAATCTTTCTTACACTGATTATGTTACCTTGTTTGGGGAATGAAATATCTGCAAGAAAACAACCAAACTGTTCAAAGAGCACCAAGAACACCCTCCCAACTCAAATCTTTTTTTCCATTTCCCCTTTCTTCTGCTTTGTTTGTAAGTTCTTCTTAGCAATGCAAGGGGCTTTCTTGAGAGGCTTCCACAATAAACAAACAGCTCCAGTTTGGATTCATTGTACAAACATACATAATGCTGGAAATAGAAGTATTGTTTGTCTGTTGATTATTTTACCATATCATCAATATATTATTTTTGAAAGATATATCCCAACTGCCCTGGGAAACTTTAAGACCATCAGTCATATTCCAATGCTGACTTTATGTTTGATGATTGATTATTTTCCACCAACTGAGGCTGGTAGGATTTGACATCCCCCCAAAACAGGTGAGGTCCAACATTTATGGCTCTCAAAATTCTTTTCACTTTGGACAAGAAAAAAAAATTGTTTTCATTTGAGTCTAGCTCTTTGAAATTTCATGGAGGCATCCAGGCCATTTTCTTAGCATGACACAAAAAATGGTTTAGCCCTGCCTTCTTAATCTAATGCAGGGGTGTCAAACTCATGTCATGGCGGCATCACCTGACATATTGTGACTTCCCCCACTTTGCTAAACAGGGCATGGGCGTGGCCAGCATGTGATGCATCTGCCCAGTGGGCCAGGAGTTTGACAGCCGGGATCTAATGCAAAAGATCATTTCTTCCCTTTTTGGTTTTAATTTTTTGCATGAAATTCTCCACCATTTCCCTTTTATTTTCATTTTGTTTTTAACAGCTACATAGTGTAGAAAGTGTGGGAGTGACAATTGACTATTACTGATTGATAGCTCAATAATTATGTTAAATTTCCTTTTAGCTTTGTTCTCAAAATCAGGCTTCTTTTGGTAATACATTAATGAACTTAATTGTGACAAGGTGTTTAATCAATATTATCTAGAATTTCTGGGATTAAAGAGAATACTTATTTTCCCCTAGACATAGTTGGTGTAATCCCTTGCTATACAATTGATGATCAAGGTTCAGTTATGGGGACTGACTTCCAGGCAGATCCTGACAACTCTTAAGCTTGGTTTGCTTTTGGTAAGCAATTGTCTACTTACCCTTGTTGGTGAACTACCCCAGCTGTATAAATTCAAAGAAAACTCAATGCCATAAACCCTAATTTACAAACCATGATGGCTGCATTCACATAATATAGTGTTTCTCAATCACAGCAACTTCAAGAGGTGGGAACTCCGACTCCTGGTGGTTTCCCAAGTTGGGTGAAGAATTCTGGGAATTAAAGTCCACACCTTTCAAAGTTGCTTAGGTTGAGAAACATTGATGTAAGATACTGCACCAAAGTCAAAGAGAACATCATGTCTTAGCAGAGTGATTCACAAATATTATTAAATGTAACCTTCATACAAATGATAAACAAAACATGACTGGGATCATAGAAAGTCATAGGGTAGCTGAAGGATTAGGATTCATGGGTTGGTGGATTACACAAACACAACCAATAATGATTTAAACTATGATTGAATGAACCAGGGTTTAGTATGTCACATGAATGGGACAGCCATTGTAATGTTGTAGACTGGCTCTAGGGAGTTCTGGGTTCAATCTCCCATGATAGCTCACTGGATGATTTGGGGCCAATTTTTCATTCAGGGATGTTGTAGAATTGTCCAATTTCACAGGGATGTTGTGGGGAGCAAAGGGAGGAGTGAGAATTATGTGCACCACCTTGAACAAAAGGCAAGACATGCATCTAATGAATAAAAATAACAGCCTTGTCTCTTCATTTGAAAAAAACAGAAGGGACTAGTAAAATATACAGATCCCTGCAGGTTTTTCAAGCTATTTGCAATTTAAAAAGAAAAACAACAACCAAGCACAGATTTTTGTGAGAAGCCCTGGCCTGGGGAAAGAAACTGTCAGATGCTTCCCTCTGAGACAGACAACAGTTTTTCCAGTAAAAAAGCAGCAAAATGGGTAACAGGGGAAGGGGGGGGAGAGCAAAAGAGAGAATTAAAAGGAGAAAACAAAGGAGGTGGGAAAGGAGGGCCATGTGTCACTGCTTACCTCAGAGCCCAAATTAGAAGCTGGGTAAAAATATAAAATCACAGCAGGAAATAATGTGTTTCTTAATATAGCAACCTCAAATGGGAGCAAGAATGAGAAGTGGGCGGCCTCCAAGGGTTGCTACTCGGTTCCACCCCTCCCTGGCAGGCTGATTAATATATCTGTACTATGGGTGTTTATGTAACAAAGAGCCCCAAAGGCCAAGCCTGCATCTGAAGGATCCCTGCAGGGGTCTGCAAGTTTTGCCTTTCACCCTCATGGGTATTAAGTGGGAGGACATACATTCACAACTTCCTCTCTAGGAAGACAAGTCCTGTTGCAGCAAGATGCACCAAATTATGTTTCTCCTTGAAAGCTTGCCTTTTCCATTCTCCATTTTGGCCTCAAATTGCTGTCCTCCTATTTTGTCACATCTACCAAGAGCCTTCAGCTCTTAGAGCAATGTCGTGCTATGCAGCCCATCTTTTGGGTCAAAGAGGCCATATGCAAAGGCAAATTATACTTTTATCATCATGAAAGTAGCTTGATCTTTTTTCAATATTTTATTAAGTTCTTAAAGGGTTAGGATTGTATATGCTGCCATGTGAGAATTCCTGTTTGTTTCACATCATGTTCTTTAAACAAAGCCTAGAATGATATGTAACTTGGAATGGAGGCTGCCATGTTATATCTTGATTCACACAGCTTCCTCAAAAATCAGTGTGAATCAGCAAGTATTCCTTTATATGCAGAAAGATTTTACAAATTTCACAAATATTTGGTTCAAGTGAATTTCCTTACTTTCTCCTGTAAACCCTGCTTTGACAAAAGTATGAATTTTTTTGCAAGTTACTTTATTGCATCTCCCAAAAAGATGGAATATGTTCTACGTAACCTTGAATCTGGGGGGAAATTCTGCCTTTTAAGATTTTTGAACCATCTTACATTAATATTCTTGTAAAATTCACCTATAATTTATATTATGTTTCTATCCAAATACAACCCAATGTGGAAGAATTTCCTACCTAAGCTTTATATGGCTCAGCCAATTAAACATGCAAGAAGTCAAAAAAACCAAAAATGAAAACATTAAATATCTGGATCTGTTTAGGGGCCTATGTGGTTTACAACTGTTTCTGTAGACACATTTCATTTGTTTATGAAAGTACATTCATAGGATTTCAAATATTTTTCAAGAAGGGAGAAGATGGGGAAGGAACATCTCATTCCAGCTGTAATTTTCTGACTTGCATATCTGGAGAAAACAAGCATGCTTTTTTGGCAATAACAGAGAGCATATATCCTCTTTGCCATCTGGAAGATGAGATTTTATTTCTCTACTCGTCATTGCCAGCACCATCATTAGATCTTTACAGGAAGAGAGACAGATGGAAAATGAAGAGATGGGGCTTAAGTACACAGCACTGCCAGATAGATCTCTTCAATTCTATTCAGAGAACTCTGTGTCAAATAGTTCACAGGCAGCCTGATCCTTGACAGATTACTCAGTGCTGCTTTCTTCCTCCCGCCCTCTTGTTGCTCTAACTAGCTGGCATTCAGAGATGGGGGTGAGATCAGCTATCCTGACAAGAAGAACAGAGTGACTTTGAATTTCCTGAGTATTTATTGCTGCATGTGATACAATCATAAAAACACTCTGTGAATGACTTTTCCTTTTCCTTTCCTATACGCTTTCCTTCTGCGTCAAGACTTTTTAAATTGTAAGTAGGAGCGGTAAGAGCTTTCAGGCTGGAATGCCTTATATACATAAATCACCAAGGGAACAGGCAAGAAGCAGGAGCCACTGATTTCTATAGTACTTATAATATTACTGCATCATTTAAATAATGTTTTATAAGACAGACAACTGCTTATTATAAGTCACGGTTAATTCCAAATCTTTTTATCTAGTATCTTGCAAAATCACTATATCTGTGCTGTTCTTAATCTATTCATTTATTAGCTTTATACCACTTTAAACTATTAATACACTTTGGTGGGTCAGAAGTGTCATTGTAGGAGATGGCATGGCATATTCTGCTAGTTTCAAATTAAATATTTGCTTCTTACCTGCTTTGCTGTCCCTCTTATTCATATTTGTAACAAAAAGGTCTCAAGCTATTCAATACCCTGTTATTTAGACTAGAGGAAGACAAACTAATGCTTTTTCTAAGAGAGTGTATGGGCTGAGTCTTTCAAGGTATTCCTTCTTTTAGCCTGGCAGTTCAAAAGCCTAGGATAATCACTATAAAGAGGCAATTGTACAGCACAGATGATTGTGTTAGTTGTACAGTTTGGTCTGTATAACCTCCTGAAATAGCCTATGGCTAAATGCCTAAAATAGCCTCAACCTGAAACAATTTACCCTGGTCACAGTGTTCCTTTGAGGACAAACTCATTTAGAAAATAAACTCTCCTGGAGATGGAAGAATTTATTAAAAAGAGGGGCCTTTATTAAAAAAAAAAAGACTAGCAGAAGGGGAAAAATGAATTACTGAGTACTGTGTGCCAGATATGTCCACTACTGTAGGTTGTCTTTTGCCTAGAGAAGATTGAAATCACCACCATGTCTTGATAGGACTCTGCCGATCTACCGGAAGAGAGAAAGGAAAGGGGATGTGGATCCATCCCAATGGGTTTGTCCTGCTCATGGACTTCAGCTGAGAATGAATAGCATCTTTTCTGCATTTTGTATCACAGCTGAAGCAGTTGCATCCTGCTTCACGGCAATGACTCAGCCTTTGTGAGTCATGGGCTATATCTCTGCCACAGAGGATTGTTCCCAATCTGGAAATGAGAATGCAGCAATCACAGTTTGTCCCAGGAATTGCAGATGCTAAAAGGCCTAAACTAAAGAGAAGCAAGGGAACTGGAACTCTGCCGCCTGTTACTCTTTTCCAGGAATTTACGAGCAAAAATGCAAAGCCACATGTTTATTTAAGTAGGCTAAAATTAACTCCTACTTTTTTTAAAGATGGCATGATGAAAATTTCTCAGGAAAGAGGGATAGGATCCAGCCTGGTTCCATCTTTTATGGATAGGAATGGAAATTTGATTGTGATGCCAAGAAAGCTTTTCTTCCTCCTTTCCGTAATTGCACTAACAGAAATACATCTATTCAAAATAGCAAGAAAGAAGCTTTTTGTAAGTGAATTCATTGGGATTTACTTCTAAGTAATGCACATAGGTTTACCTCCTCTTGAAGGATTTTTGAAATAAATAAGTGTTGAGATACTTATGGATTGCTGATCATTGAGATACTGTAAATTTCAGTAAGTCAATTGATCTGAAATCAGCTACATTGATTTCAAGGCAAAAGGAAAATGCCCTTATTTAGATGATTTAGATTTAATTAGATCTCATTGGGCTGGCACTTTGCATAAAGCAGTGACTTAGCTACCATAATTTGTTGAATTAAACTACAACTGAAGGAGGCAGAAACTTTGTGTATGGAGACCTTACTGGTTTCATACATGCAATCTCTGCCCTAGGCCTGAGACAACTCACCACGGCCATTTTACCACAGAACAAGAGTTACACTAATATTGAAGAAATAATGGAATAGAATAATTAAAGAAGGGATGCCAAAGGAGGGGAAAAATGAAATGAGAATGACAAAAATTGAAATATTTTTAAAATTATTTTAAATATTTAAATTGAATTGTCCCATGGAGAGTTGTCCTGCAGTGAGTTGTCCCATTCTGCTCTACCCTGTTGACTTCCTTTCCCATGTTTGGCACATAGAAATCTGTTGTCAGATTGTCTTTATCTTTGTCTTCCTAGGGAATGACAGTTTCATCCATGAAGGCAGAGGATGAATTTGGTGCAATGACAAAAAAAGCAATTAAAATTATGACTTCTAAGAAATCCAATTGTTTGTGATAGCTTTGACAATGGTATGAAAGATGTATTTTTGTTCTAAGCAGCCATTAGATGTCCATATCTGCAGAGGCTTCCAAATGAGGTCAAAAACATTTGTAATTTCTAAGCAAGATGACCAACCTCTTAGATATGGATTACGGGAATTGTAGTCCAACAGAAGTAGAGGAACACATTGGTACACCTCCCACCCACAACTGCCTTTAATCAAACAGGCTATTCACATTTTTCAAGATCAAACACTCTGCAGCACTTAATTTTAAAAGAATGTACAAAATATAGGCAGAGTTGTATTTGCCCGTGAGAACTTAAGCACTCTGTGAAAATTATTATTGGTTTCCGCTCCAGCTGGTCAGAAGGAAGCTTCCACTTATCTAGAGCCAACATGAAACCTATAGCACAGTGAGCTGAGAAATGCAAAAAAAAAAATTGTTTTGAAGCATGTGATCTTCAAAATTGCCTTCTGTGTAATATTTCTGTTGCAAGCATGGTATGCCCCATATTAAACATGTTTTTTTTTCCTATTTTGCAAACTTCCCCTCTCACATAGATTTGGCTTATCCACCTGCTCATAACAATGTTTTCTCATGTTTGTTTTGCATGTTTTCTCACAAGTAACATCACCTAGGTCCATGGAAGCCTATGCCTGTATGTGTCCCATTCTAGGAAAATTCCTGAACACAAAATGAAAGAATGGATGCAATCCTGCCAGCAAAAGGTTTCCATTCTTGCAATAGAATTTCCTCCAGGTGTCCTTATCAGTACTACCACAAGTATGTATGTTTGTTAACATCCTTTTTTTCTTCCTTACTGAAAATCAGCTGTTCAAACTAATTCTGACAATCAGATGTGAAACTGATATATCAGTCAACATGCCTGTGCATTCCCTTGGCTGACCCTAGCACAAGAACAGGGGATATGGATTTTAGTTCTATGAAGAAGGATTAATTTTATAGAGATATCCCTGAGAAATACACAGGACTTGTAGTTCAATAATAAAGGTGGATAGGCAGCAAATTCTACAAATAATATATTCAAGAAATAAATATTAAACAAATAGACACATTCAGTTTCTTATCAGTCATCTGCATACACTAGCCTTTTCCTATTTAAAGCTATCCATATTAATTCCCTTCCCCTTTAGCTCTGTTAGTTTTTTTAATCCCTCACCTGACTCTACTACTAAAATTAACTGGACTAAATTAAAATACAACTTTCTGATATGAATATAACTTGGGTTATCTAGGTAAGCCCATCAGCTTTGATACATTAGCAGAAGAGAAGCAAATGGAAGCCCAAGGGCATAATGTTAATTTTTACCTTATTAAACCATATACTTCATCTGTACATTTCATATTTGCACAGCTAGCATTCATAATCAATCATCACATCTCAGCCATACATACAGACTTCAAATCTTGGCACTTGGTGCAGGAATTTTTGGTTATAGTTCTGTATACAAAGCTGAACATACGTCAACAGAAGTACCCTACAGGTTTAACGAGAACATATTTGCAGACCAAGAGTGGGTTCATATATCACATTAAGCCATAATTTTGATTTGCTTTAGGGTGTTGTATGAATCCAGATGTTGATTTGTAAAACATGGCTTAAATGGGAGGTGTAAAAGCTTAAATAGAGTCTTCCTGGATATGAGGGCTCTAAAGATGCTGTTCAAATTGGAATGAGAGCTCTCTTGTCTCACCTGCTGGGATGAGGAACAGGCAACCAAGGATGGGAAGATAAGATAAATACTCTTGTTTTTCAACATGTGGCATGGATCATGTTTTATGGATTAAAAGATGGAATAAACCACCTGTTTGATTTCAGCACAAGAGTTCACCAGATTGTCCCATAACTGTTGTATCATATCTGCTAATTTGCCAGAGAATATTAATGAACAAAGGCACCGGAACCATATAGGTTCCCCCCATCAAAAAAAAAAAAAAACCATTTCCTCTTTTTCAGCTGCAGAGTTTCAACATACCCAAAGTTTCCTGTTTTCCATTTTGTTCCCAGGAGTTCCTGGAATCAGCTATTAGAGATTAATGAAATCCCATAATAACCCAGGGACTTGCAAGTTCTCCCTCCCACACCCATTTCTTCACTTACATCATGTGAGCAAACAAAAGATTGCCTTGTTCCTTGATGTGAGTCACTAGTGTGACATCAGTCCCAGTTTGTTCAATAATCAGCCAAACTGGAAATGTTTCTGTTTCCCTCTATGGTCTTATTTACCTAGGTATGCCTTTGTTCCTCTCACTTGTTGTTAAGAGGTCAGTATTTATCTTAAGGTGTCTTTTTAAAAATCTGCTTGCTTTGAAGGATGGTTTTACTTGCTGAAAAGTGTCTTTCCCTCCCTACTTCTTGTGTCCCTCCTGGACACTCTGCAACACATCCTAATCACAACCCTGCTGTGAAACGGCCTGCCTTGCTTGATGACAGCAACGGCGGCATGCCCTTAATCTGTTCCCATCTGTTACACACTGACATTTCAGCACCAACATCAAAAGCAGCCAACATTTTGTTGCCTCAGCTAAAAATAGCAGCCCTCTCCTTCCAACAACTCACCACAAATGATTAATTAATTATTAATAAGATGGAAATGATACCTAATCTGGGGGCAGTAACTAGGCGGGAGAGGACCTGAAGCATTAGAAAATACCTAGAACTATTCTGATAAGCTTTAAGATAATATCCTTTGTGGGAGGGGGCAATCCCCCAGTTCTTACTCAACTTGATGAAAGATTTGATTTAAACATTACTTAAGAGTGGAAAAGAATTTCAGAGGAGTTCTCACTGATGAAGTGGGAGTTCTGGTATTTATTATCAGGTGGAGAAGAAATGTTTGGACTGACTTTTCTTTTGCTGTACAACCAGGTCTTCAGACTCCCTGGCTTCTCACACTTTAATTCACCCCAACATATTTTTCCACTCAGCCTTCTCAGAAGCTCTATTTCCCGTTAAGGGGCAGCCCTGCTCTTGGAAAATATTAGAGTTTGTTTTTCCTTTCCCTGGAAATGGGAATTATTCAATTTCACTGCCTAAAAACCAGATGGAAATTCTCAGAAGGCCAGTGGTTCCCAGCTCAAATCACACTTCAACGTTACCAAGTATCAAGAAATATGGGTTGTATTAGCAAATACGATAATCCATAGTTCACTTAATGGTTAATTTGCTTTAGGACATCTATGTAAATTATTCATTGATTTCCTTTTTCACATGTCATACTAAGCCATAAATGAATGGTCTGAGAATTTTTTTAAAAAAAACTAGGCTTAAATATGGCTGCTGAATAATAGGTCACACAAACTCAATTATTGATTTCTCTCTCTCTCTCTCTCTCTCTCTCTCTCTGCCTTTGAGTAAGTATTAACTCCTGGTTACTGCCTGAAATTTTCCTGGCAAGCTTTCCTGGTGACTGCCTGATGTTTTCCTGGCAAGCTTTTTCAGAAGTGGTTTGCCCTTGTCTATATCCTATGGCTGAGAGGAAGTGACTAGCCCAAGGCCTCCCAGCTGGCTTTGTGCTTAAGGCAGGACTAGAATTCACATTCACCTTGTTTCTAGTCTTAAGCACTATAACCAACTGACTCTTTTTCTTAAGTTTAGTAATGGTGAATAACCAAATATACTAGGTTGATTCTGTGAATGAGTTCACACAATACACTAGACTATGGCATGTTTAAGGATTTTATTAAACTACGGTTGGATAGATTCACACAATACCTAGGCCAGGGGTGTCAAACTTGTGTCATCACAGTGTTGTGACATTTTCCCCCCTTTGCTAAACCAGGCATGGGTGTGGCCAGTGCTTGACGCATCTGGCCCTCAGGCCGTGAATTTGACAGCCCTGCCCTAGGCCATAAACATTAGTGAGTTCATGCAGCAGGTTAAACCAAAATTACCAAACATATTGCACAAACCCATTCCTGTCCAACCAATTCCACTTCTTACAAATGACTTAAAAAGAAAGAATTCAGTGAGGTTTGCAATTCAAGCTAAGTCACAAATTATTAGTAGAAATTATTTTTGTGGGAACAGATAGGCTAACTGTGTTGTCTGAATCCAGTATATCTATAATTTGTAAACTATGGTTTATGCCAGCTTAGTGCGAGGTGAGGTTACAGACAACTGTAATTTATTCAAAAACATGATTTAATGCAAAGGATGACTCAGGGAGTTGCATGAAACCAGGTTTGTGCAGTGTGTGTTATACAAACTAAAAAGATATACAAGCTAAAAATCAAGCAAATTGCATTGCAACTTAGCTTAATGTTTGAACCAGATCAATGTATCAGAGAGTTCAGAGACCTCTGGCAGATTTAACACCCGCAACTCCATTGTAAGCCTGACCACTGGCACAACTAGAAGTTCATTGGGATTACCTGAATCCCAATGAATTGGATCGTTTGGATCAGATACACGATCACATGTGGTGAAAGATTTGAATAGAAGAAATGGGACACTCCTGCAAGCAAGCAAGAAAGCTAACATTGAGTTTCAGCTCCTCTCCTATGTTCTGAATGAAAAATGGGGGAGGGGGGAAATTAAATTAATCTTTTAATATTAAACTATGGTTATTAGCAGCAAGAGGAAAAAATCAATCGGTCTCACAACAATGGAACTTTGATCTTCCCTTGACCCCATTTCTATTGTGGATCTGAAGGCTAGCAGAGTTCATTGTCTATGAGATGGGATCATGAGCATCTGGAGGCAAACATCCTTTTTCCTAGTTTTCAGGAATTCTGCCCAGATTACTATGGCAGGAATTCCCTCCGCCAATCTGTTTCCCTTGCCCCATTTTCCTCCCTTAAGTAGCCCTTCCCTACATAGTTATTTTATTCTCAATGGGATTGAAAGACGTAGCTATGCAATACAAAGAGGTAAGAATTCCTTGCTTTTGGCATTGAAACCATAAGCATTTCATATATTCATCCAACCACTTTATGTTCAAAACCAGTACATCAGAATTAGAGAACCAGAGCAAAAAATCAGACTTCTCCTTTCAAACAATGGACACTGAGATCTTCAAAAGCAACAGAGGTGAATTTTCCCTTTAGTTGGCAATTCTTACTCCCAGAAAGCCATTAGGTCTGGAATGAAAATACCACATTGCTCCAATGGCAAATAGCCAAGTTCACCCATCATGCAAAACCACAATTTTCTTAGCTATGGTTTTGTTTTAAAAAAAACATAATTGAATGTGTTACTACATTATATCAAACTATAAATAACCAATGGTTTAGCTTTTCAAATTTAGCGTAGTGCTTTTCAAGTTTGGCAACTTTTCAGATGTGTAGTTTTCAACTCCCAGTATTCCCAGCCAGCATCATGAACCTAGTCTACTGGTAAGAAATAACACAATTACTATTAATAATTAAATAAATATTAAATACATAATTGTATATGCTACCACACTCCCAACTATTCAACTTGCTATATATTTGAAAAACAGAAAGTATATTTATTAACTGAATTTCACATGAGCAAGAAGACATGACATGAAATGTACTCTACACAAAATATACTATCAGAAAAAAGAAAAGAAAAAAAGAAAGCTGATTAACAACCAGCAGCTTTAAATTTTATTTAAGTATTTATTTGATTGTTTGCTTGTTTTTAGAACATTTATTTGCTGCCCATCTCATATCCAACTACTCTATTCTCTAAGGGTCCA
This sequence comes from Pseudonaja textilis, assembly GCF_049901715.1. Lineage (NCBI taxonomy): Eukaryota > Metazoa > Chordata > Lepidosauria > Squamata > Elapidae > Pseudonaja > Pseudonaja textilis. The sequence continues at coordinate 55,726,980 of NC_141990.1, read as the reverse complement.
ATATCTAGTGGCCATCCAGATTTTTCAGTTCAGATGTGGAATCTCAAGTTAAAAGGCATTGAAGCAATAGAGAGTAAAATACATGATGGGCCTGTTTCACATATTCTGAGGTTTTCTTTCAGTTATAACTCTATCCAAGATCTTCAAGACACTTCTCACCTGTCTTTTCTAAAATACATCCAGGGAAGAATAGTATCTTTTAATTATTTTTCTGTTAATTATTTTTCTAATTATTTTGCAGTCCCATCATATAGACACTTAGAAAAGAAGGAAAGAGCTTTTGTCTCCTTAATTTCAGAAAGACATCCTGCTTTTAAAGGATTAAGAACAGGTCCAACTATAAAAGATGGCAATCCTGTTCCTTAAGTTGATTTGCAACTGCTGATGTAAGGGGATGATCAATGGCAATGAATCATTAACTTTATGGAGAATGTGGTGCTTGGTACTCAGACTATTTGTACTATTTCCAATAAGAGGGTTCAAGCCAGAGTTATTTTGGCCTGAAGCTAGCACAGAGCAGACCCAAGCTGGAAAGGGTTGGACTGAAATCCACACCACATTTTAAATTTAGTGGCTGACTTTAAGCCAATCTATCTCAAATTCACCCAATTATTGGAAAGATAAATAAAGTACTTCAGTGCTTTTAGAAGAAAGGGTGCTATTACATATAAAGCTGTCATAAACTTAGAGAATTCCCACAAAAGAGTTATACAGAAAGGGCAGGGAGACACTTTCAGAACAGTTCATCATATTCTAAATCAGTCTTTCTCAACTAGTACCCTCTAGCCCACATGTGTTTCAAATATTTGAGGAAGATGCCAGGTTGGCAAATCAACAAACTCTTGATCTAAATTTTGTTGTTCCTTGCTGAGTTTTCTCACTACACAGAACTTCAAAGCCACAAGCCACATGCTCGATTAGAGTGCTGTGCAAACCAAATTCATATGGTTAGTTCCACGGTTCATGCAAAGCCAGAAAATTCTGATTGAGAGAAAGCATAGGCAAACCTGTCAGGCAAATACAGCTGCTTAATTTTCTGGAATTTGCAAAAATGCATAGTTAAGTAGATACGCAGATAGATGGATCAGCAGATTTATAGATGTGTGCATGAAATACATCTTCCATGGCACCCAAAAATACTGGCACCAAATAATCCAAATTAAAAGGCATTGCAATTTAGAACCAAGTGTAAGATTGGCCCGATAACTCAAAGACATCACAACTGCTGGCTTGAGCTATGGAGACTAAGTCAAACCCTCAAAAGTATTTGGCGGAGGGGGATAAAAAGAGAGAGAGATAAATCAGAGGAGGAACTCTATGACCCACGTTTGGAAGGATTGCATTGGGAAAAAGCACAGGCTTCTACATTGTGTCAGCTTTGCCATGACGATTGTTGGATTTTCCTGCCTCCTTCCCCCGGAGAGATTTCGTAAGAGACCACCACTTCTCCCAGGGAAACAGAGCAGTGGGGGTGTGGAGAATAAAGCTGCTGCTCTTTTTGGGAAAGGCCAGAAGGACCACACCCGTTCCCACTTGAAGGCCTGGTTGAATTCAGTTCAGCAAAGCTTTATTGGCATGGTGTGCTGAACAAGAACAACAAGGAAAAGGGGGGAGAGGGGAAAGAAGTTTTGAGCTTGTTATCAGAGTTTCTTGGTTCCCTCTCTTATAGCTCTCTGGGTCTGTGGAAGAACAAAGCCATCCTGACACCAGGCATGTTTTCTTTCTAGAATTTCTTGTGATGAAAGAGGGGAACCAGCAAAGGATGGGATTTCTGGCTGAGGAATTCGTGCTGCCTGGGGAACTCTGGGAGTTGAAGTCCACAAGTCTTAAAGTTGCCCACTTTGGAGACCCCTGTGCTAAATCAATGCAGGGTATCAATGAGGCATAGATCTGCATCAGGTGATACAGCTGCAGCAACCCCAATGCAATAGGGCCTGGTCAGTAGCACAAGGTCCATTCCAGCCACAAGCCTATCAATAGGCCAATATTCTAATCTAGTGCAACTAAACCAGAATTGGCTTTGAGTACCCAGCAAGGAAAAATTATAATCTCCCAAAGCTGGACTTAAGGGGCTGGAATGCCATTAAAAATGGCAGATTTTCTTGATAACAGACTAGCAGAGCTAGAAGGGATCTTGGAGGTTTTCTAGTCCAACCCCCTGCTCAAGCAAAACAAAAACAATCCTGTACCATTTCAGACTAATGGTGGTCCAATCTCTTCTTAAAGAGATTAATTTTCCCGGAATAGTTTTTCTGGAACTATCCCAAAAATGACACTAGAGTTACACCAACATGTTCCAGAGTAGGCTTGAGGGTACCTCAAGTTGCTTTCCTTCCGTATTGTTCCACTAGACTTTAGCTTGGCTGAGTGGCCACTTTAAGGGGAACCAGGATATGGTTGAGTGCATGTCGAAAATCAGAAATCTGGATCCAGAGCAAGAACAAACAGAACACAGGATTTGTTTCTTGCTTGGAATCTAAGAGAAGAAATGATAAACCATGGATGGTTTCAGGTGGTGTCTATATGGTCTGACGTCCCATTCACTTAAAGGGAAATTAATGACGCAGAGTGCAATCCTGGCTATGTCAGCAAAGCCAGGATTGCGCTCTGCCTCATTAAGAATGATTGATGATTGATAAAAGCATTCACGTGACGACCTGTGCATCAAATAAAGCTAGTCATCTTTGAGCTAAATTTGGTTCTTGGACACTATATGGACAAACCCATGTGTTTTCTTGGCAGTTGTGTGAATGTGATTGGCTACTGCTTTCTTCAGAGATACTTTTTCAACTCACTGGCCTCTAGATTACCATCTTGGATTTCCAGGTGGCAGTCTATCTAATAAACAAGGGTGCTTGGTTTATTCAGAAGTTTTCAGAGACTTATAGAAACTAAATAATAAGCAGAATTAATGCAATGCCAATCGCAGAACAACAGAGACCTCTCAAACTGGCCGTTGGATCTGATTTTCTTCTTCTTCTGCAGGATGTAAATCTTCTGTTCTGAATTGAGAGAAATAGACTTTGGTTTGGGAGTGGTCTGCGAAATCGACTTTTTCTCGGGGGGCACGAGTGGTCCGTTTCGCTCTTGAACTAGTGCAATCAGCCGGAGAAGCTGGAAAACTGGGACAATCCAAACTGGCGAGGCTGGCCCTGGACGCTCGCCTCTGAGCAAATACAAAGTGCACTCCCTGTCTTCCCGCCAAGAAAGGCGATTCTTTTGCAACACAGTTAGCCCCCAGACAAAGCAAAGACATTCCGCCCTTGCTTCCTGAGTCTTCCCTCCCCAGCAGATTCCCATTCCATAAAAAGGGGCCGCGCAGTTATATTAATTCCAAACTTGCGAGGAAGGACTGGCTCTTCGGTACCTTGAAAAAAATTAACTGATTCAGCCAGCCAAGATATCGCACGCGAGCCGCAGAGGGGGGGAAAGCCTTGCTTCTGTAAAGCTGCTCTTCTAAAGCACGCCCACGGTATCAGCAGGCCAATCCGCGTCAGCAATATTTGCATATCCCCACGCACGAAAGAAATATATACATGTATATCTAATGCACATTAATATTAAAAGAGACTCGAGTACGACGATGCACCATAAAGTTATAAGAAGTAACAGAATATTTTCTAAGCTTTAACACCCTCTACTTTAGGTCGACATATCTCACTATATCCTGAAAGGTTTATCGTTTAAGAGCTTTATATATTATCAACCGTGTGTTACTTTCTTGCCCGGATGATCCTCAGTGGTCTGGGGTGCAGGCTTCAAACCTGTAGCTGTCTAGCGACAGAGTGGTTCAATTCCACCTTTCGGGCGATAGAAAACTTTGAATTTCAGTGGCTTGGGAGTGAAAGAAATAAGGATGTTATCCCCACTTTCCAGGTTTTTTTTTTTTTAGAGCACAATAAACTCTGGCAAGGATAGTCCAAAACCTTATATGCTTGATATTGGTCCTTAAAATATTCTGCCAGCTGGCCTGGCAGCTGGCCTGGTTGCAGGTTCAACTGTCAGTATTACCTCTACGCTCAGACAACCGCTTCCTCCGTGAATCATGACTAGAAACAGAAAACATTTCCTGGTTGTCCACCCCTCTTCTTTGGGATTGCAGTGCCGCCCCTAATAAAAGAACAGTCCAATTGGAGATCCCATAACACTGCATTTTGAAAACACAAATAATACAGTATAAAACAATGTTAGGGAAGGGAAGGGAAGGGAGGGGAAGTAAGTAAGTAAGTAAATCAGTCAGTCTGCAGGGTGTTGGTAGAAATATCCTTCTGGGTTCAGTTCCAAATGGGGAAAAAGACATTGGAAACATGGAGGCAGTTTGGGAAGATGGTTTAATGGTAGACAGGACCACATGGCTTGAAGCTCCAAAGTGAAAAAGATGATCACATGCTTCAAGATGAAGGAAAAGATCAAGAAGGACTGATATACTGAGAGTGCCTGGGTTTTATAACCTTTGTTAGGATTTGAATTGGAGCTTGTATTCTGATTGGTTGTCAGACTCCCATGGGGCCATGCAGGGGCAACTCTGTAAGGCTGTCCTGAGTTCCAGGCTTGGTTGAGCCTTGCTGGATGATGATGCACTGAAAAGGGCTTTTGGCAATTGGTATAGCTTTATCTGGAGATCTTTGTTATGTAAAATATTCTGGCTCACGCCTTAATGGCCCACCCATTAACAAAGGTGGGGGTAAGCTTCTATTTTTGAGGTGAGTTTCTGCTTCTGAGTTTCTATTCTTTTTAGAGGAAATTATTCTGCCTTTTTAATATTTCCTAGGATATTTCAATTTTCTAGGAGAGGGGTGGGGCTAACTTCCTACAAGGGGAAGCAAACAAAGTTAACATTGAGGCCTCAATTGTACTACGGTGGCCAACATCTTGACTTATTTAATGCCCCATTATAAACACCAGTAAGGAAGGACAGCTATCCCAACTGCTGATCCTGGTATTTGCTCCTGCCTCCCAGGGTGGTATCTTAGGAGAAAACTAAATCTGAGATAACTCTGGACTTTATGCTTGGACTTTATATCACTGAGCTAGCAGGCGGCTTCTACATTTGAATCAGTGATACAGATTATGTGACTATCTGGCAGTCCCAGCTAATCAATGGCTGGCCAAGGCTTGGGCTAGCTGTGAATTGACAAAAAATGAAGGTGAAATCTGAGTTCTTAGTTGGTGTGTTAGAGCTATACAGTAACTGGTGTGCCTGATCCAATGTGCACCTTTCTCTAAGTTAGCTATGCATCACTCCGTCTCCTCTCATGTTTTCATTATCACCTCAAGCCATACTTGGTTTTGATTTAGTGCACTGTGCAAGCTCATTTATTGGTAGTTTATGCAATAAACTATGTTAGCAAACCATGAACCTTAATGATACCACATTTACAGATGCCATGAAGAACCAATGAATAAATCTCCACTTAGTGTGTGTCTGTTCACTGGATATTGGAGCCAACGTTCAAAATAAATGAACCTCGTATGCAATAAATATTGATTATTGTGATCATCATCATCATCATCATCATCATCATCATCATCATCATCACAGAAGGTGTCTCTGGTTTCCATACAAAACTGCCTAAAACTGCCTTGTTTAGAATGTTGCATTTAAAACTAAGCCAAGTCTTTCCATGTCACTTAATTTGCCAAACCTCTCATGCCCTCCTATCACACAGAAGCTTTTTGTATCCTTGTTTGACATTTGTTTGAATTGTCCTTCAATAGACTTGTGAATACCAGATGGCCATTTATAATTTTTGCAATTCCATCTGTTTTTGCTAATCAGCATGTCTGGGGTTGTAGCCCATAATGAACTTTAAGAGTCCAAAGCACTGTGGCAGCCCTTCTTCAGCCCTTCTGAACAATGTGAGGTTTGGCGATGGGGATCCATTGTCTTCAGAGGTAGCTCGGGAGAGAAGGCCTTTGTTCAGCAACTGTTGGCAACTGGGAACAGCTAATCTTGATGTCAGTTTCATAAATGAGCATAATAAGTCCCTTTGAATGTGCGGTTAGAAAATGAGCGTGCTGTTTCTGTCTGGTGTTTTTATTCCAGAAACAATTTGGGATTAAATCTAAGCAATCAAACTCTTAAACCCGGTTCAGCTCCTCCCACTCTGTAAACAACAGAAAAATAGTGCTGTGTGCTTTGCAACAAGCTAAGATTAGAATGGGGCAGCAGGCCAGCCCATCCGCCTGTTCCCTGTCTGTTCTCTGCACTACCTTTCTGTCTTTGTAGAGAAAACCTCACGTAAAAAGTTAAAACTTTCATGACTTGGGTGCAAATCCTGATGACAATATCAACGTATTTAGATCATCCATGTCTGTTGCCTTCTTCCCAGATGTCTGACCTATAACTCTGTGCATTATTTTGGTCATTGTCCATACAAATGCTGGTCACAGTCAATCATATGATCAGCTAGATTTGGCCATTGCCCTAACCTTTGGGGGAAAAGAAATGACCAATGTGTATTAGGAGAGCATTGAACTTATTCATAATAATGATTGCTTATGGGGATTTCTAACAATCAAACCCTTCCATATCTTTAGGCATTGACAGAGGGATTGCTCAAGTATGTCTTAAAATCTTCTCTGAAAAAAAAATTGTGATATACAGAAAGTGATCTCAAAGTCTGTGTATAAAATCCTCGGAGAAAGAATTGTATACTTTTATGGTTTTTTATGATGAATGTTTAATGTTGTAAGTTGCCCAGAGTCACCTCTGTGTGAGTTGGGTGTGCTTATAAATTTGTTTAATAAATGTATCGCTTTTGTAGAAATTCCTCCTTAAGTCTTAAGTCAGGGGTTTTTGGTTATATGAACTTAGCTTCACATAATAAATAATAGTTTCAGGCTTTCCTGCCAAGTAAGAATCCAGCTAATTGCATGTTATTTAGCAAACCATTATTTAAAATAATGATTTGGCACTAAACGTGAATGCTGTTACAATGGCAAATGTTAGTTCATTTGTTTCCTTTTTCTTTGCAAGATCCTGACTTCTAAAATGCTGAAAATTCGACCAGCAATCTCAAAATTTTAAACTCTTTGCTTCATTTAGGCCCATAATTAATCTATTTCTGATTGTGGGATTTGTCACACAGCATGTAGTAATGTGGATCTGACCTAATCTACAACTGTCAGGATCAGCTAAGGCTACTGTAGAACACCTTTGGTGCAGGTGGCTCTGAAATGAGGCTGATAGATTGTCTTCTTGCCTGTGCTTCAAAAGATCCTTCACAATCCAGACCAGGTAGTAACCTTCTGAACAGGAAAGGCTAGAAAATATTCCCAGCAAAATTAGGCCTCCTCTGAGCAATCAGGGTTTTTTTTTAGTTAATACATGACGGAGCACTTCCTTAGCTTTTACTCCATTAGGGCATTGGCCCTGTACTGCCCTAAGTCACGGTTTACTTAATTATGGTTCATTGACCAACCCCATTTGTCTCAGTTCAGTTGATACTGGCTTACAAAGCTGGACAAACTTTGTTGGCGGTTGCAATGGTTTTTATTTTGTCTGCCAATTTGTATACATTGTGATATTATTTTACTATTCATCGTTTTTATTTAATGCTTTTAACCATTGTTTGCCACCTGGAGTCCTGAGACTGAGATGGGTAAGCATATAAATTGAAATAAATAACCAAAGAAATAAATTTAAATAAATTTATGAATAAACTTAGTTTTTGTGTGACTTCAGCCATTATAAGAAAGCAATTCTATGAATATTACTTGACAAGATGAAATGGCATAGATTTGCTGATTTTTTTTCCATTACAATGATTTGATGTATATGGAAAAATCAACAGTGTTGTTCTTATCAGGAGATATGAAAAATTAGAATGACCTGTCTTCTTATATTTCTAAAATGGTTTGTCTATATAGATGCCTTTAAAAAAATAGCTACTCCAAACCCTGCTAATCCCAAAATTGGAGAGAAACCAATTTCTGTTTGTTTATTCCTAAGAACTCCAAAGCACCATTACTGATGCTCATAAAATATTTTTTGTGAAGGAAAAATGAAAAATTATCACTGAGTAAAGATTTTCTGAATCTGGTGATAAATCTCCCATCATTGCCAATCAGCCAGTTGACTACACTAAGTATGAATTCTGGAAGTTGAAATTTATAGCATTGGAGGATATCAAATTTGGGAGGACCAGTTTAGTGTGAATATGTTAAATTCTCACTAAATTTTCACACTAAGTCACAGATAAATAATGCTATGACTAATGCAATAGGCAAACTCAATCAATGTGTTCCTGAATATGGTTAACTTTTTTTAATTTTTGAACAATTACCACAAAGATGATCTTGTGTTGCTGAGAACAAATAATTGTGGCTGTCCAAATGTAAATTCATAATAAAAGAATTAATCAGGAGAGGATGTTTGTGCAAGAAATCAGGTCCTGAATGCCGTTAGTGACTTTGGGGGGGTTCAAGATTTTTTATTTTACTTGGTTTTTTTTTCATTCAGTGATTAGTTACGTTTGTCTGACTTCAGCTAGATGGCAATACCAGCTGATCAATAGCAAACCATCAAGAAATAATGCCACACAAAAATAAGACATCCTGGATCTGAATGAATGAAATATTCTTATTAAATACTTTGTTCATTACATAGTTGAATGTGCTGACAACAAAATCACACAAAAATTATCAATGGAAATCAAATTTAGCAACCCATGGAGGTCTGGATTTGGAGTTACACTTAAAATTAAAGTGGAAAAAAAACACTACAGGCTGATCCAACTTTGATGTAATGTCTTTAAAACAAGTCAAAATGAGGCTCAGTAGTGTGTGTGGCCTCCACATGCCTGTATGACCTCCCTACAATGCCTGGACATGCTCCTGATGAGGAGGCAGATGGTCTCCTGAGGGATCTCCTCCCACACCTGGACCAAAGCATCCCCCAACTCCTGGACAGTCTGTGGTGCAACGTGGCATTGGTGGATGGAGCGAGACATGATGTCCCAGATGTGCTCAATTGGATTCAGGTCTGGGGAACGGGCGGGCCAGTCCATAGCATCAATGTCTTTGTCTTGCAGGAAATGCTGACACACTCCAGCCACATGAAGTCAAGCATTGTCATGCATTAGGAGGAACCCACGGCCAACCGCACCAGCATATGGTCTCACAAGGGGTCTGAGGATCTCATCTCAGTACCTAATGACAGTCAGGCTACCTCTGGTGAGCACATGGAGGGCTGTGCGGCCCCCTAAAGAAATGCAATCCCACACCATTACTGATCCACTGCCAAACCGGTCATGCTGGAGGATGTTGCAGGCAGCAGAACATTCTCCATGGCATCTCCAGACCCTGTCACGTCTGTCACATGTGCTCAGTGTGAACCTGCTTTAATCTGTGAAGAGCACAGTGCACCAGTGGTAAATTTGCCAATCTTGGTGTTCTCTGGCAAATGCCAAACATCCTGCACAGTGTTGGGCTGTAAGCACAACCCCCACCTGTGGATGTTGGGCCTTCATACCACCCTCATGGAGTCTGTTTCTGACCATTTGAGCAGCCACATGCACATTTGTGGCCCGCTGGAGGTCATTTTGCAGGGCTCTGGCAGTGCTCCTCCTTTCCCTCCTTGCACACAGGCGGAGGTAGCGGTCCTGATGCTGGGTTGTTGCCCTCCTACAGCCTCCTCAATGTCTCCTGAAGTACTGGCCTGTCTCCTGGTAGCGCCTCCATGCTCTGGACACTGCGCTAACAGGCACAGCAAACCTTCTTGCCACAGCTCACATTGATGTGCCATCCTGGATGAGCTGCACTACCTGAGCCACTTGTGTGGGTTGTAGACTCTGTTTCATGCTAGCACTAGAGTGAAAGCACTGCCAGCATTCAAAAGTGACCAAACCATCAGCCAGAAAGCATAGGAACTGAGAAGTGGTCTGTGGTCACCACCTGCAGAACCACTCCTTTATTGGGGATGTCTTGCTAACTGCCTATGCTTTCCACCTGTTGTCTATTCCATTTGCACAACAGCATGTGAAATTGATTGTCAATCAGTGTTGCTACCTAAGTGGACAGTTTGATTTCACAGAAGTGTGACTGACTTGGAGTTCCATTGTGTTGTTTAAGTGTTCCCTTTATTTTTTTTGAGCAGTGTATTTTCTATACAAATCATGAACATGGCTTTTGAACTAACTATATCTTTATTTTAACTTGAAATTGTTCCAGTCTACACAAACTGGAGCTTAATAACATTGAAAGTAATTTCTTAAATAAAATGAGTCAATAAAACTCATAACACTATTTTAAGATTTGTTTAAATGCAATTAATAGACAATTTAAATTTCCAGCAAAATGAATCGCTATTTTTGATTGAAGCGAACAAATATAGAAACAAAGGAGATCCTATTGTTGTCTAAATGAAGGAACGATGTGGTTTGGATAGTGTGTGTGCTTAAAGTTGTTGTATGGATGATTTCATTTTCTGTATTGAGTTGGGGATGAGTATATTCTGAATCAGGGAACATGAGTTTATTGGGGAGTATAACAGTGTCATTGAACTGACCACATGATGTGTATTTTGTATAAGCTATAGACAACAGCTTTGGTGGTGCCATCTGCAAGGCCTGAAGGGCAAAGATTACAGTATTTATTCAGATTGGGAAAACATGCCCATGTGCCCAGGCTGAAGGGATAGTAGAGACTCTAAGTGAAATCTTTTCTCTCTGCTGAGCTCATCTTATGTGTTACAGCAAGGACTGGTATGTGTATGGAACAGAGAGACAAAGAGACTTTTTGTCATCCTTTGATCTTATGGTAGCCTTTATTAACCCACTGCGAAACACTTCAGATTGGTCATTGCAGTATACCAGCTCTGGCAGAAATGAGTGAGCTACTCGTGATTTATTCAGTTCTATTGGAGTGCAGTTTTGCCACATGTTCTTCATTGGAGTAAATAAGTACATTGAACAAACTAAACTAAAAGCCAGCTAGGGCCTTTGGGGAATACTCGTTTAGAATTGTGATTCTCCATTTAAGTTTGATTGGCCTTGACAATGAGCCACCATCTCTTTGTTAGGGCCAAAAGCTTAATATGGAGGGAGGGGGGGAGAATGGATTACTCTTTAAAATGGTAGAATGGTCAAATGATAGCGCGTCCCAACACTTGAGGGGCTGTCACAGAGAGGAGGGGAGTCAACCTATTTCCCAAAGCACCGGAAGGCCAGACAAAGAATAATGGATGGAAACTGATCAAGAAACTTCCTGACAGTGAGAACAATCAAACAATGGAACCGCTTGCCTTCGGAAGTTGTGGGAGCTTCATCACTGGAAACTTTCAAGAAGAGACTGGGCTGCCATCTGCCAGAAATGGTGTGGGGTCTCCTGCTTGTGTGGGGGGTTGGACTAGATGACCTTCCAACTTATTCTTTTTCTGTTTTTCTGGTATTGTTCCTTGAACTGAAACTGACCGATATGACAATTCCTATTAATAAGGTTATGGCCATCTTTGTAGGCCCATACAAAGTCTTATATGAGGACAAGGATTTTTATTTTATTTTATTATAACATTGTTCTCTCCTTATGGTAGCATATCAGGAGCTTTGAAACACGAATTTATACATAATGTACACAATCAGTCTTTCTTCAGATTATAAATAAATAGAAGAAAATAAATTCACAGTAAACTTTTAAAAGGTTTTCTTTCCTTCTTCACCAGTCTCAAGGCACTCCAATTATGTGACAATGGATTTATTCCAAGTATTTATGTCACTTTTTATAGCAAGCCCTTCCCAAAGCAACATAGAAGATAAATGAAGATAAGATATATTGGGCAAGCCAAGCAGATGAACAGTAAAACATCAATTCAGTGTATGATAAACATGTTGGTACAGCACACAGCCATTAATTTCACAGCTAAATGTAACAAAGATAAGATTTAAGTCTGAGGTGTACACTGAAGACTCTAAGGAAATTCAGGTGATTTTTTTAAAGCCTAACTATTTTTATGATCAGGCAAGAAAACAGGACTTCCTAAGCAGATCTTAGATTAGGGCACAGGTACAAAATGGATATCTGAGGCCATCCATGGATCCTGCCATGGTTCACACAGTACCCACAATATATCTCCCAAGCTTTTTGTGTGGATATTGCAGAACTGGGAGGAAAAGTTTCTCATATTTATGTAAAACCCTGGGGGGGGGGAGGGGGAGAAAAACATGGACTTATAGATGAACAACAAACTAAAAGATTCAAGGTCCATCCCACCCCTGATAGGACCTAATGGTAAAGACTGCAACGACGACACCATTAAAGCCAACATCTTTAACACATTTTTTGGCTCAGTATTTGTAAACAGCAATGGATTATGCCCAGCATTTCCTAGCCGAACCACAGATAACTACAGTGATCTAATACATATCGATTTTACAGAAGACAATGTTGAAAAAGCACTACGCAATCTAAAACCATCCCTATCTATTGGACCGGATGGAATATGTGCCTATTTCTTAAAAAGTTATCCACTGCCATAGCCAAACCTCTAAGCATAATCTTTGAAAATCTTTCAGGACCAGTTCCTTGCCTAACCTATGGTCACAAGCCACAGTCATCCCCATCTTCAAAAAGGGAGACCCTTGCCTAGTTGAAAATTACAGGCCAATCTCCTTATGCTGCGTCACCTGTAAAGTCATGGAATCAATTATTAACCAATTCATCATCCTCCACTTAGAGACAAACAACCTACTCTCCAATAAACAATTTGGTTTCAGAAAAACTATCCTGTAATCTGCAACTCTTACACTGCAAAAACATATGGACTACACAACTTGATCAGGGCAAAACAATAGATGCAATCTACATAGACTTCTATAAAGCCTTTGATTCAGTGGTACATGACAAACTACTACTAAAAATAAAATCCTATGGTATCTCTGGACAACTGCATAACTGGATAGAAGCATTCCTGTCAAACAGACAACAAATGGTCAAAATTGGGAGTGTCCTATCAAATTCTGTACCTGTCAATAGTGGTGTCCCCAAGGCAGTGTTCTAGGACCAACTCTCTTCATACTCTACATAAATGACCTCTGTGATCATATTAAGAGCAACTGCGTTCTTTTCACTGATGATGTAAAGCTGTTCAATACCACAGACAATACTGCTACCCTTCAAGAAGATCTTGACTGTGTATCAGAATGGTCAAACAAATGGCAACTTCAAATCTCAACAAATAAATGCTCTGTCTTACATATTGGCAAAAAAATCCGAAAATAAAATACAAGCTGAATAGTCAAGATCTTGTTGATGATCCAAGCTCTGTAAAGGACCTTGGAATACTCACCTCTAATGATCTAAGTGCTAGTGCCCACTGCAACTACATAGCCAAAAAGGCATTAAGAGTTGTTAACCTAATCTTACGTAGCTTTTTCTCTGGTAATATCACACTACTAACTAGAGCATACAAAACATTTGCTAGACCAATACTCGAATACAGCTCATCAGTCTGGAACCCACATTACGTATCTGATATTAGCACAATTGAGAAAGTCCAGAAATATTTCACAAGAAGAGTTCTCCACTCCTCTACTCGTTGTAGAATACCTTATGCCACCAGACTTGAAATTCTAGAACTAGAAAACCTTGAATTACGCCGTCTTCGGTCTGATCTAAGTATGGTATATAAAATCATACATTGCAATGTCCTACCTGTCAATGAATACTTCAGCTTCAACCATAACAACACAAGAGCACACAACAGATACAAACTCAAGGTTAACCGCACCAAGCTTGATTGCAGGAAATATGACTTCAGCAACAGAGTGGTCAATGTCTGGAATACTCTACCCGACTCTGTAGTTTCTTCCCCAAACCCCAAAAACTTTAACCTTAGACTGTCTACTATTGACCTCACCCCTTTCCTAAGAGGTCTGTAGGGGGCGTGCATAAGTGCACCAACGTGCCTACTGTCCCTGTCCTATTGTTTCTTTTATTTTTCTTTTATTTTTCTTATATGTACCCATTTCATGTATTCATAACTATGTATACACTTATACTTATTATCTTGTAAACAATTGACAAATAAAATAAAATAAAATAAAAATAAAACATATGCATGTGACTAGAGGCACTTCATGATTGACGGCCATATTGATAAACACATATATTAGAATCTCAACCATACATCTGTATTCATATGTGCGCCCATATTGCTTAAAACCTATAAAACCGCATCAGTTGCTCATCAATCTCAAACTCTTATTTGAGAGAGCCATGGTGAAATACTGTACTGTATCTACTTCAAGGGTGAGGAAATCTGCCATTTGACTTCCAGTAGAGGGCTCCAACGCCCCAACAAAGGGGCTGAAGCTGGCAATCTTTGGTGGGGGAAAGTGTGGCTATTTTCCAAAGCTGCTAATTAACTGAGTGCATGTGTAGCTATGGAAAGTCACCCTAATCCCACTCAAAACCATTAACTTGATCTCATTCTGGTGGTGAGCTTTTTTTTTTTTTAAGTAGGGTATATGATGGCTGTCCTTAGTGTGCATCACAGGAGAAGGTCCACAGGCAGGCTGAGTTTCATTCAACTGCCGGTTCTGAATGTTGTTTTTCTTCCCTTCTCATTTTTAAGAAGCTCTTAGCCAGATGGTCTGTTTTTCTTTTTCTTTCTTTTCTTTTAGTTTTTTTTTTTTAAATGCATTGTGCGTTGGTTGGATATGTGTTTGGAGGAGCTGCCAATTTCATTAAAAAGGAAGAAAGAGCAAGAGAAAGCACCATTTGGTGTCTATCCTTGGTTTCTGGCCAGAGAGCTAAGACACAGTTCTAAGAAAGGAAGAATCTTAGAAGTAAAATAATTCAATTCTGGATAAACTTTTGTAAGAATATGCAAACTGTTGGATTCATGGAGACTTCCCCATATGTGGGATCAGAAATAGTGGCATGAATGCAAAGGTGGTATTCAGCAGGTTCTGACCAGTTCAATTTTGAGGAGTTCGGAAAACAGGCAAATACCACTTCTGACTGCCCCCCTCCCCATCTAGTATCTGCCTCTCGAGTCCCAGCTGATCGGCTGGGTCTTCTTTTGTTGCCCTGCACAGGAAAATGGAGCTGGAAAGCAGGTTAGTGAGATGGGGAGGAGATGGAGATTTTGCAGTATTCTTCCCCTGCCATGCCCACCAAGCCACGCCACGCCCACAGAACCAATAGTAAAAAAAATTGACTCCCACCACTGCATGAATAAATGAATTCTTTATTGGCCAAGTGTGATTGGACCCACAAGGAATTTGTCTTGGTGCATATGCTCTCAGTGTACATAAAAATAAAAGATACATTTGTCAAGAATCATAAAGCACAACACTTAATGATAGTCATAGGGTACAAATAAGCAATCAAATCATACTAGGAAACAGTCAATATAAATAATAAGCAACAAAGTTACAGTCATACAACCACAACTAAGAGGGGATGAGTGATAGGAACTATAAGAAGATTAATAGTAATAGTAATAGTAACATGGATGTCACTAAGGGCTGCAGGTAGTATAATATACAATAGTTCACTGCTCTGCTTCTTTCCACAAGACCCAAGAATGCTGAATGCCACCATAAAGCAAGAGATACCCATTACATTAATATTTGGAACAAAGGCTTTTTCCCCTAAGCCAAGTCGATGCAGTTGAGAAGGTAACTTTTTTTTTTTGCCTCTGCATCTGGGCTGCAAAAATACAGACAACCACTAGATAGTGACAGATTTCTGAACTTCTTTACAGCCACCCAGTAATCTCCTAGATTTATGCACTCAAATATGGTAGCCCAAAGACCACACTTAGAATAAGCCCTTGGTTTATTGGATCTTGGATGCATTTATAAATGAGATGAATGTATAAAATCCTATTCAGATTTATAGGACATTCAGATCTAATACATTACCTTTTCCCATTCATTAATTAAACTGAGGGTTTATACTCTTTTTCCATTATGAAGCCCACTGTGACATGTTAAGAAACCGCAGCAAATGTTTCTCCAAAGACATATGTTGGTATTCCCCTTTTCTTCTGGTTTTATCCTCCTTTGCTACCTACACAATACGAGAAACTGAATGTATTTCAGTTTCAGCACATAGGAACAATCTTTTTTTAAACTGTAAAACACTTTTTTGGATAAGCGGCGATTTAAAGATGGAAGCTTTTTTAAAAAAAATTTAAACATTTCAGCTCCATTTCAGTTCTTAAGCCTTAGGAATAAAGTTTTTTTTCCTAGACAAGGCATTTGGATTGGAGCACAATCCGTTTTTGAAAGCAAAGTATTGTTCTAAAGAACATGAGCATTTGAGCAGTTTTTTTTTTTTTTTAAATATTATTATTTTGGATAAGGAGAGAGTTTAATTTCAACTCTGAAGGGATTCTTAGAGTCAAATGCTGTTTTGGATCAGCAAACCAGCTCTGTACTTCACTCCTCTAAGCTCTTCTGGAAATAAAAGTAAATAATCTTGTTGGCCCTAGCAACTGTGAGGCCCACCCAAAGCTGCTTCTGCTCATCCTGTCCCTAGACCACATTGTACCTTCTGCCAAGTCTTGTCCAGCAGCTTCTGAGATACAGCATAGTATTTTCCATCCTTTGAAAACTCTGCCTCTGAAACTACGCGGTCGTCACCCATGTGTCCACTGGGAAAGCTGTACAGCATGTCTAGCCTTTATAGTATTGCAATTTCCAGCAGATGCATTTCAAGGTCCTATGCCAAATTGTTACTTGGGAAATGCAGGCTCTGAGACACTCTCTCTGCTTTATCCCTTCTCCAGGAGTTCGTATATACGTATATACATGTCTTACCTCAAGATATATATTTTATACATCTCACCTCAGGAAATTCTTTAATATATACCATTTTAAAGAATTTCCTGAGGTGAGAAGTCCCCTTTCAGACTGGTAGATTCAAACCCAAGATTCAAACTCTAAAATTCACTATGTGAATTTCTTGTCCCAGCTATGTTCACACAATATACCAAGTCACAAACGTGGTTCTGCTTCTTCTCTTGTTAACTTTCTCTTTTACCACTTCCTATAATGAGTTGTTATCTACAAAAAAAAAAACATTCTTCACAAGATTTGCCATATTTGCTCCTTTTGATTTTTTTAAAAGCTATTCAGACAGAGTGTAGATCATCTTTAGATAATGCTCTTTTAATTTTTTTTTTTTAACCTGGTCAGCTTTTATTCTGTGACTGTTTCTGGGCCCTAGTTAAGTAATTTCTTTATTACTTAAACTTTGCATACTACAATGAACAAATCTATACCATAGCTTCAATCTAAGTAAGTTTACTTACTTAATTATTTTTATATTATAATACAGGAAAAATCTTAAGCACATATTTGAGGGATTGCAACTTCCTATTTCCATCAATACTTTCATTGATTCAAATAGTAACAGCTGAAAGAGAACAAGTAAAAGTGGAGAGGATTAAGAACAGATACATATAGACAATGCCCATTTCAATTCTGTAGCCCACGTTTGTATTAAAACCCACCCCTCTCCTAGGAAAATGCAATATTTTAGGATATACTAAAAAGAATATTTCCCCTAAAAGACAACTAGAAACTCAGAGAGGCAGAAACTCACACACCCCTCCAACTTTGTTTATGGCCCATTAAGGCCTGGGCCAGTCTTTTCTACATAACAAAGATCTACCTCCTTCAGGCAGAACCATAATAGGAATTGCTCAAAGCCCTTTCCTTACATCATCACCCAGCAAGAGTCAACCAAGCCTGCGACTCAAAAGACAACCTACAAAGATACCCCTGCATGGCCCCATGGGAGTCTGACAACCAATCAGAACACAAGCTCAAATTCAAAGCCCAACAGAGGGCATAAAACCCAGGCACTATCAGCATCTCTTCTCTTTTTCACCAAGCCATGTGGTCCTGTCCACCATTAAACCATCTTTCCAAACAGCCTCCATGTTTCCAGTGCCTTTTTCCCCACTTGGAACTGAACCCAGAAGGATATTTCTTCCAACGGTATAAATGCAATGCAGTACTGTATGATTAAGATCAATCCATGTGTATTGATGTTTCCAACACACAAAGAAAAATATTTGATATAAAAATCTCTTTTTGAGGCTATTAACTCCAGCAAATCACAACTTTCACAATCTTCCCTTTCTTCTAAGCTTTTGTAATGTGATCCTCGTTCATTCATTCTGTAAAACCAAGTCATATCACTATTTTTGTGCTGGTTATTTAGTTTGATATATAAACCACATTCATAATCATTCATTCATTCTTGACCATGTTCCTGCTCCCATGTTCACTTTTTTTCCAAAATCCATGCTTCACCCACCATAGCCAACAACAGCAAGGTCATATTGCAAGACCTTTAATCATCCTTGTATGTTATATTTCTGGAATGATTTGCAATGTTATGCTCATACACATCTTTTTTCACTTCATCTTTCCACTGTGTCTCTTTTCATACTTTTTGTGAGGCTGACTCCACACATTTCTCTGGTGCACTGTAACATCATTTTTGTTTTACGTTTTTTATGTAGCTTCCACATTTTGTTTAAACCATATATTCAAAACAGAAATTCTTCTAAGTAGTTACTATTACACATTTTTCATTCCTATTCATTCTTCTTGCATCTTCAAATTGTCCAATCACTTTTCCTTATTTTCATTTTGTTCCTTATATTTTCGCTTGTGTGAATGATTTATTAACCTTCATTTAAAATTTTAATTTATTAATTTATCTTTAGATAAATGTTATCTATTTTTTTTTATTTTGATCCTACTCTTTTCTCTTAATTTCATAGAAACACCACCAAGCTATTTTCTTTTTTTTTGCCTTTCATTTGTTAACATATGCTCTTTACCATTAACAACTCCTACATTCTATATTTGTGTATCATATGGCTATCCCCAGATGACCAATAGATATTAATTCCACCCACTTATCATGGCTTTGGTCAATTAGGAAAAGATAAAGTGTGGATTAGATTACCAGCTTTAGTTCTACCTTCCCACCTGCAGCATTCCCTGCTAACAAGAAAGGTAGAACTAATCAATTAGGCTTGTCTTGGCCAACATCCCACAAAGGTAACCAAAGTCCAATTTTATTCCAAGCATGGTTGTCCTAAAGCACCAGAAGGCAAGACAAGAAACAATGGATGGAAACTAAACAAGGAGAGAAGCAACCTAGAACTAATGAGAAAATTCAGTGAGAACAGGAAGAATAATTAGCCAGTGGAACAGCTGGCCTTCAGAAGTTGTGGGTGCTTCATCACTGGAGGCTTTTAAGAAGAGACTGGACAGCCACTTGTCTGAAATGGTAAGGGGTCTCCTGCTTGGGGGGGGGGGGGTGGACTAGATGACCTCCAAGGTCCCTTCCAAGTCTGTTATTCTGTTCTGTTAGGCAAGCTATGAAGTTTAATCTAAAGTGCACCACATACCCTTAACATACTGTTTCTTGCCCAGAATCACAAGCAGCAGGTATTTGAAAAAGCTATCCTAAAGCCCATCACAAGCTAGTGCTGGTAATTGTCAAAGAGGGAGAGCTTAGAAGGTCATGTGGCCATTTTCAGGGGAAGTGTACATCCATTAATTCATTTATTTAAACTATTTATATATCCCTCTGTATTAAAATAAAACACAACAAAATAACGAAGCACCAACAAAGAAAAAAAACGCACTGTATAAAAATAGAACTTATATGCATTTGCCACAATTCTCTGTTCCATACAATAAATCAAGAATCCTTTCTCTTTTGTTCACTCTATGGGCTTCTCATAAAAAATTTAAAAGGAAAGAAAAATAACCAAAATGGTTATTTGGTTATATTAGTCTCCACAAGAGAAAAGGGCAGTTTGTTTTCTCCATTAAGAAAACAAATCTCTTGTTCTTACGAAGAACTTAATGCACTGAGCAATGGAACAATTGACATCTGAAATAATATTAGATTTTTATGTGAGTTCAGACCTGGAAAATATTTAAATGGCATTTGAAATATGAATTTCAGGGAGATGTGTTGGTCTGTTTGGAAGACTCGGCTCATGATGAACTTTGAGATAATTGCAATAAAGCTTTCCAGAGGCTACTTCGATGTCAGTTTTCTCTTTTGCCATAAACAGACGTTTGAATGATTAATGAAGAAAGTGACTGAGGTTTATGTCAGTGTTTCAAGGCATTTGTGTCAGACAACAGCCATCCTTGGGCTTTACCCCCTTAGGAGCTGCAGCTATATATAGATCTGGTTCATTTTGAACAATTTGCCCCCTGGTTAGAAATCTTTTCGGCAATAATGACCCACACTACACAAAGAGTTTAAAAATATTTCCTCCCCCACAAGACTACATTACATCCATTGGCCTGAAGTTTCCAAAGACCAGAAGGGGGAAAAACTAGCATTCCAAGTACAATCTTACTATACTCATTTAGTATACTTACATATAATATATAGTACATTATATAATATATATATTTTGTGAGGCACAAATGACATCCACAATCTTGATAAGTCAACCTTTATTAACTAATAACTATTAACTGTAACTGTTAAATGTAATATTAACTGTAGCCATGGTAACCACAATAGCTGCTATATTTGCAAGTCGGCTGACGAAAACGAGCAACAGCTGATGCGGTCTGACAGCTCACTTTTATACCGCTCGCTGTCAGACGGCTCAGCCAATGAGAATGGACTTCGGTTTCCGCTCAGCTCAGCTGAACATAACAGCCCTTCCCACCAGTCAGGCACATACATAGTCATTCAGATAGGCGGGGCGTTGTCTAGTCCGGCTGGACCTATGCAATTCGGCTTTCCTGGTCATCGGAGAACGATTGCTTGCAGGGCCAGCAGACGACGATGGAGACATCCCTGGACCCTTCCCCTCAGCTGACTCAGACTCAGGTGGAGGAACTTCTTAAAGTAGGTCGTCCTCCCATGGTGGCTCGTTGTCAGTTGATTCGTGCCTTGGCATGTCGGCCACTCCGAGTTTGTGTTGCTGTGTGCCGGCCAGCTCGCTGTCAGACGGGTCCTCTGTGAACTCAGCCCAGTGCCCCCGTACATGGTCTACATGTCGGTGCCAAACTCGGCCATCCAACAGACTTATTTTATATGATTTCAGGCCAGTAACTGCCTCTATTTTCCCCAGCAGCCATAACGGATTACCCACAAAATTCCAGGCATAAACCAAACCCCCAACTTGGAAAAAATCTAATACCACTAAAAGAATTTAAGGGAACATTTGGGGCATAACTAGGGTGGAGTCTGTCCATATGGTTCCTCAACTTTCGGCCCATTAATAACTCCTCTGGGGAACGATTGGTAACTGTGCTGGGGGTAGCATGTTGCATTAGCAGGTACTTTTCCAACTTAGAATGCCAGTCCTCACCCTCAATCGCTCCAGCACTTCCTTGGCGGCCCTCACAGCTCTCTCTGCTTGACCATCAGACGACAGGTGGTAAGGGGTGACAAGGGCATGCCTTATGCCCCGTCGTGCCAAGAATAACTCAAAGTTCACTGCGGTAAATTGTGGACCGTTATCTGACACTAGGATGTCGGGGAAGCCATGGGTTGCAAAAAGGTGATCTAATGCCTTGATAATCATCTCTGAGGTGGCATAAGGACCAACTCGACCCACTTCAAATATGAGTCCACAATGATAAGGAAAGTGCAAGCCTGAAATGGCCCAGCCAGGTCAATATGGATGTCACAATTCCAATGAAGAATGGACTGGAGCCGAGACAGCCAAGATGAAATATGACCATAGTCTTTTAATTACCTTACATTGACTGTGTTACCATGTTGGCGTTATCATGAAAATTCCTCAAATGACTGACATCAACTTCCTGACAAGGAGTGGTGCAATAATGATGATTCATGGCTGGATGTCAAGAGGGGTGGGGGTGTAATAATGGTGCGGGGCAAATGGGGGATAGGGTGAATTGTCACTGGGGTGCATGGAATCATCGAGCAGGGGAAAGGTGCAATTACCATGTTTCCTTAATTTAAGGATGTCGGATGTTAGGCAGCGAAGGTGGCCAGAAGGTGGTTATAGTAATTACGTTATTATCCAAGGTATAACATGTATAAATACAGCTCGGTTGCAACAAAAACCAGAGCTGACTTAAACATAATTTCATCACTGTTACCTGTTGTGGTGTGGGAGACGAATAAAAACTTCACTGAAGCTACATGAGTGAGTTGGTATCTTATTGTTCACCCCCTCGATATCGGATGAACAGCTGACAATGGACCCTGACCCATGGCGACTTAGCAGACTCCCATTCCCCAGAAGTAGTGGCTGCAGGTGCTACTCTAGACATTTGGCATGTATGACATGCCCTAACCCTTGTGGTGATATCAGAGTCTATGCCAGGCCACCAAACATAGCTCTGAGCTAAAGCCTTCATGCGGGCTATTCCTGAATGGCCCTTGTGCAAGCTGTTTAAAATCTTAGGTCTCAGTAGGTTGGAAACTACTACTCTACTTCCCCACAGTAGGCAGCCCTGTTAGGTGGATAATTCATGCTGCTTAGCTCTGAATGGCATAAATGGGGCATCTACAGCCCCTTTCTGGCCACCCCTCCTCACCCAGTCTAATACCTGTTAGAGAATAAGATCATTAGAGGAGGCTTTTGTGACATCTGCGGCTGTAATAGGTAATTGGTGATTGTCAATTAGTAGTATAGATGAGGAAGGGGCAGGGTCTATAATTTTGTCTGGCAAGGGGCAACAGCTCAATGCGTCCACACGTCCAAGGTGCTTGCCCGCCCTGTATTGCAAGGTATAGAAAAGTATGCAGCCAAGAATAATGCCCAATGGGTTATCCTAGGGGACAAAATAGGGGGACTTTGTCAATCGCCAGCCAGGATACCTGTGATGACCCATAGTCTCTCAAAATAACCCAAAACCCAAAACATACATTAAAGTCCAGTAATGCCTTCAACTTAACTTCATTGTTTTATTAGGCACAGTTTAAAGTCACAAAAGTAAATAATGAGGCAGAAAGAAAACCAAAACAAACCGCATTGACGAGAGTTTCGAAGCAAGCCAAGATAATTAATCATAGATTCCAGGAAGATAAGGGAGGAGAGTCCATGGGAAGAATGCCAGCAAAGATAAACCTCTTTCAAAGAAAACATTAAACTTTGACTCCAGAAATTCTGATTACATAGTTACAAATTTATATACGTAGCTCCCAGCTGCAAGCCATGAAGAGGATTGTGGTAATCTCCTCATGAGTAGACCTTGCTTTTCCCTGATCCTCTCTTCCGTGCATGACCTAGGATGGATAGGAGATGGGCCTGGATCCTCCTCTGATTGCTCAGCCAGCCTCTGCCCTTCCCCAGCCTCCTCCACCACCTTAACCCGCTGTGGACGTTCCCACACCTGCAACAATTGTATTTGTGAGTCGGCTGACGAGAACGAGCAACAGCTGACGCGGTCTGACAGCTTACTTTTATACCTCTCACTGTCAGATGGCTCAGCCAATGAGAATGGACTTCGGTTCCCGCTCAGTTCAGCCGAAGGTAACAATACACACACACACACACACACACACACACACTATAATATACTATAATATATTATATAATATATAGTATATTAGTATCCATTTCATGTATTCATAATCATAATTGATGGCTTATGTGCATTCTTCTTAAAAAAGCTCTCCACTACCATAGCAGAACCCCTAAGCATAATATGAGAGATATCATTCAGAACCAGCTCCTTCCAAACCTATGGTCTTTAGCAATGGTCATC
This sequence comes from Pseudonaja textilis, assembly GCF_049901715.1. Lineage (NCBI taxonomy): Eukaryota > Metazoa > Chordata > Lepidosauria > Squamata > Elapidae > Pseudonaja > Pseudonaja textilis. The sequence goes on along the minus strand of NC_141990.1, from coordinate 55,703,281 downwards.
CCTATCTTCAAAAAGGGTGACCCCTGCTTGGTTGAAAACTAAAGACCAATCTCATTGTGTTGTGTCACGTGCAAAGTTATGGAATCGATTATTAATCAATGCATTACCTTCCACCTAGAATCAAACAACTTACTCTCCAATAAACAATTTGGTTTCAGGAAAAAATATTTTTCTGCAATGTGCAACTTCTACACTACAAAAACATATGGACTACACTACTTGACCAGGGTAAAGCAATAGATGTAATTTACATTGACTTCTGCAAAGCCTTTGACTCAGTGGTACATGACAAATTACTATTAAAATTAAATTCTTACAGCATTTCCGGATCCCTTCACAAGTGAATTACTGCTTTCCTGTCAAACTGGCAACAAATAGTAAAAACAGGAAACTCTCTATCAAACCCTGCACCAGTTAACAACGGTGCCCCCCCAAGGGAGCGTTTTAAGACCCACACTCTTTACACTCTATATAAATGACCTTTGTGATCACCTTATAAGCAACTGCATTCTCTTCACTGATGATGTAAAACTATTCAACACCACCGTCAATGCCACTATCCTTCAAAAGACCTTGATTATGTGTCAGAATGGTCTAATAGTTGGCAACTCCAAATCTCAACCAACAAATACTCTGTCCTATACATTGGTTAAAAAAAAAATCTATATATCAAATACAAGCTAGGCGGCTATGACCTTTTTGATGACCCTCACTCTGTCAAGGACCTTGGAGTTCTCATATCGAATGACCTAGGCACCAAAGCTCACTGCAACAGTATTGCCCAAAAGACTTTCAGAGTTGTAAATTTTATGAAGCTTCTCCTCCGGTAATACTGATTTGCAAACTAGACCATTCAAAACCTTTGCTAGAGCAATACTTGAATACAGCTCTGCTGTCTGGAATCTGCACTGTATATCAGACATAAATACAATGGAGCGAGTCCAGAAGTATTTTACCAGAAGAGTACTACATTCCTCTGTTCGCAACAAAATACTCTACACCACCAGACTTGAGATTCTAGGCTTAGACAACCTTGAACTACGCCGGCTAAGATTGGACATAGTACATAAAATCATACGTTACAATGTCTTACCAGTTAATGAATATTTCAGCTTTAACCACAACAACACAAGAGCACACAACAGATATAAACTAAATGTAAACCACTCCAAGCTTGATTGCAGGAAGTATGATTTCTGCAACAGAGTGGTCAATGTCTGGAACTCACTACCTGATTCTGTTGTCACCTGCTCAACCCCCCACTCCTTTACCCTCAAACTAACCTCTATTGACCTCACCCCATTCCTAAGAGGTCTGTAAGGGGCGTGCATAAGCGGACAATCCTGCCTACTGTCCCTGTCCTACTGTCCCCAGTTATTAGTTCCTATTTCTTATATTTAAACTTATGTTTATTTTTATTTTATTGTATTGTAAGCTTTTGACAAAATAAATAAATAAAATGTTTATACTTATACATGTTTTCTAATACATGCTTGACAAAATAGATAAATAAATAAATACTTCATTTTGAATGAAGTACACTAGGCTGTCCTGATTTTTATGAGATAATTTGGAGAGCCAGGAAATCAGCAATATACAGGTAGTCCTTGACTTACAACAGTTCATTTACTGACCGCTCAAAGTTACACCACTGAAAAAATGTGACATATGACCGCTTTTCACAGTTATGACCTTTGCTGCATCCCCATGATCGTGCAATCAAAATTCAGTTCATGTTTATGACTGTTGCTATGTCCCAAGATCATGTGATCCCCTTTTGCGACCTTCTGATGAGCCAACTCAATGGGGAAGCCAGATTCACATAACAACCAGGCTACTAAATTATCAACTGCAGTGATTCACTTAACAACCATGGTAAGAAAAGTCATAAAATGGGGCAAAACTTGCTTAACAAATGTCTCAGTTAACAACAGAAAATTTGGGCTCAATTGTTGTCATAAATCAAGGACTACCTGTAGCAATAACTATGTGCATGAATTTGATTATGCATTACAGATTGGTTGAGTCACAGTCACTCTTTTTGGTTGATGTGTGTGTGGAGGGTGTATGCCTTGCCTCAAATTATTCTTGAGTCAATTTATAAGTAGCAGGTAATTATGGAACATGCAGCCAGGGACCTACATTCCTTTGTCTGATCAATGACGTCAGATTATTTATTTTTCTTCTTCTGCAGTCCTACGGCAAGGTATTCTTTTTAATTTTTAAAAAAACCATCTTCAGTTTGTATGGTCTTTCTTTTGTTTTCTATAATGTGACTAATGGAATTCTCAGGGTTAGCCCTAACATACCAAAAGAACAGCATAATGGGAAATGCAGATCTAGATAAAGCACTTTCTAAAGTTGCCAAAGGATTATTTCCTATTGTCTAACACTTTGCACAGCTTGTTTCTTTCTGCTTTTGATTGTGGCAGATAAGTCAGGATTATCCATAATGAACATATCTGGAGTGTTGTAAACCTCTTGGTTATTGAGAAAACTATTGGCAATAATCTTTTTTTTTTCAAAGTTCTGTAACTCTACGCAAAGAAGCTTATGAAATAAGATTTTCCTTTCACTTGATAATATTGTGGTTACCTGACAATTTTAAACAGCATTTGTAGTAATAAACCTTTGGTAAATTCCTTACAATTCCCTAAGCTTCTCACTGACCCTCACACACCAGTGTCCTCTGGAAAGAGTGGTTTGTCCAACTCTTCAGGTTGGGAATGCACGGTGCAATGGACTACAATAACACAGCAGGTTCCTGGGAAGGAGGGGGTCATATTCCAAGAAGAGGGGCAACCAGTGGTGGGATTCAGCCAGTTTGCACTACTTTGGAGAATTGGTTGTTAACTTTCTGAGCAGTTTGGTGAACTGGTTGTTGAAAGAAATCCTTAGGGCAGAGAACAGGTTGTTAAATTATTTGAATTCCACCACTGGGGGCAATACAAGGTAACAACACAGTCCAGAGCTGGATCATGAGAAGAGTGTATGTATGTATGTATGTATGTATGTATGTATGTATGTATATGTGTATATGTATATGCCCTCCCTAGAATCTCCCAAGGTATATCCAAAAGATCAGTCTAGTACAGGTAGTCCTTGACTTATGACCATGATTGAGCCCCAAATATCTATGGCTAAACGAGACATTTGTTAAGTTTGTTTTGGCCCATTGTATGACCTTTCTTGCCACAGTTGTTAAGTGAATCTGGCTTCCCTATTGCCTTTGCTTGGCGGAAGGTTGCAAAAGCTGATCACAGGACCCCATTGCAACAGTCATGAATATGAGTCAGTTGCCAAGTGTCTGAATTTTGATCCTATGGCCATGGGGCTGCTTCAATGGTCGTAAGCGTGAAAAACGGCCACAAGTCACTTTTCTCAGTGCTGTTGTAATTTCAAACAGACAGTTGTACGTTGAGGACTGCCTCTATAGGTTTAATCTGGCAAGATTCTATATGGTGTGAGTAAATAAAGTACTGAACTTTGGATTGGATTGTTACATCATTCTTGGGCTAGGCCTGATATCTGTACTGTATGTTCTGTATCTGTTAAGGTTAATTTTTAATTCCAGCGGATTAAACTGGAATGTTTAGCCCATGCAGAGAGATTCATGGCCGAATCAGGATCTAATCCTAGCTTCCATTATTTCTATACCATGACTCTAACTATTGCATTTCGCTGGCATTGTCTTCATGTACTGTTATCACATTAAGGCATAAAGGATAATGGTTAAGATGCTGGACTAGAAGTCATGAGTCAGATTGTCCCAAAAGTGCTTTTTCAAGAGGAAACTGGACTTTCAGATTTTTCTTGGAAGGCGTTTCGTTTCTCATCCAAGAAGCTTCTTCAGTTTTGACTGGATGGTGGGGAATGGAAGGGTTAATACTCCTTGCAGGCAGCTGGTCATTTGCATTCTTTTAGAGATTCATTAAGATCATCTGGAAGTTTATCTGTGACCTTAAGGACTCACTAAAAGAATGCAAATGACCAGCTGTCTTCAAGAACTATAAATCTTCCCATTCCTCACCATTCAGTCAGAGGTGAAGAAGCTTCATAGGTGAGAAACGAAATGTCTTCCAAGAAAAATCAGAAAATCCAGTTGTCTATGAATTTCCATAGACATGAGGCAGATTAAAGGGAAAATGGCTCAGAGATGATGTTGATATACATACAGCAGATTTAAGTATAATAACTAATGAATTATATGATATGGAAATCATGGTAATAAGATTTTGACTTTTTGACCAAGTGGGTAACCACTTGGCATTCTTCCAGCTCTGGAATTTTTAACAACATCTTGGGAAATTGAAAATGAGATTAATTCTAGGGAGAAAGACAATGACAAACACATGATGAAAATAAGGATAGTTCTATGCCAATAAATATTGGGATAGTTAAATGCAATTGTTTTCTGGTGATAATTAAGTCTTGAAAAGAGGGACATAAAGAAGAAAGACATCCTTGAATTAAGGATTTGTATACAAAATAAATAAATAAATAAATAAATAAATAAGCAGAACCAATCAATTATTCCTGGGTAAAATAAAGACCAAGTGTTCCTTTGAGGCAACGATTAGATAGCAGAAATTAACATACTTTGGGCATCTGATATAGATGGATATTGTTCCAGGAAAATAACTATGCTTGGCAAGGCTGAGAGAATTAGAAGAATGGGAAGGCAATGGACAAGGTGAGTGGACAGGATCAGAAATATCATTGCAGTGTTCCTGGAACGATGGATTGTAAAATAAAGGGCATACATTTACACAGACATCAGCCAGAGTGGATGGTACCCAACTGTGTACATTTCTGTATACTAATTCTTAGAATCATAGAACTGGAAAGAGTAGTTTAGACCATAAGTTGCATTACCCTACTCAGAGCAAAGTCTAAATTAAAGCACATTGTCAACAGGTTGTTGAATCTCTGCTTGTAACTATCTGCCAATCGAAACTCTAAAATCTCTTTAGATATGCCGTTCTCCAAATATTCTTACTATTTTGAAATTTTCCTAACAACCAGCAATAATTGCTTCCCTTGAACTTGAGACACTTGTTCCATACTTTGCATTCTGTGATGATAGAGAACATTTCTATTTTTGGTGTGACAACTGTCAGATACTAAAAAAAAATTAAAATATAAGAAGAACCATTTCAATCATTCCTGGATGGAAAGATGGAGTTTTCCCTTGAGGCAATGATTAGATGGCAGAAACTAACATAGATATTTTACTCCATCCTTTTTTTTTAAAGACTAAACATACCTACTTATTTCAACTTCTGTTGATAGTCTTCATTTCCAATCTCCTGATGACCTTTGCTGGACCTATTTCAACTGAATCATTTTAATATGTTACTAGGCAAGTACTGGACCATTCTGACAAGCAGAGAATAGCACAAAACACATTTCTTATGATATTGAAAAAGAGATGTTAACTGTTGCAGAGTAAAATTGTTTTTGTATTGTTTTGCAGTTTGCTTATTTACTTGGGAAATTGAAATGAATTCTTGTTGGAGATTGTAGAAAAAGTTCATGCACAAACCTCTTGTGTTCAGTTTTTATTGAGCAGTCTTTGGTAATGGACAATTAATGGCACAAAGAAAATACAAGCACCAGGCCAATGTTTACATTGTTCTGGGTATATTTATCATCTTCTCTCTCTTTTTTTAATATCTCACCTTAACAATATGGTTGCAGGTGGAGATTTTTTTTCCTTGCCAACATTACAGGTGACACCCTCGGTTTCTTATTTGCTGCCAGGAACATAACCACACCTGTTTGGCAGTGAATAGGGAGCCTGTTACACCCTGAAGGCACAAAGGGGATCATGTGCATAATGAGGATTTAAGTCAATAAAATTTTAAAAGGAACATCTCAAACACAACGTGACAGGCTTTATGTTTTCTGTATTCAGGAAAAAGGCTTGATGTGATCCCAAATAACTCCCTCACTTCCCTGCCCCCTCAGCCCTCCAGCAGTATTTTCTCTGTTGGAACAGGTCATATCATGTTCTGAAAAACTATCGATTATTTAATACTCTGTTCTAAATATGATTGGTTTATACTGGTAATATGACTTTCATATGGTCTAATTTATGGTCTAACTCCCTTTTATTCTTTTTTTCTTTCCTAATTTTATTCAGAATTATAAAGAAGCTGAATTTTCACAGCATGATAAGCAAATTTTTAACCATCCTTTAGATGAGATAACAGATAATCAGAGTTGGAAGGGACCTTATACATCATCTAGTCCAACCCCCCACCCAAGCGGGAGACCCTACACCGTTTCTGACAGATGGCAGTCCAATCTCTTCTTGAAAGTCTCAAGTGATGGTGCTCCCACAACTTCTGAGGGCAAGCTGTTCCATTGGTTGATTGTTCTCACTGTCAGAAAGTTTCTCCTTATTTCCAGGTTGAATCTCTCCTTGTTCCATCCATTATTCCTTGTCTGGCCTACAGGCGCCTTAGAAAATAGCTTGACCCCTTCCTCTTTGTGGCAGCCCCTCAAATATTGGAAGACTGCTATCATGTCTCCCCTGGTCCTTCTCTTCACCAGATTAGCCAAGCTCAGTTCTTGTAACTGTTCTTCATATCTTTTAGTCTCCAGTCCCCTAATCATTCTGGTTGCTCTTCTCTGCACTTTTTCTAGAGTTTCAACATCTTTTTTATAATGTGGTGAACAAAACTGGATGCAGTACTCTAGGTGTGGTCTTACTAAGGCTTTATAGAGTGGAATTAGTACTTCCCTTGATCTTGATTGTACCTCTCTGTTAATGCAACTTAGGATTGCAACCGCATTTTTGTCTGCTGCTGCACACTGCTGGCTCATATTTAGCTGGTTGTCCACTAAGATTCCAAGATCCCTCTCATAGTTACTGCTATTGAGCCTGGTTTCACCCAGTCTATATGTGTACTTTCGGTTTTTCTTGCCTAAGTGTAGGACTTTACTTTTCTCTTTATTGAACACACAACTGGAAGGATTTAATACAATACATTAAGCCTTAGAAATCATGATGACTGTATTTAGTAAGCCATAAAATTACAAACTACATTATGGTTTAATGTGTCGTATGAATCAGGCCAGATTAAGAGTAAGAAATGGAGAAACAGTTTAGTGTGTACTACATACTTACCCATGATTAAATGAACATACAGCCCAGTTTTCCAGGTTTCCCATGAGAAACCATCCATGTAGTTAATGGAGCCTAAGCAGTGTGTAAGAACATAGTAAAATATTAAACATGAAATCTGTTATGAAGATTAGCTAGGCTAAGCAAATCCAGCCAACTACAATTTGACTTAAATATTTGTATGACTCCATTCCAGTGGGGCACAAAAAGGGGACACTGAAACCAGAGTTAATGTGAACTGTTGAGGGGATTCCAACATTTACAAAGATTGCTAACCGTACACTAGAACAAAGGGTTCAATATAGGAGGTTTCACAGTATTAACTAATTCAGTGGAATGCTGTATTTCACTGGAACTCCAGAGAAACCTATAATCTCAAAGGATTCTTGGCAGAGACCATAAATAACTGTCTGTTCCTCACTCCAGGCCGACAAGAAAAACAAGTCTCCAGAGCTTTAGGAAGAAGAAAGATTACAATCTGAATCCATTTCTTGGCTACTGAAATGAAGTCACACTTATTAGCTAGCCCTTTGTCATGTATTAAGAAGTATTACCTGCTAGCATAAACAATGTGATAGAAAGTATAGGATAAAGATTTACTGGAATAAAGGAATCCTTCTGGACAACCTACAATCCATTAGAGTTCAAAGAACAAAATATAATCCTATCTAATGTACAAGGGGGGGGGGGGTTTCCATCTAAGCATTTCTTAACATGCTTTAGTTTTGCTTCTATAAACAGAGTGTTCTTTAATGTTGACATCTGGACTTGTAACACATACACAAGCCTAAAAGGAGAATGGCCATCTAAAGTTTTTACCATCCAGGGTGGTACTTGGGACTGAGGTGGGAATGGAGTTTGGTAGTAGTATCAGGCAGGGGTGGGATTCAAACTTTTTAACAACCAGTTCTGTGGGCGTTGTGAAGTTGGTGGGTGTGGCTTTGTGGTCATGTTATTGGCTGGGCGTGGCCAACTCAATATCACTCACATCAAGGCACGCATCTCCTCGCCTGGCCTCTCATGACTGTGGGGATGCTGCAACAGTCGTAAGTGTGAAAAATGGTCATAAATCACATTTTTCAGTGCCATTGTAACTTTGAATGGTCACTCCACACAAGCAAAGGAGGGGAAAAAACTCCAGAGAAGTTCCCGAGACAGGAAGTCTAGTCCTGCCAAGAATGTAATAAGGGTTAACAGAGAGGCAGTTTCTGTAAGCAACACCAGAATGTTTCCTTCCTGCCTTCCTTACAGGATTAGGCCAGTAATTTCTTCTAACAACCAATTCTCCGAACTGCTTAGAATGTTAACAACTGGTTCTAGCAAATAGGTGCGAACTGGTAGAATCCCACCCCTGGTATCCGTCATGTACTGATGCCAAGTTTGATGCAAAGCATGTCTATTCTCTTGAAGGGTACAGCTTTAAACAAAAGATAACTAAAATGGGGAAAAATATTTCTTCTTGTTTTTCTGGCAACTAGCCTGAAACAAGAATAAAATAAAAGCTCTTCTAAGGTCAGTTTTGTTTTCCCCTCTGGTCACTTGGTAGTCTAAGATGGAGGAATACCAAGATCCAGCTAGAGGAGTTAAACCCACATTTGCTCACTACAGTAATGCCCTTAAAATTTAGCTTTATTCGGGGATATATGGAAGACTTTCCCCACCTTTTAGTAATCCAGTATAGTTGGAACAGGATTCAAATAAAGATATAAACACTGCAGGTTATTTCATTGTATACCTTCCTGTATGACTTAATGTTACTTGGCTATTCTTAAAACTGCTAATACACATTCAGTGTCTGTCTATAAAATGGTTATATTCAGTGTTGGGATTCAAATAATTTAAGAACTGGTTCTTTCCCCAAATGATTTCCTCAAGCAACCAGTTCACCAAACTGCTCAGAAAGTTAACAACCGGTTCTCCTGAACTGGCAAACTGGCTGAATCCCACCACTGGTTATATTCTTCATACTATAATGTCTAATCAAAAAAACAGAGATGAAAGTAAAAAGGGTGGTTTTTTTAAATCTTAAAAAGTATTAGTTTATTAATAATTCTGTCCTATGCCATGATTATTTGGGAGCACATTATTGAGAGTTCTATCTGTGTTACATCTCCAACTATTCTTCAAACTTCTGGTAGATCCAGACTGCCTGATCTTCTCAATGCTGCACAACACAGATTTTGTGTATGTATGTGTTTTTGCAATTATGGCTATTTGACTACCATTAGTGAACATCTGCACACACCAGTGTGTTTCCCCCCCCCCACAACAGTTACTCATACAGAGAATGGAACTGCCATGTCAAAATTTTCACATTCAAAGTCCCCCTTTTTTCTGTTCCTTTTATATAGTAGCAATGGCCTGGTACTATATGGAGCATATAGACAGAATTCTATATGGAACAGAACTGTATCTTTAAATTAGTTGAACAAAAATAGAAGCAAACATAAGAAAATTGTAAATATACTTGGTCACTCTAATCAATAAGATTAGAGTGACCAAGATATATAAGATATATTTCCTATATTTTAGAATATTTTCCTATTGCAATGTTTTTTTAAAAAGGAAAGAAGAAAAAAAGTAAACCCAGCTGCCTGTAAAATGTACTCAGTTTTAAAAATATTTCCAGAGATTTGCTTTGCATCATTTTGGTATTTTATTCGGACTTTTTAGCGGGAAGGAAGTGAGTCAATTTCTTCCTTAGTCTGCTCTACTTTATTTGACATTGTAACTAAGCTGGTGTTTACTTTTGAATCACTGCACTTTTATACACCCTCATGTGTATGGAACTGGCCACAATGATATACAAATGACGGCATGCTATTGGTGACATCATGACATAGTTCTGTCCTTACTTACTTGAATCCCAACATCTGATGCAAGTTCTAAGTTGGCTCTCTGCATCATGACACATGTTTTGTTGCTTGCCAACTTTCCTTGCTGCAAATTTCATTGCTCGCTAAGTATTTCATCTTATTTCCTAAGCTCACTCGTCATCACTCCCTCCCTGACCCCCAAAATTAAACTTTGATAGAAGTCTCTATTGATGGTTTCTTGAGATGTAAAATAGTTTAATTCATAATTCCACTGAAATATTTGCTTTATATTCCTATCAGTTAAAATGTAATCCTAATATTCAAATTCTATTTCAGCTTGTGCTTTAAAGGAAGTAAAGAATCTGTAATGGTTAGACTGCCTCATTATCCTTAATGATCTCTCTTCTCTTCTGATATTCCTGGAAGGCTACTTTTTATACAATAGAACTAGATTTGAAAAGGACTGTTCTGAATGGTGATACAAGATATATAACAGAAACAAGGCACAACATGTAAAATCAAACCAGAGAGGCCTCCAAGAAACCTCTCAAATTGTCTTTGTCATGTTACTCCAGAACTCAGAATGTCATGTTACTCCAGAACTCAGTTTTACTGTCATCTATTTGTTTTCATGCCACATAACACCATATTAACTAGCTCTTATTATGCATTTGTTCTTGGCCTCATTAACATGCATTCGGCATGTCAAGATGACATATTTGTTTCACCGATAACTGCAGAACGTTCAAGGACCTGGAACATTATTATTCTTATATTAAATTTTTGTGTTTGGGGGAAATAATTGCTATATATCCCAGTCTATTTACTGTGCAACAGCCTCCTGCTGTAGCATTTATTACTTGATGAACAAGCAGAATGAAAAATACCCTGATTTATCTACCCAGACTTTACCTCTTTTAGTTATTTAGCTTGGTTCCCACGAAGACATAGATCTTGAATATGTTATAGCTATATAACATAACATAACATAACATAACATAACATAACATAACATAACATAACATAACATAACATCATAACATAACACAACACAACATAACACACAATAATTTAGTTATAGATTTCTATTTGATCAGTCAGATAGTAACCTTAACTTGCACATTTGTTATGTGTTCATTACAAGGGCTTGCAGTGCAGAACAAGATTTTGCTTTCCTTAAAAGGTGATTAGAGGCTTATGATATTTAGCTAATATAGCTTTTATGTGCATGTGCCTATAGGTTGAGCATAAGATGGGAATTCACAGCACTACTGTTCCATTATATTTCTCTCTCAGATTTCTACAGGAAATCTTAATTGACACAGAATTTCTTTCCCAAAGCTAACACAGATATTTGTACATTCTAGTATAGGTCCTGCTGCCCACAGGATGGATAAATACATTTCTACAGATTAATCAGCCAGGAATGACGATGGTGATAAGATAAAGCATCTATTCTATTATTGAACCATCCTAGCTCCTGCTGAAATATTTTATCTAAACATTGCCATCAGTCAAGTGGCAATTGTCAGCTTTTACATGATATTACATAATGGAATACACACCGACAGATCTACTGACAGGCTGAATTTGCACGATTGCTTTAAATTCAAGTATAAACTTCATTTAACATGCATAGCAACATCCTTGCTAATGTCTGATAGTAACATCTACCTACAGGTAGTCCTTGCTTTATGACCATGATTGGGACTGAAATAGTAAGTTGTTGCAGTCATAAGTTGAGGTACTCATGACCTGATTTTTCAATCATTTATAATGGTTGTTAACAAATCACACAGGCATAAGTTTGAATGATGAGGCCATTAAGTGAATCTATTCTCCCAAATGGGCTGCAGTCATAAGTATGAGCTAGTTGCCAAGTGCCTCTGAAATGCAGCCATGTGGCCTCAGGCTGTCAGCACAATGTTTTACAATAGCCAGAAGTACTTTCTGAACCATAAACCATCCTTTCTAAGGCCAGCATAATTTTAAACACTCATTAATTGACCCATTGTAAGTCAAGGACTGCCTGAATTGCTTTAGTAATGAATTTCTATTGTGCACAGTCTTCATATTACCCCCAAAATGATTAGATGAACTTCCAGTGTGTATAACTGGTGGTCTTGGAATGGAATATGATGATCCAAGATGGTCCAATATTTACATTTGAACAACAAAGGCTGAAATCTCAGTTAAAGTCTTACTATGTTCAGTAGGATTCATATTCTGATAATGGTAGAATTGCCACTTAGGGAAGTTTTTGCTGTGACATATACATTACACTAGCAGCTGTGGAAGCGTAATGAGAATACAGTATTGCCATCTAACTCTGTCCACAGCCAGAAGTTTGAACCTCACAGGCTCAAGGTTGACTCAGCCTTCCAACTCTTCTGAGGTCAATAAAATGAAAACAATAAAATTGTTGAGGGGAATATGCTGAAGCTGTAAACTGCTTAGAGACTGCTGTAAAGCACTATGAAGTGGTATATAAGTCTAAGTGCTATTGCTCTTACAGGTAGTCATCGAGTTATGACCACAATTGAGCCCCAAATTTATGTTGCTAAGTGATACATTTGGTAAGTGAGTTTGCCCCATTTTACAACTTTTCTTGCCACCGTTTTAAGTGAATTGTTGTATTTGTCAAGTTAATAACATGGCTATTAAGTGAATCTGGATTTCATATTGATTTTGCTTGTCAGAAGGCCACAAAAGCTGATAACATGACCCTAGGACACTGCAACCATCATAAATATGAACCAGTTGCCAAGCATCTGAATTTTGATCAAGTGACCATGGGGATGCTGCAATATTGAAAAATATTCATCTCACTTTTTTCAATGCTATTGTAACTTTGAATGGTCACTAAATGAACTGCTGTAAGTTGAGAACTACCTGTACTCAATCAGCTACTTACTGATTAGGGATGGTATGTCTCCAGATATCCAGATGTTGGGGAATAATGGTGGGAAAGAAATGTATTCTACTTGGAAGCATGTCAGCAGGAAGGAATATGTCATCTGTCACAGTTATAAAGGAAACAGTGTATTCAATTATCTTTGGGTTTAATCTGGTATGACTGTTCTTGCAGCCTCATATTAAAATGTAGATATGCTCTTGAACTATTGATTTTCACCCCCTTGTTCAACTTCATTTTTCATCCAGGTAATTAAGTTATTTAATAGTGTAAAGGTTCCCGTGTGTGTTTCTGAAGTTCTTGTTGTCAGCTTTACAGACCAACTAGAGAACAAGTAAAAGACTTAAAATTTTACAAAACAGTTAAAGCCACAGAAGAATATTTGTTATAATACTTGTTTTTCCATTATCAAAATACAGATATAAGCCTTTTCTTATCTGATCAACTTTGCAGTCCTTGGTGTCCTCTGAGCTTAGTGATTTCCTTGCAGACATTTCATTACCAAACTAGGTAACCTCATCATATTTACACAACTATTTTCCCAACTTTCAATTCTGTTGATACATTATGAATTGCTATTCAGATGTAGCTTTCTATATCTCAACTACATGCTTCCCTGTCTCCCATTCATGCCTGAGAAGTTTGCAGCTCTAAAGGGTGCAACAGACTAATTAATATTATTTATTTCTTCTATAGAAATATCTAGGGTCCATTTCAACAAACCAGGTACTGTTTATAAAAATGTAAAGGATGAAGCAGACTACAGCAATAGTGAGATAGAAAGGACCTGTGCAATGCATAGTATTGCCCCTAATGAACCACAAAGAACAATTCAGTAATGGATAGATTCCTCTCTTGTAATAGTTAGAAGACAATATAAATAAAATGTCTATGGAGATTCTCAGTCATTCAGGTCATGGTTGTCCCAAAGGTGCTTTCCTAAAAGGCAAGTGGACTTTCTTTGTTTTGTTTTTTTAAAGTTTTGCTTCTCATCCAAGAAGCTTCTTCAGTTCAGCACCTTTGGGACATTATAAATAGAACTGAATGGTAAGATTTGCCTAATATTAGCCTTAGACTAGCCTTATAATATAGCCTTAGACTAGCCGACAGTATTTTAGATTTTCATGAAATCACTGCAGTCACTATGTGGCAGAAAACTGGGTAATCCCTAATCTGGATAAAAATACATATTTATTACATATACATGGATGGGTAAGTGTGAAACATGGTCCGATGGGAACAATTTGAAAAAGAATGTGCATTCCTTCAGGTCCTCCAACTCTAGGCAAGTAACATATTTTCGATCTGGAGCATTCTGCCTAGTGTTTTATTCTTTCAGCAGCCTGGTATTAGCATCTAAGCAACGAAGGCGGAGCACAGGAACCCCGGTAGCTAAAGGGTTAATTCACGCTGCCGAAAGAACGGCGAGACCAGCGGTCGTCAGAGCAACCAGAAGGGGAGGAGCCGGCAGATTCCGGAAAGAAAGAGGAGGAATTCTACAAGAAATGCCCAGTTTTTCAGATTGCAAGGGGCGGGCTTTAGCGAGGCGGAAGTAGAACCAACAACAAGCGCGCGCGCTCCGGAAGTATTTAGAAAAGTTTACGGCTCGATGCTTTTGCTTGGATTTGAGTGACTTTAGTTGCTGGCGTCGTCGTTGCCGCCATGTTTCTGACGGTGGTCAATTGTGAGTTGATTGGGAGTTCCCTCTTTGGGGAAGTTTCGTGTGGTGCGGGCTCAGCACCACCAATCCTCCCTTGGTACGAAGCCTTTGCCCGGTTGCCCGGGAACGGGCTCAAAAACCCGAGGTTATTCCTTGGATTAAGCCTTAAGATTAAGCCTTTTAAGATGCTTCTTGAGGCTAAACGAGAAGCGGCAGTCGGTCCACGCTTCCCTTAGCGCTGACGGGAGTGGCTGCAGGGCGAAAGTCCGGGGTCTAATACTACCTTCCCGTCTGCCTTATTTCAGAAGGGCCGGCCGCCTAGTGATTCGCGGGCCTACATGGTGGTTACGCCAACCTTATCCATCATTTGGGAATCGAGTAGAGATTTTATATACGGGTAGTCCTCGAATTTACAACCGTTCCTTTAGTGACCGCTCAAAGTTACAACCGCACTGCAAAAAGTGACTTAGGACCGTTTTTCACACTCAAACACCGTTGCAGCATCCCTGTAATCATGTGATCAAAATTCAGATGCTTGTGTGGCGACTGGTTCATATTTATGACCGTTGCTGTGTCCCAAGGTTACGTGATCATGGCGACCTTCTGAGGAGCAAAGACCTTCTGAGGAGCAAAGTCGATGGGGAAGCTGGATTTGCTTAACAATCAGGTTACTAATGTATCGGCTGTCACAACTCACTTAACAAAGATTGTGGCAAGAATTCACTTAACAAATGTCTCACTTAACAATAGAAATGTTGGGCTCCCTTGCGGTTGTAAGTTGAGGACTACCTGTACGGTAAATCATCCTTTCTGCACAGAATGTAGGGTGAAGGAGGTTGCTTTCTCTTGCCTTCCTGAGATAAATTTGTCAGGGTTTATATCTGAAGTAGGGATAAGACTGAAAAAGTGGAGAAAAACTAATGAACAATTTGTGGAGGGAAAGGGTGCTTTTAGAAAATGTGGGCGGCTCATACAAGAATTTGCTTGCATCTGTTTAACGCAGCTACCTCTTTTCCTAGAATCAAAGGGCTGCCCTAATGCAACTGCAGCACAGTCTTGGAAAAAGGAGTTGTAATAACTGCAACATGCCAGTCCATGCAAATTTCCTCAATTCCAGCTTTAATGACTAGCACAGAGGTGCTGCATTTTCCCAACATTAAAAGCAATGCCCCTGATTCTTTTTTTACAATCTGGAAATTGTTAATGATTGTAACTAGTAAACAATCAAACTGTCTTTAAAAGATGAGATATTGGTCATAGAGCAAGGTTAGATAGGAAGGGAGAAGTTGTAGCTGTTTTGATGTCACTGAGCTACAACACCCAGCAGTTTTCAGTAAGAATAGATGATCTTGGATTGTTAAGAACTGTAGCTTAATTCTGGGAAGCATACCAAAAAAAGTTCTAAAAGCAAAATATGTAATAGTAATGATAATAGGAAACATATAACTATTAATCAGAGACTCAAGTTTATTACAAGTCACTAGAATGGAACCCTACTCATTTTAATTCAAATGTCGGAGGAAAAGCCAGGTCTTCACTGTCTTTAGGGCAGGGCTTGCAAAGTTTGAACCAGTTTAAATTGGAGGAGATTGTTCCAGAAGGCAAGTGCCTCCTGGGTCTCATAAAATGATCTTGTTTCAGAGGAGGGACCTAGGGCCGTGAGGGTGAAGCTATGGCACGCAGAGCCATTTCTGCTGGCACACGAGAGGTCGCTCGGAAGAGCCCCACTGCGCATGCGCACACCAGCTGATTGTTGGGTATCTGTCGCGCATGCGCGAGGGGAGACTCGTGTGGGAGATGCGCACACATACGCAGGGAGCAAGGCACACGGTCACATGCATGCACAGGGGACAAGGGGGTTGTGTGCTCATTGCATCATAGGTGCAGACACGTGAGTGCCTGCACTTTTGGCACATGATGTGGAAAAGATTAGCCATCACTGACCTAGGGTGTTGCCTTTCTGTTGAAGGGTATGGGACAGGCAGAGGACTTGAAATATTCTGTTTTAGAATCTGTTTTAAGAATTATTGATAGCAGCCAGGAGTCAAAATACTTTACTTGAAGGCACAAACAAAGTGTATGTATATAGTGACTTTGTTAGACATCAAGAACCATTGGGAATAGATGGTAAGCTAAGTAAATAAACTCTATCTAGCCTAGAATCCTTAAATTTGCATTAGAAAAGAATGTTAAAAATATGGTGAGTCATGAGTTTTCTTTGAATATTATTTAAATAGTTTTAAATGCTGTTTCTTTTACTTCCACAGTTGGATTTGCAACGTGTTATATGTGGGACTGCCTTTGAAAACAGCCTGGAAACTAGTTAATTCAAAATAGACTGCTCATTAGGCTAGATTGTTCACTGAGATAGTTGGTAAAAACATGTCAGTTCTTCACCATCCAGACTGTCTGCCAGTTCATTTTCAGACCCAATTAAAAATATTGGTTTTTATCTTTAAAGTCGCAAACAACTTAGTACTAGGTTACCTGAATGTGAGCGCCTCCTATATGTACTTAGCTGGACTTTAAGATCATTTATTGAGACCCTCCTCTCACCAGGTCTTGTCACCAAAGGAGATGATGTAGGTATCTACGCGGAAGAGCCTTTTCTGTGGTGGTATCCTTTTATGAAATCCCCTTTCTAGAGAGGCTTGACTGACACCCTTGTTGGTTGCATTTTAGTGCCAGGTAGAGAGATATTTCTTTTCCACCCAGCCTTTTAACTGATTTAGTTTCAAGTATCAGTTTTTGACTGACTGGTGTTGCTAGTTTTTTTTTTAATTTTATATGTTATTTGACTTTTTATCATATATGTTTTGTCATATTTTAGTTTGGTTTATTGTAAATTTCTGATAGGTTATTAGTTGGTTAAAACAAAATAAAATAAATTATATGGCAGGAATAATTTGGTGTATTGGTAAATAAATTAAAACTTTTAAATATTTTTTCTTTTTTGTTCTGCAATGCCAGTGGCCAAGAAAACCAAATCAAAGTAAGTAAATTTGAATTGCATTTACTATTCTAAAACTGTACGGTTCAGATAACTGCTGCTATTAATGGCAGTTAGGTTCTTTCTGTAATGGATTGCCTTTTGCATCAAAAATAATTGTTAAGAAATCACAGTCTGAGATTATCTGAAAAAGAGCTGTTCATTTAAGTAAATATCTAGTGAACACAGCTTTTCCTTTAATCTCTCAGGTTGATATAGTGCCAGAAGTTGCAGAATTTGGGAGATGAAACCAGCATGTTTAGTTATGTCTGTTATATGTTTAATTTTTCTATGTTAAGAGCTAAAATTCATTATTATATATAATATGGTAAATTAGGTTCTCTTTAGAGAATTGCTTTCTTGATTTCAATATGGGTGGTTATAATAATTTATTAAATATATATGCCACACAACTCTTTGTAGCACACAGTGATGGATCATGGAAATACATGTACCTGTCACACCCTTTCCTTAGAAGCTCTTTATGGGTATTGGTGGGACATGTGGGGCTATAAGAGAAAAAGAAATGGTTAATAAAGCTTTGCTTTTGGGGCTTCTCATTGCAAGTACTTATTAAACAAAACCCCTTAATTTAAAAATAAGGAAAATTGGGAAAATGTAAGTTAAATATGTTAATAAGCATTCATGCACGCACCACAAAGTAAAAAATGAATTACAAAAAATAATCATAGCTAGCCAAATAAAAAGGTTTTCTTAATGTTATTATTCTAGGTATATACTTGTGAGAATGCTCAGTGAAGCAGGAACGGGCTGTTCTTTTAATGTAAAAAGACTCCGGCTTCAAGACAAGCTGGTAATGCTAAGCTATGATCGCTTTGGTAAGAAATTGAAGAGTGTTTTGTAGGGGTATATAAATGGGAAGAACATTTTTGTATTTGTATTTGTATCCTTGAATACAAACAAAACATGTTGGAACCTCTGGTGTAACATAGCAATACTTATAGTAATTCAAATGGTTTGAGTAGGAATATTCAAGGTACTGAAATCTTAAACATCTCTCAAACATTATGAAAAGGTATCAGACTTTGATACATACTACAGTAATGGATAAAACTGAGGCCTGTTAATGTAATACATTTGTTGTTAAATAGAAGCACTGGTCAAGATTGAATAAAAAGGTAAAAGGCTTAAAAAGGTAATATGGTGATGTGCTGGCAGTAATCTTACAAAATACAAATAAATTTGCAAAGATATTGAGACACAGAAAGGTTTGGGGGTTTTCTCAAATGGAAAGAAAATTAGTGCTCTGCCATAAATACTTGAAACTGTTGTTAGAGCTTGTTGTTCTTTTGATTGTACAATGTAATTGCAGCAGTGTGATGGCCTGCATTACCTTTGTAGCCATATGTATTCTGTACATATGAGGAGGTTCCCCCAATAATGCCTATTGTACACAACATTTCTTAAAAGAGCTGGCTTCCTAAGTAGTATCCCCTCCATAAGATGTGCAATGTTCAACAAATCCAATACAAATACCTACAGAAACAGTCTTGGACCTTATATTGGTATGCTGTTTCAGCCCTTCAAGCTAGACTGGGAAACCAACTTTATGAATTCTGATACTATTTTATTATAAGAATCTTGCAATGTGCTTCTCCTCCCTCTTTATCTACAAGAGAACCAGGAGGGGTCAAGCCTGAGATGCTTTCTCAAATTATAATTCTGTCTTAGACTCAAATGTATTTAGCTTGCCCAATATCTTGGTTGCAGCTCTTCCTTCTGTTCTTCAAGGTTACTCTTACACTCCATTACAGCTGTTCGAATTCCTGCTTGGCAAGGTTCTTTCTCTACAAATATTTGTACTGTGTGGCAACATTCCCTAGGGAAGCTTATATCCCATTTTTAATTTAAGGATCATATTTTCTCAGTAGGGATTTATTCGTAAACATTGTGATTGTACATCAGTAAAACTGCAATCAAAATTTAGATCCGTTTAAAATGAGCAGCCAATGATACTGATCAAATGATCCAAACAAGAAACAATATCTTGATGTAAACTAGAAGTTACTGCATTAGATGGATTAGTTTAAAAGTTATGTCACTGATATAGATTAGATTGGAATTGTAAGAAAAATAGGAAGAAAAATTATTCAGGGAAAATGTACAATTACTGATCTCAATATTCTTAAATTTTGGTGTTAAATCATTGAAACCTAGAGATAATTTCATACATGTTGATATTCTATTTGTTTCTTACTGTTTAGGTTTCAAACTCCTTAAGTAAGTTTTCTTTACTTATTTTGCAATAAATGATATAGATTCTAGATGACCTACTGCATATTTGCTATACATCACATCCATATTCATCCTCATGTGATAAAAGGCATGCAGTTGAGCCAATAATTGATTTAAGTGTATTTATGTAAAATGCAAGTTGGCATAATTTTAGGGATTTTCTTTTTACTTGTCTTTTCATAGTCAAACAGAAAGTCCTCTTCAAAGAGCAAAAAAAGATCTGTTCTGTGTAACTCATGCTTGGCTAAGAAGATTTGCGAAGATGTATACAAGGAAATACGAAGTTAGCAATGCTGAAAAGAGAAAATGAACTGACATGGTCAAAGTCAATTGTAAATAATATCATTGAAGGATATTTAGAAGATGGATCGTCATCAAAAACTTTGTTTTCACAATTGTGAATTAAAACTCTGAATCCACTGTGTGTATGTTTCATTTCAATCAGAAGAGGTGAAACCATATACAAGAGGCTTCCTCAGTTTTTTGCACTTAAACTCTATAGATTGCAGCAAATGGTGGAAACAGTAGTTCAGATACATCTGGGAGAAACAGGTTTATGGAAGTTTATTCTCTCCTAAGAAACATTCTACATAGCTACAAAAATTGAACAATGGAATAATCTGCCTAGCTTGATTGGCTGTTTTAGGCATACAGGCAGGCAACAGAGCTTACATTTTTTTAAGGAGTTTTATATAGCAGCTACTGTTGACTGGTGGTGTGGGTTTTATTTATTAGATTTTATTAGATTTCTGTACCATGCAAAGATACTTTGTTGTACCTCCTCCTCCCCACCCCCCAAACCATACCCCATAAACATCCATAGCCCAAACTCAAAAGTTTTTAAAAATTCATACCATGATTTCATCTCAAATATAAATAAAAAGGGCTCCAGGAGAGGTCTGTCAAATCCCCCATTCCTTGCATGAGCAGGGGGTTGGACTTGAAGACCTCCAAGATCCCTTCCAACTGTTATTCGGTTATTCTGCATTTCAAGATGCTAGTCATTGCTTTAAAATATCACAATGCTTAATAGAACCCAGGTATCTTAACAGAATATTTGGATTCTGTTCTCCATTTAGAATCTACCCACCCAAAATATGCCTGCAGAATTTTCTCAGGAACTGCTTTCCTGTGGAATGTATTTAACCAGAATTAACATGTGCCTCCTTGCTCTTAATAATTAGGAAGCTTGTAAAACTTGGCTTTTCCAAAGAGTACTTGGGATTGAGTATGTGGTGGTTTTACATGTGATTGTGGGACCTTGGATTAAGATTAGTCCTATTGTGATGGCTGGCTCCATCATATAATAGTTTGAGTGTTGTTATGTTTATAGTGTATTATTGCATATATGCTGTGAACTGCTTGGAGTGAGTAAGTGAAACAGCATAGAAGTCTTCTGGCATATGTCTTATATTCAGGAAAAAAGTTGTTCCAATAATATAGAGGCCATATCAGAGAAATTTCAAATTTTTAAGTTACAACTTCTACAACTGTGTCTGGAAGTTGAGTCATGGCAACTGGATTACCACAAAAGTGAGCCTTGCCTTTTTGTGTATGCTATGCCTCAATATATTAAATAGTTCTTTCTGCTTTGATCATCCTGTTTCATTCAGTGCAAACAAAGAATTTCCAAATGGCACAAAAAATTTATTCTCGGGGTAGGATCACAATTTTAAAACATACAGTAATAAAAGGGTCCTTGCTTAGGTGACTAAGACATGGAAATAATCTCACTGTAAAGCTGAAATGCTGTATCCTAAATTGGAATTGCAGTGTGTCACACCATGTGCGTCTCATTCAGGATAAGGCTAAGAAACAATATGCAATTTGTACCATCTTCATTCTGGCATCCATGTAGTTGGCATTTGTTTAAAAAGTTTGAGCAGAGAAAAATCAAATGTGTTAAACCGCAGCTTAAAATAGGTTTTGTGGCAGATCCTTTCTGTAAGGGTAGGAAGTCTGTGTCCCGGTTGTTTGAGTGCTAATGGATGCTATGAAGTTACTTCTCCTCAGCATTTCATGCAGAGGCATATTGGGGTAGTGAGCCAGGTAGAATGCTAGTGCTCCAACAAAACTGTCACCAGCTCCCTAGAAGAAAGTAAAAGGGGAAAAATGAAATACTACAAATGGTAAATAGAAAATCCTGTAAACCATGTACTTTAAAAATTACCACCCTGAGTTTTCATAAAAATATCTTCAATGCATAGATGAATGTGAATGAAATGGACATATCTGATAGCCTTGTTGTTTAAAGGTGACTCATCTTTTGCTATCTGTGGTTCCCAATGGATGCAACCATACAAGGGCAGAGGATGTTTTCCCACCCCTAATTTAGAATGGCTTTGGTTCTGTGTTTTAGAAACTACTTCCTGAAAAAGGATTACGTTGGCAAGAGAATACCTAGAAAATAAAAGGGATAGTGGGTCAGAATTCAGGGATTTATTAGGTTGTTCATGGCTTGAAAATGATTTGGAAGAAGTGTTTTAGATCTTACTCAAGTGAAGGCCATTTCTGCCTCATTTGGAAAAAAAAGGCAGCTTAAGAAATAACAATGCGCTACCTGAAATTAAAAACAATTGTTCGAAACACTGCTTCAAGTAGAAATAGCATTGATCTATAGCCATCTGCTGGGGAGGGGTTGTCATAAAAATTAAAAGTGAGGCAGAATAAGGACAAAACCCCTTTACCTTTTATACAGGCATTGAGAATTGAATACTTTGTGTGCAGAAGCTATTTGTCTCTCAAGAGTTGGAAAAGAAAGCAGCACACAGGAAATGTTAAATGTAATGAACTTATTGGAGCCTGTTTTTAGAAGGTAGTTTACTTATCCAAACAAGACTCTGTGATATTCCTTTGCATTCTGTAAAGCTGAGCCACAGACTTCTACAGTTAATAGAAGCTACATCCATCTGTGGCTAGCAGAATTAAAATTTCTGCAAAGTATCAGCAATACCCAGAATGTTTCCTTTTCAGATAATTAATTCTTCCATTTTCCTGAAAAGTTGAGTTCTGACTCATGGTATTCTATATCCTTCATGTAGCTAAAATCATAAAACCAGAAGTATGGCTAGTATTAGGTTGTTAAGCTTTATTCAAGTTAATGCCCTCCAGTTATGTGGTGCTATAATTTCCAGCGAACTTAGCTACATTTTGCTTCCTATATTTATGCTTTCTGTCCTTCTATTCAACTATCAGCCTTTTTTTAAAACCTCTGGTTGGTAATGCTATATAAGCAGTCCTTGATTTACGACCACAATTGAACCCAAAATTTCCATTGCTAAGCAAGACAGTTAAGTGAGTTTTGCCCCATTTTATGACTTCTCTTGCAACAGAGTTAAGTGAATTCCTGCAATTGTTAATTTAGGAACACAGTTGTTTAGTGAATCTGGCTTCCCCATTGACTTTGCTTGTCAGAAGGTTGCAAAAAAATAAAAATCACATTACAATGATAAATGTGTTTATACATATATTTTTTTTTTTGGGGGGGGGGTGTCCATTCAATTGTGTCCAATTCTCAGAGAGTATCTGGATAAGTCCCTTGGCAAGGTTTTTCAGAAGTGGCTTATGCATTAGAAGTGATATATTAATCATTAATTTAGAAGGAAGAGTTCATAATAGGATACTAAATTTTATAATATTTTAAGAGCTACCGTATGAATGCCTGAGAAGTTATATTCAAATATTCAAATAAATAAACGGAAAATCCTCCATGATAATTACAATTTTCCAACTATATAATGGCAACTGCCTCCAGATATGACATGCATTTAAACAGGAGAATTCTGCACAGGATTTATAGTTAAGATAATTTTGCATGTGAAGCACTATTATGGCAATGTCCAAAAAAAGCTATGTAGTAGGGAAATGACAAAGCAAAATGAGCACAAGACAGGCTTCATCACAGCTGATGGCAAAGCAAGCAGAGAAATCTGGTTTTTGAGATAGTATAATGCAAACAAGATACAATGCCTATAAATGTAGGCCTGCTTTGAAAACCCCAGCTGACTTTTGGCAGGCCAAAATACATAAGGTAGTATCACATTTATATTACCTTTAATCTGATTGCAAAAAAGTTCTGTAATAAGCCTTCCCCCCACCCCACCCCAAAAATTACCATGTTCTCAAATGTTGGTCTGCAACATCTGTAATGCCGAATCAATATGGTCAATTGCCAGAAATGCTGGAAAGAGAAGTACCACAAATTCTGTGGACAATAATTGGGAAAGATGGCTAAATGATACAGCAAAGAAAGGTTTATGCAGGCCTATCAAGCAGATAGTTCCAATCTGGGAAGAAAAAATAGCATTGCTATACAAATGGTCCATTGAAGGAGGCTTCAATTATAGGATTAGAGAATTAAAACATTCTTCTAATTTTGAAAATTTTTTCACAATTCCCAAGAAGCTGGGGGAAAAACTACTATTTTACATTCCTACCTGGCTGGATGTTGTAAAGAAAGTTCTTGGGTTGAAAGATCGCTGTTTTGAATCTTGTTAAAAATTCCATAGCTAAGCTATGAAAGCCTTGGTGTCTTCAGTAAGGATTATTTAATTCAAAAATAACAACTGCTGTGTTAGAAAAGTGTACCCATGCAATACTTTGCATCAGTGCTCAGGAATCTATATCCATTTCCTGGCTGATTTCCTGATAGGTCATTTGCACATGATTGAATAGTGCTTAGTGTTAGCCTCATACATTCTTGAAAGATGAAGTCAGATAAAGTGTCTGCTGTATCAATGATATTTTTTTTCCTATTTGAAAATATCTTATTGCACAAAACTATTCAAGATCAAAAAGCTAGGATACTTTGGAAAGTTATCTAGTTTGTGGTTTACTTTATTAAAAAAACCATCAGTATAAATCTCCCCTCTTTGGACATTCAACTCAAAAAGTTCTGCAACTTGTTAGTTCTTGTCATCTCCATGATAATTTATATTTTCAAAGTCCATGGAGTCAGTCACCAGTCAGATAGGCAATAGGCCAACTTCTGGACAGACTTGAAAATAGGTACAGCAATAAAATAAGTTTGTCATGTTAACTGCTAGTTGTCAACATCCAGAATAACATGCCCTGGTGATTTTTAAAGAGTTACCACAACATTTCTCTTGCAACACATTTTAAGGGTCACTCATCAAAGCATTGCCTTCTGTTTTCACTTACACTGTAGAACGGTCATTACTGATTCCTTGGGATGCAATTCCCCAGTTCCTACCTCTGGCATAATTATTTTGTTCTCCATGATGTTTTGTATGTAGCATCAAATTGAGTGTGGAATGTTTTGTTAAGAAAAATTAAATGTACAGGGCTTTGAAAGGTAGCACAGAAAAAGAATAATTAGATTAAATAGATCAGTTATCTGCTATAGAAAATAATTCTGCTAACACACAGAAAGAGAGGAATACTACTATTATTCATAAAATACCATCTGTGGGCCTGATGTTGTGCAAACTGTTGTACGTCATTTCCCAACTATCAGAACTGATTGGAACTAAGCAATTGTATTTCAAATATGTAAGTATTTTGCTATTTCCACTTGGGCAACGTTTAACAAGAATTTCTAAACACAATGGGCTGATTTTCATGAATTCTGCTTGATGCATTTTTGGAGAAAACAATGCAGCTTTTTAAATTTAAATGTAATTTTACAAGCGAAGGCCTTTACTTTTAACTGTCTGAAACCTTAATGATTGTAAGTTTAATTTTCACGTCAAGAGAACAATGATATTTATCTCATAACCAATGTATTCTTGAATGTCATTCGAATTCTGCTGCTTTAAAAGAAGGTGATATGACATTTAATCTAGGAGGCAGGTTCTGATGCCTATTGTAGTTAAGCTATTGATATTTGCTGAATTGGGTATCGATATTTAACCAAACCAATGGCAAACCAAAACATCTTGTGGTACCACATTTTCTAATAAATTAAGGATTTCATTTAGTATTATATAATACAGAGGAGACTACAAGTGTACCAATTTTTTTCTTTATAACATTCATTCATTTACTTCTGTAACAATCTTCATTCTAAATTATGATATGCCAGGAAGGAAGTGCTTTAACCTCCTGATCCTTTTCTGCAATGTTTTAAATACACCAGATTTACCCAGAACATTCATGTAGCTCTCTTTAAATTTTCAGTAAAATTTCAATTTGAAACTACTAAATAAAGGTGTATTTAAAGTGAGGAAAGCAAATAATGCAAACATTAGTCTTCAGATGTAAGGTTTGGAAGCAACCAGATCACATTAAAAAAATATGCTATTCTGCTTAGCACATTGGCAGATTGGCAGGAAATCATATTGGAAATTGTATAATAGAAGTTTGCAAAAATGTTGTAAATCACTTGGCAGTGCCATTCAGTTTGTAACTGGCAGTCTAAAACCTGAAATATTTTAGACAGCCAGAGGGCAGCAGATTGCCAATTATTTATTATTGTATTTTGATTGCACAGGTGAGGTAAATTTTCCATCTCAGGCTTCTAAAGTTTTATAAACATTTAAAATTACAGAGAGGCAACTTTTGAATTCTAGGCCTTTGGGATTTTTCCATTTCTAGCTATTGCTTATTTCGATATTTAATTTGAAAATAAGAAATTCATAAGATTATAGCTGATGTTAAGTAAATTATCAAGCATTACGGGTGGCAAGACTTTGCTATTACTTGTTTGCCTGCAAGTATTCAAATCCTGGACCTCTGCCTTAACATATCATTATCTTCAGCGCCCCAAGCTTTGGTCCATAACTCAAATACTCTTCTCTAAGGATTAAATGAACATCATTAGTCATTAAATAGCAAATATGGCAAAGAAAGTAGTCAGACAGAGCTCCTACACACCCAATTATCAAATACTTCTTTACAATCTTTTTACTACACAATGAAACAGCAGATGTCTATTAGGACTTAGACCGTCATAGTTACATTAAGCGGAATATGTACATTTAAAAGTCCAACTGAAGTGCCTGCTGTTCTGAGAAGTTACACCCACAGCCTAATAGCCCTTTTCCTATTTCATAATGTAGCAACAAGCTCTACTGATTCATTAATGAGCAGAGGGCACTCTCTATATTCATATGAAGGTTTTTTTTAATGATAGCATTCACCCCCTGCTCCCCCACCCAGGATTTCTGATTCTGAAAACCATGTTTTGTGTTGAGCCTAGTCAAATTAGGCTCCAGAGCTACCTTATGAACTACAAGGCTCCTTTTAAACTCAGAGGGAGAAAATGACTAGACGCTGATTTTCATCAACGTCTTGATTTATGAAGCTGCTCGCAATTCACATGTCTCCAACGGGCTGGATCATCATTAAATTATGCATTCCCATCTGGAAGAAAAGTGGGAAAGCGGCAGGCCCCCTCTCCCCCCCCAACACAAGGAACAGAAAGAGATTTAATTAGGAAACTGGATGCTTTGGAAGTAAGATCAGACCTTGACCTGGGTGGTCCTCTGCTTCTCCTGCTGCCTTATGTTAAGACCACAAGCTGTACATGTACAGAACTGTTTACATTTGCTCAATTTGCTTAAATTACATTTCCATTCATTATCAAACAGCTATTCTAACCGAGAGGGAAAAGGTCTTTATTTTAAAAAAAATTCATACGGTTATGTCTAGAACTAGTCAGGACAAGACCATGGGATCCCGCATTATGAGGTTACATATCTGGCTGTGCACTGATGAATCAAAGAGGAACCTTCCCTTCATTATGTGGAAATGATATTTCATGAAGGGAAAAAAAATTCCTGTGTACCGCTCAATGCCTCATTTTTCCTTTCTGCAAATGGGAGCGAATGTTTTTTATCTCAGTAAGTAGCCAGATGCTTCAAAGCTTATAAAATGCTTTTCAGTCACCAAATGCATAGAACAAGGCAGCCAGCAAATGGAAGCAGGTGAAGTATTTTTCCACTCATTATTAAACAATCTGTTAGTTCTGGTAATAGAAGTCCTACAGTATGCTGCAAATACATTTAAGTGTACCACTCATTCGCCTTCCATGCTATTCTTACATGAAAGTAGCAGAAGCACATATCGGTTCCAGCATGTTTGATACTATTCTATCTATCCGCGCTAATCGTTTCTTAACGATTTCAACAATATTTTAAGGGTGTTTTATTGTTAATACTATTATTATTGTATCAACTCAGTCTGTTATCAATAATGTGGTATCCTGTCCCTGTGACTAAACACGAAGAAGCCACAGCCAGAATGGTAGTCATTTGGTGATCTGGATAGGATAAATACTGAGTAAGCATTTTTTCATGCCAGAGCAATTCAAACTTGGCAAAGTATTGTTATAGACAAGCAAAGATTCTCAAAACTGTCTTAAAAGGTTGAAAAGGAACAAGGGCAGAACTTCAAAAATCTGATGGTATCCAGTTGTGTCTGGAGTTGCAGGGCAACTTTCCCTAAAAATAAAAATACTGGAAACAAGCAGAGTTGGCAGGGAAATCTGACTCCACCCATGTTTATTTTCTGAGCAGCCCTTCTATGTTGTTTTCCCCGAGGAAGGTGCTGTAGCACCTTCTACACTTGTACACTGATTCTGTGGGATGTTTAATCACAAATAATTGACTAGGATAATAAGATTCTTAGGAAAATTCATTTTCAAAAAAATTATTTCCCAAGGACAAATATTCAAAGCACTTCTTGGAGGGAAAGAAAGCCCTCTAAAATTATTTCCACAAATCCTTGTCTGTTTCACAGGAGCAACAATGCTACCAGGAAAGGCCCCAACGGTCTGTATCAGGATCAGAAGTTAGGGTGACCTATTCTCTGTCTGGAATAAAAGCAAGACAAGTCAGAGGGAATGATTTCAGCTCCCGCTACATTCACAGCCAAGCTGAACTTTAGCAAATAATAAATGCAGTGTTAAAAAAAAAAACCAGTTGCTGATTAGAGCAGCTGGTGGTTTATTCTATTCTGTATGGCTCTTTGTATTTCCAAAATTCATCGGATTGCATATTTGAGGCGAGAAAGCAGAAGGCTAAGTCACAGGGTTATTTTGGCTACCCGATAAATAGAGGCAGCTATTATATTATCACTATCTGGGGCATAATTTTCTACAATAACACCCTCCATCTCACCATGCTTCTGTGCAATTAGCCACAATTAAAAGCCCAACTGTTCTCCCAATTAAAGTTTCCACTGTCAACAAGCTTCCTACATGGTGGTCAATACCATATTTTGCTGTAATACTACCAGCCATATGCAGGAAAAGCTGAACCTTTAGTCTGTCCTCACTTTTTGGTGAACTGAAGAAGTTGCCCTCAACACTCTCTTTGCCAACAGCTTCATTTCCTAGCAGCTGCTCTTTTCACTGTCAAAAGGTTAACTAAAACCAAAGAGATACTGCAAGAAAGAGAGAAAACACCAAGGGATATTATTGAATAGCTCAGGCATTTGATAGTATTTGAGTTAACCACAGGTTCCACTTCTGCTGATGCACAGAGTTTTCAGTAATTAGTCACTGGATTGAGCTCATTATTTATAGTTTTTTAAAGTCATTGCCGTTAGGCCACAAAGCCAGGAAACAAAGAATGGATGCTTTTTTAAAAAGGACTGGCTTTTTGGTATATTGATAATATTCCATTTTGTCCCAGTCACAAGTGAGCTTTCCTGGTGTAGGACTAGGCCAGAATTTGGAAATGTTTTCAAGACCACATTTCAATCAATGACCATAGAAGAGGCTGAACAAGAATGTGTGCTGTCAAGGTACATGCCTAAATCGGAAATGGATCTAGTAAGAAAAAAAACGTATGTTAAAAGCAAACAAATATTATTGTATGAATTTTGTTCCAAGGAACTGTTTATCAGTGGAATGGGAGACAGAACATTGAGCAACAAAAATTGGGTAATAAGAAAAAAAAAACACAGTGAGAAGCACAAAAGAATATTAGAGTTAAGATGAAACAGACAGTAGTCGACCTAATAACTCGAAGTCCAGATTTGTCAAATTACGATTTGTCTATTGGACATCTAAGTGCAAGCCATGAAAATTTTCATGAAGTCCAGATGAATGTACATATTTTGCTAAACCATTTTATATGAACTCAGCCATTGTGGTTTATAAATCATGGTTTATGACACAGTATATTAGGTAAACCCAGAAATAAATGAATCAACTTATTAATCCCACCAACTTACAGGAATCAATTTTTACAGGAACAAACATTATTCTTTTTATTAGACATTTACATTCAATTTTCTATGATAAGATTAAAGGTAACTGTTAAATAAAAGGATAAGTTGCAAAACTGAAAAAAAGAACTAGAAGGAAATTATGACAAATTGACACAAGACTCATTCTCAATAATACAGATAACAAGAAGGGGGGGGGACCAACCTTTCAGAATAAAACAGCCTTAAGAGCCTGTTTAAAAGGAAGCAATATTGGGAAGATATTCCGTACTGAAAAGCCCTTTTTCACAGCAATACTGTAAAAGCAACTGATGGAGAACGATGGAAAATAATCACTGAGAATGTTTCGGTTTCCCTGCATTTACTGTTGCTACACTGCTTCTTTTACTTTTTTCAATATAATATACACAGAAAGCTAAACATCAAACAGCAGACCTGCATAGCTATGATGATGAGGAAGCATTGGTCACTTAATTTTGGGACAACAATGAACCTCTGGCACCTTGCTATAAAAAAGGAAACATGGGGAATTATGCAGAAAACTCAATATTCTAGCTGAATTACACATAGCCTATTATAGCTAACTTTCAACACTTCAGACAAGATAATTAGACAGAAGGCATTTTGGACTTGTTGCAACACTCAAGTTGGCATAACAGTAGCTGAAGAGCTGGTGTTTTCATCTTTAAAAAGCCATTATCTTCTAAACCAACTTAAATATATACCTGTGTATTATCTGTTACTTTAAAGCAGAGGGGAATATTGTTTAGGGGAAAAAAGTCAAGGGAAGACATAGTAGTCGAGTTCCCAGGGAACTTTTTAATTCTGTGAATTAATTTTAATTTTACATAGTAATTACTAAAAGTGCAACGCAAGCTTCTACATGCTTTCTCAAGAGAAATTCCTACTGTTTCAAAAAGATGACCTTCTTTGTAAGTTTAAGCGTGATTAGCTGAAGGAAACTCTATGAATTCAATAAGAAGTGGATAGAAGATTGCAGCTTCATGTCCTAAATATACTGAACTGCTTACATTTTTTTAAAAAAATATATGGTTTTATCATATTTCATATATGGTCATCCATCCATCCAACCATCCATCATTTAGTTTGTGATGATGAACCAGAAAAGGATAGACGATTCTGAAAGACTGAAACTTGTTACTGCAGGTTGCTTTAATGAATGAATTGTTGATTTATGAGGTCTGTAGAATTGTTTTGTAAAACAGCTGTCATAACAATATTATAAAAAACAAAATGCTTGCAGAAAAATAATTCTGTAGGTTTTAAAAATAGCAGCCCTATGTTTTATACCAATGTTAGGTCAAACCTAATGAGAGCTTAAGATATACACCCAGCCACAAAAAAACCCCCAAACCACTATATAGTATGGAATTTTTTCTGAACATCAAGGAGATGTACATTTTATTCTAATCCAAAAAGGACTCCTGTTTTTGAAGTAGTACAGTCAGTGGTTAGATAACAATTTTGATATTATATCTAAACAGAAAAAGCAAACATCTCTAGCTTTGTGTTCGTGTCTATTACTGCTTGCTATATTGGCAGAGAACCTCAAATATATTTTACATCTTGGTTTTATATTTGTAATTTAATCTATCTCTATCTATCTTATTGTGGCTTGGAATGTGAAGTTGAAAAACATTTTTAAGGCCCCATTCAACTAAAGTGACTGACGGGTAGACTTTCTACTAAGGCTGCTCATTCTGAATAAAAACAATGCTTCTCAATCTAAGTGTATTTGTTAAAAAGTCTGTGTAGTTTATTCCTCTGAAACCTCCACTGGATTACCTCCAGAAAGTTTCTCTCACATAATCTAAATTTTAAATGTACTGTCAATTATTTAGTCCCTCGATACTCAGAGGGCAGCCTGTTAGTTTATGCTGTATTATAATGTATTTTGAGAAGACCGCTTTATTTGAGATCCCTTCTGTTCATGTTAGAGAGTTGTGAGTTTAGAGCAGCATTTAAATTCTGTAAGTAAGTAAATAAATCAATAAAAAAATAATAGGATTAGGGTGGACTAACTAGTGCACTGTACAATAGAACTAATACCGGGCAAGTGTGAAACAAAAACTATGTTTTATTTCTGGCATGAAATAAATACATTGTGATTCAGAAATTAAATTGAACCATTCTAGGGAAGTCAAGATTCAGCCAAAATAAAACCTGAGTTATCTTAATTGTCCCGTATTTTAGATGAAACAAAATCCAAGAGGATCTTTTGGGGCAAGGCTATTTGCCTTCAGCTCATTTCTTCTTTTTTTATGGCCTGTTTAAATTCATGTGTGTTCTAATCCAAATCACCTATGGCTCCTCTCATCGGTTCCCCACACTGTTCCTATTTTCCCTTAGCAGATGCACATTGTTGATGTTCTTGCCTTTTTTCTACTGTTCTCCACTTTGGAAAATTTCTGCCCAGTGTGTTTATTTTTTCCAATTTATAAGCTGCCAATAGTCCTTGACAAAACATGTGCTTTGATCCAGAATATGCCACCTGAAAACTTGATGTTCTATGCATGGAATGATCCATGTAGGCAGTGTTTTGCACAACCTTAACTACTATCTCCAATGATCTAGATGCAATGGTTCTGATAAATCTAACCATATACAGTAGTTTTCCTAGGGGACAACACAGCTGTGGCTTGCTACTGCCCTCTGGCACCTTTCTAAATCCTCAGCCTAGCCTACAGTCATTGCATTTCCTGTTACCAACTAGGTCCACCCCTGATTAGCATTCTGGGATTAGCTAAGGTCATCTATTGTAGGTGCTGCAATTTTCTGTCAGACATTTTCATATTCATGTATATAATCAAATGTAAACTAATGAATTCCATTAAAACCTATGCTTTTAACAGGTTTGTTGATCTGCTTTTCATGTCAACGTTAGTATTGCATGGTGACAAAGACATCATTGCAGTTGACAATAGCAGCACCTGCTAAAGATCACAACCCTGCATGGACTCTCCGGAATTAGTCTTGCTACTCTCCCTTCCTTGCTACCAATACAGTGAGTCTTTCTGAGTTAACCAGTAATATCTGAAACATAATTTTGCTGCTTCTTCCAAATTCAGAGTGAGTATAGTAGGGAAGTATTTACATAATCACAAAGCGGGGAGATAGTAGTAATTGCATAACTCAGGGGTCTTCAAATTTGACAGCTTTAAGACTGTGGACTTCAACTCCCAGAATTCCTCCTCCAGTCATGTTACCTCAGGAATTCTGGGAGTTGAAGTCCACAAGTCTTAAACTTGCCAAGTTCGAAGACCCTTGACATAACTCTAGGACATTTTGTCCAAAGACTTCAATTAATATTTAAAGTATATCTAAAATTCAGATGCTGAAAACAAAGAAAATGGGTGGATTAGTGTCCTTCCATTTGTGAGTTTTCCCCAAGAAAACTGGTTGCTCATTGTTAATAGTATTTTTTTCTACCAGAGAGACACTTTATCGGATAATCTTTTCTTTACACAGATATAGGCTAAATATACAGTCTCAGACTATGGTTAGCAGATCAAATCTGAAGACAACCCCAATCTAAGTTGAGGTTTACAGTAATTTTTTAGCTTCAAAACTATTCTGGGGTAAGTATACATTGAATAATTTGATGTGATATCTGTGAAATTATTTAATTAGCTTTACTTGTAAACAAAAGGGGGCACTAAGTAGTTAATATGGAATATTATCAGTGGGAAGTAGCATTTACATTTTTCTTGACCGTCTGCCACTAAAGCAAGGTATTCATGTACTGCTGTTGGATGACTAACTTGCAAAATTGTTTCATTACAGCCCTCCACTGTTATCTAATCAGTAAAAATCTAGCTATGAAAACTCCTAGCTTAACCAGAGAGAATTCTTATGGATTAAAAAGTGTGGAAGAATATCACTTTACTGAAAAGAAAAAAGAAAAAAAAGGAAAAGAAAACTGCCTGTTAAAACAGCAATGATAAAAAGGTGTATTGCTTAACCACACAATAGGAACATTCATTTGCAACCCCAAACAGAAGCACTTTCTATTTACCCGAGTTCAGTCTGAAATCAGACTCTGGATCTGATTTTCAATGCTGGGACAATCCTGGTACATGTGAAAAAGAAAATGTTTCCTAGCATATTAAAATACATAATCCTCATTCGTTGGGGTAAGCAGGTCACATCCAAGATTTTAAAATATGGTTTCCAGAGAGCAATTTCCAGGGATTTTGATTCTCCACTCAGTGTAGCAAGTATCATGACATTTCAAAGTACAACAGCTCTGCATGTCTTTGAGTAAGAAGATGATAAACCATCATATAAATAAGGCCACAATCAAGTTAGTTTCCATGCTGACCATAAGGAGTAAAAAACGTGCAGAAACCCAGGGAGACTACCATCTTGGAATAACAACAACAACAACAATAATGATAATAATGATAATAATGATGATAATAATAATAATAATGAATCAGCCATAATGATAGAGGAGAGGCAAGGTTAAAGGAAGTCTCCTCCAAACCTATATACGAAGCAATTGCCCTAAAAAAACCCAAAATGGTTACATGTAAAGAATCTGCAAACAGAATTTACTCAATCCTGGTTTATGCCAGCATGGAACACACTAGCAGCTATTTCAAACTTGGAAGTTTTCTGACAGAAAATGCTCAGAAAAGTCTATATATAGGTTCTCTGTCTTTAGGTTCTGCAGACCCTGCTTTCCTGAGAAAAACATCAGACTCTGAACAGAAAATACTGGCCAATCTCTTTGTATTTTACCTACTTGTGCACAAATTGATTTACAGTTAAACAATATCAACACAGATTTGTTTACTTCTGATCAAATCAGCTTTCTTGTGAATTAAACCAGTTATTTTTGTTTAGGTAAAAAACAGCACTGTGCTTAGCCTCTAACAAAAAGTTACAACTGCTGGAGGAAAACACATGCTACAATTCATGACATCAGGCACCTAAAATGTATAGCTGGTACATGAAGTGCTCTCAGCGACATCATCAGAAATGTTCTGCATTTATATCAGGAAAAAAAAAACAGTACAAGATGTCCCAGCATAGTAAATGTGGGTGAGATAAACCTGCTATCAGGAGCTTAACTACTGTCCTTCTTTAGGGCTGTTACTAATAATTATAACATTCCACCCTTCAGTCAGCACTTGATTATAAACAGGAAAAGCATTGGGAAGACAGAGAACCCCAAGTTCTCCAGTATAAGAATGTTCAAGTTAATGGCCATTATAAATCACAACAAAATTAATTTGGCATGGCACACTACTTCTGACTTTTAACTATGCCTTGTGAAAGTTGAGTACCAGATACTTCTTAAGCTCTACAAAGTCATAGGTTCTGCCAGCACATAAAACTCAGGCATGTGAGAACACAACCAGTTATTTGGGGGAGTAAGAAAACTACTGGGCGTCTCCCTTCTTTTTCCAGACAGGAGAGTAGGTGGCTGAAGTGAAGGTGCTGAGGGATTATGTCGCCATCTTGTACAAGTAGTAAGAACATTACTGTTGCAATACAGAAAAGACAGAAAGATGAAGGAATCCTAAAATAACATCATCAGTACATGCTGCTCTCTGCCCTATCGAAAGAACACCAGCCTAAAAACCTTGGGTGAACTCACATTCATTGTATAATAGGCTAGATGGCAACAGTCTGATGATTTTTTTAATTTATTTTAAAAGAGTTGTAAGGGCACCCATTTAAAACACAACTCTGGTTGCTCAGAATAATAAAACTCAAAACAATAAAAACCATAACCCCAAGTCCCAGCATCACAAACATTCCCCCACAATACCTGCCCCCCACAACCAACTCCAGATGTACTCATTCTACCCCAGAACCTGAGTTAAAAAGCCAGGTCCTGATGGCCTTCCAAAAGATTAAAAGGTGGGGTTTTCTGGGTCACCCAAAGATTTTATTTATTATTGTTATCATGAACAATAGTGCTCAAGTGAGTAGTCAAAATGAGACTTAAAATATAATACATACCGTAGTATCCACAGCAGAGATTTTCTTGACAGGAATATGATTTGGTGTTGGTTCCTCTTTGGAGACTACCACACAACCCTCTGGTCCCAAAGTTATGATGGCAGTCCTACAGCCTCTCTCTAACAATTTAAGTCCAACTTGTCCAGCATCTCCAGCATTACCAACTGCAATTCCTGTTAGAATTTCTGCCTTGAAGGGAACATTAAAGCCAAATATTTAAGCAAGCAAGCAAAATGTAGCTGAATAGCAACAGCATCTAAAAAAAAACATACTAAAATGATAAAGCTGATCAACAATCAGCTCTACAAAGTAAATATATAAATATTTTTAATATCAGGCAGAGATATTAAAGATACTAGAAAGCAGGCATGCCTAATTGCAATGGAAAAATAAAAATATCAGAATTTTGTTTCCTCTGGACTACTGGACTTGGTAGCTGTTATCTTTAGAAATGGACATGGATTGCCTAATTGGTTCCATAGGGCAAATTCCCAAATAATTCCTTGGGCTCTCCTTGGGGTATTGATGAAATACATCATTATTACTTTCATGACATTGACTGACTCAGGTTCATGATAACAATCCATTTAGGTAAGTTTCGTAATGTTAATATGAACACGTACATTTGGCAAAGTTCTGACAGAGTGAAGCTTTCCATTTAGTGAATGAAAGCACATTTGTAATATGCCAACAGGCTATATTTTTAGATATAGATAATATTATGACATTATTACAACATTATTATGAAGCTGTTAAACATCTATAATAGGGGTTCTCAAAGAGTTGTATTACAAGGCTCTCAATCAAGAGAGGTAAGAGTTTTACCCCTGCTTTGCCTAATGGGCTGATTTGAACAGCAACTTCTGGGAAACCATTCTTGGGGTTTTCTCTTGTCTCATGTATCCCAAGTGGAGGTAAATTTTTCCCCACCCTTCCTGCCAATTTTCTTGGAGGCAGTTCTACAAAACAATACTCTAGAATTACAGAAAACAGTATGTTGCTTCTGACTTAAAGGGGAATAGCACGACCTATTACCCACTTGATTCTATACAGACAGTCCTCACTTAATGACTATTCATTCAGTTCAAAATCACAGCAGTGCTAAAAAAGGAAACACGCAACTAGTCCTCGAAATTCCATTTGTTATGCCACCCATGCAGTCATGCAAACATTGAAAGCTGACTCACACGATAGTTGCAGCATCCCATAGTCATGTGATCACCATTTGGAAGCTTCCCTTCCCGCTTCCCCTAAGTAAAATCAATGAGGAAGCCAGCAGAGAATGTCACAAACTGTTTTAGTAAATTGCTTGCACCCTCTCCCACCTGGCATGCCATGCTCTGGCCCTGCCATGCTCACACAGGCTGTTTGTGCAACCTCCTTTGCCTGGCAACTGCAACTCCCAGTCCCGCCGTACTCCGTGTTTTACCTGTCTACCAGGCTGCTTTACAAAGGCTTCTGGGACTTACTTAATAACACAGAATTCTTGTTTTAAAAAGCAGTGGGGAGTGTTAGGATTGCTATCACTAAGCAATGCAGTTACGTGACATTGTACTTTATGACTGCATAGCTTAGCGATGGAAATTCCGGTCCCAATTACCACTGGACTACCAGAATCAGGGGATGGGTGAGAATGTATGTTTAAAAGGGAAGTTTTGAGTGTGTTAGAGGTAGCAAGAAATGTTTACAAAGGGATGTTGTTTTGAAGGGGGTCTAAACAATTTTTTGGGAATTTAATTTGTTGAGCCATTTGTGCTTTCAATGTCTGTTTTTAAATACAATGCAAGTCTAGTACAGGTAATCCTTGACTCATAATAGTTTATTTAGTGACCAAAGTTACAAAGGCACCGAAAAAGTGATTTATGACTGCTTTTCATATTTACGACCGTTGCAGCATCCCCATGATCTTATGATCAAAATTCGAATGCTTGGCAATCGACTCATAATGGTTACGGTATCCTGGGGTCATGTGATCGATCACCTTTTGCAACTTTCTGACAAGCAAAATCAACGGGAAAGCCAGATTCACTTACTAACCGTGCTAGTAACTTAACAACTGTAGCAAGAAAAGTTGTAAAATGGGGCAAAACTCACTTAGAAAGAGAAATTCATTCAGCTTTGTTTGGGTATTTTCCCACGTCATTGTAGTTGTACTTTTAAAGTTGTAGCAACGTTTCGGCAGAATCTCATCTGCCATCATCAGGCTTCTGTGTACAGAACAAAGCTGAATGCCATACATGTAAGTACCTGCGAAAACTTAAGAAAACATATGACACAACCAGAAGCCTGATGATGGCAGATATATATATATATATATATATCTGCCATCATCAGGCTTCTGGTTGTGTCAGTCTGTGACGGGCAGACGGACACAACCAGAAGCCTGATGATGGCAGATGAGATTCTGCCGAAACGTTACTACAACTTTAAAAGCACAAGTACAATGACATGGGAAAATACCCGAACAAAGCTGAATGCCATACACACACACACACACACACACACACACACACACACATAAATACACTATAGAGCACTGCACACCAGAATAACTAGACACAAGAACAGTTTTTTTCCTGAAAGCCATCACTCTGTTAAACAAATAATTCCCTCAGCACTGTCCAACTATTTACAAAGTCTGCACTATTAATCTTCTCATCACTCCTTATCACCCATCTCCTCCCACTTGTGACTGTATGACTGTAATTTTGTCGCTTGTATCCTTACGATTTATATTGACTGTTTCCTAGTATGATTTGATTGCTGATTGTACCCTATGACTATCATTAAGTGTTGTACATTATGATTCTTGATTCTTAATGAAAGTATCTTTTCTTTTATGTATACTGAGAGTATTTATCCCAAGACAAATTCCTTGTGTGTCCAATCACACTTGGCCAATAAAGTATTCTATTCTATTCTATTCTATTCTATTCTATTCTATTCTATTCTATTCTATTCTATTCCAAAGCTATGCATGCTTCAAAAATGATAAGGAATAAATGCCTTGGAACTCATGCAAATGCAACTCTTCTCTTCTACTAATTAAAGCAAGCTAAATTAAACTAATTCTTCAGGATCCCGAAAAGATTGACTAGTGAATCAATTAATTAAAGCAGGTGGGTCTCTTTTTTTCTGTCTCTTGTAGAAACCTGAAATTTTTTTTGGGGGGAGGGAGGGGGCTGGGGCTGCTTTAACAAGTAAGATACAGAACTTGTATTGCACAAAATTCTGAACCATCTTCTAAAACATTTGTAAAATATGCACTGCCCTATGTTGATGTTTCTTTAAGCACAGAGTGTACCCAAAGTTCTTGATCAATGTTTGTTTGTCTCTCCTTACATGTTGTCACATATATCTGTGGTTGTGGAGTTATCAAAATATCCCTTGTTTTAGGAATTTCTGCTGTATCTGCATTCTGTAGAGAATTGCCTCCAGCTACATGCAGCAACTGAAAAAACAGGGGTAAATCAGGACAGCATGAAACAATTTGAGAGACACTTTCCTGCAAGGGTAGCAGATACCAGACAGTTGAAGCATGCCAAAAGTTAAAATGTATGACTAGGTCTCAATTGTGAAACTCAATGTAAAACTTCTGGTTGTATTGGAAAGTTTCTCCCTCTAATTTTTAATTAACAAAAATGTACAATTGAAGGAAACAACTAACTGCTGCTTTTAAAAAGAGAAATAAAACACAATAGCAGGAGGCCTAGCAGAATTTTTTTTTAATAGTTTATTTCCCCATAAAACATTTAAAGGAAAATGAATAAATATTTAAAGAAATACATTTAAAGAAATATGCTAATTCATGTAAAATTCCAAATAACATTTCTGGCAATGCAATGTTGTCATTGCAAACCAAGCACTTAAACTGAAAATGCAGACATTGGCTTAAACCTGGAACCAGCTCCATTGAAATTAATTCTTTGTTTACTCATATTTCCATGTAAAAATTTGATTGCTAAATCTTCAAAATAATAATTAAGCATGTATCTTCTTTAAAGAGGACATTGCCGTTACAAGTAAAGATTAGGTGAAACCTGGCTCAAAAACAGTAACTGTGACAGGGTCCTTAAAGTGTTAGTGGACAATTGTTTAAACATGAGCCATCAGCCAAAAAAATCAATACAATCCTTGGTTCTATAAACAGAGGCATAGAATCAAAATCACATGAAGTATTAGTACCGCTTTATAATGCCTGAATGAGGCCACACCTTGAATACAGCATCCAGCTTTGGTCACCATACTACAAAAAAGATGTCGAGACTTTGGCAAAAGTGCAAAGAATTCCAGTATTTGAGAAGCTGCCACAAAGGTCAATTATTTTCCAAAGTACTAGGGGGCAGGACAAGAAACAATGGATGGAAGCTAGTCAAGAAGAGAAGCAACCTTAAGGCGAAACTTTTTAACACCTAGGACAATTAATCACTGGCACAGCTTGCCTTCAGAAGTTGTGGGTACTTCATCACCTGAGATTTTTAAGAAGAGACTGGACAGTCATTTGTTTGAAATGGTATAGGGTTTCCTGCTTATGCAGGTGATTGGACTAGAAGAACTCAAAGAACCCTTCCAGCTCTACTCTGATTGAGTTGAAGATGCAGTATGAAGTTAATGAAGATAATGCATACTATACCTTCATGTCAGTTAAATACTATCAATAGCATTTAGATTTATATACCGCTTCACAGTGTTTTACAGCCCTCTCTAAAAATCAGCATATTGCCAGCAACAGTCTGGGTCCTCACTTTACCAACCTTGGAAGGATGGAAGGCTGAGTCAATCTTGAGCTGGTGAGAATTGAACCGCCAAACTGCAGTCAGGCGGCAGTCAGCAGAATTAGTACACTGCATTCTGCAGTAATGCATTCTAACCGCTGTACCACCATGGCTCATGGAATTGTTCTACCTAAGCAAAAGTCTCAAGGCCTGAGAGCCTGTTTTAGAATGTGTGCTCTCTCCTTCTCCTCAGCATAATTCCACAACGTTGTGTACTGTATAAATTATTCTTTACATCTGAACCAAGTGTCTATGGTTTATTCAGTATTAAGAAGCTGTGCTGGTTTCTTTTATATACTGGATCATGATTAAATAGTTTCATACTCCTGATTTAACAGGAATGTCCAAAATTGATTTATGTAATATTTTAATTTTTTTTAAGCAGCTCAACTAGATGACTTTGAATCAGTCACTCTCAGTCTAGTCTAGCCAACCTCACAGGATTGTGGCTGTAGGAAACAAAAGGAGAGCAGTGAATGCTATCCTGAACTCTTGAATGAAAGGCAAGGCATAAATCTAACAAATATTTGTTCTCTCGCATTTCTGCATTAGTATGCACATACTCCCTCACAAAAATATGCATACTTATTCAAGCACATTTTATGGGCTTCTAATTTTGCAACAGTTTTTTCCTAACATAGGCATTTTGCCAATTCCCCCCCCCCCTCCCATGTATGCATTTCTGGAGATAGTTTTTAATATATGGCTTTTGCACATTGTGGATAAGTGTGACATGACATTTGGAAGGGTGTATGTCCTCAAGAATAACCAAGTCTTGGTAAATATTAAAATATGAATCAAATGAATTAGTCCCTCTTTAAGAAGTAGTATTTATGTTCACATTTTATACGAATAAGAGAAATGTGTTTTATTGTCTGTTAACGCAGACATGCATCCACCCTCCATGTTGCTTTTTAATTTTGAGATTGAATGCCTTTGGAGCGTACACGCTTATATATTTTTTTTCACTGCACTATAGGTAGTCTTTGACTTACAACCAGAACTGAGCCCAGAATTTATGTTGCTAAGTGAGAAATTTGTTAAGTGAGTTTTGTCCAATTTTATGACTTTTCTTGCCACAGTTCTTAAGTGAATCATCGCAATTGTTAAATTAGTAACATGGTTGTTAAGTGAATCTAGCTTGCCCATTGACTTTGCCTGTCAGAAGTTTGCAAAAGAAGTTTACATTGGGATACTGCAACCGTCATAAATATGAATCAGATGCCAAGCATCTGAATGTATATCATGTGACCATGGAAATGCTGCAACGGTTGTAAGTGTAAAAAACACTTTTTTCAGTGCCATTGTAACTTCAAATGGTCAATAAACAAACTGTTATAAGGACTAACTACTGTGAACAATACAGAAACTGATGATGTAACTATTTTCCTTGCAGTTTAAAATTATTTAGTAACACACAGCCTGAAGTTTGGCTTTCACACAGGCCCTAAATTTGATTTACTTATTTTGCATTTCTTTCATTAAAAGTATTAAGGAGAAAGAGAACCAGCACATTCCTGGGCAAACCTCAGCGATTAAGTTATGCTACATCTGGTGCACAGTGAATTAACAAGCTAGTTTCAACAGGCTTGATCATTTCTGGGAAAAAGAGAAGGGGAAAAAGCAAATGGCAAACTAAGCAAAAATAATCAGGACCTGATAAACATGCAATATACATTTCTATGAACTGTGTATGGAGAGTTAAAACCGCACAAATAAAAGCTATTGTTAAAGCAATAAATTAAACATATCTAAAAGGCACAGCTTGTGAAATATTCCTTGTGGGCAGATAGGCCATTGATATCCGACCTCTAGTGTTCCTTCATCCTAGCACAAACATGTATAAAGAACAAAATGTGTTAGAATACAGAGTATCTGTAGTTTTCAAAGCACTGACAGTACTCAGCAGACCAACACTATGAAGCATGTATTTTATCTAATATTGATGCGATACTCCTCACATGAAAGTATTTTCAACATTTGATGCTTTCACGGATTCAAAATGTCACAAACTGATTATATGGAGTGGTGTGGATAAGATAAATAATAGTCATGTCATTAGATGGGAATTTCTCTTATCCAGCCAATCAAAGATGGACATTTTCTTGTATATTGCACTAGTTTAGTAGGACACCTGTCAGAAACTTTACACTTTGCACTGATAATGGGACATACATTTCTATTTCCTTTAAACTAGAAAACTAATTTTGACATACTCTGAATGATATTTTCACAAATATCTTAAAAGGAAGACTGGCAAGGCAGTTCTTTTCCCTACCCCACCCCTATTTTATACAAATAAAATATATTTATTTCAATATAAATATATTTTGCCTTCAGTACATTTTAGATATGTGAGGCCTGGCTATGTGGCAAACTATTCCTCTTTCAACAGAAACAGCAATATATTGAAGACTCTTATGGTAAATTCCTAGTTCTGCTTGAAATTACCACTGAATCTGTTTGAACCACAAAGCTGTGTAAATAAAGTTTTTAAAAGTTCAAAAGCTTTCCAATTGGGTTTTTGTGAAGACTAGTCATAAAAGCTCAGAAAGTTCTGTTTATTTTCATTTAAAAAAGTAATTTGTTGTTGTATAATCAACAGAGCATACCCAAAGTACTTCTCCACTCACAGAAGCTACAGGAGCTAAGGAACTAGACTCGGATATGGATTTCTTGTCTGGACTTGAGAACACAGTATGGAGGCAAGACAACACGAACTAGATTTCTAACACATGGCAGGTCACTACAAATAGCCTTTGCTTAATAGCCATTCATTCAACAACTGTTTATGTTATGATAGCACTAAATCAAAGTACTAACGAAATTCAGGCCTGCCCACATTTAAGCTACTCTCCCTGCTACCATTCCTCCCCACCCCATCTGATTTGTTGTCTTCACTTGCCTTGCCTCTACTGGGCTCATTATCCTGGCCATTTATGGGGGAAGTATTGTGGATATTTCTGCAGGCGAGCAGGTGATGGGCAAGTGCTCTACCATGCATCCCTATTGGCTGAGTCCTTCTTTTGCATGATAGCCAGGGTCTCCTTTCAGAAAAGAGAGACCTGCCTAATGCACGAAACAGCTAGTGCAGAAAAGGAAATCGTGGTCAGCACACAAAAGAAGGACCAAGCTGGCATGTGAAAGAAGGTTGGTGCACTGTGGCTGCAACAGAAGTGGCATGAAATGGTCCTCATATAAAGAATGTGTGAAATTTGCGCAATGACAATAAACCAGCTTTGCAGAACTGCTGTTGCTAAGCACAGCGGTCAGGTGATGTTTCGTTTAACAGCTGCATTGCTCAGTGGCAGAACAGCAGGCCCCATTTAGGGTGGTTAAGTGAGGACTACTTG
The DNA here is from genome assembly GCF_049901715.1 of Pseudonaja textilis. Lineage (NCBI taxonomy): Eukaryota > Metazoa > Chordata > Lepidosauria > Squamata > Elapidae > Pseudonaja > Pseudonaja textilis. The sequence goes on along the minus strand of NC_141990.1, from coordinate 55,659,258 downwards.
TATAAATGTTACTTTCAATGAAATAGCTTACAAAATATACAGGAGGATTAGAGGGATAGCACAAACTTAATTTGTTCCTGTTCTGAAAAGCCACTCCGGGCAATGTGCACTTAACAGAGATCTTTTAGGAACGTCTCTGTTTTTGGTCTAGCCATGCAATGGAAATTAAAATCAAAATATTCAGAGTCTGAATCCATAACATGTACTATAATACTCCCAATGTTTTATTTCTTCAGAGTCACCCTAATGATATTTACCTCACTTTCATTGCAGCAGATGATGTCGGAATAAGTGTAAAATTGTGAGTCTAGGTCAGCAATTGCTGGAGCAGGATTAAATAAAGTCTTCACTACAAGAGAATGGAAAATTTTGTAAAAGTCTTATCACATAATGCTGAAATATAAATGCCTACAATTCAAAAAACACTATTTGTTATAATGCCTAAGGCATTTTCAGCGCTACATTTCCCCTAGATACACAAATTACTTGCTAACATAAACAATCTCAGCAAAATACCCTGTTTTCGGCTCTTATAAAACACTGGTAGTGCAATGATATTGAATTAGTTAAGGATTTCATGAGAATATTATAATCATGCTTCTGCCATGAAAGAAAAAGAAAAAAAGAAAAGAAACTGAAGGCTTGGCTGAATTTGAAAAAAATAAAAACTACTACATATTAGCATTTCTTGAAATTTGTATTTCTCAGAAACATAAGGTAGATTGATTTAAATAAGGTTGTTGTTGATTTAAATTGAGATATGCATATACTAGGATAACTGAATTTCAAGAACAAACAAAGAACAAAACACAAAATTATTCCCAGATATATTAGGACTGTGTTTTGCTTTTGTCTGCTAAGAATTCTGGAACTTCATTCTCATCAGTTAAAAGGTCTCAGATTGGAAGGAAGCTGATACGAACCACAGACATACAGACATTCCTAGATTTAAAAACCCAGAGGACAATTTTTATTCCAATTACCTCACCTTTAAGTTCCAGGAATCTGCAAAGTTGTAAAAGGGGAAGAAACTTCTTTTCCAACAATGGACTACTGACCCAGGGAATAAGTCAGTGGGAGTTTAAGTATGGTAGGCAAAACCAGAATCCAAAATCCAAATTGCTGCAGGATTAGACAGTATGCATACCCACAGTCATCGTATCTCTCATCTCTGTGTCATTCCAATACTATATTTTAAAAAGGGTTCCATCAGAATTTGGATCGGAAAAAGCCTTTCCCTTTATTTAGAATTAAAATAATACCAACGGATATGGAAGCGTTTTCCTCCCTCCCTTCCAACAAATGGACCTACTATTCTCATGACTGAAAGGTTGCTTTGAAACCAAACAGAGCCTAAGCCAGAGGTCTCCAAACTTGGCAACTTTAAGACTTGTGGACTTCAACTTCAAAAGTTGAAGTCCACAAGTCTCAAAGTTGTCAAGTTTGGAGATCCCTGGCCTAAGCAGTTATTCAAACACAGTCTACAATTATTGAAAGTGTTTCTAATGTGCTTTGTAATTAGCTTGGTTCTACCAGAATCTGTTAAGAAGCCCAGATCTATCATGTACAACTTTGGCATCAGGACAATCAAAACAAAGGCAAGAAGTGACAGAAAAGCTGCTACAGAGATCTTTAATAACTAATTAGTGGGACAGTGATACAGGTAGTCCTCAATTTATGGCCACAATTGAGTCCAAAATTTCCATTGCTAAGTGAGACATTGTTAAGTGAGTTTTGCCCAATTTTACGACCTTCCATGCCAGAGTTGTTAAGTGAATCATTGCAGGTCTTAAGTTAGTAAGATGGTTGTTAAGTGAAACTGGCTTCCTCATTGATTTTGCTTGGGTAAGAAGGTTACAAATGTGATCCTGGGACACCGCAATCATCATAAATATGAATCAGGTGCTAAACATCTGAATTTTGATTATGCGACCATGTGCATGCTGCAACAGCCAAAACTGTGAAAAAACTGGTCATAAGTCACTTTTTTTCAGTGGTGTTGTAACTTCAAATGCTCACTAAATGAACTGTTGTAAGTCGAGGACAATCTGTACTTCAGCAAGCATAAAACTATTGATCTGTAGTTTAAAAAAACAACCCAAGTGTATGGAAACAAGAGGGCTTATAGGCACAAGCTTCTGTTTCCCCACTCCCCTTTTTCTTCTGAGCCTTGCATCTGGATGCGCATCTGTTAAACACACATAGTCTAGTGTGCTTCCGAACATAAACTGCTGCATTAAACATAAAAATCAGCAGACTAAAAGAAAGGAAGTGCCAGTAACACTCTCCAGCTGTGAGGATTTTAAAGATTGTTTCTGTATTAGCAAAGGGTTTACAGTGATTTCATTATACCATAAAGCCATTCAACGTGTTTCAAAGATGGACAGAGGTTTCCTGTCTGGGACAGGCTTCTATATGGCTTCTATTGAAGAGGTAATCTCCTGTGCATTAAATGCAAATACATTTTATGTTCACGCAATGGAATTTGAAGTTATTGTTATTTACACATATTCCTGAAGAATGGGAGAATTAAGCGTCTTTTCTTCTACCAGTCAATCATCCAGAACAAAGTGTTCTCTAGCACTTTACAGATTAACATTCAGATTATGGTGTTCACTTTTAATGAACTGAGCCACTTTGTGAGTACCCAAGTTCTAGATATACTTGTTTGATGTTCTGCACCACTGAAATAAATGAGCCAGTGAAATAAATGTTCTAGAGATTATGCTTATTAAAAAACCCCACAATTTCTGACTTAAAGAATTTAGATTTATAAATAAATTGGAACAATTATATCAGAATACGGTAACAGAAGAAATAACGTTTATTTCTGTCTGACTGGATTTTTGAAAAAAATCCCCTTAAATTCAGAAATGTTTTCCTTTCAGGGAAAGAGGGTGCTTGGTTATCAACTGACAGCACACAAAGGAGTAGCGTGCCCAAGGCATTTTGCATTACCAGAGATACAGAATGAGGATCTAAACCAGGGTCCATTTCACGGAATGATCTTAAGTCGTCTTCTGCTGCTAAGGAAGTTATTTGCGACTCTGGCTTGACCAAAAATTGCACTCAATAGGTTAAGAAAAAGAAACGAGCAAGGTGCACACATGGTACCAGGTTCATGCCAATTCAAGTGAAATTCCAACTGTTCTTCACAGGCCCAATTGTTTTATTAAATTATATCGCTAGTGCCTGGATTTAGGTCACCATGCTTTATAATGACTTTGAAACACAGCTACAATAAAAGAACATTAATGAAACCACTTGTGGAATGAAGCAAACAATTAATTCTTATTATTAGATTACCTCCATGGGTATGAGCCATTTTTAATGCTTCTAAAGAAATTGCTGGGGTTATTTCGAGTTGGCAGACCATCACTTTGGCTTCAGAGATGACATGAGCAGCCCTTTTTAAATCACTGGAATTCAGAAGTAAATTCGCTCCTGCAACAATTACAATAAAGTTTTCTCCTAAAAACAAATGTGAAATTTTAGAATGATTAAAACTGAACATGAAATGTATTTTCTTGACATCATGGCATATATGATTCTTAATGGCTGCTTCAGCACTAAAAAATTAATAGCACGTAGGTTTTCAAGGGGTGTCTATATGTTAGAAATCCTAGCTTGCATAGAAAGGGTGAAAACACCGGGGTAAAACTAAAGTTTCATTGCACTTGTGGCATCTCAAAATTGAGGTGGGTTTGCCAAAAATAAAATAAAATACCATGTTTGTTGAGAATTTGACTGATGCAATAAGGAATGTAGATTTGAAAACCAGTATCAAAGAACAAGGCAGTTTATATTGAATGTTTGCAAGTTACCCTTGACAAAAAAGATAGTATACCATAAGTTCCCCCACTACCATAAGTTTGGATTTTAATTTTTTTAATGAAGCCATATAAGGTTTGTGTCATGCTGGACACAAAGTACAGGCAGTCCTTGGCTAACGACCACAACTGAGCTCCAAATTCGTATTGCTAAGCAAAGCTGTAGTTAAGTGAATTTTGTCCTGTTTTACGACCTTGAGATGCACACAGTATTGTTAAATTATGGCAGGAAATGAGAAAGAGCTTCAGAAAAGGCTGATTTTGAAAAAAACACTACATATAGTATAGATTGTTCTAAAGAAATGTTATCCCCTATTGATTATTAAAAGTCCAAAAAACAATCCCAAAGTTTTTTGGGGAGAGGGGGGAATGATTGGATGCAAAGGATGGCTGTATTCCTGTCAGGCGCAAACAACCAGACCCACGTGTACAAACTAATGTTCTGCTATAATACAGGAATCTCTTCAGCCTACTCTTGGGAGCAATTAGATAAGACTCCAAGGAACTTGGGGTGGGGTTTGTGTGTCAGTTCTAGGCATTTTGCGGTTGCACAGTGACTCCAAGCTAACTCCTCCCTGCCAGGCTGAGAGCTTCACAACAACTCCAGCTTCTCTATAGCAGTAATGTTCCAAATTGCAATATTAAGTTAGATAAAACCATCTAATAGTAATTGTTATGATTAAAATCTCCATAATATCAGGGAAGAGGGTTTCCGTGCCATATCAGCCAACCCTCTGCTATTCAGTACCAGCCCACTTATCTCTCTAGGAAACACCACTATGGCTTTAATCCTACTAAAATGGACTTTAAAGTATAGGTAGCACTCTGTTTACATCCATTTGTTCAGTGACCATTCACAATTATGTAGCACTGGAAAAAAACTGGATATACCAGCAGTCCTGAATATTCCAACCATTGCAGCACCTCACAGTCATTCACGCACTTGTGTGCCCAGCTCAAGAATATGACATTGGAAGGAGCTTTGGTCACATGATTGCAATTTGCAACCTTTCCTGCTGATTTCCCATAAGCAACTCAATGGGGAAGCTGGCAGAGAAGATCCGAAGTTGCTCCAGTAAGTTGCTTCCACTTTTTCTCCCATCTGCAACACACTCTGCCCATGTGCAGTCTGCACCACTGTTCTTCACAGGTCTCACCACTTATGTGTTGCCTGCACTGGCCTTCCCCCATCCTACTTGACATCCTTGTATTCTTCCTGCTTCTTCCTGCCTAATGAGGGGCATGTTTTTGGTTTACAATGGGAACTGGACTGCCTCAGAGTGCTATCATTAAGTGATATGATCATGTGACATCATGCTTTATGACCGTGTTGTTTAGCAATGGCAATCACAATCTCAATTGCCACCATAATCCAAGGACTACCTATATGAGAATATAACTTGCACAAGATGATTCATTTGTTTTCCTCAAAGGAAAGAGATTAAAGCTGTTAAGGCAGTTGCTGAAGTAATTATGATGGCAATGTCTTCCTAAGCTTTGGCATCTGAACCATGTATATCCCAAGGGAATCTTCTAGATTCCCAAGGGAATCTTCTAGTAACAAGAAATAAAACCCCAGTATATTGGCATTTGTGGCATTATATCTGTTATAAAATGAATTTGTTTATTCCTACTTGTGCAGATTGTGCAGCAAATGCATTTGCCAACAGTGTAGTTTTTGACAATTATTCATCAGTAAACTGCTCAACATTCTAAGTTATTTTTTCATCTACTTGTCGTCAAATTTTAAAGCGGGCCTTTCAAATCATAAGTTAGTCATGTGATTGTGGATTGTAAAGCTCTACTTTGCAAACATTCCTTCAGAATTAAACTTTAGAGTGTTTTAGGTTCAAAATGTGCCTCCTCCAAATACAATGGTGGGAATAATGGTATAATGATCATTCTCACAAAGGAATTTAATTTTCCAAACAATGTTGGCTAAAGCCTAGATTTTTCTCCCCCCAGATACATTCAGTGAAAGATTGCCTAACATAAAAATGCCAGCCTGAAGTCTCAGGATGGATAGCATACTTTCTGAAAACTGCTACAGTTACATTTAGTAGCATTTTGAAAGACTGCTATTAATGGTGCATTACCAAAGGAATAGTACAAGAAATAAAGTAGATGGAATTGGTCACCTTAAGACCATAGAATTTCTTTTTGAAGATCAGATCTAAATGTTATCATGAATGGGGAAATGATACAACATGGAACAAATATTTATGTGTATTTGATTGAAGTTTTTCATTTCCCCCCTAATTTTCTGAAGTAATTTTTTTACAGATTTCACTTTAATGTTGTTAGGTGGTCAGGAATAGTGATGGGTGTGAAGGTGGAGAGAAAGCATGCAATTTTTTGCCATTGCTTATAGTTTTTTAAATATTTTTCTTTAATAGTTATTATCCAGATATCACATGGAGATAACTAACCCCCGATGTTTATGCCAAGGGTCTTTCAATTGGAGGCACATTTTTTCACCCACTAGATTTAATTTTTTACTTATTATGGTCATTGATAAAGTTGTCATTTATTTATACAGACTTTCATGAAGATTCAGAACTAGAGGCTATCAACAATCTCTCCTGACAGAACATTGGACAAACTACATGCATATTTTCTTTTGGTCAACTTAGAACTCTCATCAGTTTTTCACCCTATTCATTATTGTCAGACCATTCACAGTTCTATAAACGTATTAGATAGTTGTGAAATTTTTATTTGACATCGTTGTCAAAATCAGTTTTGTATTTATTCGTTCAAATACATAGGAAAACTGAAGCAATAGTAGGTATGCTTAAATAATTGTTGAGACACCTAGGATTCTAGAAATTAAGCCAGAATCTTGGAGCGCTGATCTTCAATTAATGGGTTATAATCCCCTAACTTAAGCTATGGGACTACCTCTATAATATTATCTCTAAAGATAAGGATAGACAGCTAGTGTAAAATATGAAAAAAAAAAATCACAGGAAAGAGAATTAGAAAAAACAAATCCAAATGAAATACTTGCCCCCACATTACTATTCCATACTGGCTGAAGGATTCTGGGAACTGAATTCAAAACATTTCTAGGGAGCATCAGACTAGAAAAAGCTCAAAGATAATTATTTACAATTGTCACGGTATGAAGTACTTTCCAAACCATTTTTTCCTGTGGCAAAAATGAGCAAATTAACAAACAACAGTGCAACACCCAAAGCTATGTTCTGGAAATAGCTCTGTGTGAAAACTCTTCTATGTTTACCAGATGCCAAGATGGAAAAAGCCACTTCTAATCTGCAATCTGTATCAGCCACCAAGTTTGTTAAGCTAATATTACATCCAGATAATTTTCTTCACTTCCATTCTTTAATCTCACTCATCACTTTTTTACAGCCACTGAAACTCCCAGTTTGAACTTAAGACTTTTGCATACAAGACTGACTTCTTGGAACTGCAATTAGTAATTAATAGCAAAAGACACAGCTAAGATGAAACAAACTTGCCCTGATTTCCAAGTTGAAGGGGCTCTCAACATATAGAAAGGTGTCAAGAATGGTGTCAAGATGGTTTTCTATGAGCAATAACTGGTTCTTCAGTGTCCCGTAATGTCCAAGAACCATGCTATGACACTATTTTAACGAACTGATATTATGAGAAGCTCTAAAACTCAGCCACTGAAGATATCGTCTCTCCAGCGTAGTAGTATAATATACTATTACATTATAATGCTATTCTTATTTAGAACATCTTTCTTTTGTTTCTGTGGCTATATTTGCCCAATATCTAGAGGGGATGGTAACTGATCATCAGTCCTAATCAAAATTCACACAATACCAGGTGTAATCATTTTCAGCAAAATGAAAAAAAACAAAACAGTGCTACTGAATTTGATCATGGGATATATGAGGCACAGGACTATCACTAATCCTTCTTTAGTTAAGAGATGAATGGGTTTGCAGGATTTTGTAAATGCTTAATCTACAGTTTACATTTCTTCCTTTGAGTCATTCTATGTAAAGCATATGAAATATTTGAGACAAGAGAAAAAACAAAAAGTTATCAGCTGTATCCTGTAATCCTGTTACCAGGCCTGTTCAATCCCCAACACATGCCATCCAAAGTTTAATGATACAGAACACAGCTTATGTGTATTTGCTTCTGGGCTCAATGGTATAGATATGCAACAGGTGGGAAAACTTCCTTGGTTATATCTTTAAAAAAATAAAACTTAACATTAATATACTCATCATACATAATTCAAAACTAAGAAAATCCAGCTTATTCCTTGATATGTACCTTTACTATTGACCATGATTGAAGCAGCTCCTGTTGCGGCATCTTCTGTCTGATTTACAAATTCTAAGGTAAGAAAGAAAAAAGTTGTAGAGATCTTTCAGCAAATGTACAAATTAGTGAGTTACATCAGCAAACATTACAGCTGAACAGCTGGCGTTTAAAATGCTAATAATGAATACCAATGCCAGGAGCGGGAAACATAAATGCTAAATTACACCCACATGACAGCAAACACAAGCTCAAGATTAATTAATTGTGGCTAATTCCGTATTTCAGGAAAAAAACTGATCTAAATTTAGTACAGACATTACTGGCAGCTGTAGTACACTTGTTATTCACATAGACATGCAAGTCAAAGTTATGGTTAAAACAGTATGAATTTGCTCTGCTTATTGGGAAAAATATTACCCATGAAGTGACTCCTTTAGCATAGGAAACAGTGTAACCCTTGTAAAGTCTTGGCTGCATTAGAGTAAAATAGTACATTCCTATCCATGTTTATCTGGAAGTATGTTTACTCTGCACAAGTGTGTTCAAAATAGTTTAAAATTGGATTTTGACCTAAATTTAACAATGCCTAGCCAAATTCTTCCTGGAAGCCACAAGTTAGTGGCTATAGCCAGTTTCACCTTTCTATAAATTACATTTTGAGGAATATTTCATCTGTAAGACAGATTCCATTTATATACTTTTGTAATAGCTATAGACCATAGATGGGGAAGCTTCGCCTTCCATTGCTTGCCATTTCCCATTAATATCCCTCAATGTACCAGGTGAACAAGAAAAATGAGAACTGCCCTCTAGCAATAAATAGTGGGATATAGATTCTCTCAGTTTTGTATAGAGAAAAATATACTTAATGAATCTGTAAAATTTCTTCTAAAACCACCTAACCAAAGGCTGTCATGTTCCTCCAACCAGAATTTGGCAGTAAATCACACATTTCCAGACACTTCATTACTTAGCTTGATACCTTGGCTAGACTTGGCAGAAGATTCACAGTTCAGCTAGATGAAGCCTTAAACTCAACAGTTGATTGCTGATTGCCAATGATAACATATCAATTACTATTACAGTCTTGATATTTAAACTTAAGATATGATGGAATGACTAACAGAACCTAGGAAGGCAGAGTAGGAAACAGAGCTACTGTATTTGCAAAAAAGACAAGGGGAGAAAGACATCAAGCAATTAGGTGTAAATTGAATGGGAAAATGGCGTTGAGAAGTTTTTAGCATTGTTACATTACCCAACTAGCTTACAAAGGTCTATTCAGAAACCCAAATGGTTCTTCTTTCCTGAGATTACCATCTTTAGAAGGCTTGACACATGACTTCTTAGATCATCACTAGCATTGATGATATTACCTAGTTTGGATAATGAAATGTCTGCAAGAAAACAACCAAGCTCAGAGAACATCAAGGACCACTTACAAGGCTTCTTTCCTGTTTTTTTTTTCTGAATCAACTTTACATGACACATAGCGGCCCTGAAGCTGAATGGCTGTTCTACATAACAGCCATTTTTGACATGGGAATTGCTGGTTTTCATCACAGCCCTCATACAGGGTATTTTATATGCTAAGCCACAATACAGGTGTTAAATCTATTTACCTGAGAGTTTAATAAAATGTGAGATAACCAAGTGGTTGAATCAAGTCTAAACATTATGTAGGAATATATTTTTTTTATCTGTGTTATGCTGGCAGTTAGTATTACTGAGTTCTAGTCATTATGAAGAAGCCAGGAGCTAGGAAACTGTGAGATCTAGTGCTGCCTTAGGTACAAATCCAGTTTAGATTATTTTGACCCAGTTATTTTTTCATAATGCTGGGAAAGAGGCAATGGCAAACTATTTCAAACATGAAAAAAAATCAAATATGAAAGCTGACTAGATGACTTTGGTCAGCCAGCCTTTCTCAGGCCAATTCACTTTACAGGATTGTTGGTGTTGAGGAAAATAGGAGGAAGATGGAATATTAGGTGTATTCGCTGTCTTGAGTTATTTACAAAAATAATAATGGTGGCATAAAAAAAATCTTAAAGAAAAAAAAACTTCTGAAAAACCTTGCCCAGAAAACTGCAGGGACTTGTCCAAACAGTCTTTGAGTATTGGATACAATATAGAACAGAAGAAAAAATTATTATGAAGAATGGTAGATGTTTGTTTACTACACTGTTCATTTTCTCATTGAGGAAAACTTTGCAAATCATATATTCAGAATATAGTGATAATTGATATAATTTGATTCTGAATTAAAATAAGAAAGATACCTGTTGGAATCCCATTTTTTTTAAAGTTTTCAATGTAGTCATTACCAAAAGAATCCTTCCCAACCTACAGAGCAAAAATAAACAACATTATATATTTCAGATTACCCAGCTCATCTTGGACAACATTCTCAAGTATGGACAAGATGGGGATTTCCATGTTGTTGGGCTTCCATTAGCCCTGGAGAGAACCCCTGAAATATCTGTTTTGCAGCGATAAAAATATTTCAAAATGCAAATATTCGAATATGCAAGAATGAAAATGTACTGGTTGTTCTTAAAACCAATAAATTTTTATTCTATATTTCTCCACTGTCATAATATTTTAGAAAGAGGAGTTTTATATTCCTCAATGTTACTACAACTCATCCTTAAATCATAAGGTATCACTGACTTTATAACAAGGGTCTTCAAACTTGGCAATTTTAGGACTTGTAGACTTAAACTCCCAGAATTCCGGGGCTAACATGACTGGAGGAGAATTTCTGGGAGTTGAAGTCCACAAGTCTTAAAGCTGTCGAGTTTGAAGACCCCTGCTTTATAACATGATTAAAACCCCTTTTTAACATCTTCCTCAGAAACATGAAGTACTGAATCCGGTGGGGAGTCCTCCCCTCTATATGAATATAGCACTGAAGTCTGGGAGAGCAATACCATTTCTCTCTAGAACAGGTGCATTTAAAAGTTGGGCAACCAGGTAATTTAAATAAAAATAAATTTTAATCAATAAAATGTTATAGAATATTTAAAAATATTAATGAGGTCTATATTTTCCAACTATGCATTTAATATCTTTGATGAGGAAATCACAAAACTTAAAATTTGTTGAAAATACAGTTACAGTTATTGAACCAAAGAAAAATAAACAACATAACATGCTCTATGACCTGTGAAATAATTGATATGGGAAAATATTTCTTAAAGAATGAACCCATGGGAGAATCCTATTTATGCACAGTTTAGTAATGGCAGAGGATGCATAGCAGTTGACAAATGCTGAATGTCAGAGAAAACAAAATAAAACAAAACACTGTAAAATAAGGTCAGGTAACAAGGATATGAAATGGAAGCCCTGAAGTCCTGGGTAGTGTATCTCACATGGCAACAGTTTATTAAGGGTTCCATTTAATAAATTCCTCAGTTGAAATCATTGGTAAATGATTGTTGTAACTTATTAGATACACTACGAGAAGCTGGTGGGCAAAACTGAAATAGCTTTCAGTTAATTATAATTAGAATTCCTTTATATCTACTTCTGAAAAAGCACAGAATTACTTTTCTACATTCTATATAAACAACTGTTCTGGGAAACTTTGGATATCCTTGAAAATAACAAAAAAGCTCTTTGGGAATTAGACTGCAAAGCTGATCCCTTAAGACAGAAGTCCCCAACCTTTTAGGCTATGTGGACTTGTTTGCTTCTTGCGCAAATGAAGCTTTGTACGCTCATCTGCTGCCTTGCACAGCTTGGTTCCCAACTGGCCACGGACCGGTACAATCCATGAACTGTGTATTGGGGACCCTTGTCCAACCGACCATGAATTAAGTTTTCATTATCAAAAGATGTTCTAAGTCTGCTCCATGTGCTCAGTTATACTAACTGGATTCATACACTGAATTAAGCTATGGTTTGCTTAATAAACCACAACAATCTGAGCTCAGGCATCATGCTAAATCATAAATCAGAGCTACAAATCAAAATGGCTGGGTTTAGTATAATCCACTACAACGAAATAAATGAAGTACATTATGACAATCTTGTACATGAATTTATACTATTTCTCAAGTATTATCTATCTTGATTCATTGCTTTGCACATAGTTCCAATTGGTGGACCTTGAGGTTCTAGTAGAAAAGAAAAAGCAGAAAAAGGAGTGGATAGACACTAGAATAAAATGATTTTGTTCCTATGGGGAAAATTTTGGCAAACATTTCATGTTCTCCATACTTAAGCACAATTAACTTTTTTACAAAATATTAATCTTTCTCTTTCAAAAATACAAAACTGATACATTGTATTGTGTATTTGGAAAGATGCAGAATAGACTGATATATTCATTTAGCAAGTCATAATCCTGTTTTCAAACTATATTAGTATTACCTATATATTAACGCTACCAGTTACTCTAAAATTTTAGAAGCTTGATCATAGGATGCTATGGCAGTCCTAGACGGCACAGAGTGCATCCCTATACAGGTAGTCCTCAACTTATGACCACAATTGAGCCCCAAATTTTTGTTGTTAAGTGAAACATTTGTTGAGTGAGATTTTGCCCTATTTTATGGTTTTTCTTGCCACAGTTGCTAAATGAATCACTGCAGTTGATAAATTAATAACCTAGTTGCTAAGTGAATCTGGCTTCCCCATTGACTTTGCTTGTCAGAAGGTTGTAAAAGGTGATCACATGACCTCAGGACACTGCATCCATCATAAATATGAACCAGCCGCCAAACATCTGAATTTTGATCACATGATCATGGGAATGTTGCAAAGGCCATAACTGGGAAAAATGGTCGTAAGTCACCTTTTCCAGTGCCATTGTAACTTTCAGTGCCCTTGTAACTTTAAATGGTCATAAGCCTTGGTGGCACAGTGGTTAGGGTGCTGTACTGCAGACCATTTCTGATGACTATCGGCTGCCTGCTATTTGGCAGTTCAAATCCCACCAGTCTCAAGGTTGACTCAACCTTCCGTCCTTCCAAGGTGGGAAAAATGAGGACCCAGATTGTTGGGGGCAATATGCTGACTCTGTAAACCGCTTAGAGAGGGCTGAAAAGCACTATAAAGCGGTAAATAAGTCTAAGTGCTCTTGCTCTTGCTATTAAATGAACTGTTGAGGACTACCTGTATTTATTAACCTTCATCAAGAAAGGAATACACATATTTATTCTGCTTCGGGCTTCTTTTTTGTCTTGGATAAGGCAGTTGTTAGTTGCTAAAATGAACCTGTAAATTTTGTATGTATTAATATTTAGACAATTTATTAACAACAGAATATACTGACAGTAACATATATAAACCAGTGCCTACCTTGCAAATCATTGAAGTTTTAGCTCCAAGCCGAGCTGCCTGAACACACTGGTTGGCACCTTTCCCCCCAAATCCAGTGAAAAATTTATACCCATGTATGGTTTCTCCAACTTTTGGTAGACGTTTAGTAAGGCTGTTGAAATAAAGAGGGAAAGATACTCTTTATTACATATTAACATATTTCTTATAGAGTTTTTAAATATTTGTTATAATATTTAATATTGTTAAGGGCAAGTACTGTAGAGACTTAATTAAATAGTAATCCAAAATCTGCAAATGCAACATCTTTCACACTCCTACAAGAACCAAAAGTAAAACAGACCACACAATTATTTCACTGGTTCAGTAAAGGCAGTGAAGCAAGACCAAAAGGTCTAAATTGTGTTCCAAATTTTCTAGGCCTTGGAGAAGATGGGGTGAGGTGGGGGGATTAAAACAATAGGTAACTAATCACAATATATGCAGCACTGCAAGAAGAAAGGTGTATGTAACCCACAGTTGCTTACATAATACCAAAAGGGGGACCATTCCAGTAAGCGTGTCCACCTATACATTATGCATACACTCTTTGAGAGAAAAAAACAAAATAGTTCTTTTGGGATTTTACAACATTTAAAACCTGTCTTTATAATGAAAATAAATAAATTATGAAAATACAAGCACTGATTACCCAGGCGTTACAATGGCATAGATCAAAGTCAACTCCGAGTGGATTATTGAAGAAAATACTTCACAGCCTAAGGACAGCCTTGAGTTAATTTTTAATATAATACAATAGAATCACTATGTAGGAACTTTACAAACCTATTTGGGAAGTTATAAATGCCTTTTCTTTTTGTAGGTTTGTGTCAGTTTGTACACTTTTTAAAAACAAAATATTAATAAAAATTTGTAAAAAGTAAAATATAACCTGTAACACTGTATCTCATAAAAAAATCATCTTAATACAAAATTCATGATCATAAAAAAAGGCTACTGAACATGGTTAAGGGAACTTCACCTTCATCATGCTGCACTATCCTATGGTACTATAAGGCAGGCATTGAAATACAAGACTTCCTCTTGAGAGGACCATGCTTTCTAGCTTCTGCTGCAGCTTGGTATAATGGCTGCTTCAATGTCACAGTTGAGAGGAAGTGATGGAACTGGTCTCTCAGTAGTCGCAAGAGTTAAAAGCCCATTGGAAAAGACAGGTGCCACCCAAAGAGATAAAAGAAACACTGGAGGACTTAGGCAGGAATAGGTGGTGTAGGAAATCAAAGGCTCTTAATCAAGGGGCCCTCATAAACATATGAATATTATTGATGTAGCAAGCTGGAAAAACTCCAATACTTTTGATAACAAGATATGTTTTGCTGAACATAGGGAAGAGCAGAGTAGAAAAATAAATCTGAGGGGTGGGGGGAATTCATACCTGGCCAAGATAACAGCAAGTCAAAAATTGGCCAGCTACGTGATAGCATGCAAGGGAGACACCCCTTCTGTTTTAATCTTAGTTTCCTCTCATGTCTGAGGAGTGCAGGACAGGGTTTAAACAAGTGGGTTTCTTTGGCTGATCTATTGTCCCAGCCTCAGAAATGAGATTAGACTGGAATAATAGATTGGAAGGGACCTTGGCAATCTTCTAGTCCAACCTCCTACTCGATCTATCTATCTATCTATCTATCTATCTATCTATCTATCTATCTATCTATCTATCTATCATATAGCAAGGAGAGAGGGAAGGAGTGCGAAAAAAAGAATGGTTCAAATAAAAATGTGAAAACTAAAATAAAGAAATTGTGTCAAACATCTGGAGAACCTGTTAGTGTTTGGGGATAAACCCCCTAGCTGAGTGCGCAGCAGCAGTCAAGCCAGGCAGCCAAATGAGAGAGAGGCTGGGCCCTAGAGTATACACACACTTGAGACAAAAACACTGTTTGTGGTTTAAATAGGTATTTAATTCATACAGAGATTAAGAATAGTCATTCAGTCCATATGTCAGTATCCAGTTTATCCATACAGTTATCAAGTCTCTTTAAACAGTAAATACAATGTCCTTATCTGCTTCTATATCTTCTTCTTAAGATACCTTTCTCTCAAATACAATGCTGAATCCTCAGCTCACCAGGAAACAGTCCTTGTGTTCAGGTGAAATGGTATCTGGCACAGTAGCCTCCAAGGTAAGCAGATAGACGTTCCAATACACAGTAGGCAGCAGACCTGGAACAGTAACCAGGTGCATCCAGAAGCCGGACTCAGACAGTTGCATCCAGAAGCCGGACTCAGACAGTTGCATCCAGAAGCCGGGGCTATTACGTTTCCCCTCCTACCTATATGGCTGCCTGCAACCGCACCCACAATGACATTGCAGTTTCTAGCTTAAAGCTACAAGACACTTAATCCTAGGTTTACATATTTATTCAACCCAAACCAGTTGGAGTATCCATATACCCAACATTCTCCCCTTTTGGGTGATATAAATATGTAATGCCTTTACATTCTAAACCCATATTTTTTACAACTCTTTAGATGCTTAATAGCACCTTGGGCCTTAGTAAAATGATCAGCTACATTGTCCTCCGACATACAGTATTCCAGCTGTATCAATTTACTCTGTACAGATTCTCTTACATTAAGATACCTCAAATCTGTATGTTTACTCCTCGTTTTAACTGCAATATTAGTAGCCATTTTAATTTCTGCCTGATTATCCTCATGCACAACTATAGGGTAATTTACAGTTATACCCATATCCTTCAACATTTGTTTGTACATAATCAACTCAGTACACAATAAAGATAAACAGGAGAATTCTGCCTCCATAGTAGACAAACTTATATGCTGTTGCCTTATAGACTTCCAGCCAATTAATGTCTTACCCAGCATTATGGCTGTTCCTGAAGTCGACTTTCTTGTGTCTCTTTCTGATGCAAAACTAGCATCTGCATAAGCACTCAATATGAGATCACCTTCTGGTTCTAAATACAGTGCATGGTGTAATGTACCTTTAAGATATCTTAAGATTCTTTTCAATGCTATCCAGTGACATTGAAGTGGGTCATTATTGTGTCGAGCCAGCTGATTAATACTAAAAACTATATCTGGCCTTGACCAATTGCTAATATATGATAAGCTACCAACCAAAGATTGATACAGTTCCTTATCACATTTGGGACTTTGTGTATCCATTTTGCAAATATCCTGACTCATTGGAGTCTTTGCAGGCTTACAAAGTTCCATCTTATAATCCATTAGCAATTTCGATATCTTATCTTCCTGAGATATCCTAAACCCTTTCTGTGTTCTCAATATATTCAAACCTAGATATCTCTTTATCTCCCCTAATTGCTTGATTTTTACCTTCTTGGCTAATGATGATATTATTTCATTTGCTTCATCATTAGTCTTAGTTATCAGAGCAATATCATCAGTAAACAACAATAATAATGATATTTTCCCATTCTTTTCTCTCTTAAATAGACATGGGTCAGCTAAACCAGCTTTAAATCCTATATTGGTCAGTTCCTTTACAATATACTGGTTCCATTCATAGCCCGATTGTTTAAGACCATAAAGGCTCTTCTTTAATAACCAACAATCATTATTATTATTATTGTCTCCTTTAAATCCATTAGGCCTTTTCATATACACAGTATGTCTTAGTGGAGCATGCAAGTAAGCAGTTTCCACATCTAAATGGTTAACTATATATTTCTTGCTTGCTGCCCACACTAAGGCTGCCCTTAACGTTGCTGCTTTAAGACTAGGTGCAAATACTTCATCATAGTCTTTTGCACTTTGTCTAAAGCCTTGGGCTACTAACCTTGCCTTATGGATTGTGTTTCCATCCTTGTCTATTTTTATTTTAAAAATCCACTTGCAGCCAATGGGTTTTTCATTAACAGGTAATCTCACATTCTCATATACCTTCATATCCTTCAGAGATTTCAATTCTTTATTAATTGCTGCATACCATTTTTCTTTCTCTTTAGAAGGATATCTTTTTATCTCATCCACAGTAGATGGAACTCTATTTTCCTGGCACACTGTGTTAGCCTGGTATCTATCAGGCGGTCTAGATATACGTGTAGTCCTTCTGGGAATTACTGGGCTTGGTTGAGTTACTACCTGGTCCCCATTTTCAGCTATTTCTTCCTCTAGGGGCTGTACTTCTTCCTGTACTTCTCGCTTTACATTTTTCTTAAAGTTACAGGGATACTTAATGGGATTTCTGTATGATTCAATAATCACTTCTTTATAGCTATCCTGCTCTAACTTATCCCATCCTACGTGCTCTAGAAATTGGGCATTGGCACTACATAACACTCTAGATGTGCCTTTCTCCCAAAAACTATATGCCCTATGGTTAGCTTGGTAACCAACGAAGAAAAATTGTTTAGCTCTATGTTGCCCTTTACGCCTGAGTTGTGTAGGGATATGCACCCATGCTGGTGCACCAAATGTGTGCAGGTAACTCAAATCAGGCTTCCTGCCATGCCACATGGTGAATGGTATTTCACCAGTGGTTGAGTTAACCACATTATTTAATAAATGATTAGCACACATTGTTGCCTCCCTCCACAAAGAATCAGGTAATCCAGAATCAGTTAACATAGTACGGGTCATCGCCTGCAATGTTTGGCCTCGCCTTTCTATAAATGCATTGTGTTGTGGTCTGTATGGTGCAGATGTCTTATGAGCTATTCCAGCTGCCTTTAACCTACTCTGGAATTTGCTGTTAACAAATTCCGTACCATTATCTGTCACCAAGGTTATCAGTTGCCGTTTAGTTTTTCTTTCAGCAAACTTTAGCCAGTTGAAGAAATGTTGATATGTTTCAGTTTTGCTTTTCATTAAGTAGCAAAACCCATATCTAGAGTAATGGTCCATAATGCTCAGTATATATCGAGCACCCCCTATACTGGGTTTCTTTGGACCTATAATGTCTGCAAATACTACTTCTAAAGGTTCTTTAGTTTTGAAACCATTTAGCCTATTTGCAGGCATTATTTTACTCTTATCTTCACAACAGACATTACAACGCAAATACTTATCACAGGGTTTCAACCTTATTCCTTCAGATAATTCAACTGTACGTTTTAGCATTTTAAAGTTTACATGCCCCAAACGTCTATGCAATAAATGGATACATTCATCATGAGGCTTGATATTATTAAATACAGTTTGTGCCTCCCCTTTCTTACTGTCATGCAAGACATATAATGCTCCATTTAAAGCTGCAGTTACCTTTTTGTTATCCCTTTCCAGTGTGCACTTATTATTCTTAATATCACAATTGCTAAACATGGCCAGTTCAAAGGATTTCTTTGGCTTTCTTACATTCTGGCATTTTCCTTTTTTTGCAGAATCTTGCCAAATGTCCTCTGCCTCCACAATTAAAACACTTTTTAATTGTGTATGCCGTTGAAGATAACTTCTCTTCTTCCGGGTGCTTTGCTTTACACAGCTGGTTTCTCTCAGGCTTTGAAGATAATTTCTCTTCCTTATTAGGCTTATCTTCCCTCAGCTGTTCACGTTCGCTCCTTCTCCTGGCTTCCTCTAATAGCCTGCCGGTTATCTCAGTTACTGATAAACTGTCTTTAGGCAATACTTCCAATGCAGTCACAAAATCATCATAGGTTGGATCCAAAGAAGACAGTATAATGTATACTTGTTGCAACTCATTAAATATAAGCTCTTTTTCTTGCAGTTGTTGAAAAATGCTTTTCATACAGTTTAAATGAGTCAACATGTCTCCATTTATCTCAAGATGTGTTCTAAACAGCTTCCGTGTAAGATTGATATGAGCTCCTACACTGTCTCGAACATAAATCCTTTTAAGATTATCCCAGCAGTCTGCAGCATTTTCCACCCCTCGGATATGAATGAGTTGCTGATCAGACAGGGTGAGACCTATGATGCACAAAGCCTGCTCATTCTTTCTTTCATAGTCCTGTATCAGTTTATAATCCTCTTCATCATTGGGATTTAAGTTTGATACATCTGGTGGGTTTGTAATTATGTCCCACAAACCTTCTCTTCGTAGCAGTAAACTACATTTCATTGACCATGAAACATAGTTTGTTCCATCTAGTCTGGCTATCATGGACAGACTTGGCAAATCTATTTGTGCCATTGCTCTGCAGAAAAATAACTATTCAACAAACAGTTTGTCTTTGCAGCAATGTGTAACTCTTGACCAAAACTCTCACTGGTATATCCTGGCTAGCTAGACTGTGCACACTGCTGGGCCCATAACCAATGTTAGTGTTTGGGGATAAACCCCCTAGCTGAGTGCGCAGCAGCAGTCAAGCCAGGCAGCCAAATGAGAGAGAGGCTGGGCCCTAGAGTATACACACACTTGAGACAAAAACACTGTTTGTGGTTTAAATAGGTATTTAATTCATACAGAGATTAAGAATAGTCATTCAGTCCATATGTCAGTATCCAGTTTATCCATACAGTTATCAAGTCTCTTTAAACAGTAAATACAATGTCCTTATCTGCTTCTATATCTTCTTCTTAAGATACCTTTCTCTCAAATACAATGCTGAATCCTCAGCTCACCAGGAAACAGTCCTTGTGTTCAGGTGAAATGGTATCTGGCACAGTAGCCTCCAAGGTAAGCAGATAGACCAACACAGTAGGCAGCAGACCTGGAACAGTAACCAGGTGCATCCAGAAGCCGGACTCAGACAGTTGCATCCAGAAGCCGGACTCAGACAGTTGCATCCAGAAGCCGGGGCTATTACGTTTCCCCTCCTACCTATATGGCTGCCTGCAACCGCACCCACAATGACATTGCAGTTTCTAGCTTAAAGCTACAAGACACTTAATCCTAGGTTTACATATTTATTCAACCCAAACCAGTTGGAGTATCCATATACCCAACAGAACCAATCACATAAACTTTGCTTAAAATATCCAGGTTAACTTGAAAGGTTACATCAAAAATACACATGTGCATTTCTTCCTTAAACACACTTCCATCTTGCACATTAAACTTCCTGCCAAACACACCTTAAATTCACTTTCAGAGATATAGCTTTTAAGAAAAGAAAGCCGTGCTATAATGTAATACTGTTATCTTGTCACTGAATTTTGTAATGAGAAGCAATTACTAGATTTTGATTTCATTAGGCTAACTTTAAAAGCATTTCAGCCTTCTGTTTTGAAATGGCAATTATGAGTAATTTCTACGATTAAGGAACCATCTGTAACTGTGCATTCTCCATTCACATGTACACTCAAATGTGCATTTTCCAGAGGACTTGAGCATATATATTACAGACTTAGGTATGTTTTGAACGGAAACAGCTGCTTCTACAACAGAACAGAACAACCTAAACAAGCTTTCAAGTCCAAAGTCAGAAGCTTTTATTTTTAATACAAGTATGTCTGCATACATATTACAAAAAAGTAAAACAGTGTGGCTATTTCCCCAACTCCACAATACATGATCCTAACATGAAAGAAAGACGAAGATAGTAGAAATTAATATTTATCATTTAAAGCATGGGTGGGGGACAATGGTCCTTTTATGACTTGTGGACTTTGACTCCCAGAATTCCTGAGCCAGCAAGAGGTTTCCTACCTTTGATTTAAATAAGCAGGGGTGTCAAACTGGTGGCCCTTGGGCCGGATTCATCACGCTCAGGCCATACCCATCCCAGCTCTGTGAAAAAAACGCCGTGATACATCACGTGATGGCAACATGACACTGCACGTTTGACAGCCATGATTTAAAGAGTAGAAGGCAATACAATGAAAATGGCAAGACCAAGACCTGAAAAGCAGATGAAAATGGTGGCATATGAGATGGAAATTAAGCACCTGAAGACAGGACAAGAAGCAATGAATGGAAATTAATAAAGGAGAGAAGCAACCAAGAAATAAGGAGAAATTTCCTGACAGAACAATTAATCAGTGGAATGGCTTGCCTCCATAAGTTGTGGATGCTCCAACGTTGGAGGTTTTTAAAAAGAGATTGGACAACCATTTGCCTGAAATGATATAGTTTCCTGCCTCAGCAGAGGGTTGAACTAGAAGACCTCCAAGGTCCCTTCCAACGCTGTTATTCTGTTCTTCTATTAAGGAGGCAGTAATAGTGTAGAAGAGAGAGTGCTGACTCTCCCATCTGGTCTTACATACTTAGGAAGATAATCATCTCGGACGATTTCCTGGTTTCATTGTCTTTAGTTATACTCAAGCATAAAAAGAAAGTGTCAAAGTCTTCAGAAAAAGTTCCACTGCTAGGTTGTCGAGAGGCCAACTGGATGATACAGTTAAGCTGGTACTTGTGGTAAAAGTGGAGAGACCTAAAAGAGGCTTTGCAATCATTAAGGTCCCAGAAATTGAAACAATTTTAATGTTTTATTAGAACTTAACTTGGAGATCCTTAAACTGAGACTTCTTCTTAAGCACTGATTATGCCACAGAAAATAACAAAGGAAGTCAAGATTTGATTAAAGGATGAAAACAAAGCACTATAACTGCTTTCAGGTGCTTTTGGGAACAGCAAAAGATTCTGATGAATGGAGCTCCTAATCAGAGGAAAGATAGCTAATCCAGTAATTATGACCTCCTGGCCAGAGGTTATGGTTATATCATTTTTGAAGTTGCAGAAGGAACTCTTGCCAGAAGCTTCTCCTCTCCAGTCTCACGTAATTCTTAAGAAAGCAAAATGAAGTTCCTTTTAGTATTTCAGCTAGTTCATGTATGCGGGCCAAATGTGAAACAAACCATCCTGTAGACTATGATGGCCTTCAGAAGCCTTCAGTTAAC
Source organism: Pseudonaja textilis (assembly GCF_049901715.1). Lineage (NCBI taxonomy): Eukaryota > Metazoa > Chordata > Lepidosauria > Squamata > Elapidae > Pseudonaja > Pseudonaja textilis. Next base: position 55,637,083 of record NC_141990.1, on the reverse strand, counting down.
TCTAGATAGTTGGATAGTTTCTATCGGGGAGGTGTCCTATAGATAGTAATCACTTGGAGCTCTCCAAAGTCTTATTTCTCATTGCCTTCATGGGGGGCTTCTGGCTCTTCTTGCCTGCATTTGACCTACTGGAACTGGATTTTCTTGCCTAGATCTGAACACTACCTTCCCTTGGGGGAGTGAAACAGCCAATGAATGGGATAGGGTGAATTAAGAAATCAGCTCCAATATATATTTAAAGTGTTTTGTTTGACAGCAATGCTGCATACTCTTCTTTGACAGACCACCACTACAGGAATTTAATAATTGGAGATGCAGGTAAGATACATGAATGGAATAGCTCCAGTGGTAAGAAAATACTACAAGTCATTTCTTAACCCAGAGGAACACTGGGTTAATATTAAATCTGGATTAAAGCCTTCTGATATTGGATGGTCAGGTAAAAATAATGAATTGACATCTAAATACAACCAGTTTTAGAACTAAAAGGACACGGAAGTCAATAATTTTGGAGAATGGCCCCAGAAAGGGGCAATTTTTAAAAAAAAGTAGATTCTGGAAAAATAAAGAAAACCTAGAGACTGAAATCAATCAAACGAGTAACATATAGCCATATACAAAAACTATAAGTGCTGAGGAGGTTGTCTGTTAATCATTTTTATAACTAAATAACTTGGTCTGAATCTAAAAATGTTTAATAAGAGTCTTATTAGAATAGCAGTGCATAAAATCTATTACAGATCAACTCTGAACTCTGAAATAAATGAAGATTATACTTTTGCAGAAAATACTTAATAACCAAGGAAACAGGCAGAAACACTGGCAAGCAGGCCTATTAAATGCCAAATGGCAGAAGATGTTTACACAGGACTTTGTTCCTGGCAAGAAAAATGTTATAAGGGTGTTGACAACACAGCATAATGTTCAGTTTGTGAATATCTTGAAATATGGTGAGATAGAACAAAAGCCTGCAGGAAATCCAAAGCATGCCACTCTGCCTTCCAAGTCCAAGTAAATGTAATATCAAATGAAGAAGCAAAAGGAACATTTATTTGAGAAACCAACTTTGTGGATTTTATTGCTATCAAGTAATTCTTCCAACTTCTGGTGTCAAGTTTTATTATGCTAAGGTCTATCGGGATACTGACAACAGATATCCACATTTCCAGCGCCAAATGGTGCTTATAATCTTATAATTATAAAAATTTATAAAAATTTTATAAAAATTATAAAAATGTATTTTATAATTGTACTGTACTGGTGTCTGAATGATAAGGATGAAAGTTTCATAATAAAAGATCAAGATGTGCATGAGCTATATTTCCCATTTTCCCCGAAAGAATAAATGCAAAATGAGCAGTTGAGAATTCAAAGAGTTCAACATTTTAAATAATAGGAGGAAGAGGCACAATTGAAGCATGCAGTTGATAGAAACATGATTGGGAAATACCTACTTTGAACATATTTAAATATTGAAGGTATAAATTGATTAGCTCATTGATCATAACAAAATGATTAATCCATAAGCATACTGAAAGCACTATATCAATTACCAAAAATCAGCATGGATTTATCAAGAATTAGTTTCACAAACTAACCTTAATTTTTGATTGAGTAACTTCCTTAAAAGATTGTGAGAATGCTATAGACATACTATAACCTGACTTAAGCAATACATTTCATAAAGTATCACATGGCATGCTGTTTACCAAGCTAATTAAATGTGAGCCGAACACCATGACAATTATATATACATCTGGAATGAAAATCATATTCAGAGTACTTCTAAATGTAAAATAACTGTGCATAATGAAATTTAATAGAAGCAAGTACAAATGTACTTTCCTTGGAAAACAAAAATGCACAGATATATGTGGGGAAATCTGGATTGGTAATAATGCATACAAAAAAGATCTTGGAATAAAAATTTACTGCATACTGAACATGGCCAGTAATAGTAGGGCTGCAGAAAAGACTAATGCAATTTCAGACTGCCTTAAAAGCAATTATCTCCCTATTATGGGAAATAGTAGTTCCTTTTTTTATTTTCCACGTTTTCCATTTTTGTATCTTATGATTTATGATCATCTTGATTTATTATCTACGACTTACCACTTTGTGATTTGTACACTAAGAGCTTATCCATTGGAGACAAGTTCCTTGTGTGTCCAATCACACAAGGCCAATAAAGAATATTCCTATTCCTAATAGTTCAATTTATTCTACTTTGCTCACATCTTACCAGCACCTGGTTCTGGGTATTATAGTTTAAGCAGGATTCAGAGAAATTGTAACAGGTTCGGCTAATACTTGTGAAAAAGATTAGGGGTCAGGAAACTACAGTAACCTAACATGGTTTCATAGAAAATTATGAAGAGAGAGATTGAAGAAGCTGCCCATGTTGGCATTTGACAAAAGGATACCAGTCGTCAAGTAGCTGAAAGGAAGTTGTTTAAAAGTTCATGAAGACACATTGTCTTGCTCTATAGTAAAAGACATAGAATAACATATCTAAATTAAATGGCCTCCTCCAGCTTTATAAATGTAATTTTATATTTTGTACTATGGAGAGATAATGACAGCATATCACAGCATAAAAACAACAGGTAAGACAAGACAATAATTTCTGCTATAGTATCTCTTGCATAAGACAATTTTGATCAGTTTCTCCATTTCCTAATTTTTATTAAAAGCTGTGATAAATTTAATCACCTATTCAGGATCTAGAAACATACATCATAATTCTAGCAACCGAAAGAGGAGAGTCACCTAACCATGTAACATTTCCAATATTTCCAATGCTGTTAAAACTCAGTGTCAATCACATTCTTGCTCAGTACTTGATTTTTGAAGCCTGGCAGTACTTTAGCTGTTGGCGTCAATGGTGTCTCTGACCATTTTAATTTATTTGTATTTATTAAAACATAACATTTTAACCACAGTTTATAACTCTACTCATAGAATCCCATATGTGATATATCCCATCAAAAGTTTAGTCTAACTAATTAACAAAAAAAGGTGGTAGAATGCAGAAATAGTACAGATTATATTACCTAAGCCTACAAATATTAAAATAAAGTAGTGCCTCACAAATTAACAGCTAGGGAGAATACTGCTGAGCTTCCTTTTATGCATATTTTCTATATGAAAGGTATAAAAATCTTTAAAAATACGATGCTTGTATCATAGTCTTAAGCTATCGCTTTGCATAACTTGACAAATTTTAATAAAACATTCGATTTCAGTATCTGCAGGTCACAGGAGTGAGTGTGACAGAATGTGCAGTTGAAGAAGTAGAAGGGGGAAATGTCAGTAACAGCCCTGCTGCTTCCTAGGGAAGGGGTAGCACATTCCAGAGAGGGGTCCAAGACAAGAAATTGCACAATCCTGAACTGAATGGTGAGGGGAGAGGAGGCACATAAAATCTCTCAGGTTATAATTGTTAGGTCTATGGACTGGCATTGGGCTACAGCTGTGCTGACTAACCATTTTGAGCTCCTGTGCCAAAAATTATGTGCGCGCTCGCGCATGCTCACATGCCAGCACCCAGAAGGCAATGTGCGCGCCACCCCATGCCCCCTGCACATGCGCACAAAATCCCCCCATGCTGTCCCCTCACCTGCACTGTGCCTCCCAGCTGATTTTTGGTGCATTTGAGGCTTTTCGGTTTCCCAGAGGCTTGAGGACAGCTTCTGTAGCCTTTGCAGGCCGAAAAATAGGCCCGTTTCTTCACTATTTTTCAGCCTGCAAAGGCTGCAGAAACTGTCCTCAAGCCTCTGGGGGGCCAAAAAAGGCCTCAAATGGGCCAAAAATCAGCTGGGAGGCAGATGCATGTGCAGTGAGGTAAGTTTGCCTGCGGCTCACATGCCGGCACAAATGGCTTTGCATGCCACAGGTTCACCATCATGGGGCTACAGCATGCCCGAAACCAGCCCATAAAACAAAGTCCCATTTGCGGGATGTAGGCAGCACGCAAAACAAAACCCCTTCGGTCCACAGAAAAATCTCTCTCCATGGATCTGGTCCCTGGTGTCCAAAAGCTTGGGGACCACTGTGTTAGGTTACAAGATTATAGCTTTAGTCTGGCAAGAGCCTGTCTATTAGGTATAAGCAAATAAAGAGCTGGACCCGAGTGGATCTCATTGTATATTGTATAACATTATGGGAATGTGTTTGGTGCGGAAGTTGTTAATTGCAGCTTTCAAATATTGAAAACTTCTGCAACACAGATAGAATTACAGCAAGAAATAGAAATGCAGGACTTCGCTTCTTTTCCAATGTTAGAATTAGAGTATGTATTTAGAGCTTTAAACTGTGGGCAGTCTTGTAAAATGAATGCTGGAAGGATTTCCCTTTGGCAACCATTTTGTTCATGGGTGATAAAGCCAGTTTCAAAACTTCAATTTATAACAATATATTTTTCATATTCTTTGGAATGGAATGTTCCCTATTGCCCTAGCTCTAAATTTAAAGGACGTACAAGTATTGAGTCCAAAATTTGTGTTGCTAAATGAAACATTTGTTAAGTGAGTTTTGCCCCATTTTAAGAAACTTTCTTGCTAAATGAAAATTAAGTGAATCATTGCAGCTGTTAAATTATAATGGGCTTGTTATAACTTTGCTTGTCATAAGGTTGCAAAAGATGATCACATGACCCTGGGATACTGCAACCATGATAAATATGAATCAGATGTCAAGTATATGAACTTTGATCACACATTCATGAGCATGCTGCAACAGTTGTAAGTGGGAAAAACTGTCAGAAGTCACACTTTCAATGCCACTGTAACTTTGAATGATACTAAATGAAATGTACATCGAAGACTACCTTTATTTCTAAATAAAGGGGGTCTTGGAAATATATATTGGAAGCGTTATTTTCTTTTGAAACATGCCAACTTTCCATTTTTTAATTTTACTTTTTAGTTGAGGCAAGGAAGAAAATCTGGTAGGCACCAAGACCAGAGGGTGTCACATTGGAAAGCCCAGATTTGGAACTCTGAAAAAGTGCTTAAACTTGAGGACATTCCTCTTCCTCCACGAGACTCCTCCTTAGCGTCCCCAGTTTTGCGAAGCCAAGGTATTGATAACCTATATGCTTAAGCCTATGTAATAACCCTGGCCGGAACAGACCCCCTACCAGACGGAATAAAAGGGAGAGGCTGGATGCTCTTCATAGCTCACAGAAAATGGGCATATCAGCTAAGTACCAATGCCTTTTCTCCCATGAGCTATTCAGAGCATCCAGTGATGGGACATACCAAAGCTTGGCACTGTCCTAAGGGCGGGACTCTGTCTGGGTTGCAGACCTGTCTCTGAAATAACTTGCTGCCAAACTCTCCTATCAAATGAAGCCTCAGCAGAAGCAAAGACATCAATTTTATAATTTCTAATAAATGGAGATGGAGAAACCCAGGTTGCAGCTCAGCAAATTTCCTCTATTGTAGCTTGGGTTGCCCATGCTGCTGTGGTGGCTGCACTGCTGGTGGAGTGAGCGGTAATGCCTTGGGGCACTGGAATCAAATGAGAGTCATACGACTTAGCGGTGGTGGCTCTTAGTCATCTACCTATGGGAAAGGGTGAAACCTTGCGCCCAAGGGTGTTAGGCTGAAAGGACACAAAGAGGGCTTATGTCTTTCTGGAGGGCGCTGTGCACTCTATGTAGATGCGTAAGGCTCTTCTTACGTCCAAGCGGTGCCATTGGTGTTTGAGCCTGTGTGATGAACGTGAGCAAAAATTTGGGAGCACCAGCTCTTGAGCTCTATGGAATGCCGAAGTAACTTTTGGAATGAAGGAGGTATCTGGTCTGAGAACTACTCTATCCGAATGGAAAATGCAGAGATCTTTGCGCACTGATAATGCAGCTAGTTCGGAGATTCTTCGGGCAGATGTAATTGCTATCAGGAAAACTACTTTGTAGGTTAGAAATCGAAGCGTTGTAGTCTTTAGTGGCTTGAAAGGACCTGTAGTAAGGGCCAATAGTACCTTATTTAAGTCCCAAGTTGGGTATCGGTGCACTACAGGGGGGCCTCAAGTTCTTGGCACCGCGCAGAAAACTGTGAATGCGAGGGTGATGAGATATGGAGGTAAAATCATCCCAAGATGTGACCGAAGCCAGGGCCGCCATCTGTCTCCACAGAGTATTGGGTGATAACCCTTTGTTTAGGCCCTCCTGAAAAAATTCTAATAACTGCGCTACTGATGGGGAAGTGGGGTCGATCTGAACCTTCTGACACCAACGGCAGAAGCTAGACCAGGTGGCCTCATAGATTCGGTTCGTTGAAGGACGTTGAGCCAACTCAATAGTGTGAATAACTTGAGTAGAAAGGTGTTAATCTCTCAGACGTCGCCGTTCAACTTCCATACGGCTAAGTTTAGCCATTGGGAGTCCGGGTGTAGCACTGGGCCTTGAAACAGCGATATGACCAATGATGGAATCCTCCACAGTGGTACCATTGAGGGGTTCTTTGCCTTGGCCAATAAGGAGCCACTAATAGCAGGTCCGCTTTTTCTTCCAGCAACTTCTGAATCAATTTGGGAATCACGGGGAGGCGAGGAAAGGCGTAAAGCAGTCTGGTGGGCCAGTGATATCTGAGTGCGTTCACGTCCTCCATCCCCTGCGATGGGTAACGAGAAATGAATCGGGGAAGCTGTGCATTGAGTGGGGAGGCAAACAGGTAGACTACCAGTTGGCCAACCCCCGAGTAGCCTCCAAAAAGATCATGGGGTCCAGACGCCACTCTGATTGGTCCAACATGGCTCTGCTGAGCCAATCCGCTTGTACATTCGCTACTCCAGATATGTGCTCCGCCTTTAGAGAGAGAAGATGGATTTCGGCCCACAGGAATAGTCTTTCTGCTTCGCTCATTAGTAGATTGGAATGAGTGCCCCCTTGTTTGTTGATATGGGCCTTTGTAGTTACGTTGTCTGTTAAGTCGAGCATATGTTTGCAAAGGAGATGCGGGAGGAATTGTCGAAGTACCAAGTACACCGCTCTCAGTTCTTGCCAGTTGATATTGTGTGCCTTCTCTGAATCCGTCCAAAGGCCTTGCACTTTATGTGATTGGAAGTGGGCCCCCCATCCCACTAGACTGGCATCTGTTGTAACAATCGACCTGCGTGGATCCTTGAAAAGGCATCCCTTGTTGATTTCGGGCCATATCCACCATTGTAGAGACCTGGGAATGGTTGATGGAACTTTTACGCAAGTCCTGCCGTCGTCTCTCCCAGCACATTGATATGGCAACAGGAACCAGTGCAGGGTTTTTGCATGGAACCGGGCCCAAGGGATAATAGAAATACAAGAAATCATTTTTCCGAGCAATTTAGAAAGGAGACATAGTTCTACTTTCCTAAGAGTTCTGATCTGTTGAGCCAAATCTGTAATGCTTTCTTGTCTGTCAGGGGAGAGGAAAACTTTGCCTTCCAGGGTGTCAATGATGGTGCCAAGGTGAATGAGTCTAGTAGAGGGTGTTAAATGACTTTTTGACCAATTGATTGAGAACCCATGTTGTTGTAGGGTTACAAGTGTAGTTTGAGTGTTTGAATTTGCTTGATTGATGGAAGATGCCAGAATGTCATCCAAGTAGCACTGAAGTCGGATGGACCTATCTCTGAATGATGCTGCCAAGGCAGCCAAGACCTTTGTAAAAGTTCTGGAAGCTGAAGCTAGGCCAAATGGGAGAGCAATATATTCATAATGGATGTTGTTGTAACAGAAAAGAAGGAATTTGAAATGTGAGGGCCTAACTGGGATATGTAAGTAAGCTTCCGTGAGGTCTATGGAGGTAAGGACATCGTCTTTTTTGATGCTGAGTAAGATGGATTGGAGAGTGGTCATTTTAAATTTTCGGTAAACTAAATATTGGTTTAGATGTTTTAAGTCCAGGATTGCCCTCCATCCCCTGAACTTTTAGGGACCACGAAGAGGTGCGAATAAAAACCAAGACCTTTTTGATTAGAAGGGATGGGTTGTATGGCCCGGATCTCTAGTAGATGTGCTATGATTGTGTCCATGAGAAACCTTTTTTCTGCGTCCCTGGAAATTGGGCACTTCATAAAAAATCGGGGGGGGAGCTGAACTCCAGTGTCAGACTAAATCGTACTGTGTTCCTGACCCATGTGTCAGTAGTAGAGGAGTCCCCTTGGTCAGCAAAACTTTTTAGGTGACCACCCATGGGAATCTCATTGTGGTCGTTACTTGGACCTGTGGAAGGGCCTAGATCCTGTACCTCGAAATTGTCTCCTAGGATGGAGTCCCCTTCTATATCTGTCCCCAGGTTCAATTCTATCTGTCTATTGTCTGAATCCAGGCTGTCTTTGAAATCTTGGATAGTAGGGTTGGTTGAAGGGGCGAAAGGAACCCCTATGAAAGGGCTGTGGTGATCTGGACTCTGATCGATGAAAAAGAGGTTCTGGTTTCAATTAGGAGGGGTTCATTGGGAAGCTTTCCTCACAGACAGTAACAAATACTCAGCAAATTTAACCACCCAGCCTTTAAAATGCTGGCTGCCTCGTGGCAGAATGAAAATGAAAGTGGCTATCACCGCCTGGCCTGCTGAAAGCAAAACCCGCTCAGTGGGAAGGCGCAGGGGCTAATTCCCTGCCTTGAGGTGTTCTGCGGGGAAAGCCTCCTAATAAAAAGGAAAAAAGGCTGCACTTTTAAATTGAAGCTTCAAGCCTCGACGTTTACTCAGTTGGCTAGGAGATCGGAGAGATAAGCCTCTTTGTTTAGAAGTTTAAGGCAGCATGTCTCTGAAAGGAGAGGCTTTTAGCCTCAGGGCAGATTGGAAAGATAAGCCTCCTTGTTTATGAGGCTTTAGCCTTGGGAGGCTGGAACATAAAAACAAAACAAAACAAAAATCTGAGCGAAATGACTTTTGGAGGTTTCCAGGGGGGTGGTTGGTGACAGAAATTACCTGACCTGAGAAATAAATCAGCTAAATCGCCAGTGTTCTGTTCCGACCAGGGAAACAATCACACAACCTGTCTGAAGAAAGGCTGAACTAAAATTGGGGACGCTAAGGAGGAGTCTCGTGGAGGAGGAGGAGTGTCCTCAAGTTTAAGCCCAGCCTTCCTAGAAGGGACTGAAGCACCTCCCCATCACTGGATGCTCTGAACAGCTCATGGGAGAAACAAAGAAAAACCCAACTCTTTCCAACCTGTATGCTCTGTAGAATAAAGGCTCTTGCATTGGAAAGAAGCTGTTTAGAAATTTTTCTGTTAAGCCCCTTAGGGTATAAATGGCCCCTGGGCTTACAAAATGGCTGCTCACCTCATGGTGGAAGGCTTCAATCCAAGATGGCCACTGACTAAAGGAAACAGGCTCCAAGATCGAAAAATCGCTCCTTAGGCTATACAGAGCCCCGAGTGAAGTCAGCAAGGGAAAAACGCAGCAACCAGCCACACGATCAGCTGGCTTGTGGTCTTATCGGTTTGCCAATCATTTTTACGATCGCTCAAAACCGCAGGCGTGGGGGAGGTCTACAGACGCTGCCCAGCTTGCCTGCACAGAGCTCTGGAAACACTGCTCCCAACATTGCAGGAGAGAAAGCCCTGCTGTCCTAGAAGAGCAGCTGCCCAGATCCCTGGGAGCTGCTTGAAGCAAGGAAGAAGTACTGAAGATCGCTGGTGACTGCTATCTAACAGAACGCTTTCAGACTCAGCTACTGACTGAAAGGAGCCGAGTCAAAAGCTGGGGTCTCTCCTGGGGGCTGGCTTTTATATCTTAGTACAGACTCAGCTAAATGACATCATAGGAAGGAGTCAACCCATCCTGGGCTCTCGATGTAGCATGGAGGAGAAAGAAATAGAAACCCACGTTCCCTTAAGCAGTTATTTTAACGTATTGTTTCATGGGTTACATCTGTAGCAATATAATTCAAAGCCACATTATTTAAAGAAAATCACCTTCTCCGTGATTGGCTGGAGGTTTCTGCTGCTCATGAGCTGGTTAATCCAGCATTATTTTGAATAGAACAAGGCTTTTTGATCTTATTGACAAAAGGTTATCTCTTATTGCCAAAAGGTTATTCTAAAAATTTACAAAAGAAGACTAAAATCACAAGCCTCTGCAAACATTTTTGAAAGAAAACCTCACTAAAAGTTATTTTTGATTTTAGATTCTTTTATATGTGTGGGAAAAATCAGCGCTATCTGACAGGTAAATTGTAGTGCTCTAAATGGTTGTACAGCAATAGAAAAACTCAAGGAAATCCAGTGCCTAACAATAGTTATTATTCTGGAACTTATATTTTGTTCTTTCCATTACAATACAGAAAGCCATTTCAAGTGGCTAATTTTGTTTTCTTCTAAATGTAGTCATTTTCTTGCTGGGGTTAAACAACACAAACACATTTATTCCCTTACACATACTGAGTCCCTTAAGAATTAAACAATAGCTTATGAGCTTCATTCAGGCTATAATGCTGAGGAGTTTGGCAAAATGTAAGCCTTATCTCCTGATTTTTAATTGCCCATGTCCAATGGAACATTTTAGTCTTCCACTGATGGCATCACGGTCTACTGCCATGGAAATAGCTAATACTACAAACAACCACCTCACCTCTCTGGAAAATAGAGAGACTGTGTAGCATGGAAATGACAGCTGGGATAAATCAATCTTCAGGTATAATAAACATTTAAAGCAGCTTACCTAAACACATATACGCTACATGCAGACATACACACATCAGTAATTCATACCAATCTGGGGGGCATTGTGGGACAAGAAAGGCTCCTTTAAATGTCAATTTGTCTTCTCCAACTCTCATTTTAGTTGCAACTTTTATTTAAACTCAAAATTTCCTCTCAGCTTTTTAAAATGGGCCAACAACTGTTGCTACTCCAGCGTCATCAGCCTACATCTTAACTGACTTTCATCATTATTCTTTATTTGACTAATGTTGTATGTTTATAATTCTTTCATAACACAAATATATATGGTGTCTTTCCACACAACTAGTGGGAGAGGGAGTCAAGAACTTCAAAATAGCGGGTGAAACTGGATGATCATAGTCCTGCCCTTTCCTATTGTGAATCACACAGATGTAAAAAGGGGTAAGGCTTAATCATGTTGACATTGTCAACCCTCTGTGGATGACTCTTGAGCTCAATATGCTGAGCTAAATAATCATAGAACTAAAATGGAATAAGTGCTTAATATCAGATTAAAACTGGAAGATTTAGTTTTAAATTCTTATTTATCCATGAAGCTCTCAACATGATCTTAGAGCTAGGATTAGGCTAACTGGAGAGAGAATGGAGAACCATGCACATATCTTTTTGCTCCTTCAAGAAAATTGTGATAGCTATGAAATTTAAAGAACAAATAATGCAAAATTAAAGCAAAATTAAGTGAAAGCTTGTATGTATCCACACATATTTAATATGCTCTAATACAAGCTTTAAAATGCCTATTAACTTTTAATGGAGCAAATGCTGAATTTCAAAATACTGCACAGGTGGACTATTCCTTTTCGATGTTGTTTTATTAACAATCTCCTAATCCTAGTTGTTCTGTTTATAAATATACTTCTAGATTTTTGTAAAAATTCTAAGGAGTATAAAAATTAATATTATATGGTGATTAAATGTATTTTATAGCTATGTATTCTACAATTGATAAAATAAAAGTTTGAGGTACTGAAAAAGTTCAGGGATAGCACTTAACTGCGTTGTAGAACTGAACAACTTAGTGGCTTTTCCATTGTACAAACAAAAATTCTATTTTAACACCTTTCACTGATCAGGTGTCCCTTCTGCATTTGGATGCAAATTGAATCCAGGGTAGACATACATTAGCACAGATGCCTGCAAGGCAGAAGCATTGTGCATCAAATATGACAGGAAATTTCTTCCAAATTTTTCACTGTAATCAAATTCAAGAGGAAAAGAAAAAAATAAACTGACCTTCAAAATTTAGAAACAGATCTCAGTATCTTGCATAATAATTTCAACAATACAGGATGCTCAACATTTTCATAACTGAGAAAAATACACTAAATATGCCAAGTTACTACATCGAACGATTTCTAATTATAAGCTTTTAAAAATTATGGACTAGAACTAAAATCAACTATATTTTGAAGTATTGTTCACATACATTGTGTGTTCAAGAAAAAAGCCTGCACAGAATTCTGTACAACATATTTCTTGTATAACTGGTAAAAACACTTAACTATGAGTTAATTAATAATCAAGAGAACAGTAAGTCAATGTTTTATGGAACATTTACTAATGTAATTAAAGTGTGAATGATGATCAGGTGCTGGAAGGTGGCTTTAGGCATGTGAAACAACATGAAATATGGCACTCCATTCTGAGACAAAGGGAAGGAAAAGTCTACACTGATCATTGGGTGTGGAGGAATATAGGCAGAAATAAAATATATGCAGTTAAAAAGGTTCTTTTCTCCTTATCAATCTTAAAGTACTTTTCTAATTTTAGGAGATACAAACCTAGAAATTAGATTTCTTTGACATTTATGAGAGGAGCTGAAACAGAGACAAGGCCAAAGGAAGAATATTTTAAACAATTTTTAAGAGGTGTACATTAAAAAGTGTCATAGAGCAGAGGTCTCCAAACTTGGCAACTTTAAGGCTTGTGGAGTTCAACTTCCAGAATTAAAATTGCCAAGTTTGAGGACCCCTGTCATAGAGGGAAACAAATCAGCAACCAAGTCTCTGCTTGTTGAAATCAAATTTGACAAGAAATTGGAAGAGACAGGGAGGACCTACAGAGGGGATCTATTGAATATTCTGCTGGGTTCAGATGACTTGTTTTATTTTTATTTTTTTAGGAAGGCTGAATGATTGATGAAAGTTAATAAATAGTAATGTATCTAGGTCTATCTACTAATTTACAACAGTGAGCTCAAGAGATTTACATAACTGTCAGCTAAATTAGATCTAATGCTCATTATGTGGTTTGACTGTGTGTGACTCTTTTCACTTTGAACAAATAGCAGAAGGAAGGAGGGCAGAACCAAATCCAAATTGCAGCATGGAGGGGACCTTAAAGCCTTCAATTTCTCTTTAGTCCTAATCTAGTTTATACCCTGCCCTTCCACTATTTGATTTAGAAAAAAACAGTATAAAATATGACATCAGGTCTAGTCTGATTCTAAATCTGGTTTTCTGTTCAACATATTATATGGGCTCACTTGTTGTACACTATTCAGAGCAAAGGTGTAAATCTCACACAATTTACAGGCAGCTTTAAGAAAAGTCACTGATTATTAGATATATAGTAGAAGCACCCACATCACTCACAATGCTGTATTTAGTTTTATTAAAAGTTATTCTAAAATCTAACTTAAAGAGAAAGATGAAGTTTATATTTATTTTTTCTAAGGTATATTCAGTTTTACTATTGTAATAAGAAGAAACATATTCAATAGAGTGTGCTTCAATAGATGAAGAAAAATCTGTTGTCTCAGCAGGAAATTGTGTGGGTGTGAGAGAGGAGAGAAAGAGAAAGAAAGAAAGAAAGGGAGAGAGAGGAAGGAACGAAGAAAGGAAGGGGTATTTGTAGTAATTATTGGGCACATTTACTCAAAAATGAATCGGAATGCAAATATCAGGTGATCTTGCATTTATAAATCAGAAAATAAGCCCCAATGAAACCAATGCTTTGATGATAGAGAAGACTGTACTGTTCATCACAGTTATGATTCTGACCATAAGGAGATTTGCTGAGGTGATGCTTTTTCTTTTCTAGGCTCAGGTTAAGTGTTTTTAATATAGAATATACTACCTGGAATTCACATACCTTCCCATGAAACTGTATCGATGTTGTGTTTATAGATTTTTCTTCATTCCACTGTGTATTCTGCTCCTAAATGGTGGTGAACAATATAAAGAAATTTGGGGTCTCTTTAGGTTCACCACTCTCAAGACTCATAGCAGAAACTGTAATAGAGCATCTAGAAACTTCCACACATGCAACCAAAAGTGGGGATCAGGTATGTAGACAACACCTTTGTCATAATAAAAAAGAATTAGAGAAGGTAGGTAAAACATCTTCAAAGGATTAAAATTCACGAGAGGAAAAAACAAGAAGACTCTATCCGTCTTCCTGGATATCCTCATCAGCAAAGGAAACAATGGCAAATTAAAAATGCAAACCTATTGAAAAACAATCTACACTAACCAAGTGCTCCATTATTAAAGTAATAATCCAACCTCCCATAAAAGGAGCTATTTAAGAATATTATTCAGACAAGCACAAATGTACTGTAGCAACCTAAAACAAAGAAAAAGGCTATGCGAAGCACTGTGTTTTCCCAATCAGATCTATCTACATGACCCACTAGAGTGGGGAGACAAGGAATGTTATGAGTACTTTCTCCTAAGGTGGCACATATCATTCATTGGCATCATCACTGGCATCCTTCAGTCTCAAGAGACTGTGGTATCGTGATCTGAAAAGAGGTCCTAAAACAGCATCTAGTGTGGCTAAAAAGGCCAATTCGAGAGTGGCAATCCCTTCCACATTAAGGACAGATACAGTCTGTCTCCTGTCCAGCTCCTGGATTTCGCTGGTTCCGGGACTGACTCTTTGCCTCAGCCTGCCGAGCCAGTATCTCTTTGAATTGAAGAAGGCCATGCTGCGTCTTTAGCCTCCAAGCTGAACAATCAGAGGTCAAGGTTTCCCAGCTGTTGATGTTCAATCCCAAGGCCTTTAGATCCCTCTTGCAGATGTCCTTTTATCGCAGTTGTGATCTCCCTCCAGGGAGCTTTCCCTGCACTAATTCTCCATACAGGAGGTCTTTTGGAATCCGACCAAAAAGAAGGGTCTTCTCCATGGTGACTCCCTCTCTATAGAACATCATGCCTGTAGACATAAGATTGGCCCTTACTTGACACACTTTTGCAAGGCCCTGAAGACATTATTTTGCCAATGGAGCCCATAAAGTGGTTGGTCTGACAGTTGTTGGTGGGGGAGTGGGAGTTTATTGGTTTTTGTATTGGATTTTATCTTTGTAAGCCACCTGGAGTCACTGAGTGTGGGTTGGGCAGCCATATACATTTTATTAAAAAATAAATGTAAATAAACCTCCTATAAAACATCTTCCAACAAAAATGGATATTCACACTTTATCAAAAGCTGCCGAACCACTTAACCCACCAGAGCACAACCAAATTAAACTATGAAAATAACATTGCTACAAATCAAAAACATCTCAGAGAATACATGCTATTATAACCACACAGCATCATCATAGCACACAAACCAACCAAAGCCCTCCAAATTACCTTAAGTAAACCAAAAGACCCAGAAGCCAAAAAGAGTCATCTGCAACATGCAGTGTAAGGGCCAAAATATCCACTGTGTAGGACAGTCAGGCAGAAGACTAGCAGAGCATTTCTATGGACATCAACTAGGTAGGAGTTGAACTAAGACAGGATGAAAACTCCTTAATCACAACATATGTACAGATTCAACCACAAGTTCAACCAGGAAGCAGTGAGCATCTTACATTAAGCTAAATCCAAAAGGCTAGGGAACTCCTGGAAGCTTGCCCTTCAGCCATCAATAGACCTATAGAAATAAATCATTTATACAATGTTCAAAAGGAACAAAACAAGCTAAGAAAGAAACAAAAAGACCACAACATAGCAGCCAATGCATAGATTGAGTGGAGATTAGCACCAGATAAACAATCAAGCAGAGAAGTATACCCTTATAAAGAAACCACCAAGGAGAGACCACATCCCCACCAATACTGACAGGGCGAGTTACTACATAGAAACAGACAGTAAACCCCATACTCCATAGTAGGAGTCCCCAGTGGCTGGAGAATTCTGGGAGTTGCCACAAGTCTTAAAATCAGGGGTGGGATTCTACTGGTTCAGATCGGTTCTATAGAAGAAATTGTTATGATTCTGTGCAGTTTGAAGAACCAGCAAATTGTGCCCCTGGCTGGCCCCTCTCATCCCCTCCCTGCCCAGTGAGTCCTTATCTCACATGTGCAACATTGCGTGCATGCCCGACATCACTGACTGCGTTCTTCCCTGCCCAGTCACTCCTTAAGGTATTTCTTCCCCCCCCCTTCCGACGATCAGCTGTTCCTATGATCAGCTATGCCAGGATTCTCACTTACTACTTCACCCAGGAGGCTCCCGAGGCCCACGAAGGCAAAAAATGGAGGGGGGGGCTCCATTTTTTTTCCTTCCTGGGCCCCAGGGAAGCTTCCTGGGAGCAAAAATGCCCACCTAGAGGCTTCCAAGGCCCAGAAGGCCCCAAAATGGAGCGCGCGCGTGTGTGTGTGCTACGTGCCTCCTCCAGGCTCCATTTTTTTCTTCCTGGGCCCCAGGAGGCCACAAAACGGAACATGGGGGGGGTTCTGTGCGCCCCCCTCTAGGTTCCATTTTTTTTCTTCCTAAGCCCCAGGGAAGCCTTCTGGGAGCAAAAATGCCCCCCAGGAGGCCCAAAAAACAGGAGGGGGGTGCTGCAAAAAAGCCACACCCACCCAATCAAATGAAAATTTCCACCTAGCCATGCCCACAGAACCAGTTGTTACAAAATTTGAATCCCACTCCTGCTTAAAGTTGCCAAGTTTGGAGACTTCAGCTCCACAGCATTGATGTTATTATCTAATCGGGTAATGAAATGTCTACAATCAAACAATTAAGTTCAGAAAGCATCAAAGAATCATGAGAAATTTGAATCAGTTTGTCAGTGCTTTAAGACTTGCAGTGCTAGCATTTTTGCTAACTGCACAAATTTTGAAATGAAGTCATACTGGAATCATGGGCTGTATTTACTTACTGAGTTAATTTGTTGCACAATAAGACTTTCTGAGTGTAAATCGGATATTCAATAATATATAATAAAAATAAAACATTCCTTAATTCTTTAAAGAAATAAATTCAGGTAGGTTTTCCCCTGATTCAATGGGATATAAGAGAGGGAAAGTAAAGAACCAAATTTTATATACATTTGCCCCAACGTTTCAATAACTTTAAAGAGCAAGTTGTACTATATATCTCAAGCATATTTAGAAACAAATCTCCCTAAAATAAATGAATATTATTTTTAACAAAATCGTAAACATATTCGTTTGATTCTATGCTTTGTGCAGAGATGAAAATTTCTGATCTGAAAATCTAGGACTGAATAAAAAAGTTGATTTGCGCAAGAGATGTTTTTGATACAAGTTTCTTCATGGATTGCTTAAACAGTAGCGCATAATAGTTTGTAATATGTTTACATTGGTATTTTAGTCTTACAAGAAGTTCTTGCATCTCTTTATGTTCACACATGAAGATTTTTCTTTCTTATCCTTACAGATGAGACCATTTTTAACATAAAGGGTATTTTAAACATTTAATGATTACAGTTTGTGAGATCATCGATGGGAACAAAGATATCCAAAGAACAGTTCTATTTTCTAGCCAGTATTCTTTTCTAGTTCCACTTTATAATGAAATAATAGCATAAGAAAAAAAACTTGCTCACAATCAATATATCTGACAATTTCTCATTAGCCTACATACAGAAATCTATTTACATCAGGCAAAAAATACCACAAATTGGGTTTGAAAATTAGGAAGCAAATACTTAAAATGATCAAAATGTTTTATTTATACAGCAAAATCAACTCAAATATGGCTTGAAACTATCAGGACTGCTTCATATTAGGTTCTCATTTGGGTAATAATATTTCAAGTGATTAGGATTAGTATAACCTAGGTTTTTCTCAAAGTGGTCCATAGTGAACCCCAAGAGGTGATAGGACAATCCAACATTATTACATGTTTGGAGGGTGCATAAACGATCTGAAACGTCACGAAGAGGTTGGCGAACTGAAGAGTTTGAGGAGCTGTGGATCCAAACCTTTTCTTTTCATGTAAATTGAAATCTCTGATTTAGTCGCTCAGACCAGTTTTTGCATTGACTTAGGGGGAAAAAAAGCAGGGCCTTCACGTCCAATACTAACCTCACTAGATCAGTCATACAGGATCCCACCACGACGATTTCTGCCACTACCATGCTAAGAACGGAGCAAGGAGCCACTTACAAGAAACCTCTTTTTTTCCTCCACCACGTGACCTTTAACCTGCCTTTCCTCCAGCCGTTCTCAGCACTATCCGCCTGTTATTCCTTTACCAATCCGCTTTACGTGTGGAATCCTTCACGTTTCTATTAGGCTACCCCTTTAAAACGCCTGATCACGTTTTTTAACCACGTTTTCACGCTAATTCGCGCCTACAGAAGCTTGCCGTACCATCACCCCTCGCCGTTTATAAAAACCGTATTCAGTCAGGCGCGCGCAAGACCACCTATATTCATTACGAAAGGCCCCCCTTTCCTCCGGTTTTCGAGGAGGGGCCGGGCAAAAGGGCTCGAGTGTCTCGTGCAGGCGGCTGGCGGCGCGCACGTAACGTCCTGTAGCGTGCCAGGCTTTACGTGGGCGGATCCGCGCAGGCGCCCGAGGCGCGAGGGAGAGGCGAGCGGCCGGCGCAGTTTCGGGGTTTGTAAGCGCTTCTTCTGATCGTTGTAAGCCTCGGTTGGTGGTTGAGGGAGGCCGGAGGAAACCGAGCCCGGTTCAAGGCGGGCTGGGTGGCTGTGTCACCTGCTCTTTCCTGTGTGCCCGTTCTTCCTTGCTGTGGGACTCAGCGTCAAGTGTAGGAGTTCCTGCGGTGGAAATCGGAGCTTTCACTACCACCACCACCACCGCTTTTTTTAACCGGGTGCATAAAGCATTGATATTTATGCTCTTCCAAGCATTGATATTTATGCTCTTGTTCTTCGGCGGAGTAGTGCTCGGAATGATTGCTCCGTTACCATTGGCGAAACTCATCAAACCGAAAGCCTAACATTTTGCAGATGTTTATTAAGGTTGAGCCCTTGTATCTTTCATGTTTGCTATAGGCAAAGGTGTAACTTGATCGTCAGTTATTAATGGATAAATCTGGGAGCCAGGCTGCATCTTGTTTGATATATCATTCATAAGGGAGAATGTAGCCACTAGGAGTCAAAGACAACTTGTTGGCACATAATCATATATTATACTTTTATGTATTTAGATGTTTAAGTTGACAAATGTCACTCCATTCCCCCCCTTTTTTTTCCTACTCCCAGAACAGCAGCTCTGAGAATTTGCTTGGGCTGAAGGATGCTCCTGAACTTCAGGATCATTTAATCCAATCAGAGGTTTTGCTTTTCAAGAAAATTCTTCCAGGAGATTCTGTTCACGATATCCCAGTTGCAAGATAATGGGGAAGGCTCCATATTGTGGAAGAGCCTCAAGAAACTAGGCTCCCCTCCCCTCAGTGATGGCCTTCTAGAAAGTAATGAAAACTAACCACTTCCCGAGGATCTTTTAGGAAATATTGTGTATTGCCTGGCTTGTTAGCTAATTTATTTATTAGCTATATATCTTTCACTTTATACAGGAACATACATAGTGTTGCCCATAACAGCAGCCCTGTGAAGTAAATTGGTATGAAATGTTATAATGGATCCAAAGTTGGCCCGTGAGCTTCCATGGCTGAAGGTAGATTAGAACCTGCTCTTAGTTCAACACCACAATGGCTCTCTAATTTTTAGTATTAGGTTGCTATTAGGCTTTGGATCAATTTTGCGAAGTTACCTTGATCATTTTAACTGTGTTTTTATATTGTCATGCATCTAAACAAATTTCTATTAATTATGGTAAATTAAATTAATCATTTAATTAAAGGAATACCCTCCAGAAAGCTTTTATGGATGTGGATGGATTTGAATCTGGATTTCCATTTTCAGAGGCCTCAATTGTAATCCTCCATCTGTATGCATTCAGTCTTCATTTTTAGAATTAGGTTGCTTATTGGCTTTGGAATACTTGAAAAATATATTTTTTTGTGCAATAATGTTACTTAAGCATGAAATCTATCTTCTAATGGATAGTGGGAATCTATTTTCTAATAAAGAGACATGGTTGGATATTGGTTCCTCCTCCTAAATAAAATACCCTTTATTCAACTTACAGCTGATAGCTCAGAATTTTGTGGTGCTGTCATCAAAATATTCAGATTAAAATTAGTGTTTCAAAATCAGCCAAGAACAAGTAGATTCTTCCTGTCCAATTTCTAAATCTCTCCTGGATTAGTAAAATTATTATAGGGCATTTCTAAGGGTGGCATGGTGAGGATGGGATAGAAAAAGCCAGAGCTGTGAGCATTCTGGGCAAAAATATACAAAACACAAAGATAATGGATAAATTTGGTATTCAACATTCAATAACTTATTATTATACATCAGTATTAGAAAGGAATCCTTAATAAGGCATGAGTCAACTTTAGCAGTAGTCTTTAACTTACAATCTATCGTTTGGCAAATATTTAATGTTACAGTGGACCATCACAGAGCTACCTATGACCCAGTTTCTAAGTTCTGACCACCACCGTCCCAGTCACATAATCACATTTTGAGCACTTGGCAACCAGTCCACATTTATGGCCATTTGCAGTACGCCAGGGTCACATGACTGATTTATGACTTTTTCCCCCAAAAAACCGGAGTTTACTTTAAATTCCTGGCAAAAAACCCCCTCTCATTAGGTACAATAGGTTCACTTAACAATCACTACAAAAAGGTCAAAATTAACCACGGTCATATGGGAATCCACTTAAACATCAGCACAACTTAGAACTGTAACATTGGGCTCAATTACGGTCATAAGTCGAAGTCTACCTGTCTGTAGATTGACTAAAGTTTTTTTTTTTTTAAATAAAATTAAAGGTATGTTCAAGAACATTAGGTCCTGAGAATCACATGAAAATAATATAGCATAGTGGGATGTAAACAGTGGGATGTAAAATGTTTTTCAATAAATGAGAGCCAACAACTATCTACTTAACATGTCTTTTTATTCATGTGCATATAATTAATAAGCTACCTATAATATTTCATATGGCCCCATATATAACATTTTTATAAAAGAAAGAACATGATAAATTTGCTGTTTATTATATCCCATTTTTGTAATTTTATTTGAATAATTAGAATGCAACATAACCCATATCAAATATAATATGACTTCTAATATTTAAGCTTTCTCTTTTGTCAAGTTGAATAATGGGCAAAATCGAGCCATTCTAAATGTGCAGGTGATTGTTGAGTTTACTATAAGATAAATTTGAAACTGTTTAAAGTTTAGTGCTGAAATTGTATTTACTTTATTGAACACATTTTTATAGCTTGAACAATTTGCAATATGCTGAACCATCCATATATTTTGTAACATTTGATCTTGGCAAGCAACAAGCCTGGGAAGTTTAATAAGCTAGTAGCAAATTGTGCTCAGATTTGAAGTTCACAAGTTGCACTGTCCATCAGAATTAACTAATGGACAAACTGAGCAAACCATGTGTATGAATGTGTATTTGTCAGCCCCCATCTATCTTGAATCAGATTTGGGACTGCCACAAGGGAGGATGGGTAACCGTGGGAATGGAAGTAAAGTGAGAAGGGAGGATAGCCACAACAACATTCTTTCACCAGAGCTCAAGGCTGAATCGCTGGAGGGAAATGACTGGATTTGGCGGGAGTTCAGAATGGAGGTAGATTGGACAGTGTGACTTGAGGGTCATCAGAAAAGGCCTGGGTGTGAGTTTAATATAGCAGGTGAAAACACGGGAATTAAGATTTGGGTTTTCCCAGATGTGCCAATATGACTTCTCTAATAAATTCTTACTTGGATGGACTCTGTCTCTGAGTGCTGAAATTGAGATGGAGAGTTTGGTTGGAATGCTGACAGTGTTTTAAAGAGACCATGTAGGGTATATTTAGGTGAATGTTTGTCCAAACATCCTTTTTGTCTTTTTAAATGGCTTTGCTCCTTGTTTAGTGCAGTCTTCCATAAATTTTCTGCTTTTTTCTCTCTTTACTTTAGTTTTTTTGCCTTTATCCTTTTTTCCACTGTGTCTATTTGTGAGGTCTTTCAAATTCTTAAAATGTGACAATATATAGAAATGGAATTGCTCTGTTTTGCTTTCTCTTATTTTCTTTACAGAGGCGAATATAACTTACAAATAATATGTCTCCTGAAGTTGCCTTAAACAGAATTTCTCCATCACTTTCTCCTTTGATCTCCAATGTGGTCAGAAATGGAAAAGTAGGATTGGATGCAACTAACTGTTTAAGGATTACTGATCTGAAATCTGGGTAAGCTATCTTGTAATAAATTCAAGTTGCGACCTTGTGATGTTATTCTGAGGACTGTTTTTCAAATATCTTTAAGCACTTTTAACATTTTTCATTTGTTTGGAAAAAAAGAAGCTCTTTCTGATCTATTTTTCATATTTGCAAAGATTTCCTGGTTTGTGCAGAACACTTAAGAGTGAAATTAGTTTTCATCAGTAATTCCAAGTATTTTATTTTTTCACAAGCCCAAAATGTTGAATATATTGTCTCGGTATCATGTTCTACTTTCTCACTAGAATAAAATCGGAATTATATTGGGTGACTAGTTGTTTTAATATAGGGTGAATACTTTCTCAAAGCTTGGTCTGGCGGCCCACCTACCTACCTGCCTACCTACCTCTCTGAACTCCTGCTGGTGTACACATCAAATGATTCTCCCATTTTTCTGCATAGCAATAACCTTGTGAAGTATGTTGGGCTGAAAGAAAATGAAAAGTTGAAAGTTACCCATTCAGTGAACTTCCATAGCTGAAGGGAAGCTTGAATTTGATTTCTCTAGTGCTGATCCATTGCCTTATTCTATATATCATATTAAAACTGATTTGTATAGACCTCTGCAGATGCTCTGATTTGGTCATATTCCAAATGTCATATGCTACTTAACTCAAATTGCACTCTCAGTTTGTGATTAGCATAGTTTTGCATGTGTTATTTGAGTACGAATTGATAAACTGATTAAAGCCTCATATGCTTGCTTTGGCATATAGCTAGAGCAAAATGGAGACTATCCAACCAAGGTCATACCAGGCACGTAGAATGATGGGACTGAGTCCCAAAATTGAGAGTAAATTCTTAGATACTTACGATCCACTTATTACATAATCTTGATGTTTTAATTAAGTGGGAAGTAAAATTATTCTTTTTGATTCTATAAAGGTTTGTGGAGCATGGTTAATAGCACTTATAAACAAATTGGAAGAGTTTCTATTGTTAGGTGTTCCTATTTAAAGGTATACCTGTGTTAATGGCTATGCAAGCATCTCCCAAATTTTATAGTTTGTGGAAAGTTTGCAGGCCATTTGCAGTTACATGGTCAAGAGTTTGAGAAAATGGTGGAAAAGCGCTTGTGATGAGTATTTCTTCGTGAATAAGTACAGTACCTTTCAGCTATGACTTCTGCTGTCTTCCCTTAGTTGGTTTTACAAAGGAGAAGAAACTGAATTGTTGGATGTGATCGATTAAAGGCTTATCTGGTCACTAGAACTGAACATTTCACATTTGCCTTTGTTCATCCAAAATAGAAAAGGCAAATGTTGGTGGTATTCTTGATTTGGGTCATGGCTCAGACTTTTTCCAGAAAATTTATAAAGTCCAAATAGTTTGCTTTGACCAAGAAATGATCAAAAGTGAGGTTAGTGCAGGGGTGGGATTCAAAATTCCCAGCAACCGGTTCGCTGCCTGGTTGCTGGGTGGGCATAGCCATGGTGGGCGTGATCTACTGCAACTTCCAGGAGGGACGTTTTTCGCCTTCCCCTAGGGCCTCTGGGGGGGTGAAAATGACCTCCCCCAGAGTCCGGACACCGTCTAGAAGCTGGAAACAAGCCCATTTCCAGACTTCTGGAATGCCCATTTTTCACACACACCCCCAGAGCCTCTGCGCAGACCTTGCACCTACCTGCATCCAAAATGGGTCACTTGGAGATCCCGGGGAGGGGAGAGGTGGGGTGGGCAGGGCCAGCTGGTCGGTTCAACAACTGGTTCGGTGTACCAGATGTAAATTTAACATCCAGTTCGCTCGAACTGGTCCGAACCAGCTGAATCCCACCCCTGGGTGAGTGATATATGACATGAGTAAAGGCAGGTCTTCTCTGTGATGAATATTTATGCTGTTTTTCCTGCATAGAAGGAGTGCAACATTTTGTCTCTTGATTCTTTCAGTAGAATTGGGAAAAAACCCAATGTGTAACTATAGAGAGCAGTTTTCAGTCAATCTTCAGAATGAATAGCAGTTTCCAATAGTCATTAATATTGTTTTCCACCTGAATAAAATTTGAAACCTAAATGGGGTAGTAGTTGTAACTTGGTTCACATGATTGGTGATTGATGGACTGTCCATAAACTGTACTGTAATACAAGTAGTCCTTGATTTATGGACAAAACTGAGACCAGAATTGCCATTGTTAAGCAAGGCACATTTAAATGAGTTTTGCCCAATTTTATGATCTTTTTTTGTCTTGGTTGTTAAACAAATAAATTAATTAAATTAATCACAAAGTCATTAACTTCTCGGTTGATTTTACTTATTGAAGGAAGGTCACAATGCTAATTGCATAACCCTGGAATCAGGGGTGGGATTCTACAGGTTCGCACCTATTTGCTAGAACCGGTTGTTAACATTCTAAGCAGTTTGGAGAACTGGTTGTTAGAAGAAATTACTGGCCTAATCCTGTAAGGAAGGCAACATTCTGGTGTTGCTTACAGAAACTGCCTCTCCAATAATTCTTATTACATTCTTGGCAGGACTAGACTTCCTGTCTCAGGAACTTCTCTGGAGTCTTTTTTTCCTCTTTTGCTGGTACTTGGCTTGTGTGGAGTGACCATTCAAAGTTACAATGGCACTGAAAAAAGTGATTTATGACTGTTTTTCACACTTACGACAGTTGCAGCATCCCCACAGTCATGAGAGGCCAGGTGAGGAGATGCGTGCCTCGATGTGAGTAATGTTGAGCTGGCCATGCCCAGCCAGTCATATGACAACCAAGCCATGCCCACTAACTAAGCCACGCCCACAGAACCAGTTGTTAAAAAATTTGAATCCCACCCCTGCCTGGAATTCTTTAACCATTATATATAAATGCCAGTTTTCAAGTGCCTGAAGTTTGTTTGTGTGACTGGGGATTCTGTAACAGCCATGAGACGAGTCGTAGGTTATTTTTTTCAGTACCATTATAACTTTGAACAGTCACTAAATGAATGGTTGTAATTGCTTCCGCTGAAAAACTAGAGGTAAAACTAAAAGTAACTGTCACTGCTGTGAAATAATATGAGCAATATGAAACAATTATGCTACAAATAATATTTCTATAATAAAAAACAATGCTCTCAAGCACATTTACTATGTTAGCTTTAGTTCATATAGTATAAGAAGGAGTCATGAAACTTACAGTTTGCCTATTGTATCGATTGTGGGCAGCCAAATTGGGTAACGTGGGTAAAAAAGGAGCACAATATAGAGTCAATTTGATACATTCATAGGAAGAACAAAGGTTAAAAGTATTAAATTCAGAAAGTAAACCAATATCCAGGAAAAATAAAGATCTTAATATTAACATATAGGCATTTAGAATTTCTAAAAATGAGCAAATATGTTTTAACTCTAGGTTCCATTATTGAAAGAGTTATTTTTTTGGATAATGATCCAGAATGCTTTATTGAGGTATTTCTCTTCTAGAAAATCTTTACATATAGAAATCATTCTTTAGACATCTTTACTGCTTATGACTTTAAAGATAAAGAATCTCTTATTTGAACTGCTTTGGAAATGAACTGGAAACTTGTAAATAATATTGATGAATTACTGTCAAGGAATTTTGTCCTTGCTCTTTTTGTGGTAAATAAAAGCTTGATAATTCTTGAGACAGTTTTTAATGTGCTGTATATAACCAGAAATGTAATAAATAAATACTTTATATATTACATACTTCTTGGCATATGAATGCTAAAATTACCCCATTATTAATATTTTTCCTTATTCTTGGAACTTTTTGTAGCACCTTGCAGGTATTTGGATAATTTTTCAGAGGTGGGTCTTTCATTGTTCAGATAATAGCTATTTTTCAAATCTCCTGTGAAGCTTCCTCAAACCGAATTTATTGGGTGAAATGCAACTGCATGTGCTGTCAGCTTTCACTTTACAGAAGTAAAATATTTTAAAAAGCAGACTTTTAACAGCCTTGAAAAATACTTGGCGTTGCTTTCAAGATTGCTGTTATTAAATATCTCTTTTATTACAATAACAGATACATCCTTTTCCATTTGATTTTGAGCAGTAGATAAAAAGGAAATATACTTGCAAAATCTGAAAAAAAATTTACATTAAAAAGTCTCCTTGGATTCTTATAGACACCTAGTGTGATGTAATGGTTTAGGTGCTGGGCTAGGATTGGGGAAACAGAAGTTTTAGTCCTTCTTTAGACACATGGACAATCTTGAAGCAATCAGTTCATCTTAGCCTTAATCACTGTCAGACTCTGTGAAAAGTTAGCTGAACAACAAAACACCTTGGCACAACATACATTGATGGCTTTTCTGTGTGAAATAGAAAGACATAGAAATGCTATCAATAATTTGGATTTACCGTATGTCGCATGGTCAAAATTATATGTAAAAAATGAAATATTAATAGGTAATATTTGTTATTGTTAGGAAGGATGTTAGGATTCATCAGAATGTAGCCTAAAGCAAGAAAAATTGATGTAAAATCTGATGTCTTCTATCAGCTTGAGTGCACAATAGAAATAATTTTGTTGACTAAAACCTAAAAGTGAAATTTTCTATTGGGTATGCTCAGAGGCTTCTGTTGCAGCACTGCAGCATTAATTTTAGGTCTTTCCTCTTAGTTTATAAAGCAGAATTCTTAGAATGGTCTCATAAAAATGAACTTTCTTTGTTCAATAAGGGAAAAATGTAGGATTGCTGTCTTAGTGACCAATGAAAGAGAGTAGGCTAATGAAGGTTAACTTGGATTATAGAGGCACCTTCTGTATAAAAGTAGAAAAATTGATATGAGTACATTTTAAAGGTTGTTACTAACAGAATAATTAACTTTAAAGCCTTAGGTTTCATATTCACATTGGGTAATATTCTGTTCTTGGGTTGTTGTTTTTTTAAACTTTGTATACAGTAAATCCACTATTCCACCTCCATGTCACTCCTCAATCTATACATGGTTCCCAAAAGCCTACGTGGGACAGTCGCAGTGTAGGTGCTACAAAAAAAAAGAGACTTTTACATTAACAAATGTATCAAGTGAGCTAGATGATTAACCGTTAAAACATTTTATTTTTAAAAAATGTCAAAATGAAAGCTTATCACCAATGTTTTATTAATGGGGTATTACTATTTACAAAAAAAAAATGCCTAACAAATCTATATTTAGAATCCCAGTAACATTTGCTTGGATATTTTGAGAGTTCAAGCACAAAGACAAAACAAACCTGTCTAACAACTTTACAAAGTAATGAGACTTATTTGAGCTAGTGTATGTTGCTATTGTTGTAAAATCTAAAATAATAGAATGATGATAAATGTAATAATAAATGAAAATATATGCATTGTTGTAGAGCGTGAAATAAATAAAAATATAGTATGTGGAGTAGTTTGCCTGTTTGCAGTTTGTGGGGTTATGGAGAACATTTGAAAGAGATGCGTTGTGAAATAAATGAACTTCCTCAAGTATTAAAACAGCTGCATCCTCTGGAATGGCCAGCATCACTTCTTTAAATGATCTCTAACTGTATGCATTGTGAGTGTGCTTGCCTTGCCAATCCTGCCAGAAATTTTGACGGTGCATATAATAGAAATGGAGAAACCTTTGTGGAGCGGCTGTAATTGCAGTTACTTGAATACTTTTGAGCATTTGGGCTCATCCTATTATATTTTGCTTTGCACAACTTGCCAACTTGTACCCCCACCTTTTCATCCCCCCAAACATGTAACATATGTAATAGTAGGAAACATTTAAAAACACAATTAAAGTTCTTAATGTATGGTACTTTGTATAGCTAATTTTATGTAACTACAATATGAGTAGCACCTATTGCCTTCATCAACACTCAGATTAGTATTTATTTATTTTATTGTAGTTGCACCTCATTAACTCTTGGACCCAGCTGTGATCGATTTAAGTTGCATATTCCATATGCTGGAGAAACTTTAAAATGTAAGTACTTAGTACCTTAAAATAATCTGCAGACCTTTACTGGCTTTTTGATTCTGTAGCTAAACTAATAATTTCTGTTATTTAGGTCTTTTCTGATTTTTCTCTTCTGTAGAATCCATTCCTTATAGAAAGTTGTCTGATGTCTGCTCTATATTCCATCAAATAAATATCTTTTTATTTACTTAATTTTTTATTTTGTTAGTAATATTTTTAGTCATTTCTGCGGATATTATTCCTTTTCTTTTAACATTTGTGTTCAAGTAGTCACCATTCATCACATACAAAGGTCTAACCAGCTTTAATCTAAGGCCAAGTAAGTACTGGGACATCATTGCAGTTTCACCTTCTAATTCCTTATAAAAATGCAAATCTTCACTTTGGCAGGAAATGGCACCATCAATTAATGTGACTTAGGGGTGCCATGTAACCTAGAGTTGGCAACTCAGTGCAGGAATGCCTTGTGGAAAGAAACCAACTTAGCAGTCAGAGGAAAGAGACTGACTAGAGTTAAAAGGGATCAGTGGCCAAGATATGGATTGAAGCAGATTATTCATGCGGATTAAAACAAACAGATAAAAGTATTGTGAAGAATTTTAAATCATTGTTATAAGCAGAATGAACAGGCAGATAAACTGCAAATGTGTTACTGCAATCAAATGTAGAATGAGAAGGTTCAGTAATTCTGATTTTACATAGGTGCTGCCTAATTAGGAAAAGCTTTTTAGGTTCTGACTCATTGAAAATATATCAAATGGTAGATAAGGCCTATTCACACAACTCATAGTTAGAATGGGAAGCTGCCAATTTACACAACTTTAAAAAGGGGATTAAGGGGGAAACTGTTCATTTTAAACAGCAATTTTGCTGGGACAGGAGGTTAAGGAAGGAGCTGCAAGGTCAGTTCTTTGCCTCTGTTATTCTATTTGAGAGAAATTAAAACTTATTTCTGCTCTCTCATTCATACTGTCAGTTTAGCTTTGTTGTAGCATTAGCAATTGAGACTGAAAAAAATCTTTGAACTTTCTGGCTGGTCACAAAATCATACTAAGTTCTTAGAGTATACTTTGTTTATAATTCATTTTATCTTAGCATGTGATGTGAACACAGAAATTTATTGAGGAAGGCATGCTTGTTCTCTAGTCCCTTGACTTTGTTTTCAAAGAGGGAAATTATCAATATATTTATTTTTAATAAAGCTATCCCTGTTTCTTATTTCCATTTCCATTCCAATGGGATACTTTCCAATGGAAAGTATCTTCTTTTATCATTTGATAAAAGTTTATCACTTATATTCATAGACATGCGTCAGCCTGATAATAAAATTAAGAAAATTTAATTAAGGCATTAGGAGAAAACAAATAGGAAAATAGTGAATTACCCATAAACTATAAGCATAACTCATTGAATCAGTGGTGAAGGTATCTAATGCGGCATGGCATCATTCATGTACTGGTGAAACTTGAAAAATTAGAATATCGTGCAAAAGTTCATTTATTTCAGTAATGCAACTTAAAAGGTGAACCTAATATATGAGGTAGATTCATTACATTCAAAGCAAGATAGTGCAAGCTATGATGTGTCATAATTGAGATGATTATGGCTTACAGCTCATGAAAACCCCAAATCCACAATCTCAGAAAATTAGAATATTGTGAAAAGGTTCAATACTCTAGGCTCAAATTGTCCCACTCTAATCAGCTAATTAAGCCATAACATCTGCAAAGGGTTCCTGAGCCTTTAAATGGTCTCTGAGTCTGGTTCAGTAGGAATCACAATCATGGGAAAGACTGCTGACCTGATAGTTGTGCAGAAAACCATCATTGACACCCTCCATAAGGAGGGAAAGCCTCAAAAGGTAATTGCAGAAGAAATTGGATGTTCCCAAAGTGCTGTATCAAAGCACATTAATAGAAAGTTATGTGGAAGGGAAAAGGGTGGAAGAAAAGGGTGCAGAAGCAGCAGGGATGACCACAGCCTGGAGAGGATTGTCAGGAAAAGGCCATTCAAAAGTGTTGGGGACTTTCACAAGGAGTGGACTGAGGCTGGAGTCAGTGCATCAAGAGCCACCACACAGAGATGGATCCTGGACATGGTCTTCAAAAGTCATATTCCTCTTGTCAAGCCGCTCCTGAACAACAAATAATGTCAGAAGCTTCTTACCTCAGCTAAAGAAAAACAGAACTGGTCCGTTGCTCAGTGGTCCAAAGTCCTCTTTTCTGATGAGAGCAACTTTTGCATCTCATTTGGAACCCAAGGACCCAGAGTCTGGAGGAAGAATGGAGAGGCACACACTGCAAGATGCTTGAAGTCCAGTGTGAAGGTTCCACAGTCTGTGTTGGCTTGGGGAGCCATGTCATCTGCTGGTGTTGGTCCATTGTGCTTTATTAAGTCCAGGGTCAAAGTCTACCAGAAGATTTTGGAGCACTTCATGCTTCCTTCCACAGACGAACTTTATGGGGATGCTTACTTCATTTTCCAGCAAGACCTGGCACCTGCCCACAATGCCAAAAGCACCAAAACCTGGTTCAATGACCGTGGGATTACTGTGCTTGATTGGCCAGCAAACTCGCCAGCACACTGACCTGAACCCCAGAGAGAATCTATGGGGCATTGCCAAGAGAAAGATGAGAGACATGAGACTGAACAATACAAAAGAACTGAAGGCCACAATTGAAGCATCCCGGTCTTCCATAACACCTCATCAGTGCCACAGGCTGATAGCTTCCATGCCACGCCACATTGAGGCAGTAATTGCTGCAAAAGGGGCCCAAACCAAGTACTGAGTACATATGCATGCTTATACTTTCCAGAGGTCCGATATTGTTCTATGTACAATCCTTGTTTTATTGATTACATGTAATATTCTAATTTTCTAAGATTATGGATTTGGGGTTTTCATGAGCTGTAAGCCATAATCATCTCAATTATGACAAATCACGGCTTGAACTGTCTTGCTTTGCATGTAATAAGTTATCTCATATATTAGTTTCACCTTTAAGTTGCATTACTGAAATAAATGAACTTTTGCAAAATATTCTAATTTTTTGAGTTTTACCTGTATAGTAGAATTTTGTGAGTTATCCCTTTTAGAGTTTGTTTTGTTGCTTATATATAATGCATTATAATTTGTAGATATTTTTGAAGTTCATTGTGCAAGTTAGATGTTTCATATAGAAAATAAATTGAGAAATCAAAATGGGGGGTACACTTGTATGTAATTACATACACATACATACTGTATGCATATATGTGTGTGTGTGTGTATCAGAATAAGATAGATAGACAGATACTATAGATAGACAGACAGATAGATATAAATAGATTGAACTATGACAGATTTGGGTAACAATTCTTTAAATTAATTTCTTTATGCTACGTTTTTACAGTACTGTCCCCAACCTTTCTGACACCAAGGACCGGTTTTGAGGAAGACATTTTTTCCACAGACCGGAGGTGGATGGTTTTGTGTAAAATCTAGATCACATGCATGCTCAGATGAATCTTCATTTGCTCAGGGATTGGGTCCCTCCCAGATATAGCATCTACTAAAACACTTAATCTGATACAAAGATATATTAGAGTGTTTGTCATAAAGCAAGCAGTTTGCATGGAGGATGGCTAGAACTGTCTTGAGACTTCAGTAGCTGTACACAAAATGTTAGAAGATGAGAACCCCCCCCCCCCATGGAAACCTTGCAAGAGTTCATATCTTACTTTTTTCTGAAAAGGTTCTATTACACAGGAGTAATAGAAAGGAGTTGATGATAATTTACCATTCTGTTACACAATTGCAATTAAAATCAAGCATCCAAGAATTATATGACTAGTTTAAAATTTTAATCCTAGTATGTCAAGCCACCAAGAGTTATTTGATGATTGAAATAAATACAAGAATTAATAAACTTTTGAGGAGCATGCTTTTGGGCATGGTTCCACTCTTATATTTTTATGTCCTTTGGAGAGTACAGTACATTTAAATGTTTTGAAAAGAATACATAGGCTTCAGAGAAGGCAGATGGGAAGGCGAGTGTACCTCATATTTTCTACCTTCTATGGTGAATCACTTATTGAAGTTCTAAACTGCATTTCAATGTAAATCTCAAGGAATTTTTGATAAGATTCCTAAATGTGCTTGAGTTACAAAGTGGCACAACAGTTGAGCTGGCAAGCTGCTATTCGAAAGTAGTTGGGTTGGCAAGGCAAAAAACTTAAACACACACACACACACACACAAGATTGTGAAACCTCAATTTCCATTTGAGATGAATGGATTCTGTAATTCCTGTTTCTCTTTTAAATTAGAGTATATCACTTGCAGTGATGTTATGTGGACAAGGCAAATATTGTCATTTGTGTCATTTGTTCACTGATACAAACTATGTCATTTGCATAATGACCATGTAAACTTCATTTTTTGCTTTAGCAAAGTTTTTTGCTTTTATGGTATTTTTCTACATTCCTTCACCATAATTTAAAATAATAAATTTTCAAATAATAAGATCAAAAGCAAGAGCTTGGTTAATATAGGAGAAATAAAGGAACCATTTTACATCCATATCATTGTTTGGTAGATATGTTGTAAATTGCTGGCAAATCTACATCTTAGAATGAAGTTAAAATGAAAAATTACAATATGGAGACATAATTTGTGACATTCCTTAGAGCTCTGCCTTTATGAATATGCAAATCTATATTACATACACCAAAAATGCTATGTATGTCAGGTTCTAGGTAGAAACAATATATTTTGAAAACTGCACAAGCGGAAAGAAATAGTATAGATCCTAATTAATAGTGAAAAAGATGCTTAGAAGAAAATATTTGTTTATCAGCAGACATTTCATAATGGCCGGAGGTGAAACAGTCATTGAAAGACAGCTTTGCACAGGAACTTCAGACATCCTGTTCCTTGATGTATGGTTGTTATCTTTTAAGAACAAGAGAGTTTAATGAAGGAAGGCCATTAGAAATGTTGCAATAAGAACGTGTGCCACTGCCCATGATTTGTTTCTCAGCAGGACAGTATGCTTCCTTTGTGGGTACTACAACATCCTCTTTCTAAGAGAAGAGGTTTTGGGGTTGGTTTGTTTTTTGCAGAATATCAATCAAACAGCTGTCATGCTGCAAATTTAGATAAAGCATTTTAAAGCATGGCCTTTTGAAGCATAACTTCTCCTTTTCTGAAGTCCATCAGACTATTAGAATTTGAATGGTTTGTACAACAGATTGCAACCTTTACTGAAACTAAATATTAATTGGTTGGGATATATATGCCTTTAAAATGATTTGAAAAGGGTTTATTGGAAAGTAGCATATCTTTAAAATAACCATGTATTTTTTTTTAGGCTTCCATATGAACTTGAAAATTATGTTGCTGCTTGTTTGTGTTAAAGATGCAGTTATTTTAACTCATTAAAGCAGCCACGTAATTCTTCAGAGACATGTAGAAGCCCACAAAAAACTTTTCTTAGGGGTGCTATGTTTCCATTCCTATCCCTTCTGAAGCATCTCCAAAACTTTTTCAAGCAAGTATAGCATTTACTTTACTTTGAAAGGCAAAGTACCATCATATATTTTGGAAGAGTAAATGGAATATTATTTTTTTAAAAAAAGTTTTTTATTTTAACAACAAACAAAACAACATAAGACATACAACATAAAACATAAAAACATCATCCTTCTTCATAAATTTACAAACAGTGTATTGGTTGGTTTACCACTTTTTTTGTGCATCCATTTCCTAAACGCTAATATAATTATATTACATAATAACTCATATTATCAATCAATAATTGTATAACCCAATATCATCACTAAGAAATCGTTTATCTATAATTTTGTTAACTCATACTTTAACGAGATAACTATAATTTACTTAATTTATTTTGCAATAAATCATAAGATCATACCAAATCTATCTTAATAAAGTTTTATAAAAATAATATCAAAAAAAATAATAATTATATCCTACATCTAAATGTTCTATTATTATGAAACATTAATTTTTTTGTGCAAAGAGTTTTACAGTGCAAAATTATAGTAGTTGGAGCCAAATCAGGAATAGTAGCTGGGTTCTCTGAATGCATTAAACCATATTTTATATCACCCATAATCTTGGATAAGGCATGATTGCCTAGCTCCTGAATAAACCATTGTTTACAACCACTGAGACTAGATTTACATATTCTGGGAAGCAATTTTTTTAAAAAAAGTCTTAGAACAGTGGTCACCAGCCAGTGGGCTGCAAGAAAATTTTGGTGACAAATGTCACCCCCCCCAAAGCACCCCCCAAAGCAATTAATCCAGGCTGCGTGTGAACACAAGGCTGCGCTGCCTACATGGCCCATGGGAACACAAGGCTTGTGTTGCAAACAACATGAGATAGTGAGGGGAAGGGGGAAAGGGCGGAGGGGGGGAACTTGCCCCATGTGGCTCATCTGGCCACCAGGCTGCTTCTTTCTGCTTCTTCTGCTTTTGGCTGCATGCAAGGAAAGCAGCAAAAGTCTTTCTTTCTCTCTCCCAAACTCTGCCAGAAATGAGTCTTTGGGACTCTGCAAGGCATCCTGCTCCAGAAGGCTATGCCGGCAAAGATTTATTTCTGGCGGAGTTTGGGGGAGAGAAAGAAAGACTTCTGCTGCCTTCCTTGCATGAAGCCAAAAGTCAGTCAGTCAGACAGTCTCTCTTTCTTTCTTCCCCCCCCCCTCTCCTTCTCTCCAACATCAGCAAGCCACTGTCAGTCAAAATTCATATTAGTGGTCCATGGGATTTAAAATTATGAGTTTGGTGGTCCCTGAGGTCCAAAAGTTTGGCGATCCCTGTATTAATTCAGAATACATTCCGGGCAAACATCTGCTTCCAAAAAGATTTTTGGAACAAACCTATGTATTTAATCTTGTAAATAAATGGGTATTTCATATTAAATTCAAATATACTGTAGTTTCACCAATATAAACTTCATATTTGAGAATCCTATAACGTAGTTTTTGACAATTGAGGAAAATCCTTTTGATGAAGATGGAATGATACTTGTCAGGTGCAAACAAACCAGACCTACAGCTATAGAGTTCAAACTAGCGATGTACTTTATTGTTCTATGCCTCTAATACAGGAATCTCCCCAAACGTCTAGCTTTTGACTGCGAAAGACTGGATAAAGCTCAAAGGCATTTGGGGGAGGGGGGGGGGGGTCAGACCTAGCCCTCCTGTATTTATATAGCGAGTCAAGGCTAATTCCCCACTTCGGCCTCCTGCCAGCTGGGATGGTTACTCTCCAACAATGACTGATTTTTAAAGGTGTTAATAAAATGTTATTCTTTTTCAAAGTGATCTGATTTTAGCAATAGAAGAGTAAGCTGCAAGAAGCCTTATGCATACATGCTTCACATCTAAAAGTCTAGCATAGTTATGATCAATTCAGAAGCTTTTGCATGCTCTTTTATAGTAATCATTGTTTAATATTTACCCAAATAAATTGTGGTTAATATTCATGGCTGCAGTACTGGAGAAGTGGAAAGCACTAATCATGTTAGTGTAATGATCAAAATCAGGGTTTTACTTTCTTCTGTGTCAGTAGTAAATTATATTTTTTTGCTGTTTGCTTATTTTAAGGGGATATAATTTTTAATGCTCACTATCCTGAGTTGCCACCTGACTTTATCTTTGGAGAGGATGCTGAATTTTTACCTGATCCTTCTTCCTTACATGTGAGTATATTTTGCTGTCATTTTGTCAGTTCAATTGCTTTACTTTTAAACTGTGGCCCTAAATTTTAGAATAAGCTTTAGATGAACTGCAAAGCTGATCTATTCCATTAGAATAGATCAGCTTTGATTTATTCGAATGGAATAGAATTTGGTTAGATATATTATGTGTTTTAACTGTATTATGCTATTATGCCATTCTACAAGTTGATATTTAGTTGTTAATCACTCTTGAGATTTTTATTTTACTGGGAAATAAACAAGATTGGATACTCAGAAACAGTTTTGTCTTTCGTGAGTACATGAACATTAT
This sequence comes from Pseudonaja textilis, assembly GCF_049901715.1. Taxonomy (NCBI): domain Eukaryota; kingdom Metazoa; phylum Chordata; class Lepidosauria; order Squamata; family Elapidae; genus Pseudonaja; species Pseudonaja textilis. The sequence continues at coordinate 55,600,996 of NC_141990.1, read as the reverse complement.
TTTACACTTTTTGTCCATTGTTTTAATTAATTTACTAGTTTTATATCTGATCTGAGCAGGTCTGGATGGCTAACACAATATAAATATTCTATACAATGCAGTAACAGAATATAGAAATAAGACGTATTTTAAAAATGTCAGTCAAGAACAACCCAGTCAATAAGAAATTCATTTAACTCACAGGTTCAAACCCTTCCTAAATTCCAACGCTTCTCTTTCCAGAAAGAAAAACTAGATCTTAAAGGGCTTAGCAAAAGCTCAGAAGGGTTGAAGCTAATCTAATCTCGGGAGAAATGGTGTTTCATAGATCAGGCATTGATACAGAACAGCACACTTCCTGAGTCTGGCCAAATAATATTCCTTAACTGATAGCATGGAATGGAGACAATTGGAGAAGGGTAACTTGGCCTTATGCCAGAAAGGTGTCCTGTAGAGCCAAATTATTTTAATTGCACATGAAAGCTTGTTGGCATCCAATGCAACTTGGAGAGCAAAACTGTTAACTGGGCATATTGTGGTATGTCCATAGCTGCTCTTGATGCTGCATTCTGGATCAATTGCAGCTTCTAAATGTTCTTCAGGGGCTGTTTCAGGTAGACCGTATTGTGGTATTCTAGTTGGGAGGTGACCAATGCATGGGTCACCATCAGTGGTGGGTTTCAAAAAAATTTCTTACTGGTTCGAAGAGCTCGCTATGTGTGTGTGCATGCGTGCATGCATGTGTGTGTGTGCACGCATATAAATTGTGTGTGTATGTATACACACACACACACACACATACACACACATATTTAAAATATATAAATAATAATTTTACTCAGTTGTTGACCATAAATCAAACCTGACCTTGCAATTCTGGTTTCAGAATATTGGTGGGTAATTAATATACCAAATGAATATATTTGAGAGAACATTACTCATTGTCATAAATTTGTATTTAACATATGGAACTGTGCTTCATAGTGTTCTTTAAAATGAATATTAAAACAATTTTAAAAATATGTATACATATGGCTTCATGGTGGAGAGGTACAATATTTCATATTTAAAAATTATTAGATATCTTTAATCAAATTATAATAATGAAAAATAAGAGGCAATCAAAAATCAGCAAAAGCCATAGTTTATAAGTTAACACTGCATTGGATAAATGAAGTATCTTGACTTGATGCAAAAAATATAATGTATTAGTCACACATCACAAGAGAAGTAATTTCAGAGCTGAAGCACCATCACAAAAAATATTTTCATTTATTTAATGCTATGTATTAGAAGTATTTACTCAAGCAACATCGCCTTTAATTGTTACATATTGTAGAAAGAAACATGGTCAGAATAAATTTACAATTGCACTTTAACATTCTGTTTTCTTTCTTGCAAAAATTTCAAGTAACTATCACAACTGCAATTTAATTAGAAGGCAGTGATTCAATAGTCTTCAACCATGCTTTCTATACAAAATAATACTATCCCTATGTATGTTTTGTAGTGGCAAATCTAATACATTTGTGGCATCTCCTGTTTCAAGCTGTTAGAATATACATTTTCAAAGGAGAAAGAAGTACTTGTAAATTTGACTGATTAGTCAGTTATTTAAAACTATTCTAATTTTCCATCCTGTTTTAATTCATAATGTCTGTTTGAAACAGAAATTCCATTCTTGAACAGCAGTTCTAATTTTATCGTTGTGAATATGAATGGGTGGCAATATAAATCAAATATTACTTTGAATGGCACTTTTGTAATTGGAAAAGAAATAGGGGAATATTAATTACAAGATATGACTTCCTGATCAGTAAATTTTACCTTCACTAGAAGCAACTTTTAGATAAGCATACTTAGTTCTGAAAAAGTTTGTATCAGGTTATGAAAGTACTGTAGATACTACAATACCAGCATACTAGTGATTCTATATAATTCATCAAGGTAATTTAAATAGCTTATTTTTAATGCTGAAGAATGTACAATAGAGATTCAATTTTGTTTTCATATATTAAATAAGGTAACCATTTGACAAGGTAACCATGTCAAAAGTTAGTGTTGATTTCAAGTTATTTATTGATGCAGCTGCTTGCAAATACAGTATCTGTAGCTTTCATACTGGATAATTTTAAGGGCATATTGATCATGATTTGCTGTCCTACAGTTGCTAATTAAATGCTACCATAGTCACAGGCAATATTACTTCACTCTGATTTTCATTTTCTCCAGATTTCCTAATGTTGCCTCTAGCCCTGTTATGGAAATTTCTGGAGCAAGGAGAAAATGGTTCATTTAAAAAAATCATATTTTCTTTCAAAGGGAACCTCTAGTTTGTGGAATTCTGCTCTCTACAAATTTGTGGCCAATCCCTAAGATATTTTAAGTGTATACTTTTAAAATGTGAATAAACTTGGACACTTGTGCACTAGACACAGGTGGAAAAAATGGAGACAATTGAATGTAGCTGAAAATGTTAATGATGACTAAAGTTAAGTTTGTGTGTTTTTTTATGTGTAGTAGTAGTACTTCATAATATTTAAATAAAACTTTTATAGCCTAAGCTCACAAATAATTTTGTATTTTACTGGCATACTGAAATTGTACCCTTTTTTTAATCAGTGAAGATAAGCTCTACTTTAATATTAGTCACTCTGAAGGGCTTGATATCTTGTATTTCTTGACATTTATTTTCCTTGTCAATTACTGCACTTAATTCTTCCTCCTAAAAATATGAAAGTACACTAACTGAAGATCTTGCTGTTTTCTGTAGTGTAGCCAGGAAAAACAGTAGCAAGCTGTCTTCTTCAAAGTCACGTTTCTGGAAGATATTCCAGCAACCTGGATGCTTAAGCACATTCTTAAGAAAAACAAGCTCCATTTAATTAAGAAACTATTTGCTTATTCTCTTATTGACAAGTCTAACTTGCTTCTTATTCTGACTTTTCTTAGTTGTAGAAACTGGTCATACCATAGAAATATTATCCTACCGTGTTTCTCACAAAATAAGGCCGGGCCTTATTTTTTTCTGGTCCCTGAAGAAACGCTAGGCCATCTTTTCGGGGGTGACTTAATTCCCCCCCTTGCATCCTCGGGTGGGCAAGCGGCAACAGCTTGGATGTTGACCTCGGCGTTGGTGGGGCACTTCGTATCGGGACACCTTCCGTCACCATTGCTTTCCCTTCTCCCTTGCTGCTGTGGCATTTAGAGCAACACCGTGGTGTTTGGCACAGCCACGTGCGGCCAGCCAGGGCTCCTCCCTGCAACCGGAGCCCGGCGGAGATACTCGGCTTCAGGCGCTCCTGCCGCCTTCCCTTTGCTTTCGAAGGTAAAGCCAATTATTTTAAAAATGACGCCCAACTACAACAAAACCTCCCCTGCCCGAGAGGGCAGCCCAACCCCACATGGGGAGGCGAATCTCCCGGGGCCGCAGCGCAGGATCGGCCCAGCTCGGGAGAAGCGCCCAGCTGCCATCCCTGCCTGGCACCGGGCAGAGCACGAAGAGCTTCACCTGGGGCGCCCAGCACAGCTGACAGGCGGGCCCTCCTGCCCGGCAGCAGAGCTCTCACCAAGGCAGCGAGCGCCTCCCCGCCAGACCCTCCACTTATCCCGCCAGGGCTGCTCCAGAGCCGTGCAGAGCCGTGCAGGCTGAGCAAAGCCAGGAAAGTGAGCCACGGATGCGCGCCTGCCTGCCAAGCAAAAGAGCTGGGCCGACCTGAGTTTGGCTTCCTTCCCAAGTCCCTCCAGTGCGAACCCGAAGGTGCCACCGGGAGAGGCTGCCCAAGGCAGTGATAGCACCTACCCGTCCACGGACAGGGAGGCGAGGTGATGGCAGCGCTGCTTCCCTGGCCATCAGAGAGAGCCCGAAGCTCCCCATCCTTTCCACCCCTTGCCCATCCCATCCCCATCCCCACGCATCTCCAAATGCGCCGGTAGCTCCAAACGCTGCAGTGGAACGGGCATCAGGCAGAGGCGCTGACTCGGCAGGGCTCAGCTCGAAGGAGGACGCGGCGCAGGCCGTCGCCTTGCCTCCCTGTCCACGGATGGGTGAGCGCTATCACTGCCTCGGGCAGCCTCTCCTGGTGGCCCCTTCGGGTTCGGGCTGGAGGGACTTGGGAAGGAAGCCAAGCTTGGGTCGGCCCGGCTCTTTCGCTTGGCAGGTGGGCGCGCACCCTCGGCTTGCTTTCCCAGCTCTGCCCAGCCCACACAGCTCTGGCACTAGAAGAAATGGGGGTGATCTTACATTACAAAATATTTGAATGAAACAATATGTGCAGCATTTAAAATGAAAAAATTACACAAATTAATAAACTGTTCCCTGCACTGTGTGATCCTTTTCTTTTTTGCCCAAGTTGCGAATGCATTGTCTTTCTTTAATATTAACTTATAAAATCGTGTGTACAGATTACTTCCTGGAAGTATACTCGTTTGAAGGCATGTGGTAAAGACAAGAAAACTGTCTTCCATCATACTGCCTGAAACGTGCCAGGAAATAAGGTAGTCATCTGCATGATGCTTCTGCCAGTTATATTGCCATATCCTTGTGGTGCCACACAATCAGTGATACCATATTTTTCTATGATTAAGATATGAGAATGATCTCTAATACAAGTGGGTTTACTCATCTAGCTGGAATACTGATTTGGCAGAACTGTATCTTAATATTGACTTCTGCTACAGAATTCTAGTATAAGTAATTAAGAATATATATTTTAAGGATTTGTTTAACAAAATAAAATGTGGAAAGTATTTTGTGGCCCACAACGTTGACATGTAAGGCTTCTATACAAAGCTTGGAGAAAAATGATAAAGGCAGAAAATATTTTGAAAAGTTAGCTTAAGTAATATACCTTCCTGCAGCTCAATAATACGTGAGTATTTATGGGGAATAAAAATATCTCTAGAGAAAAAGTTTAAAAATTGATTCTATCTGTTGCAGGTTTTATGACTGTGTTAACATAGAATGGATATATTAAATTGCCCTGGATAATTTGCCACTTGTTAAATTTTTGTTGTGACTTTTCTGCTAAGGATTTGGGGAGGGGAAAGAGATTTAAACATCTATTTGGCTTTAGAAGTAAATTTAGTTAAAATTGGTCATGTCTAAATTTAATGAATCTGACAAAATTCAGCTTTCATACAACATTTAAAACTTCTTGAGAAGAACAAAGAAGTCATTTCAGGTGACTAAATGACTCAGATTTTTCTTTTGTTTATTTAATGTCATGTGAGTGAAGTTCCTCAAGCTCAATAATACTTGGGAAAAATTATTTTATTGTATAGAATAGTTAGTAAAATCTTTACTAACATCTTTAACAAAAGTGACATAATACATAAGATAATTATGGGAGAAAGGTTATTTCCATTTCTTATTGAGTGTGAATGTCAGCAGGCATGAATGTTAAGCTTTCAGCTTTTCAGAACAGATGAAAAGGTATTTACTTAAAACCTGATAAAATAAATGGAAGCATGCATATCTTGATTCTAATTGTGTAATGCAAGGGTTTTTTTTAAAAAAAGAACACCGTCTATACTTCAGAAAGGTGGAAAACTTTTCTGTTAAACTATTTTACAAGTCTAATAATAGATGATTGATAATGAGTTTAATCTTAATTCAATATATATCAGATACCAAATCATTTGTACTTTCCCAGCTGTTCAAGGTACAAATATCCAAAGTCCATATGTAAGTTAAATATCTCACAAATACATGTGTAAAACTGGAATGCACAAGATTTTTCTAGACAAAGATTCTTAACCTCCAAAATCCACATTTTGTAAAAGGAATGAATTGAGATAGAACAAAAACTTAAATTTCGTATAAATCATTTATATTTACAGGTGAGTGAAATTAAATATAGTTGTGGGGACAACACACACACACACCCCCGTGTATTAGAAAATCAAAGTTTGTAAGTTTTAGATAGCTGAAAAAGCATTTATAGATAGTTTGAGATCTTTGGGATCTTAGATTGTGTTCCTTGGATTTAAAAAAAAAGATTGAGAAATAAATGATAGCACAAAACGGCCTATATAATTATGGGTAGAATTTGTTGACAAAGTGAAAAACAGCTGACAGAATTCAGCTAGAGTTAATTGATAGGATGAAAATAGACAACAGAGGACAGAGAATAAGTTTATTTGGTTCAGGAGTTAGTTAAATAAAAGAACATTATAGGGTGTTGGTGGTGATAGAAGGGAATCTTTGTTTTGATTGAAACACTTTTGAGGGTATTACAGGAAATACCATGAGGCTGATCTTCATCAAAGCTATTGCTTCACTGGCCTTTAAATAAAGACACTGGTGATAGCTTTTCCAGTTCAGTAGCTGGCCAAAGCAAGCAGCCACTTGAATTTCAGTTGAGAGTATTGTAAAATCTTATTTTTTTATGTTAAGAAGTTATGTTGCGGTTGAGTACTCCAAAGGTAAGGATCAAAATGGTCCATACAGTTGGCCTTGAGTTATGATGGGAAGTGGGACCAAAATTTCTGTAGTGGGGCTCCCCAGGTGAAAAAGGAGAGGAGCAACTTATGGGAATGTCTTGCAACTTTATCTGCTGATTTCCCCATTGACTTTGCTTGTGGAAAGTTTCAAATAGCGATTGTGTGGCCAGCTCACTGTGATATATTGTGAACTGGGCATCTAAGTACCCAGATAGCAATCGCATGACTATTGGACCACTGCAATGGCCACAATTTCATGGTGTGATCATAAGTCCCCCTTGTTCAGCACTGTCGTAATTTTGAATGATTGTGAGTATGAGATTGTAACTTGAGTTCTATCTGTGAATCAAACTGACAGTGCATTGCATAGGTTTCTACCTTTTTGTGCACCTTCCAAATTTATAAAAAGAGTAGTCTTTTATATATTATTAGATTATGGGAGCAAATAATGGGCTAGATGATCTGAATTTACTGGGTTAAATGATGTATATCTGTGACCAGATACAAAGAATAAGAAATCTATAGATATGTCACAATATATAGCCTTGTTTGCCTTGATATTCCCCATATTTTCCCGCTTTAAATTTTTCCCCCTCTACCAAAATTTTGAATAGAGAAATATAAGAGTGGGTTCTTACACTGATGTAGCTAGTAACAAAGATAAGTGAGGACTGCTTCACTTTCTCAGAGGAGATTGGCATCCATTCCGGTGCACTGACAGCACAGGAGTAAAAAAAGGAAAATCTAATGGTTTTGAATTTCTTATATATAGGATCTGCTAATATTCTAACCTTCAAGGAGGATGCAGTATAAATCCTATCTCAGTTTGTTGAGAGAATTTGATGGCCCAAGTTAGGCTGAGCACAAATCTGTGTCAGAGAATTTAAAATACTAGGTGTGTCACTTTTCCCCCCTGTTGTGCTTGTATTTCTTCACCAAAAGAGAAGGAAAATATTGCCAAGGCTCAGTGTTTTTATTTTTATTTTTTTTACCTAGTGTACCACAACTGAAAGATCCATCAGTTTCAGTGATAACAATTATATTGATTCTCTAGCAAATAAAAGAGCATTCAAGTTGATCAGTGGTCCAAAGCTCACTTTGGACAATGCAAATACAATTACATTTCATGATTCTTGTGTTAACTTGTCTCTTGATTGAACAGAATTTGGCCTGCTGGAATCCTTCAAATCCTGAATGCCTCCTGCTTGTTGTAAAGGAACTTGTACAACAGTATCACCAGTTTCAATGCAGCAGATTACGTGAGAGCTCCCGGCTCATGTTTGAATATCAGACATTACTTGAAGAACCTCAGTATGGAGAGAACATGGAAATTTATGCTGGCAAAAAGAACAACTGGGTAAGAGTACAATAACAGAAGAGTAGTACTAGAGATTCCTTTCCATAGTAACTATAACCTGATTTGGAGGAGATGTTTGTCCTAGGTGTGTATTTCTTAAAATAGATGTCCTCATTTTACCGTTGTTTCTTTTCTCCCTTCCTGCTGTTTAGCAATTTTATTACATTACCTTGTTTGAACTTGTTGCCTAGGTAAACAACTATGGCTAACAGTTATGTGAAATTGAAGATTATGAATGCAGTAAAGCACTGACTTCTCACTGATCTTACCATTTAATAAGTATTTTTATTCTAATTAAATACATTTTGCAAGTTTAAATAAAATGTAAGAGTTCCTAGCTGGAAATGCTTCCTTCTCTTTCCAATAAAAGAGACAGTTTAAAAAGTAGCAACAATACCTGCTATTCAGATGCTGCCCTCCAGTTTTCAGGGTAATTCGTAGGAGAATTGTCTGAATGAGTTGCAGATTGCATAGTAACGTGCTGTATACCATTGTGAAATAGCATACAGCATGTAAGAATAAAATAATTGAAAATGATTCTGGGTATTTATTTATTTATTTATTGTAAGCAGAAATTTAAACAGAACAGAAATCTGTTTGTTTATTTATTAAATTTAGAAACTGTCCATCTCACTCACAGAGGGACTCTAGTTTCAGTAAGTAGATAAGATCAGAATTCTCAATTTCTGGTTCAGTAACTCCTTAAAATGATGTATCAAATTGTGGACTGCTACAATGGATAAAATGATTTTATTATATTTATATATGATTTATGTTTAATAATTAAATTTTTGCTGCATATTCAATAAAACAATTTTAAATAAAAATAAAATAAAAATTATTAGAAATAAATTATTAAACAGTTAAATTTAAAGTAGTATTTTTAACATGGTAAGCTTATGCATATCTGCATAATTTAAGGTTCCACACAAAGTCATTATCCTGTGACAGAGGAAAAAATGTTGACTCCTGCCTAATTCATTAGAATACAGGTTGTCTTCAACTTAGGACCATTTGTTTAATGATATTTTAAAGTTACCATGGCCTCAGAAAAAGTGATTTATGACCTGTACCAAAACTGATGACCATCACACCACCTCCCCAATTTAGTACCTTTATTGTCAATTTCCAGCCCCCCCCCAAAAAAAATCCGTTGGGAAAGCTGGATTTGCTTAATGACTTCATGATTCGCTTACTGATAGCTGTAAAAATTGTCATAAAATGAGTCTTGACTTATGACAACAATGATGGAAATTCTGGTCCCAATTGTGTCAAGGACTACCTGTATTAGAAGTATAAAAGGGAATGTTTAGGCTTTCAAGATGGTATTACTATAGTCTATATCAGTGGTCTCCAACCTTTCTGGCCTGGCAGACTGCTGGTGGTGGGGTAGGGAGGGAGAGGGGATGGTTTCATGCACGCTGCTTTCACAAATGCAGCTTTGCGCACATGCTTGCCCATCACTTCCATGGCCTGGTTCCAAATGGGCTACGGCCCTGCACTGGGCCACAGACCAGGGGTTGGGTTGGGGACCCCTGGTCGATACATCAGTAAAGTATACTTTGAGTCAGATTTGTGGAGTTTGCTTCCTGACTTGCATAACTTGAGGGGCGTACAGTCTGGTCTAAATGATTCTTTTGTTGAATGGCCAAAGTTATGAATTAAATGAATTATAATATGCAGCACCTGGTGTGACTAAATTGGTAATGATTTGGCTAAAAGTGTCTGGTGTCTTTCCAAAATAATATAACAATAGAATTGTCTCGCTGTATGATGGAGCTGATCATCCGCCCTTGTTTCTTCACAATGTGTAATAATCTGTGAATGCGGTGATCCTTATATAGTGATTAAAAAAACTGACTCCTCATCAGTTAATCCTTTTATAAAACCTGTATAAAATAGTAGCATATGAGATTCAATTTAATTAGAACAATTAAATAAAAATTGTTGAAATAGCGCAAGGGTTGCAAGGGTATTTTTTTCACGAAGTCTCATAAAATTCAAGGGGGGAATGCAAAATCTCAAAAGTTTTCAGTGTCATTCATATGAGTCGTAGGAGGTTTCAGGAATTAAATCTTGTGACATGATAGCAGTGTTCCAATATCTCAGAGGCTGCCACAAAGAAGAGGGAGTCAAGCTCCCTCCAAAGCACCTGAGAGCACGTCAAGAAGCAATGGGTGGAAACTAATCAAGGAGAGAAGCAACTTAGAACTAAGGAGAAATTTCCTGACAATTAGAACAATTAATCAGTGGAACAACTTGCCTCCAGAAATTAAGAATGCTCCAACACTGGAAGTTTTTAAAAAGGTGTTGGATAACCATTTGTCTGAAATGGCGTAAGGTTTCCTGCCTAGGCAGGGGGTTGGACTAGAAGACCTCCAAAGTCCCTTTCAACTCTGTTATTCTACATTCTAAATTACATCAGTTACTATTTGGTTCTTTCAAAAAAAAGTGTCTTTGTAGTACTGATACATCTGCTGAAACTGGAAACAAAGTCCCCACAAGATCTGAATTCCATTAGTCCCGAGTTTAGGAGTTCATACATAATGATCACTATAATTGGAATGTGGGAATGACATAATTAAGAGATAATCTTGCTATAATTGGCGTCTACTTCCTGCAGACACCTTGCCTGTTGTGTGATTAGCTTTTAGTGTGTTACACAACTCTAAAAGTTCAGTCTATTTCAATTATGTCTCTGGATTATTAGGAATGCAAGTGCTCAATTGAATATTAAGGTCCTTTTTTCTATTCTTTCAAATTAATAGACTGGTGAATTTTCAGCTCGGTTCCTTCTGAAATTGCCAGTGGACTTCAGCAATATCCCTACCTACCTTCTCAAGGTAAAATAATTCTTTATTATTTGAGCTACCACTTTCTTCAAAATAAATGAATTCCAATGCCTCCTGTTTTTTTCTGTAATTCCTTTCCACCTTTCTTCTTTTTTAAACTTTTCTCCCATTCTTTGAAATTTAATAAAACTGGTTCAACACTTCTGCATCTTTCTTTTGTCTGCATTGTTTATTTTCAGATGCCTTATCTTGCAAAAATTGAATTCAGTTTCAGAATAAGTGATAAGCATTACGTGTAACTTTCCCTAAAAAAATCCTTCAGTAGTTATTAAACATGATATTTAATATACAAATAGATTTAAATGATTCTGTTTAAGCCTTTGAAACTTTGTCAGTGAGTTAACAAGCTAACTGAGGAGGAAGTACACATAGGAACTTTTTGGTAGTTAGGAAAGTTGTTGAATTCAAGCCAGAGACATAGATGCTATGAGGTTGTTAAATTCTTTTTAGGGAAATGAAAAATGAATATATAGTGTTCACGTATGGATTAAATTCTGCTATGTCAAATGTGCTGATATGAAGGGAAAGCATGGCTATATCTAAAGGAAAAGATAACATCTCCTGTATGTAACTTCTCAGTGTACCTATCTATACACCCAAACAGTAAGAATGTCTTTGAAAATGCTAAAACAGCATAAACTGTCTTTACCAATATAAGTAGAACAGCATGGTATAAATTTAATTATAAATAATAGAATATAAATATACAAGGAATCAGCAATATTTTAGGAACTAAATCCTAAGTAATAGAAGGAGAAAGATGAAGTATTTTATTAAATATTATTTTTTATTATTAACAAGTTGCAGTTTTACATCCACTTTTCCAGATTAAGCTCTTTTAAACTGATTAATCTGTACCATTCAGTAGGGTTCTGTGTATAGTTGTGTGTGTGTAAGGGGAAGGGACATTGTGTTGCTAAAATGTATTACAGAAACTCATACCTGTGTATATACTGAGTTAGCTATGTCTTACATTTACCTCAATTATCACTACTATAATTTTCTTGACAAACATTATTCCTTCTACTTTTCATGAATAGAATAGAATAGAATTCTTTATTGGCCAAGTGTGATTGAACACATAGGGAATTTGTCTTGGTGCAAATGCTTTCAGCGTACATAAAAGAAAAGATACGTTTGTCAAGAGTCAAGAATCATAAGGTACAACACTTAATAACAATCATAGGGTACAATAAGCAATCAAATCATACTAGGAAACAGTCAATATAAATCGTAAGGATACAAGGAACAAAGTTACAGTCCTACAATCACAAGTGGGAGGGGATGGGTGGTAAGGAGTGATGAGAAGATTAATAGTAGTGCAGACTTTGTAAATAGTTGGACAGTGTTGAGGGAATTATTTTTTTAGCAGAGTGATGGTGTTCGGGGAAAAAACTGTCCTTGTGTCTAGTAGTTCCAGTATGCAGTGCTCTGTAGCGTTGTTTTTAGGTAGGAGTTGGAACAGTTTGAGAGGAGTCTGTAAATATTTTCACGGCCCTTTTTTTGACTCGTGCTTTATACAGGTCCTCGATTGAAGGTAGGATGGTAGTATTTGTTTTTTCTGCAATCCTAATTATCCTCTGAAGTCTGTGTCTGTCCTGTTGGGTTGCAGAACCAAACCAGACAGTTATAGAGGTGCAGATGACTCAATTCCTCTATAGAACTGTCTCAGCAACTCCTTAGGCAGTTTGAGCTTTCTGAGTTTGCGCAGAAATAACATTCTTTGTTGTGCTTTTTTGATGTTAGGTGACCATTTTAGGTCTTGTGATATGATAGAACCTAGAAGTTTGAAGATCTCTATTGTTGATACTGTGTTGTCTGGTATTGTAAGAGGTGGCAGTATGGGAGGGTTTCTTCTAAAGTCTACCACCATTTCTACGGTTTTGAGTGTGTTCAGTTCCAGATTGTTTAGGTTGCACCTCAAGGCAAGTTGTACAATCTGTCTGTATGCGGATTCATCGTTTTCTCGAATGAGACCATTCACTGTTGTATCATCTGCAAACTTCAGTATTTTAACAGATGGATCGTTTGAGATGCAGTCATTGGTGTATAGGGAGAAGAGAAGTGGAGAAAGCACGCAGTCTTGGGGGAGCCCTGTGCTAATTATACAGGTACCAGATGTGATTCTGCCTAGCTTTACCTGCTGCTTCCTGTCTGTGGCAAATGCTTCCTGTCAAGTGGTAAATACTAGTGAATCTTCAGAACTAGGAAAACTATAAATAACTCATACCTCTCTTAGAGACATTTCAGGAAAACATCCATTCACTTCATTCATTATTTTCTATTTTTTTTAACTATCCCCATTCTTGCCAAGCATGATACTTGATATATAGTCCAGCATTTCTTTCATCACTTGCCCAAAGTATTTGAGTTTATTTATGCTCATTTCAAATGAAACATTACTTCGCCTAGGACTGATTGGTTATTTCTTTCTGTGGTCCAGTACTTGTCCAACCTTTGCATTCTGAAATCAGTAAGTAGGTGCAAGTGCACATTGTTAGAACGTTTGTTGTTGTCTTGGTGAGCCAAATCTGTAAAAAATGAATTAGCTTCAACAAATTTTAAATGCAAGCTAATGTTGCTACCATTTGCTTACAGATATTAATTTTCTAGGATGTTTATCAGGGGTAAAAATGAACAGACTTAGAAACAGTGTTTGATCCTCTAACATTTTTGGAAATTAGCTAGAAATATTAAACAGTCAGGTGTGATCCATGTCATTAAGAAAACCATTATGCTGAGGGATTGTCACATATTTGAATCTTGTTTACGAATGGAAATTCTGTAGTATGAGAGAGTGAGTTTAATATTATATGTTTTACATGGTCTGAATTGAAGAGGATCTGTTACAATTGCAAATTAATATCTACCAGATCTAAAACCATCAGGCTTTCTAGTTGGCAGAGATACATGTTTTTATGTGTAACATTTTGTATAAATTAATTTTAGTGGAATCTCAAGATTATTTATGTTTTATATTTTAAGACTATAATGGAAAAAAATAATATTTTTCATACTATGTTCACAATACAGTCATAGGTATTACAGTAACTTCCCAAATCTCCAGTTGGCACCTATGGAACATTTAATTTAACTAAAATGAAATATAATCCTTGCAAAATTATCATTCTTATATTGTTTTGCATAAATATTCCAAATATCCACCCCATAATCTTGCTTCTATTTCAATGTGTTAGTTATAGAGACACTTTTTAAAATTTATATTATTCTAATTTTAAAATATTAAGCTGATTGATCACAGAAAAGTTAATATTAAAAAATCTAACAATTATGATATAAAATTGATATAGAAGTATTAGTGATTATTATTGTTAATAAATGTTATCTTTTTAAATATAAAGCTGCGTCTTAAAATAATGAAAAGGAAAGGAATAGTGAACCTGTCAGAAAATCATGACTGGCTGATGTGGACTTTTAATATATTGAAGAGAGTGCTTCTTCCCAGATGTCGTTGAAATGTTAAAAATATGCTTTTCTATGTTAAAAAGTTCCTTTTTAGCTGAGATACAATATCAGTGTTCAGTTTTCTGGAGATTGCAAATAAATAAATGAAGTATGTCAATATGTGTATTGGTTGACTTGACCTTCCATCTTTCCGAGGTCAGTAACAGGAGAACCCAGATTGTTGGGGGCAATATGCTGACATGAAACTGCTTAGAGAGGATTGTAAAGCACTGTGAAGCGGTATGTAAGTCTAAGTGCTATTGCTATTGACTGAAAAAATATAACTGTCAGCCCATTTGAAGCATTCACCCATATACAGGTAGCTGGATTTTTTAAGATGATAATAATATGTATCATGCAAGAAAAAGCCTTTTCTTCTGTTGTCACTTGAGTGATGAAATGTGTGGAAAAGTGACCTAGGTGAGACATTTGGACTTGATATTCAATGTAGTATAGAAAGCAGCAAATAGAGCCATCTCCATTTTATCCTATCACTTTTATCTCATAAGTTCAGATTTTACTGTCATGATCTTTAAGCAGGCAAGTGGCAAATACTAGTACATCTTCAGAACTAGGAAAACTATAAATAGGATAGATGTTCAGATAGATGTTTAAAACATTGTTTGCCTGAATTTTTCTTCAGTCTAGCTTCTTTGTTGTTAGTCACGAAGTCGTGTCCAACCCATTGCGACCCCATGGATAACGTTCCTCCAGGCCTTCCTGTCCTCTACCCTTCCCCAGTGTCCATTTAAGGTCAAGCCGACTCCATCCAGCCACTCATTCTCTGTCGTCCCATTCTTCTTTTGCCCTCAACCGTTCCCAGCATTAGGCTCTTCTCCAGTGAGTCCTTCCGTCTCATTAGGTGGCCAAGGTATTTAAGTTTCATCTTCAGGATCTGGCCTTCTAAAGAGAAGTCAGGGTTGATCTCCTCTAGGAATGACCTATTTGATCACCTTGTAGTCCAAGGGACTCTCAGGAGTCTTCTCCAGAACCATAGTTCAAAGGCCTCAATTATTTGGAGCTCAGCCTTCCTTATGGTCCAACTTTCACAACCATACATTGCAACTGGGAAAACCATAGCCATGACTATACACACTTTTGTTGGCAGGGTGATGCCTCTGCTTTTTAGTATGCTATCTCGATTTACCATAGCTTCCCTCCCCAGGAGCAAGTGTCTTTTAATTTCCTGGCTGTAGTCCCCGTCAGTGATGATCTTAGAGTCCAGGAAAATAAAATCTGTCTCTACCTCCATTTCTTTCCCATCTACTTGCCAGGAATTGGGAAGGCTGGATGCCATGATCTTAGTTTTCTTAATATTGATTTTCAAGCCAACTTTTGCACTCTCCTCCTTCACCTGTATCAAGAGGCTTTTTAGTTCCTCTTCACTTTCTGCCATTAGTTTCTTTCCTCATATCTTAATAAAAAGCCCCTGTTGTTCATGTATAATAAAAACTTATAGAAATAAAGCGTACGTAATTAGTAAAGATGTGCATCAATAATAATTTATGGGAAAATGAAGGAATATCAATAGAATTTATGGACAACTTTATTGTTGAAAATAAGTAGGTATTTGAAAAATAAACAGTGCCCTGTCATTTTAGCCATTGTCTATCCACTGCAGGATGAAGGCCTCGTCCACATGTTTCTAATCAATATGGTCCTGAGCTTGCTTTTACCAATTGGGCCTGCAATATTTGCTGATGTCATCGATCCATCTTGTTTAGGTCTCTTTTGTGGGATCCATTTTGTGGCTGCCTTGGTCCACCTGCCATCAGTTCTTCTTGCTAAGTGACTAGCCCATTTCCATTTCAATTCTTTTACTCTCTTGATAACATCATATGCTTCCATTTGTTCTCTAATCCATAGGCAGGTTTTTCTATCTTATAATAAAATCCAGCGCCCTGTATTTTAGCACATATAGAAGAATATTTATTGCTTCCCCAGTCTTTGGGTGAACTTTATCATCTTATTGTTGGGAAAAGAATATGGTTAAGAATGTTGCCATATAAGAAACACGAGAATCATCCTGCAGTGGGATGTTTAAAAAAAAGAAGAAGGCCGAGTACTATAATAAAAGAAAAAAAAAAGCATTTTCTTACAGTTTGAATAGGAAAAGGACTGATAGGGTGGGGTGTAGGCTTCAATAAAATTCTAATAATTGCTAACTATTTTGTTACAAAGCAGAAATTCAATTTATGGAAAAACAAGTGTTGTTCAAATTAAATTTCTCTCAATCCGTGAACTTTTCTGTTACCAAGTTGTCAGCCTTCCAGGGTAGGCCAGGCCAGGAAACTGACACTACAAAGATTACAGGAACTCTTCTTTATTATTGTAGGGTTTAATAACAAAATTTCGGAAGCCTGCCAGAGTTTCCCTTTGTCCCCTCTTATACCAAAGGGTGGGATTATTTTAAATTTCTTTGTCTCCTTTTTCCTTTTCCAGGACTATGTTGTTGTTTCTCCTTCTTAATGAATCCTGCATTCTGTCATCAAAGTTATCTCTACATTCCTCTATTTCAGTTACGCAAAAATGCTCTTATTACTTGAGCTGGGAAATTTCTTCTGTTCTACTGAAAAGTGTTTTCAGTTTGTATAAAATTGTAGATAGATGGGAAAAATCATCTTAGCTGACTGATGCCTGTCTGGTGATACATAAATCATCAGTCTGAAGGAACCCTAGGGCTACGAGTTGCTTTATCTCAAATGGAGATTACTGCAGGACAAGATCCAAATCAAGGGTTTTTTTTCAGTTTTAACATTCCCAATGCACTTTACAAGAGAACATTAACTTCAACTAAAATCATCATTCTCATAATACCTATTTATACTTGTGTCTACTTTGTGTTTTAATAAACTAGATCATAACGCATTCGACTTGTTAAGTCCCATTATGTATCCAGAGGTCTGGAAAGAGGCTTGTGTTGTATTAAATGGAGAGGGAAAATATTGATTCTGTTCAGTTTTTTGATTCTGTCCTGATGATTGATTTTTGGTAGTGGCGCAGTGGTTAGAATGCAGTACTGCAAGCTAGTTCTGTTGACTGCCAGCTGCTGATAATTTGGCAGTTCAAATCTCACCAGGTTCAAGGTTGACTCAGCCTGCCATCCTTCTGAAGTCAGTAAAATGAGGACCCAGATTTTTGGGGCAATATGTTGACTCTGTAAACCAGCAGTTGCTAACCGGTGGGCTGCGAGAAAATTTTGGTGGGCTGCACAGAAATCTCATCCCCAGAGCACCCCCCCAAAGCAATTAATCCAGGCTGCGCAGAAACACAAGACTGCGCCACCCACATGGCCTGCAGGAACCCTCCCGCCCACTCACTCCTTATCCAGTAAACTTGCCTGCTAAATTGCTATTTTTCCTTTTTCTGACCATCATCTGTTCTGCTGTGCCAGGAGATTTAGATTAGCTAGGAAGCAGGAAATGGTTGGATTTCTTGCTTTCTAGCTAGTCTTTAGATCTTCGGCTCTACTTTTAAGCACAGTCGAACCTCCCTTAGGACTGAAGGTTCTATTATTCCGTGCAGACTCACGGCAAGTAAATTTTATGTGACAGACCGAGCTAGCCAATGGCAGGTAGATAGATCTCTGAATGAATCTGTGATTCTGTGAGCAACTCAATCTGTCTGCCTGCTTTGCCTGATTTTTGAGAAAAGGTGCTCTTTTTATTAAAAAAATCAATATTTATGTAAATATTTATAATACATACAAGCTATGCCCAGCCAGTCACATGACCACCAAGCCACACCCACAAATTAGGCCATGCCCACAGAACCAATTAGTGGTCCCTGGGATTTAAAATTATGAGTTTGGTGATTTCTGAGGTCCAAAAGGTTGGCGACGCCTGCTGTAAACCATTTAGAGAGGGTTGTAAAGCACCAGGAAACAGCATATAAATCTAAGTACTATTGTTATTTACCACCAACAGAACAACAATATGGCCTGAACAAACATATTGAAGTACAACTGCAAACAGCTTCTTGAGGCATAAAAGTTTACAAGGCGAAAGACAGTTGAAATTAAATGCTGCTAATACCTTTGGAACGTTATAAATATGGGAAGATATGTGAACGAAGAGGTTTATCTACATATATGACTGAGATGATATTCTAAAAAGTTTTCTAATTATCACAGTAATAAACTGTGGCTCAGCTATTACAACTTTACCTATGGAAGATTGTTTCGTAGACATTATCATCTTTCCTTAACTGGATCCCCACTAGTTAGGAGTTTCAGTCACAGTGTGTAAGAAAAGCATTGAGGAAATCTATACAATATTTTTGTCATTGTAACGATACGGTATCTCAATTTAAATTTTTGCAGCATAGAAATACTGATTCTCAAAATCATTTGTAATTCCTTAGTTCACTTTAATGATGCCAAATCTTCCCAATAATGTGGTTTTCTAATTGCTTCACTTTTTCTTTAAACAAGAAAGGCAATGAATACAGGAGCTATTGTCCATACTGATTAGGGAGTCACATATTTTATGGGGCAAAGTATCATATATATACTGTGTCCTTGAAGCTCAGACAAAAACTTAAACTTTTAAAACATATGAACTTGCCTTAAGTAACAACAAGTAACATTAATTTCTTGCTTGTAGTGATTGCTGTGCCTGATTAATCAGTGAACAGTGCACATTTCTGTCAGAATAACTTCTAATAACAATATTAAGCCTAGGGCATCCAAAACATTTTTTGCAAATATTGTCTGATGAAAAATGAGTAGGAATAATAATCTGGGCATCATTTGTCCAAACCATTAAGAGTTTTGATTGACTTTTAAAAAATCATAAATGGCAAAAATGTTATGTCTTTGTCTTTTGTATGATTGGAAATTTTTTGCTAAATGTTGTTTTATATAATGTAATTAGAATAGAATAGAATAGAATAGAATAGAATAGAATAGAATAGAATAGAATAGAATAGAATAGAATAGAGTACACACACACACACACACATACGTTTAGCAACCATTTACATATATAGGTGGTCTCTCAATGTTAATTGGAACCAAAATTTCCATTTCATTGTACACATGTTGTGCATTGACAATAAAGGTTTGAACTTTGAACTTCCATCATGAAGCAATGTAATGGCAAAGCACAAAGTCGTGTGACCACAATGATTAGCAAATGGCAATCCCAAACCTATTGCAATGATTAAATAAGATTTTCAAGTTGTTAAGTTAGGATCCCGCCACAACTTCCTGCTGGTGTCCAACAGCAAAGGTCAGTGGAGAAGCTAGCAGGAAGTTCCAAGACTCTGGCGGCTTGTATGCAGGCAGGAAATGGCTGCTGTAGGGTAAGGAAAGGGTTAGTATGTTGTGGTGCAAATGCAGCAAGGCTTAGAGTGACTCCTACAAGGCAAGGGCAGGTTCAAGAGTCCAGTGAATGCATTGAGTCCTTGAGTGGCTGTTGCTGGGCAGGGGAGGGGAGGGGAAGTTGCATGAGGGTGTACAAGTGACCAGTATAGAGTGGCACAAGAACAACAAAGCTTGAAGTGGCTGCTGTTGAGCAAGGGAGGGTGCATGAGAGGCTGGCATGACATATATGCCACAAGGCTTGGAATGGCTTCTGCCAGGGGCATATGATGAAATGTTATATGGATTCCCAGGAGGGAGAGGCCACATTCAGATAAGCAAGAGACAGCAAACGTATTACAGCACTGTTAGTTTTTGATAGAAAAGACTATTTTAGTGAAATATCATGAAATAAATGTTCTTAAAAGTGACTAGATTTAGCAGCTGAAAAATAAAATAAATATAAGTTTGAATTTAGCATGTGCATTTAGAATATGTCAATCCCCAAATTTATACATAGTCATGATCCCTCATTTTGATATTAAAAATTAGTAAAAAAAATGTGACTCACCATTCAGAGTCTTTAAAATGAATAGGCTAAATAATATCCATCCATCTGTCTGTCCGTCTATTCATCAATTTATCTATCCTATCATCTCATTAAACAAGTCTAAATGCTATGCTATAATGTTGTCTATATTCCCTTGCATGTTGCCAGTTCTCATTTTTAGATTTCAACCCTTCTTTTAGATCCTGTTTTTTAACACGTACTGTTAGTTTTCAATTTATACATCTTTTATATCCGCTGTTTATAATCCTTTTTTACATTTCCATTTTCCCTCTTGAGATATGTTTTTAGATCCATTATGCTCCTTTTTAATGATCACCCTCTTTATGTTGGTACAGATTTTATTAGATACCAAGATTTCAGTATCTGTAGATGAATGTTTTTCTTTTCCTTTAGATTTTGAATTGTTTAGGTATGCTGTTACCACTTGGCAAATTAAAATACTGCAAATGTATCTGTAACTGATAAAAGTTGATGAGCTTTGTTAGATAGCTCAAATGTGCTATGTTGGTTCAACTAATTACAAATTTGAACATATAACATTAATGTTAATTGATATTATGGTGTTATCATAGAAATCATCAGTGGGGATTATATGCTACCAAAAAAATCACCCACTTTTCTGAAAGTATATACAGTTAATGAATGGGAATTTGAAGAGTTTGTGTGGTGGAAAATACAGTAATTAGACTCCAATTATTTGGAGGATTTATCCTTTTTAAAAATATCCGGTTGGTTACAATAATTCTGAGTATCAGTTTTGAACTATTGTTTTGGCATGTTTTAATAAAATTGTTCTTCAAGAAATAATATGGATTTTTCTTATGAAGATAATGATTTTCCCACTACGTCACAAATAATCCAGTGTGTTTTAAAATTTGTGCTTGCTTGCTTATGTATTTAGTTATTATGCCACCAATTACTGCAATTTCTCTGTAGTGTACAGTACATCACTCCCTGTCTTAAGGGCTCAAAGAAAAAATACATTATGTTCATATGATGTAGGAATAATGGAAATAATGGGAAATTCTTTTTCGTGATGTATAAACTTCAGTTTTGCTCTTGAGCCATAGCCTGTTTAGAATCTTCTAGATCTAGAGCTTCTATAATTCTTGGCAGGAGTCCTGCGATCCATACATATCACACATGACTAGCATGGTTCATGCTTATCCCCCTTAGGTCAACTTTGATCGCTACAGTGATTGCTTAGAGATAAAGGTGCTATTATTTATCTGGATTTCATTTTTATGGTTTTTATTTTTATTTTGTTCTTACCCTGACTGAAGCCTCAAGGACAATATTGTAAAAACAAATTATTTACCATAGGTAGATATAAGTTTAATCTTTACTGCCTGGGGAGATCTTAAGAGTAGATTTTTGAAAGCACTGATAAATATTTATTACATAGTGTCAGTTGTCATGTAATTCTTGATACAGGGATATAGGTCTTCCTTAGTCCAGAAGCTGTAATTTTCCACCTGGCCGTGATTGGTTTTTTCCCTGTGGATTCTGTGGAGATTCTCAATCATCCAGGTCATAATTAGGGAAGTCCCAATGATCAGATGACTGTAAAGAAATATAATTTTTCCACTACCACCCCTAATACTGTCCGAACTAATCCTTCCATTGCCCCACCATCCTGCCAGAATCAATGAAGCTTCTTCTCCTTCTTCAAGGGAAAAACAGTTCAGTTGCCTTTTGGAAAAGCATAGTTGAAATTCCTGGGATTCCTTTGCATCCTTAAGTAGACTCTGCTATTCAGAATGCTCCTTTAAAGTGAATCTTGCATTCAAGCATTCTAGCCCTCTCCAACCCTTAGGCTAAAGGTCACCTGCTAATACTTACTAATAGTTTGGATTTGCATCTGCAGAGGTTCTTGCACCTCAGAACATTATCCCTGCAGATCAGTTCAGTCAAGTTCTACATTTATAGTTTTTCCTGATGTTCATGTACCCAACTCCCTTTTTTGAAAGATACTAGACCTATTTGTCAGTTGATATAACCATCTCAGATTGTTGAGGATTCAGTTTACCAGTTACTATAAGTTTCTGTTCCTGATTCTCATTCCCAAGTTTCCTGGGCCAAATATGCTGTTCTGCTTTCAATTTTCTACTGAAGGGTCTCCTTCATTGTATGCAAAATTTTTGGACGGGTATCTGTCAGATTTTTGGATATTGAATATCATTCTATGATAGTAATATTGACATGTAGCCTTATGCTTAATCATTAAGGAGGTTTTTCTCATGAATATTGAAATCTCCCGACAAAAGTTAAAAAACCTATAATGCCAAAGCCAAAACCACTTTTATCAGCTCACCTAAGATATAACTCAGGTAACAAAGTTGAGGATTAGGGAATCAAATCTCTTGGATTTTCAATCAGACTAGGAAGATTTATTTCAACTTCTTTTACAAAAGTCATATTTTACTCATACAGATAACACCAAATCCTTACCAAATAATTCATTTACTGCACTTTTAAAAATTTCTTAAACCCTGCTTCTGTGCTTCCTCTTCCATATTCTAATTAGTTTAATATCTATCCTAAAGTTTATTTCTACATCCTAATTTTACCACATTTCCCAAGTTCTTAATATTTTTCTGTTGTATTTTCATTCTATTCTCTGGTAAGAACATCAAATTCACTACTTAGTAAACTTCCCTGTTTATCCTAGAAATAGAATGACTATGGCAAAAGAAAGCAAAGGTGGTGTCAATAGTAATAAGTACCTTAGGTGCAATCCCAAAACAACCTGGAGCACCACTTGAATGTTCTTAGTAGCATTGATAAAATCAGCCTATTGCAAGTGACAGCTTTATTCACAACAACTTACATTTTGGGACGATATCTTTAACAACATCAAACATTGCCTATCTCAAGTTCTTGGGAAGAACTTGATGTATATAAATTGCCAATCTATCTGAACATCAGGCTGACTATGCAACAAATCATAATCATTTATTAAACTTGTATGCTGCTCAACTCTGGGTAGCTCACAACAAATTGCAATAATATCAATAAAACCTAAGAAATAAACAGTGACAAGTATGATGAAGCAAGAGATCTCATTCTCCTTTGATGGAAATCTGGATGAAGAGCTGAGTCTTCATGGTTTTCTAAATAACAGCAGAGTGGGAGCCATCCAGAACTTGGAGAGAATAGTCAATATTTTAGTACGGTTTTATGGAGAGAAGGAGCGTTCTGCGTTAGGATCCATGACCTTCCAAAGGAGAGGGAATGAAGAAGCTTATTTTATAGAACCCTAAGGATGGCAATCCCTAAGAGAGAGAACCTGAAATGAGCATATGCTACTCAAATGTATCAAGCAGGCAGATATATGAAAAAAGGTACATAGACTCTAAATCTTGAAAGGCTTTAAATATGATAACCAGCTCTTTGACTTGCACTAGAAGCCAATCAAACTGTTAAAGTAGAGCTGCTACATGGCATGCTCATCACTACTTAAACCATCATATTATTGATCACTTGAAGCTACAAAATGTATCCCACTGCAAATTCTCTTGAAAAGCATTAGAATTTATTGGAGTAATCCAACTGAGAGATGATGGCTTCACTGACTGAGTAAAGCCTACGGTTCCAGGAAGAGTCATAACTGGCATAAAGGGGCTATATAAAGGGCTTCTTGGTCCCAGCTGCTACTTGCTCACCAAGCAGGAGTTTTGACTGTAGAAGGACTCCCAATTTTGAGCCATTTTGGGGTAGTGGGATTGTCAACATTATATAGAACTGAAGATTTTCTCTCTCCAGAGTCAAATGGTTTACAAAAGTGCTTACGTTTATGAATATAAATACATTTTAGCTACAATAGTATAGTCCTGGACCCAGTTAGATTCCCTTCTCCAGTCTGATACTGTTTTTGCTCCTGTCTTTGCATCATAATCCCTCTGCTAAGATATAGTGTTGGCTGAGCAGGGGGTAGATGAAGAATTCTGGCTGTAGCCTAGTTTCGGGTCTCTAGTGATTTAAGTCCATAAGCAGATAAATATGTGGTTTGGGCAAAACATTGAACTGGAATATAAAACAGTCATGCAGATGTCTATGGAGATTCTCAATCATCCAGGTTATGGTTGTCCCAAAGATGCCTTTTCCAAAAGGCAGTTGGATTTTCTTTTCCTTTGCTTCTCATCCATGAAGACTTTTCCTTTTTTCAAAGGAAAAAAACCCCAAGTAAGTCCAGTTGACTTTTGGAAAAAGCACTTTGGGGGCAACAGTCATACAGGTTTTTATAGTGGTGGGCAACTTACCAGAACTTATCCTATATGAGTGTTCATTCTTTGTACTCAGCCTTTTGGCTTCTGTGTTTTTTTTAAAGACAAAAAAGTCTAATTGTCCAACTTGGTTCTGTTCCAAACATAAAAGGAAACGAATTATAGTAGTAACAGTGTAGAGCAGATGTTTTGGTTGGACTAGCCATTAACACTCTGACTCATAATAAATTATCAGTTCCAGTAAGTTCCCAGTTCTTAGTTACAGTAGGTAGTAGGATGCAAGAGAACAGTGTGTTTATGCTTTCTGTTTTAAATGTGTTTGGGAATCAATACTTGCCAGGAATTCTTCTTTATAAAAGACACTCTATTGTTAATTTGTTTAGCTAGTCAAAAATGTAAACGGTATTCTGAGGTCTTCAGCTATAGAAAGAATTAAAACTGGTGCTCAATATAAATAATGCTAATAAATACAATCGATATTAGTGAATGTTAATGCATAAATTAGCGAGTTCTTTTTAAAAAAAAATATATTATTTATTGTAAAAAATGTGTAGCTCACTTTTCTTCTCTGAATGCTTTGGAGACAGTTTACATGATTTTAAAGCCAAAAATTTATATTATTATGATTTACATTATGATCTATGTTCCAAAAATAGAACCAAAGAAGGCTCACAAAATGCAAGTCCAATTATAATTTAAATATTAACACTTATGGAATATAAACTAGTGAAAAATAAACAGTAGCATCCATCAGATTAAAAACTGGATCAGTGAAGCCAAATAATAGCAAAAGCTGCTTTCAGTAAACTTTATATGTGCTAGCAGAAGAATAATAGAGAAATACCTAACCTTCTCCCTCGAGCTGCTCGGATCATCCAGAGAGTGGGAGGTGCTCCAGTCTGCGTCTGTGTAGGCTGAGCTTAATTACTGAGGAACGCTCCGCCCTCTGTCACGTGGTCCCTTGTAGCGTTCCCCAGTTTTATGCTCAGCCTTCGCAGAGTTAGGCTGTGTGTTTTGATTGTGCTTCCCACTCTTTGGCTGATTCAAGCAGGATAATATTTTAATTACAGGTTTGATTTCAGTTTATTATTTCCTTAGCCTCTGTGCATCTGTGGGTTTCTTGAGACTTAGGGGTGTGCGTTTTCACCCCCAGGGGGCTGAGCGGGTGGCTTAGCAGCGCTTAGCACTGACCCCCCCCTCTGCTGTTTATTTTCTTTCCGTTCCTGCCTTGCCGTCCTTGTGCCTCTAGAGGTCCAGAGCCTTTTATTCTGGTTTTCCCCCCACTAATGCCAATCGCCCAGACAGAGGTGATTTCAGCGTCCTCGCCCTCGTGGCTTGCAGGACGCATCCGCCCTGAGCCGCCCACTTCCTTTTTTGCTTTCGATTTCCAGGCGGCCGCCATTTTGGGCGCCGCCCCGTGGCCGGGTGCCAATTTGCAGGCCTCCTATTGCTGCGACAATCTGCTGGCCCTAGCCTTAGGCTCCCAGGCCTAGTAGGGCTGATCTATCTTCCTCTCCCCTCAAAAGGGGAAAAACTGTACTTTATTTTATTACTTGTTGGTGTAAGTGTTGGCTCCCGCAGCAGATCTCAGGGCGGGGAAGTAGAAAAGCAGCCACTCCCTCCCTGAGGGGGGGCAAGCTGCCTGAGGCCTTGTATTGCTGGCGTTGATTTGACTAATTGGCTTCTTCTTCTTCCTTTTACCAACTGCCAGGTTGTTATTCAGTCCCCCTAATACAGAATATCTTCATATTTCTTTACATTGGTGATCCAATCTCATCCAATTGGCATTTATTCTCTCTCAGATTTGCTTAGAGAGACTTAGCCTCCCATCACTGCCCCTGCAGTGTGTTTTTCCTGGATCCTTATCCCGGTGGGATATATTTGTACATTAAAAGTCTGTTTCTGTGGCAGTTTAATTTTTTTTTCCTTTTTTGGTCATATTTTTCAGATTATTCATTGCAAATTCCAAAAGGGGGCGCGGGCCAGTTTCTGGATACCCGGCCTTACCAGGTCGTATCCTAGGCGTGCCAACCGCCTGTATACATACTCATATTCATTATATTATATTATATTATATTATATTCATATTGATACTTCTGTTGTTTCACCATGGCAGATGATAATCGTAACTCCCGCCATTCTTTGAAGGCAAAATCTAAGTCTCATCATGTGCGCAGACAGGCTAAGGAAACCTCCCAGGAGTCTTCTAAGGCCTCTCAAAGGGACGCCTTAAGGCGTCATAAGGCACTAGAGAGGGAGTTCGATAGGCGCTCTAGGGTGACTCAACCAACACCCCCAGCCGCCCCTTCTACTTCCAGGCACCCCCCCCTCCAATTTGTTCCCCGCTATCCAGGCACAGCTCATCCCAGGAGTCTCACGCCCCTGGACCAGCTACCAGCCGGATGCCTGAAGCAACCTTCACTCCCACGGCCGCTGGCCTAAGACAGGAGGACCCGCCCACGATCGAGATGCCTGAGTACATGAGAATTTGGATGGAGCAGGCTATTTGACAGGGGATAGCTCAAGGCATGCAGCAGATGGCCGGACCAAGCCTTCCTCAGACGGCTCCCGCACAAGAGCCGGTGCCAACTAGGTCCATGCTCACCCCGGACCCCACTCCTGGTCAGGTACCCTCCCGGGGGGCCAGCCCTCTTCCAGAAAGGGAACCGGAGGAGGGAATGGAAATTTTAGACCAATACAGGGAGGAGGAGGAGGACCTTGAATGGATATCCACCTTCCATGGGGAACCCTTTTCGGATTTAGACCCGATGGAAGCAGAGTTGTCGGAGGACGAGGGCCTTACCCCCGATCAGCCTTCCTTTGTGGGGTTATTCAAGCCCCACATGTTCAAGTCCATCTTGTTCAAGGCCAAGAAAACCTCGGGCCTGGCCACTCAACTCCCCCCGGCCCCCCTCTCCTCTGGGGAGAAACCAGAGGACGCAATGTTCAAGCAGCCCGTGGTGGCCGAGGATGTGATTCCCGCCCCTCCCATTTTCCACGATCTGGTTTCTAACCAACTGGGCTTTACGGGAGCTCCTCCGCCCCCATCCACACAGGATAAGAGGTTGTTTAACCTCGAACCAAGTTTCTGCTCCCTCCTCAATACCCCGGAGGTGGACGAGCCCATTATTGGTCTCGCCTCTTCCTCCTCCCCGAGTGACCCCCTGGAGGCCCTCAAACCCGAGGATAGGAGGTCTGAATTGGCCTTGCGTCGGGCTCATCTAGCCGACGCCTGGGCAATTAGATCGGCCACTGCAGCCTCCTTCTTTACCAGATCCTCTATCCGGTGGCTCCGTCAACTGAAGTCACACATCCCTCCATCCAATATACATGCGCTTCAGGACATAGCCAAAATCACAGCGGCGGCAGAGTTCTCAGCTGATGCCACATACCATTCGGTTAAATTCTCCTCCCGGGCGTTAGCGTCTCAGGTCACTGCCCGCTGCCTGCTCTGGCTCAAACCATGGCAGGCGGACATGAAGAACAAGGTCAAGCTGGCCTCCGCCCCCATTAAGGGGGAGAAGCTTTTTGGGCCGGCCCTGGACCCCCTCTTGGCCGAGACTAGGGGAAAGAAGAAATTCCTCCCTCCTCTTTTTCGGAGGCCTGACTCCTGAACCCCTCAGCGCTTTCGAAGAGGGTCCTCCTGGTCCTTCTACCAGTCCTCTTCCCCCCCCCAGGTACCCGAGACCTCCCTCGTATAGAGCATCATATCCCCAGGATCGTTCCGACTCGAGCGATCGAAATAGGAGGGGCGGAGGATTTAAGCGTCCCTTCAGAGGTTCCGGGGGGAGACCCTTCCGGCGCTCCAAATAGATCCTGTCTCTTTCCCCCCATTGGTGGTCGGCTGAGACATTTCGCCGACCTGTGGGATTCTACTACTTCCGACAAATGGGTCAGGGACTCCATTAGGTTTGGACTTGCTCTGGAGTTCAACTCTCAACCTCCCGAGTTTTTCATGTCATCTCCTCCCTCTAGGGACCCCTCCAAACACAAATTAATGGATTCTGCCATCCACCACTTACTCTCAATCCAGGCCATCCAGCCAGTTCCTCCCTCTCAGCGAGGCCAGGGTTTCTATTCCCACCTCTTCGTGGTTCCCAAGTCCTCGGGGGGATGGAGGGCTATCCTGGACCTCAAACGACTCAACCGCTTCCTATACCTCCGCAAATTCAAAATGCACACCCTTCAATCCATTTTGCAGGGCACCAGGCAAGGAGATTGGCTATCTTCTATAGACCTCTCTGAGGCATACCTCCACATCCCAATTCGGCCTTCCCACTCCAAATTCCTTAGATTCTGTTACAATCACCATCATTTCCAGTATGTGGCCCTTCCCTTTGGGCTAGCTTCCGCTCCCAGAGTTTTCACCAAGATCCTCGCGGCCCTGGCAGCTCGCTTAAGGGACTACCCGGTCCGGCTCCACTGCTATCTGGATGATATCCTCATCCTGTCCCATTCCCAATTTCAAGCAGAACTGGACACCAAGACTACCCTCTTTGCTCTCCAGGCCCATGGTTTCCTGGTCAACCAAAAAAAGAGCCAACTGGTCCCTTCTACCCGAATTGCCCACTTGGGGGCCATCATTGACACGGTGCAGGAAAAAGTGTTCCTTTCCCCGGAAAGGCTCCAGAGTATTCGAAATTCAATTCAGGTTATTCGACGATCAAAGAGGGCTTCTCTATTAGAATTGTCTAAATTACTGGGAAAAATGGTTTCATGCATTTCTATTATTCCTTGGGCCCATCTTCATACTAGGTCCGGCAGAAGCAACTCAAAATCCTCCATCAAGGTACCTCCAAAGGTCCTCTCGTCTCTCCTCTGGTGGACCAACCCTGCCATCAACAGGGGTCATCTCTTCAAAGATCCCCAGCGTCTCATCATCACCACAGACACCAGCCTGAGCGGCTGGGGCGCTCACATCCAGTCCCTTACAACGCAGGGCAAATGGTCCCAAGCAGAGCGGGCCTGCAGCATAAACTGGCTGGAGCTCCACGCCATCCACCTGGCCCTGCGCCATTTCCTGCCTCAGGTATACGGGCGGCACGTCCTTATTCTCACGGACAACGTTACCGCCAAGGCCCATGTCAACAGGCAAGGCGGGACCCAGTCTATCCGGTTGATGAGAGAGGCCGAAAGACTCTGCCGTTGGGCAGAGCGTCACCTCCTCTCAATCAAAGCAGAACACATTTTGGGGGCCTCAAACACCCGAGCGGACTGGTTAAGCAGGGCCACCATGGACCAGTCCGAGTGGTGCATTCACCCATCCCTTTTCAGGGAGGCGACCATGATCTTCGGTCTCCCGTCAGTGGATCTCTTTGCATCCCCCCGCAACACCCAGCTCCCTTGGTTCTTCTCCAGATTCCCTTCCCCCGGGGCCGAGAATCACGATGCACTTCGCTGTCCATGGCCCCTGGGACTCCTGTATGCCTTCCCCCCGTTAGCTTTACTTCCCAGAGTCATTCAGAAACTGATCCAGGAGAAGGCAGATCTGATTTTAGTGGCCCCCTATTGGCCCAGGCGGCCGTGGTTTGCGGACCTCCGCAACCTTTCGGTGTCTCCCCCGTGGAGAATCCCTCTGGACAGGATCTCCCTGTCTCAGGGGCCCATTCAACATCCGGAGCCCCAATGGTTCCAACTAACCGTGTGGAGGTTGAGCGGGAAAAGTTGAGGAAGGAGAATTTATCTGACCAGGTCATTAACACGATCCTGGCCGCCAGACGGCCTTCAACCAATCGGATATACGATGCTACCTGGGTCAGCTTTTGCAGGTGGTGCCATGCCTCCATGGTCAACCCGCTCTTGCCTTCGGTGGCCCAGATTTTGAATTTTCTCCAGGATGGGCTCAAAAAAGGTCTCTCACCTAATACCCTGAGATGCCAGGTAGCTGCCCTCTCGACCGTCGTCTCTGGCGACAATCTGGGTCCCCTCTCTCACCATCCCCGTATCAGGGCCTTCCTAAGGGGGGCTACTAACCTCCGTCCCCCTGTCGTGCACCGGTACCCCACTTGGGACCTTAACAAGGTCCTGGTGGCCCTAACCAAACCTTCTTTCGAGCCTATTAGAGAATCCTCTCTCCAAACTTTGACCTTTAAGGTAGTATTCCTGGTGGCAATTACCTTGGCTCGCCGAATTTCGGAGATTGCTGCCCTTTCGGTGAGAAAGGACCTTTGTATCTTCCATTCCGATCGGGTGGTCCTACGCCCCGACCCGATCTTCTTGCCCAAGGTCAATTCAGCCTTCCACAGGGCTCAGGAGCTTACACTCCCAAACTTTTGCCCCAATCCTTCGTGGGAAAAGGAGATGGCACACCCTAGATGTGAGGCGGGCCCTCTGCATATACATTAACCGCACGCAACCCTTTAGAAGGTCCGAGTCCTTATTTCTCTCCTTCCAGCCCAAGTCCTTAGGCCACAAGGTGTCCCCTTCCACCATCGGGCAATGGATCAGAGCCACCATCGCCAAGGCTTATTCGTCTCAGGCCTTGCCAGTTCCCAGCGGGGTTACGGCGCATTCCACCAGAAGTGCGGCCACCTCTGCGGCCTGGGCTACCCAGGCTCCAATCTCAGACATTTGTCGGGCCGCCACCTGGGCTTCCCCCTCCCCTTTCATTAGGCACTATAAGATTGACATCTTTGCGTCGGCGGAGGCCTCGTTTGGTAGACGAGTCCTCCAGCGGGTCATCGGGGACCCAGGGGAGCTTCCACCCCAGACGGATTCCCTCCCGTAGGACAGCCAAGCTTTGGTATGTCCCACTCTCTGGATGATCCGAGCAGCTCGAGGGAGAATGGGCGTTGGTCTTACCTGACATGCCATTTCTAGTCGAACTGCGAGGATCATCCAGCCCCACCCTTTTTTATTTTTTTCCGTCTGGGGGAACCTTGTTTCAGCCAATGATACCTTAAGTCTAGTTAGATGAGAGTTAGTCGACTTTCCTCCTCTCTCAACTTCGCATAAACTGGGGAACGCTACAAGGGACCACGTGACAGAGGGCGGAGCGTTCCTCAGTAATTAAGCTCAGCCTACACAGACGCAGTCTGGAGCACCTCCCACTCTCTGGATGATCCTCGCAGCTCGACTAGAAATGGCGTGTCAGGTAAGACCAACGCCCATTCTCTTTGTAAGTGTTTTTTTAAAAAAACTTGAGGGTAGCTACTTGGAGATTTTTGGTTAATAGTAAAATACAGGACTGCCCTCAAATCTTAAAACAAGGAAAGATTCATATTTTATTACAATTTGAACTCAAAAAGAATTTATAGTCACATATATTTTAATTAGGTATAGCAACAATATTTTTGATCTGCTAAAGTTTCAAAATATTTTTAAAAGGTAGTCTCAGATCCAGTGCATTACATTGATGTCTCATTTATGTACACAAGGTTTGTGTCAACCTGATCTGGTCTGATCCATGGATATACTGTAGGATTCACCTCTGAGTCTGGAAATGAGAATAATCCTAATTGTAATCTTTAAGACAAATATCCTAAATGGTTGTTCAATAGACAGGATCATCTTTTTGTTTTTTTCTATGCATTAAGTTTGGCATCCACCTAGTCATGTGATCACATTTTGCACTCCTGGCAACTTGTTTGTATTTATGACCAGTTGCCAAGTGCCCTGCAAATCATAAGACTGCCATTTGCAATCTTCTCTGCTAGCTTCCCCCCAAAGTTAGTGGGGAAGCTAGTAGGGAAGGTTGCAAGTAGAGGGGATGTTAGATTTGAGATCCATTTCCCCAATATGACATTTGCCCTCCCCTCTGGGTAGGGAGGAAAAGTACTCCTGCACACTAGAGGAATGGACCTCAAATTTAGTAAACACAGTCTTTCTCATGATTCTTCTCCCCAGTAGGGTGAGGAGAGGGGCTAGGCCCTGTCCCTGCCCCACAATGCATGGACCTTCTCCCAGTGCTCGGTTTAATGACCCACAAAGTTGCCTAACAACTGAAACTGGGAGAGCTAGAATTGTGGTTCCTGATGAAGTGGCCACATAGTGTCTTGCTTAAAGTTTGCTTCATTCAGTATCTAAAATTTTGGGCCCAACTGTGGTCATTAGTGGAAGACTACTTGTATAGCTCAGTGATAGAATATCTGCATTTCTTGAAGATTGTTCCATTTCTTTGTATCTTTAGTTAGGAGGGGAAATATTCAATTTTAAGCTAAGGAACATTATTACTAATAAGCATGCATAGTATTAAACTAAATAAGCCAATGATGTAAGCATAGGGCAGTTTCCCTGGTTTCCACCATGAATACTCTAATTTTCTTTTAAAACCATATAAGCATATAGGTTATCTGACATTATTATACATATCCTAAAATTATCTATTATGTAAAGTCATTTCTAATTAGTAAATTCCCCTGTCTCATTTAACATTCTAAAGATATTAACAATTTGTTTACAAAGAAAACATACAAGCCCTGGTGGCGCAGTGGTTAGAGTGCAGTACTGCAGGCTACTTCTGCTGACTGACTGCAGTTCGGCAGTTCAAATCTCAGCAGGCTCAAGGTTGACTCAGCCTTCCATCCTCTGAGATGGGTAAAATGAGGACCGAAATTGTTGGGGTCAATATGCTGACCGTGTAAACTGCTTAGAGATAGCTATAAAGCACTGTGAAGCAGTATATAAGTGCTATTTGAAATTTGTCCCAATTCTGTTCCCAAAAATTTTACTAGCAAATTTAATGTGGATGAAATAGAAACAATTATTATCTTTTTGTGCCTTTTCTTCCCTGGATGCTGTATTTTAAATAGTTAACACTGGGTGTAGGTTGGAAACTTTTCTTTGTGCATCTATGATTAACACGGCAACTGGTTGTAGTGCAATGCTCAACTTTTTCTTGATGACAAGAAAAAAATGTCAGGATGATTGCCTCTTTCTTAGAATGCCCTGCCTTTCTCTAAGTGGCCTATGCCCCTCCTGAGGAACCACATTTTGAAAACCACTGATTTAATTAGCTTAGCTACAGATTTCATTTTTCATGAAAATTGCTGTGTATAGTGGTATAAACATTTAATTTTGTTTTGAAACATAGGAGCTTTTAATCATAATCCACAAGTTAATTATAATTCTAAAGGAACTTCTGATGATACACGCCAAAAGTGTACAAGCAGAAGTTTATTTTCTCTGAAGCAGAAGAAAAGTGGCTATGGAGAAATACAAATTCATAATATTGGTGTATTGGAAGATGCCTGAGCTGGAACCAATCTTCTGGCAGCATCCTAAGCAATACAAAACTGTTTAAAAGAGAAAATGATTAAAATATAAAATACTTGCAAAATAGAAAAGATGTATAACATACAAAAAATGCAAAGAGAGAAGAGAACAATGGATCAGTTGATTTCATTTATATCTTGAATTTAAGGTCAGTTCATGCCTAATATTAAATCATAATGCAGTTTGTTTAATTTTAAATTAATACTAAGACATGCATTAGGTCTTAGACTTCATGAAAACCAGTCTTCTGTGGCTTGTTTAGAAATTATTATTTAAAAACAATCATTGGCAACCTCAGTTAACTTTGTCTTATGCTATTTGGATTCTAGGAGGTTCCAGACCAGATTTTGAAAAGCAAATGAAATATAGAACAAACCTTTGAAGTAGTGCACAAATGTTCATAAATCAGACTTTTGCCATTGTTCCCAAACTTTTCAGTTCATGTTGTCCTTAATGTGACAAAGATATGACATCACTAATGTTCATTGCAAAACACAGCTTTCCAAATGAACATCACAAAAATGTAAAATATCCTGTGGTGGTCTTGTGAGATTGCTGCAGTACTCCAAGGTATTGTGATACAGAATTTGGATAATGTGGTATTCCATGTATGGTATCACAGACATTATCTGGATTTTTTTTAAAGTTTGCTATCATTAATATTGCTACATCTCTCTATTTAAGTTTTGCAACACTAGTGAATGCAGCTTTCAGAGGACTTATATTAAAAAAACCCATAGCCATTAGTCATTTTGGTAGATAAGATTTAAATGACTGCTGGCATAATAAAAAGGGAAATACCTAACATTATTATACAAGCCTGAAATACAAAACGAGTAGTCATAGCTGTGGATCAGGAGGTGGAGGGTGGAATCCAAATACATAATGGTATATGTTATGTAACAGGAGGCTAACAATTGTGTTTTTGGGGTTGAAACTTTTTACTTAATGTGGTGCATATGATACTACAGTACTACAGATTATGAGTTATCTACAGGTTCATCTTTGGACTGACTTTGAAATTCACAGCTGAAATATCTGGAGTAATTTTGAATTCCTTTTCCCTTATTCCATTTTTTCTGGTAATTTTTTGTCTGATGAAATAAGTAAATATCAACCTTACTTTGGTTAAGATAACCTTTATTGCCATTTTTTTTAAAGCTGTGAGCACATTGGCTCACATTAAAAATGAAATTTTATTGCCTGCTCTCAAAAGAAAATATGTATGTACTCATACACATACATGGTACACATGCTACACACACACACACACACACACGTGTGTGTGTGTGTGTATAAATATTCATCACTGTCCATTTTGAATACATGGCAGAAAGAGGAAACTTGAGAGTTCACAAGGTTGATGCTGTGTGGAACAAAACTGAATGGGTTTTGTTTGAAGAAGTTGAAACTTTGATACTTATGTATAATATTGGGATTGGTCCTAATAATAAACCAAATTATGGATTTTGAAAATACTCAAGTGTGTGTGTGTGTGTGTGTGTGTGTGTGTGTGTGTGTTTGTAAATAAGCAAAAATCAATGCTTTTTTCCCATTCATCTATTTAAATGAAAGAAAAAATATATGGTGGCTGACTGACTGATTATATGTCATCAAGTCAATGCTAACTCTTACTAGCACCTAGATAGATTTTCTCCATGACAATCATTTCCTAACTTATCTTTCAGGTTATTATTTAATCTATCAAACAATTATTAAATTATACTAATAAACCATACCATATAATATAACACAATAACCCGTATAATATTATATAGTATAGTATAGTAGTATAATATAATAATATTTATTTATTGTGTGTTATCAAAATAGTGTTGATTCTTAGCAACCACATAGATTTTCTCCATGACAATCTGCTGGTCCTTCAGATCTTTCAGTAGCACACCCACTGCTGCAATAACTCAGTCCCTCTACTTTGCTGCCTAGTTGTCTTCTTGTTCTCTTTCCTTCTACCTTTCCCAGTACAGTACTGTATTAGAACCTCCTCCATAGAGCTAGCTCTCTACATAACATGTCTCAGCTGGGGCAATTTGAGCTTGGTTATTTGTATCTCAAGTGAGAACTCTGGCTTGATTTGTTTGATGATCCATTCCTTTGTTTTCTTGCTATCCATGGTATGCTCTGGATTCCTTTCCAACACCACAATTCACAAGCATCAATATCAGTACCGGTATTATCCTGCTTTTTCAAAGTCCAGATTCTACTTCCATAGAGTATCACTGGGAATACCATTGCTTGCATTGTTCTGATCTTTATAGGTATATCACAGAATCTGAATATACTTTCTAAGATTGTCATGGCTAATCTGTCAATGTAGTTTAGCAATATAATAATATAATATGCCTTAATCTATTTTATAATTCTTATCATGTAATATTTTGTTCTTAAATTAAAGGAATGGATCAGAGGGATTACATTTAAGCATGGGAAACTGTGTAATCCAAATCCAAATCAAATAATTGATTCATCAAAGCAACAACTAAAATCTTAGAAAACTTTCCCACTCCTCCTTGCTAGAAATAGCAGAGAATGGAGCCAAGTTAGTATGGCAACTTACTTTGCAAGGTTTAATACTTGGATTATGATTAGCAAAATGCACTGCAAATCAATCTTCAGCCACAGAAACTTATTGGGTATATTGGAATACTCACTCTTAGATCAGTCTACCTCATAAGAATATTGGTGTATGGAAACATTTGAGAAGGAAATGTTATTTACTCAGCCATGAAATACAGGAAGAAATATAGAATATAAAACCATATAAATAGGAAGAAAAAAGTACTGCAGGATACGTTCAGTGCCTGGAATTAAAATAATAAAAGCAGAAAACGAACAAACAAATCTAAGCTATATGATTTTTCCAAAAGAATATTTTCTAGGATGCTAATTACATTGGAAAGACATGTGATTCTATAATTGAACATAACTCTGTTTTAGTCTTTCATTTTTACTGTACATAATGGTGCTCAAAACTGAAAAACTGCCAGATTTTCAGTGGTCACTTAGACTAGTATTGGGCAACAATTACTTCCTCCATCATATTGTCACAAACTGGTAAAATGATATAGAAATTCAGTTCATGCAGCACTGTAAAATCATTTCTTATTGTCCAGTTAAGCTAAGTGTTTTTTTAACAGCTGATTTGACTTTGGAAAACAGTATTTTCTACAAAAGAATATCATGACATGCCTGCTAGCAGTAATTTGACATCTGCCAAATTCATGGCAATGACATTTAATTTGTGTCTACTGTATGCACCTAAAATATATGGTATATTATACTAGCAGTATATTTCTATTAACATTCCTGGTGTCAAGCATTATTTCTAGCCAGTTTTAAAATGACCAAAGTAGCAGATTGTCAACCTTTTCAGCTAGGCCTTATAATCTTTGACATGGTCAATCTTATGATTGCTATTACAATTATTTTATTTTTTTCTTTCTGTGTATGTTTTTAGGATGCAAATGAAGACCCTGGAGAAGATGTTGCTCTTCTTTCCGTCAGTTTTGAAGATACAGAAGCTACTCAGGTTTTTCCCAAATTGTACCTCTCTCCTCGAATTGAACAGTGAGTGCTGTATCTCATATATAGTAATCTTAGTTTCATAATATTTTATTATATTTCTCATTGTTTATATAAAACGTTTGGATAGTATAAAGCCCCTCTGACTTTTAATGGAAAAAGTCAATATGATGATTTTTATAAGTGACAGTCCTAGTCAAGCCATGCAGTTTCCTTTGCCAATTCCATTTTAAAGTCTTTTAAAACTGAACCCACAGCTGTAATCAGCCTGTATTTTCCTTAAATGGTATTCATTGAATGTTCCTTTTTGTCTCATTGACTCAAAGAGATTGAGCTCCATGTTGGTTTTCAAGTGTTCATAGATTAATCCGGTTCCTTCCTAATGGAAAAATACATGGGATACTGACCTGTTCTTTTTGTCGGGATGGTCATTGGTCATAATCTAAACAGCCATCCTAATAACTAAATAATAGGTAAATGAAATAACAGTGAGCTACTACTGATACATTGTAAGTAGGCCACTCCTCAATATCTATGAATTACAGAGGCGACATACATGGTACATCTTATTCCCCCATCCAAACAGTGTCTGCATTAGATTTTGGAATTGCTTTCTATATGCAGTAGAAATATGTGTTCTGTTGTTGAAACAAGACTTTCCCTTATAGCTAGTAAGGTATTTTGCTTGGAAATGAAAGAAAATTTGTGCAAGTCTTTGGTTATTGACTAATATTTTATGAACGCAACCACTTTTTCTTATTGATACCTTCATTAATTTCCCAGTAAAACGATATGCTATGTGATTTATATTTCTTGGCTGGAGCCCAGTATGAGGATTGGAATTTGTCTCCGTTCATGCAGAGTGGTAATAGTAAGCACAATAAACATACTTTATATCAAGGTGAGATAGGCAGCAAATAAATAAATTAAATAAATAAATTAGTCCTGATAAAAAATATGCCAAATACTTGGTTATTTCCTCATTTTTTTGTTTTCTGTATTTTTGCCATTACATCAAGTATTTGCATGGCCAGGTGACAATATCTGCATGTAATGAATGTGCTGGGGTGGAATAGCTTCAGATATGCTTCAATGAGTGCAGTGCTGCAAGGATGTTATATCCTTTTTACTGGCAGGGTTGTTTGGTGCCCTGTGAGGAAGAATGGTTAACTAAGATATAGGTTAGGCCAGAGGAGTCAAATTCTATTTCATTGAGGGCCGCATCAGGGTTGTGTTTGATCTCAGGGTGCCAGGTGTCATGGCCGGGACAGGGTAGGCATGGCCCCATTTTTGGCCAGGATGGCTTCCTGCAACCCTCTGCTACTTTTATCGAGTGATGTATACTGTGTTGACCAGAATTCCCAATATTCATTCTGAATTTAAAGTTACACTATGAATTTTAAGTCTGCTAAAACAATACAACACATTTAGTTATTTATAAGTAGCAAATGTTTTGTTGGAAAATTATGTCCTCCCTGACATCTCTAAATCCCTAATTTATCATCTGTGTTTTTTTTCTTCCTTTTTAATTTTCTTTTTAAGTTGCTTACTATATCTTCCTGAATGTTTAATGGAAATAAATAATAACTTGCTAATTTAAATGTTCAATAGCATTCTCTTTTAAATTGTTTTATTGGAATAAATGTATGCTTTTTCAGATTTTGTAGTATGAGAACATTTGCTGAATTGAACAAGTCAAGAAACTGCAATTTAGCACATCTATTAATCTTTGTTATAAGACTCCAAGAGTTCTTATTTTGTGCTAATAGGACGTTTGTCCAAGTGTGTCACAGCATTTATTTTAGTTATGGTACAATTAAAATACAGTTAATAAATTTTGTCTGCTCTTAAAATGGTAGTGCTAGGAGGAAAAATAGTTTGACTCCTTTTTTCCATTTTTGGAACTAATCTTTGTTCGCTTTCCAATCTCCCCTTTTCTGCCTCATTCTTGAACTCTCTGCTTTAGAATTCTAGGCTTACATGTACTTTATCTTAGAGATAAACATTAATGGAAAGACATCCCCAAAAAGAGTTACAAGTTGTGAACCTGAAAGAAACACTTGCAGGTCTCTGAACTTTCTTATACTGTATCCTTAAATGGGTAAGATATTAAAGTGGGGATTTGCTTGCTCAATTATCTCGTCCAAAAATGCAAAATAATGGAAAATGATAGAACTTGCCTCGGGAATTTGATGATAAACAAATCTAAGTAACTTTCTTTAAATTAAATATTTAATGTGTACATAATAGGCTTCACCCTCTCCTCACCCATAAGAAATTACACTAGGTGATTTGGGCTTAAATCCATCCTTAGCCATGGAAGCTCATTGGTGGCTTCAAATTCTCTCGATTCAGCCCATCTCACAGGGCAATTATGGGGATAAAAGGAGGGAAGATATCTGTTAATTCTACCCTGAGCTTCTAGAAAAAAAGACAGAATGTAAATCTAATGCACAAGAATTAACAAGATTTAAACTCAGAGGACAGTACTTATTGTGTCCCTCACTTTTTGGACAAATCTTTTCTTGTTTTTCAGAACATAGCATGCAGAATATAAGATATTGATTAGTGACCTAATTTTATTTATTTATTAAATTCAGATAGCCTCTCATCTTACATGTGTGATTCTGGGAGTATACAAAAGTAAAAAAAAAAAACAGAAAAATCATTAAAAACCATTAAGAAAAACATCTGCGGGACAGCACACTCAATTTTTCTAGAAATATAGTCACTTTGCAGGCTCCGTACACCATAGTTCTAAGGCCATATTATTTAGGATAGATATCTATTTCCTATTATCTGAGGTAATTCTATTTGTAGTCTTCAAGCTTGTTGAAGGGTAATTGGAGAATTACCAGTCTAAATAAAGGTGCAAATTGACAAATATCTTTGACAGGTTTAAATCTTCAAAACAGGTACATTATTTGTAAAATTATTAATTTTGTTCTTTGATAACTTCTTACAATATTCAGCTTTATGATAAATTTATCTTTGTAAAAAAAAACCTTTCACAGTTGAATTGATCTCTGTCTGAAATTATCACTTGTGATCATTTCATATTCCAGCAAAAACATCTACTTTTTGGTAATTTTGAGAGAACCATAAAAGTCCTCCAGAAACCTAGAGGATTTATTTAAGTGACCACAGAGCATGGCATGTTTATTAAAAGCTATGGCTTTCAGAGAGGTTTGTGGAACTCAA
The DNA here is from genome assembly GCF_049901715.1 of Pseudonaja textilis. Lineage (NCBI taxonomy): Eukaryota > Metazoa > Chordata > Lepidosauria > Squamata > Elapidae > Pseudonaja > Pseudonaja textilis. Next base: position 55,560,843 of record NC_141990.1, on the reverse strand, counting down.
TTGTTAACTATTTATTATAGCATATCTACAAGAAAGAGTTGCACTTAATCTGTGCTGGTAAAAAAAAAGTGCACTACGTAATGGTGGAGGAGAAAATGTAGTTGTTCACAGTAATGTGAATACTTCGTTTTCATAATAATGGAAAACTGATAACATTATTTTAAAACATCAACTTTTTTCATTTAGCAAAAGCTTATAAATATATTTGGAATAGTTTCCCTTGCCCATATTCAGTGTATGCAGGTGCTTAAGATTGATTGAAATCTACATATGTACCAATAATGTTGACAGTGGAAAAGAGAATAAGGACTGCATTCATATCTGAGTATAAGATTTTGTGTTTTTCTGCAGACAGTTTTATAAAGGTTAGTTATTAGAAGATGACTAGTGTCTGACAACTACTGATTTTTTAAAAAAAAAGTTGAAAAGAAATGCTATCGTGATTACTTGCAATGTTGCAATTTGTTTGTTCCATCTATTTTACAAGAGAATCAGTTACACATATTTTAAAATTCACTATTACTATTGCTATATTAGTGATATATACCACAACAAGGTACTATGCAGCATGGATTGAACAGCAAGTCATTCAATAGTAGTGCTGGGAATTGTTAAGCATATAATATTACAGTTACTATCAATAGCAGTTGTATACTTAAATGCAGATTTAAATACTTGTTCTTTGATTTATTCTACTTAAGTGTTTTTAGATTCACTCTACAAATTGAGTACACGATTGGGAGCAAATTAAGTTCTTGACTGAGAAAGGAACTTAGTTACAAAAATATAAATCCATAGGGAGCTCTTTTCAGTAAGCTATTTTATTTTTTTCCAGGATACTGTATCAGCTTTTAGTATTCTCCAGTAAGTGAAGATGTTGTTGAGATTTATTTGGTAGACACATAAAGAAATAAAAGGAACTATAAAGGAAGCAGAAGAGAAGATAAATGTGAAAGAAATATTTAGATAATATTACCTCAAAATTTATCACAATTATGATTCAAATATTTTTGTGCAAGCATTAATGAGAAATGAAGACTTACAGCTATATAAATAATAAATACCGTGTTCTGTCTTTGCTAATGTCTTTGCTAATAAGTTGTCATAATCATAATCATATTTGATGATACAAGAAGACTTTAGAAAAGGCAGTGATGGGGATTTCAGCACTGGACAGCAAGTCTTCTAAAATGTGACAGGCCTGTTGCCTTTATACCTATGTTATTAGTCTCACACAGTGTAGAAAAATGTGGGGCACTAAATTGTCTTGATATATTGTATTGGACATTTTGATTCAGTAATTGGGAAAACTACCTTTTGATTGCTTTATGCAGCATTTTATGAATGTATTGTTGAAAATACACCTAACCACCTATTACACTATTCGTTTTGAAATAAGCAATGTTATGAAGAGTATAGATTGAAAAAACTACTTTAATGAACCAAACAAATGATTTTTTTTTTGTCTACGCCATATAAGTTCAAGTATGTAATTGCTGGAATATTGCATTTTAATCCTTTTTTTCATGCTAAATGGAGCCTATAAGATAATCAAAATATTATAGATTACTCTAAAAATCTGTTGTATGGAAGGTTTCAGTGAAATTAAATCAATCCTGAGTGATAATGAGTTTTTATTGTTTATTATTTACAGTGTTACAACAAAAATCACATTTGGTTGTGGCCATTCATTGGCAGTATTCAGAGCTACATTTACCGACTCTTTAATGTATTAGCATTAGTATTAGTAATCCTCACTTAGCACTGAATAAGACGACTTACAATTGTTCAAAGTTGCAGCCACCACAGCTTTCCCACAGATATGTGATCACGATTTAGGCACTTGTCAGCTGACACACAATTACAACACTTACAGTGTTCTGTGGTCACATGATCCCCATTTGCTACCTTTATTGCCAGTTTCTAACAATTCCAGTCTGGGAACTCTAAAAAGAGGGTAAATAGTTAAAAAGTATATCTTTGCTGCACATCATCTTTAATAAAATTATATTTTCTTCTTTTGTTTTAAAAACAAAACAATAGCAAAAACAAAAGCCCGTGGTTATTCTGTTTCTATGTTTAGATAAGGAAATATCTCTCAAAGGATGACCAGGCAGATCACAGATTGTCTAGTTATATGACAATGTCAAGATCTGCCAGGGTAATACTTGATACCTGGGCAGAATTGCAAGAAATAATTGAACACGGAACCAATCAGTAGTTCAAGCTAAATTGGACTATATCAATTAAAACAAAAAGCTTTGATTCGTAAGACCTAAATCTCATCTGATGTCTCTAGTTCCTAAATTTGTCTAGGGGTTGTGATTCATCCTTTCTAACAGATTCATTCACATATGCATTTGCTGTCATTAAAATAGGATATAACACCTCTTTACGCACAAATATCTGACATATGGCAATATGCAAGCAAAGAATACATTTTAATATGTTTATTTAATAGTTTTACAGAAACTGTAGTAAATAGATTGATAAGAAACAGGAATAATTAGGTATAGGAGTTAAAGTTGCATATTTAGGAGCTAGATGACTAATCCATCAAATGATTTACTCCCTAGGCTGGGAAGTAGATGTAGAATCTAAAGTACAGTGAAAATGCAGACAAATATTAGAGAACTAGATAAGTCCCTCTGTCAAGCAGGTAAATAATAATAATCCTTTATATTATTCAAATTCCTGTTGTTTAAAAAAAAATTCACTCCCAGGCTTTCATTGGCTCTAGTTCCTCTCTATTCCTGGTTCTAATTTAGATCTTTTAGCTCCTTAGTACTTGAGATTGAATCTTTTTAGGATAACCTACCAACTTTGGTTCAGTATTGTAAGAGCAAATATTGCATCTTCTTAACTCATGACACCTAGTATAAAGCAAAAATTTATAGAAGTCTCTGCCACTCATAGCAGTAAATCACTGCCCCATTAACATATGGACATTTTCTAGTCTTATGTCTTCTTATTTCCAGACATAGTTTCTCTCCAATATTTGTGTTACAGGCCATACATGAAGCTCCAAAAATGTGAACAAAATAATAGCAAATTCAAACACAATGCATTTTTCTCTCATTTTTCTCAAAGCAGCTATTTATGCAATAAAATGAACATTTAGCTTTGAGTATAATAGATTATTAACATTTCAGAATACAGTGTTAACATAAATACAATATTTCAAGTGCCTACTGTCCCAAGTGTGCAGCCAATTTCAATTACAACAAGCATGGTAGCAAGAATTCTGAAATTCTGTCATAATCAAACAAAGCAGTAAAAAGTTTGTCTGTGATAAGGCTTCTTTAATTTCATTTCATAATTCAGTTAGTAATGGATGAGAGAGTAGACCTAGCCCTGCTATGCAACTTAGGGCCATCTTCAGTTCTTGACTCGTGCTCAAAGAGCAGCTGGTAGCCATGGCAAGGAAGGCCTTTGTACAAATTTCTGTTGTATGCAAGTTGCACCTTTTTCTGGATCAGGATTCCCAGATTATAATTCCTATTCCTTGGTCATATCTGTTTTTAACTATTGTAATATGTTCTATATGAGACTGCCATTTAGAAACCATAGCTGGTCCAAGATGTAGGTGTGTGGGTAGTTATGACCATGTTACAGTACTCTGTATAACACCAATACTTTGCAAACCTCCACCTTTCTCTTACCACCTATAATGTCCTTATTGGAACAGTGCCAGGTTATTTGTGGGGCTATCCCCAATAATTTCTACCCATCCCACAGGATCCAACGGTATAGGTTGCTTTTGATCCCTTCTCTCAAACACTGTCATCTGGGGTGGGGAACCCAGGAAGTATCCTCTGTTGTAGCCTCTGACTGGAGTAGAATGGAATGGAATGTTCCCCCAAGGTTTTAATGTTGGTTTCTGTAAGGCCTTGAAAACCTGACTTTTCCCCCAAACATTGGACTAGGGCAGGGATGTTAAACTCACATTGTCACATCATCATGATGTATTGTTACTTTTTTCCCCTTTGCTAAACCGGGCGGGGGCGGGGCCAGCACGTGACACATCCAGCCCACGGGTTGCGAGTTTGACATCCTGGACTGTTTTGTGACGGTTTACGAGACTTATTATGGTTGGCCTCACATGTATTATGGTCCTTGCTGATTTCTTTGTTTGTTTTGGTTACTGTTTGCTTATTTTATCCAGTTACTAGCCATCCAAAATCAGCCTGTGAATTGGGCAATTATATAAATTGATTAAATAAATAAAAATAAAGAAGGTAAAAAGTTCAGGCATATTTTGAACAAGCATCTAAAAGCATGTTTAAGTTTTAGTCATAGGTTAAATCTAATAGTAGTTAAGTAAATCACACAATTTTTGTCTGTGATTACATTTTTGGGTTTTGTTTTTCCTTCCTCTTCTGTCTACTTTTACATTTTGAATTGGCTTTCTCAGATAAATATGGCAGTTGTAGTTCTTAGTTTATGTTGGAAAATCTTCTATTTTGTGTCAGGTAGAAAAATTATCCTGTGATGGTTGTTTTTCTCATAGTAGTTGAAAAGAAAAAAGTACTTCTAGACTTGTAGTGGAATATTTTTCTGTACCTTTTAGTTACAAAGGGGCCAGGCAATCTGATGAAATTGAAATATGGTTTCTTGTCTGATAGTCTGTCCAGGAATCTGCAGCTTCCTTGGCTTTTCATATTTTTAAAGAGAAGAAATCATGAAAGAATAGTTCCTATTGAGCTTTTCAGTAGTGAGGCTCTTTTCAATACAATGAAGTCCTTGAGAAATGGCTGGAAATTTCTCCATTTTGTGGAGAAATTTATATAAATCAGAGGCACTTGTGCCTTTGCCTTTGCATGCATTTGGCAAACAATTCCAAAAGACAAATGATACCAGTAACACTTTAATGCCACTAATGTATAATGAGTGGTCACTTATAGAGACTATAACATCTACAAAAATAGCATAATGCTTAAGGTCCATATTGAACCATGAAAGATCACTAGATGACTTTGAGTCAGTCATTAATTTTCTCAGTCCACTTTATGGTACAGGGATGTCATTGTAGGAGAGAGTGCTCTGTTTGCCAACTTCAGCTCTTGCTGGAAAGGAAGGATATTCCACAAATAACTACAAGTCTAGAAAGGAAGTAAATAGTATAGTGTAAGTGGAGATTCTATGGAGATTCTCAGTCATCCAGGTCATGGTTGTCACAAAGAAGCTTCTTGGATGAGAAGCAAAACATCTTCAAAAAAATCAGAAAGTCCAGTTGCCTCTTGAAAAAGCACCTTTGTAGTATATGTAAGGTTTTGAGAATCTTCCATCCTATAGGACTGCAATTCCCATGCCATCTAAATAAGACTGATATGAGTTGCCTGGGACTAATAAACTCTTAACATCTAAAGGACAGCTGTATATATTGCTTACTAGGATGCCTAATGTGATACTAAGAAACTAAAAGTATTTAGGAATTGAGTAAGAATACTAGCCAATAGTGCAAAAATGTATCATAACTATAGATACTTTTTATTTATTAGGAACACTATACAAAAGTGATTGCATATTTAACCATCATGCTAGAGAATTTGCTTTTGGAGTAAGCAACATTACACGTAAGAGTATGAAATAATGCACCAAACAAATTAAATACATGATATAAGATGAAGAGTACAAAATGTACAGTGGCTAGATTTAATTTTTACCAATACAATTCATTATACCTCTTCATACTGTTTTGTCTTTACAAACCAACCTTACTTCCGTCAAATCCTTCAATACACCCCTTCAATTACTGCCTTTTACTCTTTTAAGCATCTCATCAGCCACATCTATCCACAATTTTTGTAGTTTTCTTCATTCACCCATTTGCTTTTCCTTCATATGTAAATTTTGCTTTTCAGTCCTCGTTCATTTTCTGGACCATCTCAATTATATTGGTTGGCTCACTTTCATTTCATTAATTCATTTATTATCCTATTTCATCTTGTTTTGCTCTACATGCTTCTCAAGTACTCCATTCTCATTGCATTCAACTTAGTTTTGTGTTTTTCCTGATAGATGTCACTTCCTTATATTAAGGGGCAAAAACAGACAAATTTCTCAACCAGCATACATGCTACAATCTGTTTGTGAAAGTACACATGTCCCCAACTAACACACATATATTTGTTATACATTTATCCATAAATTCATTAAACAATCTAGGGAACATCAAGCAGCTTTCTTTTATTCCCTGCACAATATCAAACTATTTACTAAATATTTCATTTATTGTCATTCATGTTTTATTTCCACCATATACTGTTATCTCATTCAATAATCAACCTTCAATTCCTTATCAATTGAAAATATTCCTTTTTTTGTTATATGCATTCTCTGCATCAATTAATAATACATATTTTTGTCATTCGTTCATTTCTTAATGATCTACTAAATAACAACAATCTGAACTGGATCCTCCCTACAAAATAAAAGCTGCAACGCATTTCCTAAATTTTGTTCGCTGTCATCACAAAAATCCTTTTAATCAGAATTCTGCTAAATACTGTCATAGCAGACTTAACAAGCTAATTCCCCTATTTTTTTTACTTATTCATACTCTTTTCTCCTTTGTATGGAGGAACAATAATGGTATTCTTCAAACTGACAGATACAGATATTGTTTTCACGTACGTATTAAATAAGTTGCATAATAATTCTATAAGCAAACCACATACATAGGTTTATTTTACTTCAATTATACTAAGAATTCTTGGCTTTTTTGGTCATGGACTCTTTTGAGAGTCTGCTAAAATCTTCAGACTCCTTCTCCTAAATGTATGTATGTATGTATGTATGTATGTACCGTGTTTCAGACTCCTTCTCCTAAATGTATGTATGTATGTATGTATGTACCGTGTTTCTCATAAAATAAGGCCGGGCCTTATTTTTTTTTGAGCCCCGAAAAAACAGCTAGGCCGTGTTTTCAGGGGTAACTTAATTCCCCCCCTTTCATCCTTATCTAGAGCGTCCCACGGGCAGCCTCGCCACCAGCCGCTCCTAACGGGTGATCATGGCGAAGCACAGAGAGCTCCCTACTCCCACCTTTGCTGCAGACCCAAGACCTTTGGCACCTGCCGGTGTTGCTTTCCTTTCTGCCCATTCCGCCGCCACGTTTGGAGCTGCCGCTTCCGTGTTTGGAGCTGCTGCTGCCGCCGTTTGGAGCTGCCGCCGCCATTTGGAGTGCCGCTGCCGTTTGGAGTGCCGCTGCCATTTGGAGCACCGCCGCCACGTTTGGAGCTGCTGCTTCCGTGTTTGGAGCTGCCGCTGTGTTTGGACTGGTGGCGGCGCTCCAAATGGCAGTGGTGCTCCAAACAGCGGCAGTGCTCCAAATGCGGAAGCGGCAGCTCCAAACACGGCAGCAGCTCCAAACACGGAAACAAAAACAGTGTTTGGAGCTGCCACTTCCGTGTTTGGAGCTGCCGCTGTGTTTGGAGTAGCGGCGACGCTCCAAATGGCAGTGGTGCTCCAAACAGCAGCAGTGCTCCAAATGCGGAAGCAGCAGCTCCAAACACGGAAACAAAAACAGTGTTTGGAGTTGCCGCCATGTCTGGAGCTGCCACTTCCGTGTTTGGAGCTGCCGCTTCCGTGTTTGGAGCTGCCGCTGTGTTTGGAGTGGTGGCGGTGCTCCAAATGGCGGTGGTGCTCTGCTCCAAACACGGCGGCAGCTCCAAACACGGAAACAAAAATGGTGTTTGGAGCTGCTGCCGTGTTTGGAGCTGCCGCTGCCGCGTTTGGAGCACTGCCACTGTTTGGAGCACCACCACCATTTGGAGCGCCACCACCAACATCTCCTGGAGCCTATTGAACAGATATTCAGAGTTGGAAGGGACCTTGTAGGTCATCTAGTCCAACCCCGCCCAAGCTGGAGACCCTACACCATTTCTGACAAATGGCAGTCCAATCTCTTCTTGAAAGTCTCCAGTGATGGCGCTCCCACAACTTCCGAGGGCAAGCTGTTCCATTGGTTGATTGTTCTCACTGTCAGAAAGTTTCTCCTCATTTCCAGGTTAAATTTCTCCTTGTTCAGTTTCCATCCATTATTCCTTGTCTGGCCTACAGGCGCTTTAGAAAATAGCTTGACCCCTTCCTCCCTGTGGCAGCCCTTCAAATATTGGAAGACCTCTATCATGTCTCCCCTGGTCCTTCTCTTTACTAGACTAGCCAAACCTAGTTCCTGCAACTGTTCATTGTATGTTTTAGCCTCCAGTCCCCTAATCATCCTGGTTGCTCTTCTCTGTACTTTTTCTAGAGTCTCAACATCTTTTTTATAATGTGAACAAAACTGGATGCAATACTCTAGGTGTGGTCTTACTAAGGCTTTATAGAGTAGTATTAGTACTTCCCTTGATCTTGATTGTATCCCTCTGTTAATACAACTTAGGATTGCATTAGCTTTTTTGGCTGCTGCTGCACACTGCTGGCTCATATTTAGCTGGTCGTCTACTAAGATTCCAAGATCCCTCTCACAGCTACTGCTATTGAGCCTGGTTTCACCCAGTCTATATGTGTACTTTTGATTTTTCTTGCCTAAGTGTAGGACTTTACTTTTCTCTACATTGAATTTCATTTTGTTAAATATGGCCCAGTGTTCTAGTCTGTCAAGATCCATCTGGATCTTGAGCCTATCTTCTTGGGTGTTAGCTATTCCTGCCAGCTTAGTATGATCTGCAAATTTGGTAAGTTCCCCTTCTATTCCCTCATCTAAGTCGTTAATGAAGATATTGAAGAGTACTGGGCCGAAGACGGAACCTTGTGGCACCCCACTGCTTACTTCCCTCCATGTAGACTTAGACTCATTAAGGACTATTCGTTGAGTACGGTTTGCCAGCCAGTTGCGAGTCCATTTAGTGGTGGTGCTATCTATTCCACTTTTTTCTAGCTTACTAAGAAGTAGGTTGTGGTCTACTTGGTTGAATGCCTTGCTGAAATCTAAATATATTATGTCCACAGTATTTTGCTGGTCCACTAATTTAGTTACTGTGTTGAAGAATGAAATAAGATTGGTTTGACATGATCTGTTTTTAACAAACCCATGCTGACTGCTAGTTATTACTTTACTTGTTTCTAGATGTTGGCAGATCTGGTTTTTTTTATTATTATTATCTTTTCCAGTATCTTCCTGGGTATTGTTATTAGGCTGATTGGTCTATAGTTTCCTGGGTCTGGTTTTTTTTTCCTTTTTTGAAGATGGGAACCACATCAGCTCTTTTCCAATCCTCTGGTAGTTCTCCGGTGCTCCAGGATTTTTGAAAGATATAGTGCAGTGGTTCTGAGATGACCTCTGCCAGCTCCTTTAAAACTCTTGGATGTAATCCATCAGGATGTAATCCATCAGGCCCCGGTGATTTGTTTTCATCAAGATCAGACAGGTCTTCTCTTACTATTTTTTTATTTTATTTATTTAATTTTTTTCTGGGAAGAAGAGACATAGGAAAGCAAGGAAATCTTAAGAAGCCAGATTTTCCCCATTTCTCCAATTAAAACACAGTCATTTGTTTGTTTATTACGTTTATATACTGCCCATTTCACTATTGAAGCAACTCTGGGTGGCTTACAGAAAGATAAAAAGATAAATGTAAAAACAGTTAATAATAAGGACTAAAAACTAAGAGGAGAGATGGCATGGGCCTGGGATTTTCTCTCTTATCCCATCAGCCTTCTCCAGTGTAAAATGACCCCATCAGGGCCCCAAGCAAGTTGGCAAAGCCAGGTTTTAAGGACTTTCTGGAAGACCAAGAGCGTGGGGACAGATATTACCTCTGGCAGCAGAATGTTCCGGAGGGTGGGGACAGACGTTTATAGAAGAACCTTTTCTAATCACCGAAGGCAGATTCTAGAATAATGCTGTGTGTTGTGAAACATTTATAGATCTTCACAAGCATAAAGCTGGAAAAAAATACCATAAAATCAAATGTTTGAAGACTAGTAATTCTTAATTCAGGATGCTCATGATCTTGTATTAAACCGTGTATGGACCAACTTTATCTTCCTGTTTCCACTCTTCATTATGTTTATTAGAAGTGCTTTTCCTTTGAGTATTTTAATATTCACTTTTGCTACCAAAATGTTTGTGATGAATCTAAGCTTCCTCTTTCGCCTTGCTTGGCGATTTTTTCTGAACAAGAAACAAGTCCAGACATAAAACAAAACTCTTAGCAATTATATTTAAGGATGATTTCCCTCATCCCTAAACCAAACAAATAATGAAGGGATCATCTAGAAGGAATGTGATAAAATCTAACTGATATTGTTATAATTAGATAAATTAAGTTTCGCTATGGGAATTATTGTCCAGCCACTAAAAATCCCTCTGCAAAAACTTGACAAAGAGAAAAAGTCCTAATATATAGTAAAGGAATAGCCCCATCCTAGTAATCTGATTTAATAAAGTATCTGATTCAGTTTCCTAATATGTTGATTTACCTTCTCTTTTCTTAATGACTTCTTGATTCTTCTCTATTTGTATCCTTTTGTCATACTATGATCTATATACCAACCTGGTTTCTAATAAGGGACAATCCTTTTACAAAAATTATAAAAGCCTGAATGTTTCTAAGAGCAAGGAATTACTACATTGCAATTTCTAATTTTCTACCTTGGTCCTGACAACATTTTCTCCTTTTAATTGTTGACATTGGTCTTTATCCAGGCTTGGGCTGAATAAAGCACCACAGGTTTGTAGTTTTCAACTGATACTGTTGCAGCTGGCTCTGCTACTGACCAGTATTTTTGCTCTATTGATCTGTCTTGTTTTGCTAGGGATATGCCAAATTACAATAACTAGAACTAGAAACCCCATTAGACAGAAGTTAAATGAACCCCGTATGCATAAGCAACTTCAGTTCTTTTCCAGTACATACAACAATATGTTTGTTCCTTTGGAGAAAACACAAAACAAAGGTTCTCTGTATGCTTACAAATCAAAAGCTAATTAACTTTGCTTTGGTGTGTTGGGTACACTATAAAATGTTTCAGAGCAGAAAAAGGAATTTCTGGGAAATCACCCTGAAACAGTTCTAAAGACTGCCCAACCCACACAAATTATGTCTCTGCTGGAACAAAGCATGACTCCTGCTGGAAAAAAGTATGTCAAAATTACTGACTGCCATAAAATTTAATGCTATTCCAAAGAGTTTTGTTTAGATTTGCCAACTTATACCCTTAAATGTTCACTTATCACAGTTGTAGTATGATTAGAGCATCAAATTGCTTGTTCCCAGAGTGCATGTTTCAGCCATTGGCATAGATCATGCTATTTCCTACCCCATCACCTTTGAAAAAAATGCACAAATATAGGTGTTAATTAAAATAACAGAGGTTTAAAATTAATTAGAATTTATCCTCATACTATTTCTGTTGGGCATGAAAAACTTTAATTCAAACTTTTTGCAGGCAGCATTTTTGATTAACTCTCATTATGACCATTTTCTTATTGCACAATGGATATTTTTGTTTGATTTGGTGCCCAGTACAACTCAATACTCTGCCTAGATGTGAAGTCCTGACAATCAGAATGTTTATCATTATTACTTGAACAGTTTTAAATACAGTGAGTTCTCCCAAAATGAGCAAAGGCCATGCAACAGCTTTTTAAAAGAATCATTTATAATTTCCATCATTTAACGGACTAGTCTTCCTATGTTAATTCCTGGCCTGTTTGATTTGAATGGGACAGGGCTGAGGCAAATATGGGGGGTTGAATTATCTCTTATATTACTGACAATCAACAAACAGCCATAAGATAGGTCAGGAAACATCTAGAGGCAGACTAGTTAGGTAATCCAAGTCCTAGTGTAAAAGAAAAACCAAACTGTTAACCAAATCAGAGTCTTGTTTAACCTCAAAGAAGTAAAAGTAGAAGATAAAGTGAGTGTTAATTACTGCTGGTAGTTCTTACAATTTCCAAATATAACTTTGGAAAAAGTGCAGAGAAGAGCAACTAGGATGATTAAAGGCCTGGAGGCTAAAATATACGAAGAATGTTGCAGGAACTGGGTATGGCTGATCTAGAGAAAAGAAAGACTAGGAGTGACATAATAGCACTATTCCATATTTGGGGGGTTACCACAAAGAAGTCAACTTATTTTCCAAAGCATCAGAAGGCAAGACAAAAAAACCATGGATGGAAACTATTCAAGGAGAGAAGCAACCTGGAATTACGGAGAAAATTCCTGAGAACAATTAACCAGTGGGACAGCTTGCCTTCAGAATTTGTGGGTGCTTCACCACTGAAGTTTTTAAGAAGAGACTGGACAGCCACTTGTCTGAAATAGATAGAGTCTCCTGTTTGAGCAGGGGATTGGACTAGAAGACTTCCAAAATCCCTTCCAGCTTTATTCTGATTGATTGATTGATAATGCTGGACTTATTTTAGTTTTATATCTGAATAATGCAGCTGAATTACTTAAATGTATTCCAAAACCAACATAAATAATCAGCTAATTTATCCAAAGAAAGTTTAGTTGCATATGTTTGATATTGCAACAGGTCCATGCACTTAATGTTCAATCTGTAGTTGAATGACCATACTTTGTTACACTGAACATAGATTTTACTATATGTCATATAAAATATTTTATTTTTCAACTAGAATTACTAACTACCAAAAAGATCAGAAATACAATGCAGACCTAGAAATATTAAATCCTTTCTGTTTTTACAATTTATAACATAAAAATAAAATGGGTGGCACATGGAGCAAAATCTATAGAAATGCAGTAGAGCAATGTCAGTGCAAATGTTTAACCAAGTCTGTATTTTGTGGGAGTTTAGCAGTTTCAAGCTCTTATCTTGCCGGAGGGAGCTATAGCACTATCATTCTCTTCTGACCTTGAATAGCCTATATCCTAAGTAAAGGCATAAATGAAAAAAAAAAGGCAGGTCATTTAAGGACATAGGCAGGCCAGGAAGCTATGTCTAGGACCTTGCCCACTTCTACATTAGCAACTGTATCCCACAGTATTTTCTGTACTTGATATTTTTCCAAGTTATTTTCAAAACAGTTTATGCTAATTGTTCCTTTGCACTGCTTTAGTAATGTTTGTTCCATATGTTTAGTTTTTCATGCAAGAAAAAAATCTGTCTGTGGCTGGCTGTACTGTGCACACTTTTAATTTTATACCCCTAGTTCTTACTAGTTTACAACTCTTGTCAGCCCTCAGTATTCATCTATAGTGCTCCCTTTGGAAGTTTTGCTGTTTCCATATTCATTTGAATTTTCTGCATTTTCTCCATAACAATAATTTGTTGTGCAGTTTTTTTTAAAAAAAATGTTTATTGAATATATCACTTTTCTGGGTCAAAATGTCCTAGAGCAGGGCTGTCAAACTCCTGGTCCCGCTACACCCCCATCCAGTTTAGCAAAGGGGGGGAAAAGTCCCGATACATCACGTGATGCCGCTGTGACGTGAGTTTGACACCCCTGTCCTAGAGCACGAGTTTCTGACTTTCTAAGTTGCTTGCTCTTCTACATCATTTTATTTGGAAAGAATAAGGATGATGATTCTGAAATTTGCTTGCAGCCTAGTAAGACTATGCATTAATTCATTCATATTAAGCTTTTATGTACCGTTAACCTGATGTTTTAAAAGTCTTCTTGCTTTGATAATGTTTAGTTAATTTCAAGTTTTATCATTTTATCTTAAAGCTTTTTATTACATCACTTGAAGACCGTACAGAACTGCTTGAAGTTTTTGGGTTTCAAGAACTATTTATCAAGCGAGGCATTAAAACAAAAAGTTGTTGAAAAGATGTAAGAGCTCCATCTGAATTTGGAGCCACAACTGTCATACTGTAAGTCACATTGTTAAATGTAGTTCTTTGTATCCTGTCCAGTTAGCTACGTCATCGTTTTTTTCTTTGAAGTATTTAAACAGACCTTTGAGATTGAGGTTTTTTTATCCTGAACAATTAAAGAAAATGAAACAGTATGTATTCAGTATGTCCAACATTTATATAGTTGTAAAATAACAGATGCTCTATCCCTACCTACCACAGTGATGCGCAAGATTTGGATTGCATGCAGCCTCAAAGAAGGTCCAAACAAAGTGGATAGGGCCAAAATTTTTATCCCTTAACTTGGTTTCAGAAGATTTTGCAGAGATTCTATAAGTAGCTTAACTCTTTCAGAGATTTATGACATACATAGCAGCCCTTAAACTGCCTCAACTCCTCAGTTTTCCCTTCCTGAGTCTTAATATTCTGTCACACTTAAGGCACCTTTTTTTGTCCTCTTCCACTTCCTTCTTAAAGTTTGAAAAACAAAAAAAAGTCAGGCCAAAACATTTTGGCTGTATGTAATCTGGTGATATCATCATTGGCCGGTTTCTTTGTAGGTCTTAGCTAGGGAAGAAATAAGGGATGACACAATAAGAAAAGTAGCAATAAGCAGAGCACAAAATCCAATCTCAGATCTTATAGGAGTAATGGAAAAAGAGTAGTAATTGCCTAGGTCCTGGATTCAGTACTCTGAATCACTGCCTTTATGTTGGCTCCAGTATATCCAGGAATTGCCATTTAGATGCATAGGGACATCACAGGGGATTTCCATAGACCTGGCATCTCCTTCCAAGTTGCCATTTAATGGATATGCTATTGCTCCCTCTCTTTTCCACAGAAAGAAAGCTTGATGAGGTCCTAAAAGTGATACTAAACTATCTAAGAAGAATTCAACTCCACAATAGGCTCCTTGAATTTCAAGGACATCTTGTTTCCCAGTATCATTGTTTAGCAAGGTCAGATTCAAGTCCACAGAAGCTAACCTGGAAGCTTTAGGGCAGCCAAACATTCTCTGGCAGCCCAACTTACTTTATAGTGTTTTGGTGAGGAAAAATGGAACATGGAATTGTTAGATAAGCCAATTTGACCCCCTGATTGAAAGATGGGATATAAATTTATCAAACTAATATATTCCTCTTACTATCAGCTTTGAAAAGAGGTCAGATGCCTTATGCAATAATGTTCAGGAAATTATTTAAAACAGAATTGTTTAATAGGACCTTTGAATTATAGATATGTTCTATTTTTAGGATTTTATCCATGTCTCAATTATTACTTATTCTGATAGAACACGGCTGTCAAACTCCTGGCCCATAGGCCAGATGTGTCATGCACTGGCCATGCCCACTCCTGGTTTAGAGAAGGGTAGGGGGGAAAGTCCTGATATGTCATGTGACACTGCCGTGACGATGTGAGTTTGACACCCCTGTGGTTGAACATTCTAGGGCATGTCAAATTTTTCATCTTTCAATTTCCAAACATAAGGGGTGCTCAAAAGTTGTGACATGCCTTGGGGATTGTAAAGATATTTTGGTTATTTTAATATAATTTAGATGTGCTTGGTAAGTAGCTACATAAATATCATAACTTTTTAACATTTTGCTTGTCTCTCTGAAAGTTTTACTGATGAGACTGTAACCTGTCAAGAGCCTCTCAATTGCAGTAGGTTAAAACAAGGTCAACTAAATAAATAAAAGTGTTTCTAAGCAGTGCAGTCCCACTTTATGACCATATCAGTGACAGAAATTTCAGTCCTAATGGCCATCATAAGTTGAGGGTGATGTGTAGTCCATTCACAGAAGCTGAGACCATTACTGACAGTGCTGATATTGTACTTACTAATTTCTGCCTTTGTTCTTCAAATATCTTCTTTAATGTTTCCAATGGTATAACATTTTGTGTCATTTTGTATATCCCAGTATTAACTGGCATAAAAGGATTGGTTCCCCCACCCGCCTTTTGGTTGGAATTTTTAGTTGCTCTCGTTTAATGACTGGTAGCTCAATGGTTGTTCAAAGTTACAGTGGTCCTGGAAGAGAATATTTATGGCCTGTAAAGCACTTCCAACTATTGTTTAATGTCATGTACCATCCCTCCGCCAGTCACATTTCATACACTTGGTAATGGGCTCACATTTACAACTAGTTGCAACTTCTGCAATTACATGACTATGATTTGCACAAAAATTGTTTTCTGGCAGAAAACAACAAAAATGCCCATTGGTTGTGCCACCTTTGCTTAATGACAATAGAATAGAACAGAAAAGAACAGAACAGAACTATTTATTGGCCAAGTGTGATTGGACACACAAGGAATTTGTCTTGGTGCAAATGCTCTCAGTGTACATAAAGAAAAGATACATGCATCAAGAATCATAAGATACAACACTTAATAATAGTCATAGGGTACAATCAGCAATCAAATCATACTAGGAAACAGTCAATATAAATCGTAAGGATACAAGCGACAAAATTACAGTCATACTGTCACAAGTGGGAGGGCGTGGATGATAAGGAGTGATGAAAAGATTATTAATAATAATAGTAGTGCAGACTTTGTAAATAGTTGGATAGTGTTGAGGGAATTATTTGTTTAGCAGAGTGATGGCAATCGGGGAAAAACTCCTTGTGTCTAGTTTTTCTGGTGTGCAATGCTCTATAGCATCGTTTTGAGCATATGAGTTAAAACAGTTTGTGTCCTGGATGTGAGGGGTCTGTAAATATTTTCACAGCCCTCTTTATTGTGGTTTGTTTCTTGTGGTTTGTTTAACCACTATAGTGACTTGCCTAATGACTGACATAAAAATGATAGTAAAATTGAATCAGTTTACATAATGACCTGCATAATGATCACTCTGACTTACAATCAAAATTTTGAAGCCAGTTGTGGTCATTAAGCGAGGACTATCTCTACTACCCAATTTCTGCAATCATAAAGTAACTTATCTTTATTATGATTTATAATAGCCACAAAGTAATTAGAAAGTGAATTTTGTGAGTTTAAGTCCTTTAAAAGGCTCTGCAACAGTGGTGAACAAAAAATAAATTATCCCTATATTATCCCAAATTATGCAGTGGTGGGATTCAAATTTTTTTACTACTGGTTCTGTGGGCGTGGCAGGGGAAGGATACTGTAAAATCTCCAATCAGAGGTGGTATATGCTGGTTCTCAAAATTTCCACTACCAGTTCTCCAAAACTGGTCAGAACCTGCTGAATACCACCTCTGAAATTATCCCAAACATTCAAAAAACTGCTGTTGTGTACAGAATGGGACAACTTGCTGAATCTGACTCGCCCCAGCTGATTCAGTATAGGACGACTTGCCATCGAGAACTCACCACAGAACAATTCATCATGGGCTAATTCAATGCAGCTAACTGAAGAGAGGGACAAGTAAATGGCTTGCTTTAGGTTTGAACCTTCTCAAGTTAAAAGTCCTCGAGGCTGGGTTGAGCCAGAGCATGGAGTCTTAGCAGCCCATTAGTGAAGCTGTGGAGTAAGCATAGCACACCCAGGTACTTCCTGTGTGGATCTAGGAAGGCCAAGATTGTGATGTATCTATGAAAGGATGCCCGCCATCACTGATTCTTCCTGGTGCATCTGTTGTGAGGCCACTTGTTCTGCTGACATAGAGGTATGTTAATGCACAGGACTGGAAGGCGAAGCAGTGTGCTTGGTGCTCTTCAGTGGCTTCATTTTAAAAAGGGTCACAGATTTCTCCAGGACTGTTTATTTAGCCAAAAAGAATTCCTAATCGGTCCAGTGAACTTTTATGGTCAGTCAATGAAGGATTCTTTGGGGATTCCTAGGATCAGCCCATTTGTTTCCAGTCCTCCATAAGGAGCCAGATCTTGAAAAAATGGGCTGACAGCAACAGGCTTCCGACCGAGCATCAGTACATCTGCTTTTTCTCACTCCCATGCCGCCATTCTCCCCTCTCTTAGTCTCAGCTCCAAAATTTGCCCTTCCCCTTTCCATGCAAGGAAGTTGGAGACAGAGGAGGAGTAGGGGTGGGAGTGAGATAAGACAGACATGCTATCACTGACCCTGAAGGCTGCTGCTGACAGCCTGCTTTTTTTTCTGCATTTGGCTCCGTGTGGTAGAGTGGGAGCAAATGGATCAATCCCAGAAATGCCTAAGGAATCTTTCATTGACTGGTTAGGAAAAATCCACTGGGACTCTATGCTCTGGCCCCAGCCTTGAGGACTTCTAACTAGGGAAGATTCAAACCTAAAGCAAGACAAGGCCTGTTGCAATTCAAAATCAGCTGGGAAGCATGCACATGTGCAGTTCAGGTAAGTTTGGTGGAGCTCACATGCCCACACAAATGGCTCCATGTGCCACCTGTGACATCCGTGCCATAGGTTCACCATTCTAGACCCTGTCAGGTAGCCTCCTCATGATGAATAGTTATCCAGAGCACATGAGGGAGATCTCCTTTCATCTCCCTATTTGGAGATTCCGAGGACCAATCTACCTACTTGATCCTCAGTCTTTGCTTATGCAGAGATGCCTTCTAGTTGCCATACTCAGCAGTCCGGAACTATAGCAGTAAGTGGGTTGTTGCATTAGCTTTTCCCCTTACAAGGGAATTCCAGAATAACCCATCTTCACATTGGACGTCTGCCATATGCCAAGAGTTTTTTTCAAAACTTCTTCAAGCAGTTTTCTGGAACTTGAATCAATTATTTTATCTTTACTAGTTATCAGCAAAAGAAGCAACAGTGTTTCAAAATAAAACCATGAGTGCTAAAGCCTATTTAAATAAACAAAGAGCCAGAAAACTCTGATTAAGCAGGTGGGACTGGGAAATCATTTATATGTAGCATTTCTCTTTATAATTCTGAATATTACTGGAAGATTCTCATTCTCTGCTATCTGTTAAATGAGTGGTCTCAAACCTTTCCGGGTTTGTGGACCAGCCCTGGGGTGGGGGGGTGGGGATTGATTCCATCTGAGTAGAGTTGCATACAGTCACCCACCTGTTGCGCATGAAAGTGGAGCTCACCTGCCATTTCCACAGCCCAGTTGGAGACCCCAGTATTAAATAGTTCATTTTTGTGGCATCTGCTTTATATTATCAATATCATGCTATATATTCATCACCAGCAGTTTTCCACAGGCTTGTTTTCTTAAGTTTTTGTGGGTACTTACATGTATGGTATTCAGCTTTGTTCGGGTATTTTCCCACGTCATTATAGTTGTGCTTTTAAAGTTGTAGCTATGTTTCGGCAGAATCTCATCTGCCATCATCAGGCTTTTGTATTGTGTTTGTCAGATGAACACAATACAGAAGCCTGATGATGGCAGATGAGATTCTGCCGAAACGTTGCTACAACTTTAAAACCAGAAATTAAGTGATTGATAATAAATTTTGGAAGATTATAAATCAGGGTAAAAGATTATGAGAAGTTAGTCTAATAATCTTTAAAACTGGGAATATTGTCATTTATTTTTTCCACTGTCATTCAGTGAATTATGAATTGCGTGTTTATAAAACCTTTCCTTTTCTTAATGAGTTTACTCTCTTTATAAAAATTAGCATCACAGAAAACTAATAGATTTTGAGTTTTAAAGCTATACATAGATTATGTTCCTGTGTTTAAAAAACAAGTATCTATAACAAGTAAACCAACAAATTATACCAGCCTGTTGACTCTTTTTTTAAAAATTGTGTTAAAATAAGATGGAGAAAATCTTGTTTCCCTGTGAATTAATTTTATTGTATTTTTAATTCTCAAATAGGCAATTCTCATAAAGGTTTTGTTTGTGGAAAAAAACATGTATTTGTCTCAGGAAATTTCAGCATTGCTCAGAATTTATTCCCTTATCATGTGTACAAACAGTTCAGTCTTTTGTAACCACCCATGCTATGATAAACTGAGTTCAATGGAAAATCTATTTACTTTTCAGCACGGCAACTCCCAACTCTTTAATTATCTATTTATGAGATAATAGGACTTGTTAATATTTGTAAAGCTAAAGCCTGTTGTTTCAACATGTTCTATATATGGCATAAAAGGGTTGCTCTTAATCTGATTCTTTGACATATTCTAAAATAGGTTTGTCTTAAATTTTTATGGCTAACTGCAGATAAACACTGTTGGATGTTTATTTTTAACCAATTAGATATTTGCAAGTGCAACAGATTTTTTTTTATTTCAGAGTAGAAAAAAAACAATGTACTTAAGTTTTATTAATTGAAAGCAGTGTAATTTTTTCCCTGGAAACTCCCACAGTTTAATGTAGAAGACATGAAAGATTAGTACCAAAAATTCTGGGCTACTATATAGTATTGTTGGGAATAATCATTTTGAATAATATTCTTGCATAACCTTCAAAATCATAAAAATCAAATTGGCAAGCACAATTTAATATTATTTTAATTATTTGTATTAATATCTGTAAAGTAGCTTATGAATCTCAAAGCATATAGTAAAAAAATTAGAACAAGCAGTCACATAGTAAAGATATAACAGTTACATAAAATGTATTTTTCATTATTTCAAAAATAATGATTGATTGGCATCAATTCTGATTCCTATACTGTTAGTTTGAAATTGCACATAACTCTTCTTAGAAGTAAATTTTGACATGTTGAAAAACTTTTGCAAAACAACAATTCAGACTTTTAGTATGACATTTCCAATTCTTTCTCCAAGATTTCTTCACCTGTAATCAGATATCACAACACACATAAGCTCATAATAATTGTTTGTGTTTATGTCTGTCACCAAGAGTAATTAATCTTATTGTGTGGTTTTACAATAACATTGCTATTATATACTTAGCTGCACCTGTGTTTTGACCTCCAAATTAGGATAAAACTGTGGGAAATGCAAAAAGTGCATTTGCCCTGCATTCCCTTTACAATTATTCTTGTGTAATAATTAGAAGAAAATTGCTTCACTTGAGACAAAATAATCCAGGGATTCTCAAAATGTGAGGGGTAACTTATGGAGGGATTTAAATAAATTGGAAGGGGGATGCAAACTGGGGGAAGGGCTTCCATACACAAAGCAGGATTACAGTCAGAACTTGCTTCCAGTCTGCCTGAATGAGACAACGCCAACTTGTCCAAGTAAAGTCTGGAATGAGTTCTGACAGGATTGCAGATTGGTGTGTAAACTTGCTGGATCACTGTCAGGAGTCATTCCAATTCTCTGCTGAAACAGAGCGGAGAAGAAAGCCTGTAGTCTGTGGGTTGGTGTCTGCAAAGTTAGACAGTTTTCAGAACTTGCATCCCACCCTGCTTTAACAACCTAACACTTAACCTGTCCTAGCAAAGTCCAGGCAAGTTCTGACAGGTTTCTAGTTTTTTTGTGTACAGGCCTGCCCTATCAAAATTTAGATCTATTGGAGTGGGGCTTGCTCAGGCAAGACAAGTAGTAAAGCCTGCAGAAGTTTTTAGAAATGGTTAAATCCCTGTTTCTAATCATCTGTCAAGCCATCTCCTAGTCACAACCAAAATATAATTGCCATTTTAGAAAGGTTCTTCCAGCCTCATTCCAGAATGAACATTGATATGGCCTTTCAAGACACCATTCTGCAGAAGTGTGCAGAGCATTGCCCATTCCAAACTTTTAAATTTGAAACAGCTGTTTCAATTCAAAAAACTTGGTCAGAACAGCATTAAGCTGATTCCAGTAAACCAAAACCACTGATTCTCTCAAATCTAAGTATCAAAGTAGAGGCAAAAGAAAAAAGAAAAAATAGCTATAACATTGCAGTATGAGAAGTGGGTCTCTTGCTTTTTTTGATATTGCCAATAATATATTGAATAGTACAAAAAGGAATTTATTTTGTTTATTTTATTTATTTATTTTTATTTATTTATTTTACAGATTATTTACAGATTTATAAAACAACCCATGGCCTTAGTAATCAACTTGTCTAATTTTCCATTTTTTCAATAATGTTTTTACCTATATAGTATCTAATTAAAGAAACCTAAAAGTATGCAGATATAATTTTTTCAAATATATTTTTTATTTATTAAAATGGGCAAGGTGTGTTTATTAGCTAGCGTTATTTCAAGAAAGGAGTACAGCGAAGAGATCTCACTACCACATAAGTTATTATAGTAAACTTTGTAATATCTCTACTGTCTCCAAGTGGCTTTTCTAATTTTATAGAGTTTTCTAGTATGCTACATGCTATTCAACAGACTATGGAGTTATTAATGAGTTATGCTTATTTCTTGAACTGCATTTTCATTTTCTGTTCCTTTGATCTCATCAGAAATAATTCTTTGTTTTTATAGACCAGGGGTCCCCAGCCCCCACAGCCCATTACCAGGCCGTGGCCTGTTTGGAACTGGGCCATGCCAGGAGCGAGTGACTGCACTCGCGTGTGAAGCTCCATTTACATGAGCTTGTAAATGGACACTCACACAAAACCATTCCCTCTTCCCCCCTCCCGCCTGACTGCCAAGCCAGAAAGGTTGGTGCCTGCTGTTACAGAGTCTCCACTGTCCTCCTTTAAAAAATATGGTAGGCCACATAAATTACAGTGGCATGGTACTTTATAATAATGATCAAAATGAAAGATATAATAGTAAATATGTATATATGTATACACACACACACGGAACTCTTCAGGTAACAAAGAAAGAATTAAGATTAATGACAACTTTTGAGGAAGAAAAAAATAAGTGAAAAAGCTAGTTCCTCAAATACATTAAGATGGCTTTAAAGAATTTGATCAAATGCATAGGTGGTACCTAATGTGAAATGGGTGAATTTAATGGTTTCTTACATAGTGGGTCATGGAATAAGCCAAATGTTGCATTCTGCAATATTCATGTCATTAATAACAATTATATGGAAGTTATGAATTTGCCAATATTTATTTAATATTCATAGAATTGTTTGAAAAATTATGCTATCTATTATTATTTCAGTTAAACTGACAGAAAGTTCACTGCAGTCTTAAGATAGCTGTATTGTTTAGTTTTATCCATATGCTATAAGTTTCCTTAAGTGTCTTCAGTCATTGTATTACCATAATTAGAATGTTTAAGCC
Organism: Pseudonaja textilis; assembly: GCF_049901715.1. NCBI lineage: Eukaryota > Metazoa > Chordata > Lepidosauria > Squamata > Elapidae > Pseudonaja > Pseudonaja textilis. The sequence continues at coordinate 55,538,036 of NC_141990.1, read as the reverse complement.
ATTCCCATTATATCAGCAAGCTGAATTGCATAATTAGACACCAGAAAAAGGAAAGCCTCTTGTTTTCAGAGCTTATGCAATACAATAGTACATGTGACACCCATGACTATAAAATGGCAACTTGTAAGGTAATGAATATTAAGATTGCTGAATATATATTTGTATAAAATTACTATTATATCAGCACCAATTTATAAGACCACCCAGTCTTAACAGTAATGGGCAAATAGAGAATTATGTGATAGAGCTTCTATGGAATTTTGGGTCCCAGTTATAGATACCTTCAGCAAAAGTCCTTAGATCCTCATCTAAGCAATTTATTAGAAAATTTCTAGTCTCGTTTTAGTTTTCCAGACAAGCTTATGAAAGAGGAAATAATTTTTTCTCCCATCCCTGCCCCCCAACTATGATTGGCAAATGTCAGATATATGTCATATATCTTGTCCCTCCATCTTAGGTTACTAGAAAATGTATGCGTTTTTCTGAGGTTAAGCAGAAGCAATAAATTATTCTTCTGGGCATTTAGAACCATATGGGTAGAATTGGAACAATGTATGACATTGTCCAGATATTACATTTCATGTTCTGTTTATAAAAGTAATGCATTCTCATCTCATCAATTCATAAGCACTATAATATGGAAGTCAGTAAGAAATATTGTGCACCCAATGTTCATGACTTCAAGTTACTAAAAACTCATGCAGTCAGTAATATAGTTAATTAAGTTGACAATGGAATAAAACGAAAAAGCAGCCCTGATATAATACATAAGGGCATTCCTAATTTTTGATATTTTTTTCATGACTGAGCAAGTAATATCACATTTCTCTTACTTCAGAAGAAAATCAAGCAGTGCAATATGAGATCTTGCTGTCATACAAATCTAGGTTTCCTCAGCTCACACTGTCTTTTCCTTTGTAGGGAAAAGGGCAATTATTTTATTTTACAAATATGGCCTTGTGATTATTTTTGAGCTCCTATTGTCATATATGTATGAAATTATAGACAATATATAGGCACTGCTGGTTTATTAGTGCAATAGAGTTTCAGGTTACAGATCCTCAGAACGCTTGAAGATTCATGGAAGATAACTGATAGTGACAACTACCAAAGAAGGTTCTCTGATTTCTTCCTGTTTGAAGGCAGTCACAGTGAATACAGCAGTAGATTAAAAAAAGCAAAATCAATTAAGGTCTGCAGCTTTTATGTTATTCTTGTGGATTTCCTAAAGCCATCTTCTAAGAGCCATGGTGGTGCAATGTTTAGAATGCAGTACTGCTAACTCATTGCTCATTCCAGGAGTTCAATTCTGAGCAGCTCAAAGTTCCCATCCAGTGGTGGGATTCAGGTTTTTTTTACTAGCGGTTCTGTGGGCATGGCTTGGTGGGTGTGGCAGGGGAAGCATACTGTAAAATCTCCAGTCAGAGGTGGTATTTGTCAGTTCTCAGAACTACTCAAAATTTCCACTACCAGTTCTCCAGAACTGGTCACAACCTGCTGAATGCCACCTCTGCTTCCATCCTTCCAAGGTCGGTAAAATGAGGACCAGATTGTTGGGAGCAATATGCTGTCTCTGTAAACCGCTTAGAGACTGTGAAGTGGTATATAAGTCTACATGCTATTGCTGTTCTATGCAACTGTGAGAAGCAGAAGACAGACCACTGATATTGAAACAAGTTGCTAGGTACCTGTATGTATTTTTTTAATGGCTTAGTAGTGGTTTATCTTCAGCTTTTTGATCTTATCCTGGACGAAGTCAGAAGTATGAAAAAGTATCTCAATGGATAGTCATCTACTTTTTAAATTAAGGTGATATATTTCAGAGTAAATGTAACCAGGATTGAGCAGAAAATAATTCTGCAATCGCTGTAGAAGAAATGTTAAATAGGTTATTTTTTAACAGATCACTCTAAATTGGAAGGAGCATCTTATATTCTGTCTGTACATCATTTGTAGGTAGCAATATAGCTGCTTCATGAAGAGATTTCCTTCAAAACAGCTGATAGAAGTGAACATATCACTGCAAAATTTGTCAATTTTAAAAAGTAAGAAGCCTAAAGAACTAAAGAATGTAAGATACATGTCTTAAGAATATTCAAACTAGTTTAATCACAAGTTATAATGTAACTTCACATGGTACAGATTTTTAAATACAGGATTTCGCTTACCATTGAATATGCTTTTTTTTCATGGTGAATATACAAACAGATCTGTCCTTTCATCTTGCATTGTGAAACAACACAGAAATATATAAACTTTTTTCTTCAAACTTTGAAAATTGCATGTTAACATTTTTAAGTTACCTTCAGGGCTATCCCAACTGTTTAAGCTATCCAAACTGTTATCAGACTCATAATTTTATGGACTCAGAGGATTCCCTCCCCCCCCAAAAAAAAAAAAAAAAGGATTGTTTCGAACTTTGTAATACAGATAGTCTTTGGCTTACAACAGTTCGCTTGTGACCATTTGAAATTACAACAGCACTGACAAAAGTGATTTCTGACCATTTTTCACACTTAATTGAAGCATCCCGATGATTACTTGGCTTACATTCAGATGCTTGACAACTGACTCACATTTATGATGGTTGCCTGAATCATAATATAGTGCCTGAAAGAAAATAATGGAGGCATCAGGTACATTTAATGCTACCACAAAACTTTTTTTTTGTAGTAACTCTGAACATTGCCCTCTGAATATTAGGGCAAGTGATGAAAGGCTTTGGATAAAGATTTTAAGCTTTGGCTTGTGTGCTGCTGCACAGAATTTGGCAACTTTGTTCCTTATGAGAAGTTGGAGTCAGATGGTACAGTCTACGAAGTAGAGAATAAGAACCAATAGAGGAGGAAGGCATGGAGGAAGTAGCCCAACATAGCCATCACTGCAGGTACACAGACATTTCTTAGATTTCTGTATCCCTTTCAAACTCAGTTAAGTGGAGAACAACTATATTTAAAATTCTGTTCTCAAATTCTGATTTCTGATATTTATGTATATAGTATCACGTTTATTTCTAAACAATAAGAAAATGTATGCATCACTGGTTTTTGTTTTGTTTTGTTTTTGGTTAAAAAAAAACCCTGCATTTCAATCTCAAATTTGAGATTAATTTCTTAAATGGAAAAAAAAGTATAAGGAAATTGTGTGTTCAAAAAACAATAGTGACAAATTTATTCCCATCCAAGGGATGAAGAATTAATTATCTCTTATGCTGTTGCTGTGGAGAGCAATGTGTTTTCTTGCTGATGGAGAATGGGATTTTTAGGTTCAAGATGAAAAGTTTTGTCGGTTCCTGCTTATATTTAGCCTTTCTGTCTTCTACGTTAAATGTAATAATATAGAAAGAGACTTAAAGTGAGCCAGATCAATAACTCAACTAGCACAATGTAATTTGGCAGGAGTTTGGCAACAGTTTAAGATCTTTTTCAATATGACTTAGTGATGTTAGGGAATTCTTATAAGAATGAGTTGCATGAAAAGTATGTGATCCATCACTGCCATAAGAGCGAGTGGCCATTTTCATTCAAGAGATTTCTCAGTGATTCAGAGGCTGGCCTCAAATGCTTTGTTCAGGAAAATCATAGTAAATAGTTAAGTACACTATGTGTCCACTATCATAGATAGTCATGCAAAATAGCCATAGTCATTTTATAGTTCTCAGTGGCATTGATGAAACATGATTATTTGTCTATGCAGAATAACCAGTAACTTTATTTTGCTCCAGTAAGTCAATACTTCCTGTTATGTGCAGGAGTCCAGCTATATTAAGAAGACTAGATTATCTTCTAACTACCACAAAGCTAGTAAAAACAGGATGTCTTCTACATATTTGGTAGTTAGATGGGTTTAACATCCCAGCAATTGTATTTTCCTTTTATCTTTTTCCTTTGATTTATTTTAAAAGGAACAATGGTTATCTATCTAAACATGAAATAGATACTGTTATATCTTATATGTTTAATAAGTATACTAAGAATACTTAACAAAACACTTTTATATATTGTTCTGAAAAAATCTCTAATTGCTATTTTTTCTTTAATTCTGGTCAGTTTATTTCAAATATGTTATATTTGTACATTCATTAGGCTTCAGGCCTTAGATATATATATATATCTGAATTTGAAATTACAGATAACAGATTTGCTAAAATCATTGCTATCCTTCAAGTGTACTAAGTTCTCTGATCTCATCTTATTTATCTATGTGGATTTTTTTTTAAAAAAAAATCTATGTTGGTCTAAAAGCCAGTATAGGATCATATCTTTGTCCTGCTGTCAATTGTGATCTATTATTATATCTATACATAATAAATCCTAACATGTCTTCAGTCTATCAAAATGTATAATATTGATAGTTCACAGGAATTTTAATCTTACCATATCCATATATGCTTACAGTATAACTTCTTCCAATGTAATACCTTTATTATAAACCTTCTGTTTACTTGATTTATATCATCAAATGGCGTTTACCATGAGAATTCTACAACTCTGTGCAAAGAAGTAGCAAATATTGTATTGACTTTTACACTCTGCTAGCTTTTTCAGTGAGATTCCTAGTTTCTAACAAGCATTTAAAGACTGTAGTTACATGTGAAATACTGCTTCCATGATTACTTTTCTTTTTGCATAAGCTACTATTTGAACACCACCTCTTCAAATTCATTTGCTTTCTTTCAGAATATAAAGGTATCAGTTTATTTTTAATTTTTATTAGATTTATATAACCAACCATCTCACATAAAAGTGACTGAGTGACATACAATACTTAATAAAAAATAAAAACATAAAACAGTCTGAAATTAAAAAAAAATACTATAAAAATGATACAAACCTGGAGGTAATAGTAACTGGAGTAAGAGAGCTATTACAAAATCTCTCCTGTCTCCTGGACCCCCTTGGCCTGATAACATAACCAGATCTTGCGGGACTTGCCGTACATTGAAAGGAATGAAGCTAATCTCGCTTCCCAGGAGAGAAGATTCCACAAGTCAGGCACCATGGCAAAGAAGATCTCCCGGGACCCACCTGATGGCAGATAGGATCCATAGCATGCCTTCTTTGACAGACCTGATAGGGTGAGCAGATGTAATGAGGAGAAGAGGCATTCTCTCAGGTAACAAGGTCTCACACTATGAAGGACTATGATCAAAACCAGCTGGACCTGGAAGCAAACTGGCAACCAATGTGAAGCAGAGGTATAGTAGGTATCATTCTAGGGGCACACATAACTTGCCCTGCTCCACAGCATTTTGCACCAGTTGAAACTTCCAGATCCACTTCAAGGGTAGCCCCATACAGAACACGCTACAGAAATCTAACCAATAGGAGACCAAGACACGAGTGACTATGAGCTGAGTTCCCTCCCCTTCCAATCTAGTCATAGGCATAACTGGCACACAATACAAAGCTGTGCAAACACCCTTGCAGAGACTACCATGACTGCCACCTGCTCATTGAGCAGGAATCGTGAGTTCAGGAGAATCCCCAGAGTGCGCACAATGTATAACTGAAATATTCTCAGGGTCCTTGCTCTCTATATAACCTGTGTGATAAGAGTTCTACAGTTTTGCAAGATCTGTCTTCCTGCCACAACATTTTTCAAAAGGTGCACAATATTATACAAACAAGCTTAACAACTCAAGTAGCAGCTTGGGCATAGCTAATTTCAGGCACATATTTGGTCTTTCATCAGCCCTTTTTTCTGATACCCTGTTCAGATTTCTTTTGTAGTTGTGTGGAAATAATTGATTGCAGCTATCTTGTTTTTGTTTTTAAACTGCAAACCCGAGTACAGGTCCTGTGATTTTTGTTTTGTTTTGTGTACAACGCCTAGTTACTGTAGGCACTTGAGAAATAATAATTAAAAATTGCATGGCATTTATTACATAGGGGTGGCATTCTGTACTCTTTCTTGGAAATGGCACTGTGAGAAAGATCATAAAGAAACAAATGCATTCTTGGCAACTGTTTCTCCATCTCTAGAAAGTCTATATTGTGTTGGAAAAGGGGAAAAAAGTAGAATTTTGTCTGAAGGTGGCTAAGAATGCAATTGCTTTCTGTGTTTGCTACGTGCATATATGCAGCCACCTTTACAATTAACTAAATAGAGTTAAGCTCCTTAGCCCAAAAGATTAATCTCGCCTTGCTTTTTTCTTCCAATTTATACCTGTAATTATGTGTGCAGAAGGCCAAGTGAGACTAGTTGGCCAAGTGTTTTCTTAATTAACCTTGTGGCTGAGTGAAATTTTATATTGAAAGAAGGCACTCTTTTGGTAGCATATCACTTGTTTCTGTGCTCCCCTGAATGTGCCATTACAACATGTACAATGAATAATCTGTCTCTAATGATAATAAATCACTCAGTCATCTATGATTTATATTCTCACTTTCTGTTCTTTTTGCTACAAAATCAATGAAATTCATTGCATTGAAAATGAGAGGTGTTCATGATAAAACAAAAAGAAATAAGAGTCAAAGGATTAAAGGATTAAAAAAACACTTTATTATAGAATAAAATACAAAAATACAAAAGCAAATAGTAGGGCAGAGTGGGGAGAAGAAGAGGAAGGAGAAAAACAAAAAGGAAAGTTGATTTCCGATTCCCTCTGTTGTAGTAGAATAAAGCATTAACCTCAATCCTCAACTTTCTGCTTTTACATAATATAAACTAGCCATTTCTATAACAACAAATCAATCTACTCAGTAAAACTCAAAGCCAACATCTCCTATTTTTTCCACTTCAAGCATAAAGTCCAGAAGCAGTCTCCCTGTAGCAACAAAAGTACTTATATTCTTTTCTTTGATCAAAACAGTCAATTTAGCTACCTCTGCCAACTCCATCAGCTCCTGTAGCCATTTGTCCATGGTGGGAATCAAAATGTCCTAAGGATTAAAGGATATTTGATGAATGTACTCTGTGTATAAGAATGAATGACCAGCATGAAAGAAGCATTTTTACGTGGCTTGGTCATACAGCGAGAATGAATGATAATTGAATTGGGGGGGAAAAGGGAGGGGAAGGGAAATGCCTTTTCTCCCCATAGCAAAATAAAATGCCTGAATATATTTTATAGATACTCAAATTATGGAAGACAAATTAATAATAATGAAAAAGTGTGAAAGAAGAGAAATGTAGACATGCATGTAATAAAATGAATCAAGGAAATAGTTTTGCTTGTGTTTTCTTACGTTTTATTTAAGTGTCTTTATAACATCATTGAGTTCATCAAAATCAGAGAACTGTATTTCCTACCCCTCCATCCAAACTTGTAAAAATGGTTTAATTTCAGTGCCCTTTTCATTAGACCCAAGATACTATCTATAAAGAAAAGTTTCCTATTTATTTAACCTGACATTTGCCATAGCTCCCTAGGCTAATCCATCCTAAAATGTGCAGGTTACAAGAAAACACTCTTAATTTTTCTCTGGATATAATTTTTGTTTTGTCTTTTTGACAACTGTAGTGAAGTAAGGTTATTGTTATAGTCTTTCAGGCAGCTTAATTAGGATTGCAGTTTTTAATTATATTAATTGATTTGAAAAATTTTAATTGAACAAAAATTGCCCTTGAGTCATTAGTGATTTTCATTAAGGAACATATTTTAAAAATTGCATTTAACAAAAATTAAAGATGATGTCAATACAATATTTTTAAAAACTAAGTTTCTTTTGATTTAAAATATTTTATTCATAATTTAAAATCATATTTCAAAAATGATAAATTAAATCTTAACATTAATTATTTAATATATCTTAATTTGTTTGCATCACAAAAGTTTTCAATACCAATTTGTGGGAGTTTCAAATGGTTATAACTTACAAACATAATTGGCTCTAGGCTAGTGTATCAGCTCATCTTTGAATCATTCTTATTCTTTTTCCCTTATAAAGGCATATAGAAATGAGGACTACTTTGATAGTCATTCTATATGTTCCTTTGTCTCTGAACATACCAACTTTTTCATTATTTCCAATAGTTTTCAAAGAGTTTAATCCTGGCATGTCAGCTACATCAAGCCAATTCTTTCTTATTTAAAGCATTAGTGGATTTTAAAGTGGAATTACAACAAATGAAGGCAAATATATGCGTCCGAGGATAATGTTGGTCCAAATGACCGATCCAAATTGGATCCCGGAATTACAATTTTTACAATATAGGGAAAATAGATGAATGCTTTTGTGACTGGAAGAGAGCTATTCTGAAAACCCATTTTGTTTTTGCTTTTTTCTCTTGTTTGATTTCTTTGTCAAAGATGTATTTTCTCCTTTAGGATTCATTCTGACCTTTTAAAACTTCTGTGTTGCTCAATATAGTGATAACTTGAAAAATACATATTTTTTGGGAAATGCTCACATCCTTGAGCAATTATTCAATAGAATGATACAGTAACATTCTGCTACGAGGAGTTGAGATACTGTATTAGAGTTTATCAACATTTGATTCATAGAGGGACATTTGATTATAAGTCCAGTTGCCTTTTGAAAAAATCATCTTTGGGACAACCATGACATGCATTACTGAGAATCTCCATAGATATTTAAAGGGTCACTACATTCAATCTCTGCTTTACTGTTTATGTAGAGTCTCTCAGAAAGATCTTTTTTCTACTGTATACGAATTCTAAGGATCTTTTGGGTAGAATGATATCTATCCGAATATATTTTTCCCCATTGAACTGAATCTATTCTCTGATAGTTAGGTAATCAAAAAGCATAGCTATAGTCCTGAATTATTGTATGTTATTATATAGATTTTATTCCTAAATGCTCTAGCTACAAATTGGTCCTCAGACTCAGAATTTCAGCAAATAGGAATTTTGCACATTTAATTTCCTTTCTAGAAACACTTGTACATTTCATTTTGAAGGTTATTGGAAGAACTGGGAATTTGTATTTTTAATATTTTATTCAAATGTGATATGTTTTATTTATTTTATGTTTTTTTATATCTTCTCATATTTAATTGCAAGAAGCAGTTAAAATTATCCGTAACTTATTGATTAGAAAAGGAAGTATGCAAACCTAGTGTCCATAAAGGCACCAACCGCATTTTAAGCAAAGATGGCATCCCCTCATTTCCTAGACTCTTTTTTTTAAAACAAGTTTTATTCAGTTTTCTATATTTTAACATCTCTTTTTAGTGAACAACATGATTACAGGTTTCACATATACATACAAATATGAACATGATTACATATTCAATTTTTATATCCAATTCCTTATCTTAACAGTGCTTTTATACATTTTCTATTTTATTGTATTATTCCAAATATTTATCTCGTTATTTAATTCACTTACGATAACTTCATAATCACTATACTTTAGTACTTTTAACTGTCACATTTGTATATTTCATCTTAAATTCTAATTAAAAAAGGACACTTCTTCTATAAATTTGTTTCCCCCCTGAAATCTCAATATAAGTGCACCACCTCTAAGTTATAATTCGTTTATTTTCACCCCTTTTAAATGTTGTTAAAACATTTAATATTATTACCTAAAACATTAAACTTAATAATCCCTTTAAAAATACATAGCATATATAAATCAGATTCTGCATGATTTTTCTCCTTTTAAATTTCATTAAATCCTTCCCCCAAAAGGACATATCTACTCATTCAAACAGTAAAGCAGTCCTAAGCCCTAAAATTAATTCCATTTCAGCTCTCCTCCTATATCATTTCATTTATTTCCATATATTTAATACACATATTCCATTAATTATTCCATTCATATTTAAACCAAAAAAAGCCAACATTCCAATCTTAAAAAATTTCAATATATCTAATATACATATTCCATTATTTGTTACAATTATCTCTCTACATAAAGAGGAAGAGCATTAGATTCCATTATCCAAAAAATAACAATTCTGTTTTTTCATCTTGTCAGTCTATATGTCCCTATTTTGTAACTATAAATTTATTTATATTACCTCTGAATGCTTTGCAGAATCCTCTTTCTATATAATAATCACTCTTTATCTCTGTGTCCAATTAAGGATTTTCCCATTTTTTTACAATTCCCATATTTCTTTGTTTCCAAATCCTGTTTCTTGTCCCTTCTTTCCCCCTGTCTTTTCTCCTTTGTTCTTTCACTCCAGTTTTTATCTCTCTCTCTCTATTTATAATTTCCTTTCGCCCTTTGAATTTCTGCTGACTCTTCCCCTTTTTTAAATTTTTTGGATATTCCCCTTTTTATTTAATTTCTTAAATCTCCTGTATTTATTTCCAACTCTTTTCTTATTACTTTCAAGAGTTCTTGGTTCTCGATGATCACTAAAAATGGTCTCTTCTGTGATTTGCTCCACCTCCTCTTCTGCCTTTTGTCTTTGTTGTTCATATTCTGCTGTCACATTTTCAGTAAATTTTAAAGCAAAACCCAGCGATTCACCTCGTTCTTGTAGTGTTTCTTTCATTTTTCTGAATTCCATTTTTAATGCCAGAAGAGAAATCACCATTTTACAACTTTCTGATTCTCAATTTAATCCAAATAGTATCTTTAAAGTTTATTTCCTAGATTCTTAATCTGCCTGAGACTACTACATTGCTCTTGCGAGGAGTGGTTTTCTAGAACATTTATGGGTGATAGAAAGTCCTCATCTTGCCTAGAGAGGAATTACAAAGAGCAGTGCTGCTTGCCAGTACTTCGTTCAATTAAGATTGTTAGCTCTGGTTTTAGCATTGCCATCTTCAGTTCACCATTTCTTCCCTGAAGTCTAGAAAAATCTTAAATTGCTTTGTAAGATTAAAATAAAACCAGTGTGAGAACTTCATAAAAAGGAGCAAAATATGCTCAGATGTTATTTTGAACGATGTTTATATTTTCTGCTTCATAAATTATTCAATTAGCATAGTTGTTTGAAAAAAATACTCCTGTGGCTCTAGATTATTTATTGTTATAGTGAGAAAACTCTAGCTGTCTCCACTTACCCTATTCAGCCTGTTGCTTTGACTTCTTAGATTGCCAATGTGCTGCAAGTCTAGTCTAAAAACAAGAATAAAAAGTTCAATATTGTATGGTGGCTTTGCTTAGAATACAATAAAAAGAAGCCATTTAAAATGGAACAGTTAGAAAAAACAGTATTGGACATCAAGAAAAAACATTATTAATTGTAGTATTGTTTATGATTCGTCGCACAGTTAACACTGAATTTGCCATTTTTATCCAGCTATTGAGTCCTTCTCAAAGACCTAGGATAGACAGAGGTTGATATTTGATAGTTTTAGAGCAGGGGTGTCAAACTCAAGGCCTGCGGGCTGGATTTGGCCCATGGGATGTTTAGATCTGGCCTGCAGGGCCACCCTGGTAGCAGTGAAGGACCGGCCTGTGGTGCCTCTGCCAGCAAAAACAGAGCTCGGGAGGTGTGCTCGTGGCCCTGCTGGGCTTTGTTTTCACTGGCAGAGGGCTGGAGGAGGCCATCACAGCCAAAAAGCCCTCCAGGCCACCACAGGCGCTCCTAGCATAACTGATGTCAATCTGGTTATGCCCCCAGCCCCTCCGAGGTCAAACACAACCCTGATGCAGTCCAAAAAAGTTTGACACCCGTTTTAGAGGTATTGTTACAGATATTAATATATTATTTATTAAATTATTATTATTGTTATCAGTAATAAAATTATATCTCTATGATGATATTGATATGTTATCTAGTTGGGTAATTGAATGGTTGCAAGCAAACAGCCAAGCTCAGGGACCAACCAAAACTTAGTATAAGCTGGCATTAAAAAGTGGCAAACAAATCTTTGGGATGTTTATCTCCTTCTGTTTACAAAAGAGAAAAGGTCAATAAATGTGTTCATCCTGGTTTCAGATACATGCATGTTATGGATTTTTAGTATGTGGTAAGACATTCTAAACCAAACCCATTGGATTCAGTGGGTTTTCTTCATCACTCAACATAGATGTAGTTCTGCTTTCTGTATCTAACGCAAACATTGAAACAGTAGTCTAATATTACATTTTTGGGTTGTGTATATATAATGTGATATGATTTTTATATGTAATATATCTGAACATAAGGATACGTTGCGTCTTATATGGAAAATGTATACCTTTGAAAGAATCACAAAGCTTTATCTGATGTTACTTAATGGACTTGTTTTTCTAGTGCTCTTGGTGGATCTTCTGCTCTTCACATTCCTGCTTTTCCAGGTGGAGGTTGCCTCATTGATTATGTTCCCCAAGTATGCCAACTATTAACCAACAAGGTAATACCCAGAATAGACAAACTTTTTACCAAGATATTCCAATACAAGGGCTCTAGACTAGGGTAAAAATAAATTATTCTTGATAAATTGATAAACCCTATGAACTAAGGTTAAGTCAGAAATTTCAAAACCAAAGGTGAACTTGCCTAATGGAAGGTCACTTTGGGGTGATCCAGGAGTAGTTGAAAAAACCATGCATAGCTTTCTGCATTTCAGCTGTACAACTTGCGTCAGGGTTTGCATCAATCTTATCAAGGGAGGTACTAATACCACTCTAGAAAGCCTTAGTAAAACACACTTAGAGTACTACATCCAGTTTTGTTCACCACATTATAAAAAAGATGTTGAGACTCTAGAAAAAGTACAGAGAAGAACAACTAGGATGATTAGGGGGCTGGAGGCTAAAACATACGAAGAACGGTTACAGGAACTGGGTTTGGCTAGTCTAATAAAGAGAAGGACCAGGGGAGACATGATAATGGTCTTCCAATATTTGAGGGGCTGCCATAGGGAGGAAGGGGTCAATCTATTTTCTAAAGTGCCTGTAGGCCAGACAAGGAATAATGGATGGAAACTGAACAAGGAGAGATTCAACCTGGAAATAAGGAGAAACTTTCTGACAGTGAGAACAATCAACCAATGGAACAGCTTGCCCTCAGAAGTTGTGGGAGCGCCATCACTTGAGACTTTCAAGAAGAGATTGGACTGCCATTTGTCAGAAATGGTGTAGGGTCTTCCGCTTGGGCGGTGGGTTGGACTAGATGACCTACAAGGTCCCTTCCAACTCTGATTACCTGTTATCTGTTACCTGATTTTGAAATAGTCTGGAAATAACCTTTATTCCTGTTTAAATTGCTCTTGCTTAAAGGAATCTTATAAATTATGAATTTATGAAATATACTTCAAAATGCATTTCTATACCAGAATCTATCTTTAGAGTTGTTTTTGTTATGGCTCTATTGGTTAGTTATTTTTTTAAAATTTGCAAGTGCCCAGATCTGTTTTTAAACTACAAAAAATTGCTCCCTGTTTAGTGTTCCAGTTAGTAGTCAGACAACTATGTAATGTGTCATAAATAAAGAAGAATATTGTGCAGAAATTATGAACTGATAGAACATGATAGACATGTTCTAACTGCAACACTTAAACATTGGCCCAGGAAATTTCAGAAGTGTGAAATACACAAAATTGCATTTCAATATAAAACAAAATGCTTAGAAACCATAGACTTCTTCAAATTACTTATGAAATACTGTATGAAATTCCAGATGGATAGTATATTGCCATTATGTAAAACAGCAGAATTTAATATCATAATAAGGTTTAATCAAATTGTTAATCCTTAAAATGCAAAGTATGTGTAATTATTATATATGTTTATTACACCAACCTCTTATTGCTAATGCATGTAAAAAAAATTTCTAGACTACTGTCAATTTTGCTATACATAATGTATAAATTATATTATTAGTAAAGCAAAAACTCTCCCAAATTAATATTCTATATTGTAATTTAGTTTTATTATAATTGCATTCATTTTTTCTTTTCCTTTATAGGTTCAATATGTTATCCAGGGTTACCATAAGAGAAGGGAATATATTGCAGCATTTCTTAGTCATTTTGGAACGTACGTATATATGTTTCACCTTAAAATGGAATATAACTATAAGCACTAGCTTTCTGTCTATTTTTACTCATATGTACTAAAAAATATTTTTGCCACTTGAGTTTTTTTAAATATCCATATTTAAGCTTGGTAGCCCCAAGTTATATTACTGTAGTTATGTTACATTTGTATTTATTATGCACTAATAGATAAATTATGCCATAGTATAGAAGAAAAGAATGTTAGCATTTCTTCTTTCTTACTCTATCCTTCAAGATCATTTCTGAAGAGTTGGTGAGAAAAAAGCCAAAATAAGGGGAAATTATTAACAACAAAAACATGAATAATACAGGTGGTACCCTTTGTTAGTTGAAAGTAGAAGTAGTCAAAATTCTAGATTAATGCTAAATATTAAGAAGCCAAATAAATTCTCAACAGTATAATTAGTGAAATTATAGGTGAAAAGGGTAATTTTGAGGTTTGGATTCAAGAATAGGTGTCAGGCTACAGAACTTTTCCCATTCAATCAACTAGAATGAACTTCTGGAAACGTATCAAAACGTATCAAAAAGGAATCCTTTATTGAGATGAGACAATTCATGTAGGGGTTAAAAGCAGCGTTTAAGGTCTCTCAGGTATGCAGAGATAGATAAGGGAGTTTAGAACCCCTCCCCTTCTCTCAATGTGTATTTTGTGAAACAAAAGCCAGTATGTTTATTTCACCCCCCACCCCTTCTGAAGGAACAATCTTTTTCACAGTTTCCTAAGCATACATCTCACTTGAATTTTATATGGTCTTCTCATCTCCTGGCTGTGCTGCTCAGAGGTGTTAGGTTCCGGCCATCTGGGATTCCTTTCTCCATTGTATCATGTGTGGGTTATACAAATTCGATGTAAGATTGAATGTATTCAAGTTATATCAAGAAAGGATTTCTTTATCATTCTCCCCCCCCCCCTTCTTCTTCCACTGAAGAAATGACAGCTACAGGGATCTGACATTAAGATGGACAGTACATTGGAGAAGAAACTGGAAGATTAATTCTAAACAAAATCATGAAGGAAAATACTATTTCTATGGGAATAAAGATCAGAATAGTTAAAACAGTGATTTTCCAGTGTTAATGTACAGCTGGTTACTTAAGTACTTAGGGCCTGCTGGCAGAATTGGCCAGGCTGCTAGATGAAATAAAAACGGGCAATTCCCTTGAGGCAATAATCAGCAAGCAGAAACTCAAATACTTTGGACATACTAAATGGGTGGATGCATTAGAAAAGCTATGTTGAGTGAAATAGAAAAATGGAAAGAATGGATAATGTGGATGGACAGGATCAGCAAGATGAGAATATAGATCAAGATAGCAGATATTTGCCCATTTAGTTTATAGCACCTAACTAGCTATGTAATTTTCACTAACAGTTCCCCATCCAAGTCCTGCCAGAGGTCACCTACAGGTGTGATAGATGTGGGTCAGTGCCATGCAGAAGCCTGAACCCGCATTGAAAAAGGTCTAGATAATCCATTTCCTCTAGAACCTTCCAGAATTTTTCCTACTTTTGAAAGTTTAATTCTGCTGATATTTCTAATTATTCTAGTTGCAACATTTTTAATTTTGCGTTTAAAAGTGTGTGCATGTGTGCACCTTTATTTCAGGTTTTTTCGGTACATATTAATAAAAGGAAAAATATAAGTACTGTAGTAAATTCTAATCACATTTGCTGCTTAAAAACTGGAGCTGCCAGAAGGAAAGTTCATTGGGTATAATGGGGTCTAAATAAGAACTAGGAAAACAAGTAGGTAATGGTAGCTGCACACAGGAGGTGTTAATGTCCACAACAGAGTAATTAGTTAATATTGTTTGTGCCTAACTAGAGAGGGAAACAGTGCCTTTTGCCCTATACACGAATTTATGTATGCCAACAGGAAGGGCCAAGCCTTCCCTGCCTAATTTTGCTTTGTGGTTCTAATTATATTTTTCATTAATAATTTTTTTAATAGTGGAGTGGTAGAGTACGATGCTGAGGGTTTCACAAAACTCACTTTGTTGCTGATGTGGAAGGATTTTTGCTTCCTGGTTCACAGTGAGTAGTTATTTTCCTTTGGATACAAACATCTTGAAAATTTAAACAAAAATTAACAGGGAAGTACCAAAAACAGCAACACTTGCATCTCCTTTTTTCCCCTATCTGTCTTGAGTTTTCTGCAATCTTCATGTTTGTGTAATGTCACCTGAAATCTCAAAAAGGTCATAAGGTTTGTTAGATCATTTGTTCTTTTTAAATTATGTAAGATACAAAATGCTTTGAAAATCACAGACAGAAAAACATATTGGAATATGCCTGATGTACATACAAGGACGTTTTTCCCCTGCATGCCATCACCCTGCTAAACAACTAATTCCCACAACACTTTCAAACTATTTACTAAGACTATATTACTATTATTCTTCTCATCCCTCCTATTATCTATCTCCTTTTCTGCTTATGACTATAACCTTGTTGCTTATATCTTTATGATTATATTGTTTTATTTCATTTTTAGTATGATTTTGATTGCTTATTTAGTATCCTATGACTATCACTAAGTGTTGTATCTTTTGATTCATGATGAATATATTATGACTATGATCATGATTTATCGCTTATATCTGTTATGTACACAAAGAGCTTATGCACCGAAGACAAATTCCTTGTGTGTCCAGTCATACTTGGCCAATAAAGAATTCTATTATATATGTCAACAGACAGTTACTAAGACATACTGGGAATATGTACGAGATATTTAGATATAGATAAATGGATGTAGATATAAATATATACAATGTATGGTATTCAGCTTTGTTCGGGTATTTTCCCACATCATTATAGTTGTGCTTTTAAAGTTGTAGCAACATTTCGGCAGAATCCCATCTGCCATCATCAGGCTTCTGTATTGTGTTCATCTGTGAGTCAGACTTTCACAGCCGTTTCTGTTTTAAATTTGGGGCTAGCCTACTGCTGCTATATATACAGTATATATTCTAAATTTAGATCTAGATCTTTGTTCACTGAACATATACATATACCCTGATATTGAGAAATTATTCTGAAATGTTGTTATGCCTAAGAAATCTAACACCTTTTTCATTCAGTACCATCTATTGGAACATAGAAAATGAGTCTTCTGAGTTGCAACTGTGGAATATCTCCTCCAAGATCTTTATAGCTCATACCCTGAGGATGTTCAAAAAGTCACTGCAATCTTAGCTGCTCTTCAAAGCCTTGAGTAACTTGATGGTTGAGACACTGTACAATTTTTTTATTATTATAGAGAGTTTGCCTTCTGGATGCTTACGCTTTTTTATAATTTACCTGTTTTAATTCATACACACGCACAGATATCCACCCAAAGTTATTTAATAATCTTAATTGTGTTAAATAAATAAATGTATGCAAATAGCTATACTCTCCTGTAACAATTGCTCTGTCTCTGGTCTTCAAATCCTTTCTGCCTTCTCATCTATATCAGTGGTACCAATGTTGTCATCAAGAAGACCATTCTTGGAAGATGGTCTCTCCTTTTTCGACTTTCTCTTCCTGGGGTTTTTGTTGCGATATTTCAGTTAGAATGTATTTTTTGGAAGTCTTGTTGAGATTTTACTGTAAGTTCTTTTTTAATTCCAGGCAGTCTCCTCCCTTCCAGATTCTACCCTTTTATTCTTTTTCTCTCCTTTCCTGTTTTCAAAAGCTTTTAATTATCCAGAAATCTTTATTATCCCTGTGACTTTTTATTTTCAGCATTAAATGCCTATTGATGTCAAAGTGGATTTTTTTCCAATTTCTTGCTTAAGTCTCTTAGGTGTCAGTATAGGAAAAGGAGAAAACCAAATCTTTTCCCTTTTCTCTCTCCTTCGCAGCTTAAAAATCTTCTTAGGGAACAATGTTATTGTTTTTTTTTAAATAGTTTCAATTCTAGGGTACCTTATTTGTTGCTTTTGTTGTTTGACCCGGTCAACCAAAACTTTCTCTTCTTATCTTCCTCCTGCACATTCTTTTCCGGTCGAGTTCTTCTTTGTGGTGGCCATTTCTGACCACCGCTGCAACCGCCTTCAAGAAAGGGAGTAATGGCCAGCTGGGGAGGAGAGATGCGGCTCTCCTCAACCCTGCTGGCAGTCTCCCCCCTCTTCACCACCTCTACAGGGTGGCTTAGCCCCGAAACCAGCCAGCTCGGGGCGCTCCAGCAGCTAGTATGGATCGAAGCCTAGCAGAGGTCTGTCGCTGAAGAAGCTCAAACCGGAAGTCCCCCGGAAGATGGTCTCTCCTAACTGGCCTGAAATTGTTTGCTTTCTCCCCAGGTCGCTTATCAATGTGAGATACTTGTTTATCTTAATTGTTTATTTTTTAAAGTTGTTAGTTCCTTTGAGTTCTCTTTCAATAGAATATCATATAAATCATATTAATCTGTAACTGTCGTAGTACTGTAGTTTGAAATAATTTTGAATAGTTTCATTTCCTGTTCATAAATAAATCCTTATAGAAAGGTTTTCAAACCTTAGTAGAGGTGTAAATTAAACTACCTGCAATAGTGCAGCTAAATAGCCCTGATATACAGTATCAGATAGCAAATGATTCAGTCATAGATGAAATTTTCCACTGAACCTTGAATCCTTGTACTCTTGGAGATCACTGTACTGGTTGGCAGTGTTTTATATGTTAATTGTTTCGAATACCAGTATCTTTGTCTTTTGTATTGTACTCAAGTCCCGATAAAAGAAACCCTTGAAATCATCAAAAATAAATACCAACCAGCTAAACACCTCATGGAACTAACAGAACACTGCTTAACCAAACATATTTCATATACAAAGGACAAAGATATAAGCAAATTCCCTATGGGATCACCACTGTCACCCGTCATTGCAAACCTGTTCATGGAAGAATTCAAATCCAGAGCCCTGGCTAATGCCACCCATAAACCTAAACTGTGGTTAAGATACATCGATGACACATTCGTGATTTGGCCCCATGGAAAAGAAAACCTAAACAACTTCCTAACACACCTAAACAGCACACACCCCAAAATCAAGTTCACCATGGAAACGGAAACAAACAAACAACTACCATTCCTAGATGTACTAATCTACAAAAAAACAGATGGCACACTAGGACACACCCTATACTAGAAGAAAACACACACTAACCGCTACCTCAACGCCCAATCCCATCACCACCCAGCACCGATAAATTCCCTGGCCAAAACACTAATCACCAGAACCAAACGCCTGGCAGACAAGACACACATAAAGACTGAACTATGCACCCTGACTAAAGTACTGACAGCCAACGGCTTCCACAAAAGCAAAATCACCGGCTTGATCCACAAAAACACAGTGAGACATAATGGAGACCTAGAAGATGAACAGACCTATGGAACAGCTGTTCTGCCCTACATAAGAGGTGCTACAGACAAAATCAGTAAGATACTACAGGCATCACATCAAGACTGCCTTCAAAACAGACAGAAAAATAGCAGCCATCCTTAGAAACCCCAAAGATAAAATTGACCTGGAAAACCAAGGCATATATGAAGTCCCCTGTGCATCATGCCCTGCCACATACATTGGACAGACCAAAAGAAAAATAAGTACCTGCCTGGATGAACACAAAAATGCAGTAAAAAAGCTGGAACACACTTCCTCACTAGTCCAACACATGAAAGCCACAGGTCATAGCATCAACTTCAATGGCACCAAAACCCTAGCCACTATAGAAAACCCCAGCCACAGAATCATCAGAGAAGTCATAGAGATTGATAAAAGACCTGAAAGCATGAATAGAAGAGATGATTCCACCAGACTGTCAATTATTTGGAAGCCTGCACTCACAAACAAAAAAATCTCCACATCACAAGCCAGGCAAACACCTGGGCACAAACAGATCCCCCCTGATACCTCCAGCTCAAACACACCCCAACCAGGCACCCAGATGAAACCTAGCTTCCTAACAAATGATAGCCATCCATTTACTCGGAGCCAAGCTGCACTAAAGGCCTCCAATACAGGAACACAATGTTGCCAGCCAACCAAGACAAAAAAACCCACAAAACAGACAGAAGATATTAGAAACACCAATCAAGCAGAACACAGCAAACTCCAAGACCAATAAACACAGACCAAGACTCCCAACCAATCAGGATGAAGAAAAAACCATTCTGGCATAGCAGTAGGCTAGCCCCAAATTTAAAACTGAAACGGCTGTGATAGTCTGACTCACAGACGAACACAATACAGAAGCCTGATGGTGGCAGATGAGATTCTGCCGAAACGTTGCTACAACTTTAAAAGCACAACTACAATGACGTGGGAAAATACCCGAACAAAGCTGAATACCATACATATATATATATATATAATTGTGTGTTACTTCTTTTAAAAGTTCACTTTTTGTATTTGGAATATTAGCACCGAAAATGTCCATTGTCATCCCTTCTAATAAAAGTAAATTTGAAAGGAGAAAAAAAGCACACTTGAGACATGTCAGCACAGCTTGTAGTCAGTCAACTCTTTAGTTAGTATATCTTCAAGAGATTGACTGAATCTATCCTCATCTTCCAGGTTTCATAGCTGTGATTTTTTCTTTTACATATAGCAATTCAGAAAAATAATTTAAAATTTCTTTACATAGTAGTTTATTTCTGCATAAAGAATTTTGAAGTTTGAAAATTTTCAAATAGTTTCTCATTAAATTCAAAATTACTTTGCTCCAGGAAAGTCAGCAATCAGTATTTAATTATCCATGTTTTTAAAATCTAAATATTTTTTCTTTTTATTTAATTAATTCTAGAGTTACTTATTGAGAGAAATTATTACAATTGAACTATTGCCACTGATTAACTTACTCAAACTAACTGATGCATCACTGGCTTTGTTGAATACCCAAGGGTTATTGAGTTATGAAAAATAATGCAAAGAAAACTACTGAAACATTTCTTTGAAATTTGAGTTGATCTTATCTTTCATTTCTGATAGACCTGTAATTCTAAACATTTAATCACATGTGAAGTGTAATCAGAAGAGAATATTAATTTTCTCTATTTTAGAGCAAAAGCATAACATGAAAACACATTAACAAAAGTTACATTATTCAGATATGGGTTTTTTTTAGTTTTATGCAAAATCAATGTTTTCATCTGAATTCCATCAGATGATAGAATATCAAATAATTAAATAATCCCTTTGAGAGAGATGAGAGGTTCAGAAATGTAGAAAAATAAACAAACAATGTGCTGAGGAATACTTTCCCTTTTAAAACTGTTCATATTTGTATGTTAGTTGCTTAATTTTTAATTTGCAGATGAAAAGATATGTATTTGAAATTGATTATTACAAAGTGAGTAAAAATTGAGTTATAAAATGCAAAATATTGGGTTTTCTTAGCTTCCTCTCTGTTAAATACCAGAAATCTGATGTAAAACATCCTGCAATAATTCTCAGCAGATTTTTCAAAGAATGGAGGACAGTTGGAATCACCCTACGTGACCATTTTCTATTAATTGATAGCAGTCTCTGAATACCAGCTAATGTCTTCAGAAGAATGTTCTTCTAGGGCATATGGCTTGAGCCAATCATACAAAAGAATTTGGCTGTTCTTCATGTTCATTAGCATTCAGTCCATATTTGTTAACAGTTTGGTGTGAATTCCTGCTTATCATACCCTAAAAATTAAAGACTTATTGCAGTTCTCTCTGGATAGCTTGAATGTTTTGTATGATGGAGAAAAATAATTTTTAGTCAATTATTGCTGACAGTTGTAGTATAGTTTTATGATCGGCTCTGATAATAAAAATATTCTTCAAAAATATTTTATTTTATCAGGACACATTTCTTACATTTCTTCTTCTAGCTGTTAACCTGATTTAAATTTAGTTATGGAATTAACATAAGCCATAAATGTTTTTTTTTATAATGAATGTGGTAATGGTCATATATTTCATATAATATCGTAGTGTTTTATCCATTCTGCAGTTGAAGTGAACTGTGTGTCAGTTATTAACCTAACAATAATTTTCAAAGTAATGTTCTAGTTGAGAAAAAATGGTATTAATGTCACTAAGTCAAGAATATCTGATAAATTTCTGAGTGCTAATGCAAACATTCAATTTCATGGGAAAACATCAATATAACTGCTGGCAAAAATACTTTGCCATACATTATAAGCTGTTTTACATTGGTATAAAACATTTGGACTAAGTGGCAGAAATACAGATTTCACAAATTATGCTTGGTTCACTTGTGTTTTTTGATTATTTGATGAATATCTTTATTATTTGATGACTACCTTGATTTCAGCAGAATCTGAACTAGAGCTAGCCATCTGGTTCATGTGCAGGGCAGTGGTACAATATATGAGTATATGACTTTTAGTATAAAGCTGATTTTCACAGGCATTTCTCCCCAAATCTCGGCTTCTTTGAACAGCCAAACCCATTTGTGTTGTCCTGTAAATGGAGTAGTTATTTCAATCCATGCTTCTGAGTGTGTTTTGGAGTGTTTTAGTCTTCTATAGCATGAAGTTCCAAGAAGTCTTTTTTTTTTTTTTTTGCTCTATTGCAGTTTGTTTTGGTGTGATTTTCTGAATGATCTTCCCTACACATTCTGAACAGAGTGTACAACCCCAATAGATACATTACAAATAGATACATACTTATCTAATTCATTACAAAAAAAAATCTTGTTACAAATTTAAGCACAGAGAAAGCAGCATACTAAAATCTGCATATATTCACTCATACATAAACTGTCTGTCTGTCTATCTATCTATCTATCTATCATCATCATCTATCTAGTGCTCCCGTCGGCCCCCCATGCTTGCTTCTTCTTCCTACACTTAAAAAAAAAGTAAGACCTCCCCCAAAATAAGCCTGAGTGCTTATTTTCAAGCCCAAAAGAAAATATTATTTTCAGGGAAACACGGTATGCAAACAAATAACTTCTGAAGTAAACTTAAGAGTTACTTTCTTGTTAGCAGTTAGTTTTCCACAGCTGTTTTTAGTGGAAGGCAGGCTTAAATCCAGGAAGCCCTCTCTGGCACTCGCTCAACACCTGTCTAACAACTTTGACATCACCACACAGTGGAAAGCCAAATGGGCTGCTGAACGCACAGATACAGGCAGTTATATAGATGACAATACACAAAATGTACCAGGTTTTGACTTTCCTCACCAGCATTGGTCAGCTCTGAACAGGATCCATACCCAGCATTGTTTAAGTGGGATCTTGTCTCTACCCCTCAGTGTGACTGTGGTGCTCCTTGACAAAATATCTTTCATATTGTGTCCAAATGTTCATCAAGAGCTTACACCGGCCTAATGTTTGATTTTTTTTTTCAACAAAGACCACCCGCTCCTTGAATGGCTGGGTGGACTGGACATTAACATTTGAACCTGTCATGCCCCTGTCAGAATCTGATTTGGAGGAGGAAACCGAACTGCTGACAGGGAGAGGGAGTGTGGCTCCATTGGCTGTGGAAGAAACTGGGGAAGGGCAAAATCAGGCTGGGCAGAGCAGAGGAAAGGGAGAGCAAGGAAGAGGGAATTCAGAGAAAGACCTAGGTCCACCCCCTCTTTATCTTAGGGCACACGGAGGAATGGAAAAGAGAGTAATGTGGGTTGCGTGGCTTACGGGGGAGAAAAGGGCCCTGATTCCCTTCATTAGCTGCAGCTGTGAACACATAAAAAGGAAGCTGCACGCAGCAAGCTGTTGGGAGCAAAACTGAAATTATCTTCTATCATCATGGTTTATCTATGTTCCTGGCGTCTTCCAACTGTGTGAGTTTTGCCATGCTTTCAAGTCTGAAATTCCTTCTCCTGCCCTGTCAAGCTAATTACTTCAGTTTGGTTTGTTTGGATTTTAAGTTACAGTTTGTGTAGATCTTGTTTTGGACTGAATTTTCTACAGTTAAAGGCTGTTCCTGGGAGAGTTTTTCTCCAGCCGAAGGTAACCTGGACTTTGGGAGCAAAGTTGGAGAAAATAAAAGGACTGTTATTGCTTATTTGACTGTGTTGCTATTGTGTCATGCCCCGGGTCATCACCGAAACACTATAAGTCCTTGTATTTGCCATATGCTAAATAAATAAAGTGGATGGAACCCTAAAATATTTTTTTGTTTAATTGTAGCTTCCTCAAAGTGGTTCCTTCACATAATTGTAGCATACCAACACAAGTATCCCATTTCTCACCTGTAGACTCTGTATTCTATTGAAGTCTTCACAAATGCAAATTTCATAACTGATTCTGCTCAACCTTTAGAAATTTAATGCAGCTTTTTTTAAGGGTTCATCTTGTCATAATTAATCTCTGTAGTGAAACATATACGGATGCCAATATAATCATGTTAAGAAAGGTTGCCATAGAAACTAGTGCAGCAGAAAGAAAAGGGGACTAGGGGAAAGGCCTTGAAACTTCAAAGAAGATGAAATAAGTCATTAACGGAAATATCCATATGATGTATAGCAAAATTGCAAGATTCCTAGCAAAAGATGAGATAGAATACAATTACAGGCTGGTTATATACCCTGTTTCAAGATGGTGAAGGCGTTACTACTATAGCTACATTTAATAGCAAGCTAAATAATTATATTAGTTACAATCGCTTTTTTGTGTTTGGGGTCAAAAAAAGGAAGAAGCCTTAAGGAAGAGAACAGCAACAGGCATTTCAGTAGGCTGCAGCCACCAAGTTCTGACTGTTTCTGCTAGTAGTCTATAACTCTATGCCCAAGTTATAGAAGAGTATAGGAAACACAAGAAATAGCAACATGGTTGAGTTTGGTGACAGAAGTCTTTTCTTTTTTGATTCTGATAACAGGAATTAACTTAGTAATTAATCAGTAAGCTGATCCTTCTCTGTAGGAAGAGGCAACACTCTTAAGTTTCTTTAGACAACAGACATGCCTGTATCTCTAATAAATAGAATTCAGTAGAATTGGTTCATTTGTTTTCAGCAATAAACTGGGTATTCACAAGAGTTAACAATTGTATGTTAATCAATTTTTAAGCCTTCCAAAGTTTGTAAGCATGTATGTTTGCATTTTTCTATGGGGATGTTCTTTGAGCTAATGATCCACATTCATTTCTGCAGATCCAAATTTAATATATTTTCTATTGTATATTGAGCATTATATGATTATTTTATTTAATGGATTCCTTTGACCCATTTTGTTATATATCCAAAATAACTAGGGATATAGATTTATATTATGTTTTAAATTATGTTAAAGGCCTCAACATGCCATGAAATCCCTTACTAAGAGGAACACCAAAAATGGCTTTTAATGCATGTCTAAAATGCATGTATAACTAATTAAAGTTTTCAATATTATCATTATATATTTAAAATATTTATATAATTTATTTGTACAAGAACAGTGGATGTCTCACAAGATAATAACAAGCAAAAATAAAAAAACACACCACACAATCACAATATAAAATCACACTGCCTGGAGTAACCCATATCAACATAACATTTTACTGGGCCCCAATCTCATCTGCTGCTCCACACTTACAAAATTTTAAAGGTTTTTTTTTTTCTTAAAATCTAATACTTCTACTGGCATATAGGTAGTTCTCGGTTAATGACAATAATTGGACCAGAATTGCCATCGCTAAGTAATGCAGTCATAAAGTGCAACATCCTATGACTGCATCACTTAGTGACAGCAATTCCTGCAGACCCCATTGCCATTGTTAAGAGGTACCTTCTCACATCTTCCTGCCAGCTTCCAACAACCACCGTTACTGGGGAAGACAGCAGGAAATGGCAAGTTCCAGGTGCCTTGCAAGCAGAACAGCAGGCAGGTAAGTGGTATGGTGGGGAGGTGTGCGTGCTTAGCTGGTACCATTGGGTTGGAGTGGCTGCTGCCAATGGGGGAGGTTCTGGGGATGATCAACAAGGTGTGAGTGCAGAGGGTCTGAAAAAAATGACTTGTTTTTCACACTTAAAACGCTTGCAGCATCCCCACAGTCATGTGATCAAAATTAGATGCTTGGCAGCTGACTCATATTTATGACAGTTGCAGTGTCTCGGGGTCATGTGATCACCTGAAAAGCAAAGTAAATGGGGAACCCAGATTCACTTAACAACCATGCAGTGATTCACTTAATACTTAAGAGGCAAGAAACATCATAAAATGGAACAAAATTCACTTAACAAATGTCTCACTGAGCAACAAAAATTTTGGGCTTAATTTTGTTGTAAGTCGAAGACTAACTGTATTTCTTTTTCAATCTGTCCAAGTACAGGATATCAGCCCAATTTTTCTTAAGGTTTTTCATAGAAAGTAACTAAAGTAAATGATACACAAGAGCTGGAGCAACTTTTATCACTTGAAAAATCACAGATGGAAGTTTCCAAAAGAGTGAGGAAGAAGTGGGGAGAACTAATCATGAAAATAGCATCTTAAATAATTATTTTATGAAGTTTTTATCTCCTGATGTGAAACATTAATACATATATCTCCAGTTTTTAATGTTTCAGTTGCGGTTTTCTTTCACAATATGATTTTCACACAGAAAAACGTTACAATGCTTCTATCCACCTCAAAATTCTATAAAATAGATACTATTTATTATAATGGGAGAGGTTTCCCATTAACCTTTCATTAAAGGTATAAGTCCTTTTGACTTCTCTCAGCTGAAAGGAAGTCAAAATTTTAACTTAATCCAGAGATGGGGAATCTGACCTGAAGTTCATCCTACTAAAGAACAGTTCTCAGTGTTCCTCAGCATTTATTGTGATGCATGGGACTAGTAAGAGTCAGCAATATGTGACCTGCTGATCAAAAAGGCTGGGAAACTGGAATAGGAGAGGAAATTAGAGACACCCTTCTCTGTTTATATAACATTTCTGTCTTTCCTGTCCTCAGCAGCTTGTTTTGATAGAAAAGAGGTAGTTTAGAATTTGTGAACTAAAAGGTAAAGATAAATAGTAAGGCCAACTGTTGGTAGGGTGATCAGTTAGCCAAATGGCAAATAAAATTAATTTGCATATAGATATGTAAATTACTTTATGGGGCACTGGAGGGGGATGGGGGGGGCGCAGGATAGAAACCAGGAGAAAAACCTACCTTAGGTACAAAGTGAAATTTGAACCATTCTCTCTCTCTTACTCTTAGGGAAGACACAATGGCAAACAACTTATGAAATCTTGCCAGGAAAACTGCAGATCCTAGTCCAGACAATCACCATGAGTCAAAACTGACTTAGAGGCACACATATGCACACACAATAGTTGCAGGACAATATTGATAAAAAGGGGTTCTGTCTCAATTTTGCTGGTAAACATCTCAAACGTGAGAAGCAAAATACATAGGTCAAGATTTGCCTTGGCCTATGTAAGACTGCTTTTATCTAGTATAGCCACAGGTTCCTCAAAACTTACTTATTCCTTTTCTGTATAGCTATAATAATGTCTAAATGAATTCTGCCTGCCTTTTATTTACACAGAAAATATTCCAGGATTTAAAAAACAGTTCTCAAATATGTTTTATACAAAGAGGAGTATGCTTGTCTCTAGAAGCCCACAAATATGTTTCTCACCTCAGCAACTGGTTGCGTTGTTCTTCGTTTTACTTTTTGCAACAGGGCTTACTCCCAAATTTTTATTAGATATGTAGCCATAAAAAATTAAAATATAAGAAAAAATATTATAGACAGATCTTTCAGTCTTGTGGTTTGATGAGTAAATGCCTCTATATGTAATAGTCATACTTTGAAATATGTAGCTCTGTTGTAATACGCTATACAAGAAAAGTTCAATCATAACAAGCATATTCTCATTTTTATTGTTTCAAATGTGAATGGCAACTGTAGAAACATGTTTTGAATACATCTAATGGTAACAAAGACAATAATGACACAATATTGGAATGAAAGCCTTCTATACCAAATGAATAATAGTGTTTTTTTCAAACATCTATTAAAGTTTCAAGGTAATACTGTATGTAGGATCTTAAGTAGTAATCACTATTTATAAAAGTAGAAGAAAATAATTTGTTTTAGTGTATTTATTGTAAATCATGATTCACCTGCTTTTTGAGTTTATATGTAAAATCATATGTACAAAAGCAAAATAATAGCCATTCCTCAGAATATAATATCTACTTTACATATAAACATTGTGTAGAGATTAGTTCATTTATGCATAGATAGGATACATTTATTTATTTTTATTTTGTATTTCTAAACTGCCCATCTCATTCAGCATATATCTTACCAAGTCTACAACAAAATTGCAGATAAAACGTTGCTATTTAGAACTTTCTACATCTCTGTAACAATTGGGCAGTTACAAGTCCTTTTATTGCATTATGTCCATTTAGTTGATTCCTATTTCTACTGTTCTCCAGATCACTTGTTGGTAGAGAAGAACCTTGAGGGATAATCACCATTTATACTGATTAGACAAAATAGTTCTATTTTTCCTAATAATCATGTCATTTTTATATAAACAAATTATGAAAATGGCTTCAAGTGAAGAATCATATTTATACAGTTATGTACATTATGTACATACAAGCTCTTTTATGCTTTGCTTCACTCATTTTATTTATTTTACTTTATTCAGCCTGATTCTACACTGCCTATTCTGTTTGGTTGCGGTTTTCCAATTTTATTGAAGGGTGGTTTTTTCCTGAATCTTTGCTTCTGTTTTCTTTTAACTATAAAGTTTATGCAGATATAGAAACATATCCAAGAATTGTTAGATCGGCTTAAAAATACCACAGTTTAAATTTAGCCACAAAGGTGTATTTTGTTTCATCAACTCCAATTCCAGTTAATCACTCTGGAGATCTTAGATCTTGGGTAGGATGTATGGTATGGAGAATGTGGTCTCCTAAAGTGTCCTGGGTTTATATCATTCTATTCAAAAATTGTTGTCAACTTTTTGAATTGTTCCTGGAAAAGATTTGTATGACACTAATATAACAAATGTATTCCTGCTACTATAATTCAACTTTTAGTAGTTTCCAAAGATTCAACACTCCATGTTAAACATTCCAGAATAAATCAATTTAGTGTAGTTAAAATATATGTCACTATAGCGATGTGTTATTTCATCTGAGTTGATTGTGTATCATTTGTCAGGTTAATGAAACTTTTTCTGTTATAATTTAGGATTAAAGTTGAATGAAATGAGTTGTCCTTATACACTTAAATCCACAAACCTCTTTCTTCCTCATACTTCCCTATCTAGTTCAAGGAAGGCAGATTGAAAATTTATCAAAAATCATAGTAGGATAAACTGAGTAATTCTTGCCTAAATGTTTCCATCTGACATGACTCTTCCCTGGTTAGCACTGTCTGGTCCTTGATTTGTCTTGACTTTTTCGGTTAGGCAGGTCAAGCCAAATATGTAAATATTTTATCCTATATTTCCAAAACTACTATAATGAAGTCCCAGGCAGACCTGAAGGAAACCATTTTATGTACACAATAGTCTAGAAACATAATCATGGCAGACAGTTTACTTTGTTTTC
This sequence comes from Pseudonaja textilis, assembly GCF_049901715.1. Lineage (NCBI taxonomy): Eukaryota > Metazoa > Chordata > Lepidosauria > Squamata > Elapidae > Pseudonaja > Pseudonaja textilis. The sequence continues at coordinate 55,508,708 of NC_141990.1, read as the reverse complement.
CACAGCCTTCTCTGTCCTTGGTTTAGTAGTTCTTTCACAACTTGGAATAGCTGTGCTAGATGACTATGGTTACAGTGTTGTCAGTTCCGTGAGTGAAATTTGTGAACTGTAATTTGCACAGGAAAGAGGGGAGGGGGCTGAATGTTGGAAAGTTACCAGTCAGATTATTGACATGCCTTCTAGGGTGAGGATAAAAAAAGAAAAAGGAGAAATATTTTGATTTAATTTGCTGGTGTAACAAGAAGACAAGAGCAAGTTGTCTTGCCACTGAAGATCCTAGACTAATAAAGGGAGGTTGGGACAGACCAGAATAGTTACCTTTGGCATAGTTTCTCTTGGAATTAGTATTTCATTGACTGGTATTACTGCTTTAAAATGAGTTGGACATTTCAGATAATGGATACTGAATTTCTTAGAACAGATGTGGCTTCCTCTCTGTGTGAAGCAATTATTCTATTTCCCCTCTCGTTCCTTTCCCTTCCTGATAACTGCTTGAAAATGCTTTTAACATTTTCCACTAGTGTTTTTTTAAGTAAGAATTATTTTTATCACAAATGAAATTAACATGAAATTTTAATCAATTCCTACAATATTGTCAATCTTTGCTATTTCCATTTTTATGATATACAGTATTCATTTTCCAGTTCATATTTACCAGCAGAGACCACTGTTTATATATAATCTATGTCTAACCTTTGTAGCAATTGGAAGCTTTAATATAAAAGAAAGATGGGTCCTAAAATTAACTGTTGAGAAATGTTAAACGTAATAGATTTGCAGAAAACATTCCCAGAAAAGTATTTCTATTCCTTAAAACCTGTCTTTTTTCTTTATGTACTCAGAATTGCATTAAAATTAAGTTTTTCTGATGAGATATCACGGGTCGGCACAGGACTTGTGTAAACCTATTAGTGAGGTGACTCACATAATGTGAGGTTATTTTTAGAGTCTAGATTTGAGTTATTTGGAATGTTTTTTTAAGCTGATATGCAGATAGATTTCTTTATCATGGCTTGCAAAACTTACAAATTGAGCATCCCTTAATAGATGACTAAGCGGTACTTCCAGGAATTTACAGATGTGAGTCACTCATCTATTGTCGGCAGAAATACCTATGAATCAATATGTGTTTGGAAATAGTATTTCCAGTTTTGAACCGAGTTGCTGAAGCAGTATTTTTAAACTATCAGATTTATAAAACTTGCAGATGACTTAGTAAAATTCAGCAGTCCCATTTTCATGTGTATTCTGCATAAATGATTGAAGTACTTTTTCATGCAGTGTCAGCATGTTTGATCAGAACCATTTTTAAAATCTCAGTTCTCTCAGTTTATCTTTATTTCTATTATTCTATTCTATTCATTCTATTCAAATCAAAAGATTGATTTGGGTTTTCCTTAAAGTTGTCCTGGTTGTTTAGCTCCCTTTATGTCTGTCAAGAAAATGCTTTGCTTTTATCTCTAAACCTGAACCCATTCTTATTTTTCTGTCATTGTTTCATATCACATCTGTCTGTCACACTGTGACTTGCACTGCCAAAGCATTATCTCTATTTAATAGCTCTGTCTTTTCTATCTTGCTTCTCCAAATTCCCATACAGAAGCTGTTTTCATTGTGTGTGTGTGTGTGTGTGTGTGTGTATTCATTTTTCTTCTTAACCTTTGCTGAACTCCCTACCCATAACTTTTGCATGAAATTAAAGCTGTTCTTTTTACATAAACCTCTCTATTTTGCATTTCTTTCTTCTGCTCCTCCTTGTGTTGAAATTTGGGGAGGGATCTGCTTTTTTTTTTTTTTTTTGCTTATATAACTTGATAAAGCTTGATAAATTTGAATAATGATGTTTACAAAAGATCCAAATTCAGTCAGCTATTCAGCACTCAGTGATCCAGCATTGTAACACAGTCTGTACTGTAGGTTGTTAGAACATACATATATCATCTAGAATTATTCAAAGGAAAGATGCTTGTATAAAAATAAGTTATTTATTCATTTATATGGTCATATTTATAACCTGCTGAATTCCAGCAACCACAGATTTCTGGCAAATATTTGAAATACATACTGGGCATATTTTAAGTGCATTTTAATTAATGAGGCAAGAGATAAAACTAAAGGAGATCATTTGGAACTAAGAAGATAAATAATAAACCTTGATTTAAAGTCAGGAGAAGCGAAATTCTCAGAAAAATTGGTAGAAGTTCTCATGCAAAGTACCAGGGGCAAGTCATTTCAAATGTTATAGCATATACAGGGCTGTGTTGTGGTTGGTTGTTGAAAAAGTCAGTATGGCCAGTAAAAGCTCTACTGTTCTTGTTTCTTATGTTAATTCCACACGCGACATATCCAACAAAAATCTGGTGGAGTTTTGATTTCATGGTTGTGGCAAACAATCTTTATCTATTTTTATCATATCTTGTAGACACTCCTGACAGTGGGTGTGTTGTGGAGGGAGTAGTAGCTAAGAAACAACTGAGTTGTGTCCACCCTACTATCCATAACTAGCCATAATTGAATTTTTACAATGTCTTGTTAACTGGAAGAATTTCTTCCCAGTTCCTTTATCTTTGAAAAAGTTGCTCTGTGGAGAAAATTACCACAATTGCTCAAAGGCTAATCATAACGAATGAAAGCTTCTATGAATTAACAGTCTTGTCTCTATTGTGCTTTTTATACTTGACTTCAATGTTATGTACTTACAGCTATTTAAAAACAAAAGCTTTTCAAAGAAAGCTTTTGCCTTTTTGAACAAAAGTTTTTAAACATGCTATTAATACCTACTTCAGTTGGTCAGATACTTAAAACAAAGAAAAAGGAGATTCTTCAGTTAAAAAAAAGAAACTAACACCACAGATATTAAATTGCCTTTACTGAAGTTTTATTATGAAATATCATATGTTTTATATGAGTTGTATGAAGTTATTCAGCTGCCTTTTAAGAAGCATGCAGAGTTAGAAAATCATTTAAAAAACAAGAAAACACATAAAAGAAATTATGAACTTTAATTACAAAGGGAAAATAACAAAGTAAATCCTAACCTCAAAACTATAACCAGGTTTTAGGAGGTTGTGTTGACCCCACAGAGCAGAACAGATCTTTTAGATTTGCTTTTTAGACTTTCAAAGAATGCTACAAAAGCACATTGCTAAATGATAAATCACTTTAGATAATGGCATCATTATGTTGTTCATTAGCCAAGAATGAAACAGTAGGTATTTTAATCTAAAAATTTACTTGTCATTTCTGTCCCCTAGCAGAGACAGTTTGATAATAATTTCCATGATGGTGTTATGGTGGATGCTAACACAAGGGGAATTCCAAGTCTATATATACACATTGTACACATTCATTTAACTGAGTTCTAGCAATGTCTGCTGATTTCAAGGAGAACCAACTTTTGGACCAGGATATTGTAAAATTATGAAACTGCAAATGGAGTTTATTTTAAATTATTTTAAAAAATATGTATAGATGTACAAAAAGGTTATTTATGTATTGGTTAGAGCAGGACTGTCATACTCATGGCCTGCAGGCCAGATGCATCATGCGCTGGCAATGCCCACGCCTGGTTTAGCGAAGGGAGAAAAAGTCCCGAAACGTCACGCGATGCTGCCATGACGCTGTGAGTTTGACACCCCTGAGTTAGAGCATTCTTAGACTTTTATTTTATTTATATTTCAAAATGATCAGTAAGTATTAAAGAGTTCACATTTTAAATTTTTCTAAGCTGATTTTGTGAAGTTTTTTTTTCCTCTTTCCTTCTTGGAACTATGATCTTATTTCTTTTCAAGGTGGAACTTAATCTGCCATCAGGAAATCCATTTCAGGACACTACTCTTAATTCCCAAATAGCTTATTATTGCACTTTCCTTTTTTGCTTTTCCTTCTTTAAACAACCTCAGCCATGCCTTATTAAGATATACACATGTAATTTTGTGCTTAACCAGGTGTATTTTGTGCTTAACCAAATGCATTTCCACTTCATTTGTTTAATCAGAATTTTAAATATTATACCAGCAAATTCCATCCATATTAAAATTTGATTCTTAACTTCCCAAATATAAATTAGTAGTAGTAGAATTTATTTATCAAGTCTCAAAGGAAAGGGTACATTTTTCCATGGTTTTATATGTATATATACCAACTAAATTATTTGTTTGGCTATTGTTATACATACATGGCTACTGGATACATTTATCAAATCATATTACCTTTTAGTGTAACCACATAGGAATATGTTTTTGAGTTCAAAGTACATACCCGAGATATATGGTAATAACTTCCTTGCATAGCATGCTGTAATCCTGAACTTGAAAGGAAAATATAGTCACATTTATGGAAAGTAAGTGCTGGATAAAAGATAAAATGCAAAATGTCTCTCAGAACCCATGAAAAGATTTGTGACAACTATCTTGGCCAATAAATTTCTTAACGTTGGAATTCTTGAGTTCCCATTATAAATTGTGAGTCTGAATTTTTCATATTATTTATCTTCTTTTGCTGCCTTTCCCCACCCACCCCCCAAAGCAGGTAGATCTCATCCATAGTATTATTATCTGTTGTTTCACATACCACAACTGATAATTTAAGACTTTGATCTATAAATGTTTTTGCATATCTATTGATTTGGCCCTTTTTTGGTAGAAAATGGTAGAGAGGATTTTTTTTACAACTGATAAATGTGTTTTTATGGGTTAGGACTAGATTGTCTGCATGCCTATATTTGCTGCTGCTGCTGCTGCTGCTGCTCCTCCTCCTGCTCCTCGACCTTGAATATCATTGGCTTGTGGGCTTCCATGTGATTGTAAGCTGTAGGTCTTTTCACTTGGTTATGGTTGAACTTGCCAGTTGTGGGGATCCATATTGCTTCCTCACAACAGCTGGCTGCGTTCTTCCAAGTGATTTGTTTGGCTGACAATGGAAAAAAAATCAAATTGATCATACCACATACTGCGGTATCTGGTGAGCCATTCTGTTGTGTCCATGGAGATGCGTACTGTGGGCACTACTACTTTCAGCCAGTTCTTAATTTTGCTGCCAAACACTAGCTGCTCATTGAACATTTGTACTAATTGAGCATTGCACAATCAGTCTGTTGATAGCAGTAGTGTCTAGTGACATTATCAAGAAGCCTCTTCCCCCAAATTATAAAAGAACTTAGAGTAGACAAGTTAGCATGACGGACTAGCTGTGAAAAAGGTGATTCCTTCTGTTATCAGTCAGCTATTGCAGGAAAATCACATGGAACCTCTTAACTGGACAGACCCAGAAACATCTTATGCAAAGGGCAATTCAGGTGTATTACACAGACAACCACAACAGAAGAAAGAGAAAATGTGCTTGTGGGAGGAAGAAGAGTATCATAGGTTCTGGAACCTAATCCCCCAATTCCTATATAGATCCAAGTTTTTGCTTTTTAAGATTTCATTATTTGCAGTATTACACTGGAATAGATGTCTCACGGGCCACCTGAATGTAAAAAAAAAAATCCTACCTAAGGCTTTATAAAAAAAATTAACTGAATAAAAGATGATTATAAGTTGTCATCATGTTAATATACTCAAACTAGTTATTACAACAGTGAATTCAGAAATTAATCTATAAAAAATAAAAAAATTAGGTTGGTTTTTTTTCCAGTTCACATCAAGGATTTCTTGGGAAAATTCAAATCTGAACAAAATAATTTGTTTCCCTTATTTCAAAAAAAGCCTTATCTATCATAACTGAATACAATAATGATAATTATGTAAAGCTAAGGCTTGTTTTGTGAGCCCAGTTATGTAATACTGGTTTAATGTTATGCAGCAGCATTCTAAATTAACTCAATATTTTGTTAACATAACTTTCATCACCTGTGCCAGGAATACCTTCAAAAAGTAATAATTATAAATACCTGCCATGTGCAATAAAATGATGCTAACCTTGTAGCTCAGTAGAGAAACTGAATATGCAAGGCAAATGAGTAAGAACTATAGCTGAATAGCCCATTGTTGAAATATAGAGGCACAATGACTGGGAAGGGCTAGATTTATTTACCTCTCAGAAAGTAGCACTGTAGTCTGGAGAAATTATCTAGGATATACTAAGGCATTTGAGAAGTTTTTTGGAAATAAGAAAAATGTGAAGGGACATTATATCATGCTTGGTAGACATGTACAACAGCTAAAAATACAGTACTTCAGGCCTATCTGATATAAAATAAACCCCAGCTGTTCCCATCTTTAAGATGGTATGCTCATCTCTATCACCAGCTATGTTTTTTTACATATGTAGACAGCAAATCATATTGTCTAGTTACCTTTTAATCTGTGGTTTATTTTGTTATTTTTATATATAAAAACTGAAATTAAACTGAATGGCCTTGTAAATTGAGCATCCTTTAAGCATCTGTCAAATTTTAAAATATTTTAACGTACAAGTTTTCATGTTAATATAAGATGATAGAAATCAAGAAAGAAAACAAATCACTAACTTTTTTTTTTCTTTTTTTCTTTGTAGTTGACTTGCCACTGTACTTTCCTCGGGATCAGCCAACTTTGACATTTCAGTCTGTCTATCATTTTACTAATAGTGGAGAACTATATTCTCAAGCCCAGAAAAACTATCCCTATAGTCCACGATGGGATGGCAACGAAATGGCCAAAAGAGCAAAGTAAGTCATATTTGGATGGGATAGCTGTGATATATGCATTTTTTTAACAAGCTTAATAATTGTCAGATTTGTTTCCTTAAACATAATTGTATGTTCATGCTACTCTATCTATACATATCTGCTTTTTTACTTAAGTCTAGATTTCTTCCCATCCTTCAAATCACAAAAGTTCTTGCATAATGAATCAAAACCCCTATGTCACTACTCTTGTTGAACAGAGCATAGAAGATCTCCAAGCTCCTTGCCAAATTGCCATGTTCCCCAAATTTGAAGTTGCCTTAGTGAAATAAGGAGTGCTTTCACAAAGAGTAGTGCTCTGTATCTGATTATAACCTGTTAACAAGAATAGTGATTTAGAGGTTTTGAATAGAGAAAAACAACCATATAAGACAATTGAAACGACATGCAAATTTATATACAGGTTGTCCTCAGCTTACATCCCATCATTTAATGACTGAAGTTTTGGCACTCAGAAAGGTGCTTTATGAACTTGAAAAATGTCACCATCACTCTCTCACAGTCATCTGATCATAATCTTGGTGTTTGACAGCTTCTTCTCACTTACAGCTGGCTGTCATGTACCCTGCAATCATGTGATTACTATTTGCAGTCTTAGATGAATTCCCCAGAAAATCCATAACAAAGCTAGCAGGAAATCTGCTGTTTCCACCCCTTTGTGCACAGATGGGGAAATCTTTGTCAGGCTGGAGAAATGGAAGTCAGATCTTCAAGATCCAAGCTGGAATAGACAGACAGACAGACAGACAGAATGCTTTATTGGCCAAGTATCATTGGACACACAAGGAATTTGTCTAGGTGCATATGCTCTCAATGTACATAAAAGAAAATATACATTCATCAAGAGTCAAGAATCATAAGATACAACACTTAATAATAGTCATAGGATACCAAAAGCAATCAAATCATACTAGGAAACAGTCAATAAAAATTGTTAGGATACAAGCCACAGTTATAGTCATACAGCCATAAGTGGAAGGAGATGGGTGAAAGGAAGGATGGGAGGATTAATAGTAATAGTAATGCAGACGTAGTAAATAGTTTGACAGTGTTGAGGGCAGGGGTGGGATTCTACCGGTTCGGACCGGTTCTCTAGAACCGGATGTTATGAGTCTCACAGTTCAGAGAACTGGTAAATCACACCCCTGGCTGACCCCGCCCCTTCCTTCCCACCCCGCCCAGTTATTCCTCATCTCGCCCACTATTGCTCACCTGCCTTCACCTGCCATTGCTGCCTGCTTTCCACTGTGGCCATGGGTGAGTGAGCCTACAAGCAAGCTCCGGTCGAGTTGACTCCTGGACCAGCCTAGGCCGCTGCTCTGTCCCTCCCCCTGTCCCTGGGCTTGCCTGGATTGCCTCACCATGACCTAGCTAGCTAGCTGCTCCCCAACTGCAAGGCCGTGGCCGTGCTGGCCAGGAGAAAAGGGAATGTTGTATTTTTCTCCTGGCCACGAAGAAGCCATGGGGCCATGGCAGCGCTGGCCAGGAGAGAAGGGAATGTCCTTTTTCTCCCCCTGGTGCTGCTGGATCTGGCCAGGGTAATGCGCCAGTGTGCTCTGCTGCCGCTGCCTCCGAAGCAAGAAAATTCCTCACTACCGGCACGTTTCCAGGATGCGGTGCCACCTCTCTCCCCCCCCTCTCTGTGCATGCAATGGAAATGTCCCTTCGGGTGACTCTTCTCTTCCTCCTCCTCCTCTCACGACTGGCAGCTATCGGGAAGGGTGCACATGCACGGGAAAATGCTCCTCAAGTGAGTGACAAAGCACAGAAAAACTGGGCACGGGGCAGGCGGCTGCTCGTTTGAGGAGCATTTCCCTGTGCATCTGCATCCACCGCCACCATAGCCACCGGTCACAAGAGGAGGAGAAGGGTCGCCCAAAGGGACACTTCCACCACCTGTGTGTGTGTGTGTGTGCGCGCACACACACACACACACAGGGAGGGAGAGGGGAAGATAGGGAGAGGGAACGTTCTCTTTCTCCCCCTTGGGCTGCTGGATCTGACTGGGGGAACACCTGGGTGTGCTCTGCTGCTGCTGCCCTCCGAAGCTGCCCAAGGAAATTTCCCACTGCCAGTGTGTTTCCAGGATGCACTGCCACCTCTCTCCCACCCCCCCTCTCTCTGTCTCTGTCTGTCTCTCACACACACAGAGGGGAAGATAGGGAAAGAGAGAAAAAGAGAGGGAAAGAGAGAGAGAGAAGGAAGAGAAGAAAAAGAAAGAAAGGAAGGAAGGGAGAGGTAGGAAGGGAGGAAGGGAAGATAGGAAGGAAGGGGGGGAGAGAGAAAACCCTGTGCTATTATTTTTAATTGTACCATTTTTTATCATATATTAATATTTTGCACTATCCCTACACCTAGAGTGATTTTATTGCCTTTCTTTGCCCAGGTATTTTTCAGGGTTTACATGTCTATAGTCCAGAGCATAAATACATGTGTGTTTAACAGAGTTGAAAGGGACAATGGAGATCTTCTAGTCCAACCCCCTGCTCATGCAGGAAAACTGAGGATACCAAAGTCTGAGTAGAGGTCCTGGGAAAGATGTCAGAATAACACTTAGAAGGGACTTGGGGGGAACCCTATACCGTTTCAGAGAAACGGCTGTTCAATCTTTTCTTAAAAACTTCCAGTGATTGAGCACCCAGAACTTTTGGTAGCAAGCAGTTCCACTGGTTAATTGTTCTCACTGTCAGGAAGTTTCTCCTTAGTTCTAGGTTGCATCTCTCTTTGTTCAGTTTCCATCTATTGCTTCTTATTTGTCTTCTGGTGCTTTGGAAAATACGTTGCCCCCCCCCCCCACCTCTTTCTGGCAGCCCCTTAAAAGCCTGTTGCCTATCACACTCTTGAACAAAGCATGTGAGCCATTTCTTCCTTTCAGTGGTCCATGAAAGTACATCTATAGTACATAGATAATAAAGTCAAAAAATGGTGAACAACATTTTTACAGAACTATAAAGTTGAGGCTGGGTGTGACAAGGAATGGCTGGGAGGGGAGGGTCCAGGCGAGGCACCCCTTGACGTGAATTACATTGAGTTGGTCATGTCCACACAGTCACATGACCACCAAGCCACTCTCAGCCACTCATGTGACCACCAAGCCAAGCCCAGCCAGCAAGCCACACCCACAAATTAAGCCACACCCATAGAACCAGTTGTTAAGAAATTTGAATCCCACCCCTGGTTGAGGGAATTATTTGTTTAGCAGAGGGATGGCAATTGGGAAAAAACTGTTCTTGTGTCTAGTTGTTCTGGTGTGCAGTGCTCTGTAACGTCATTTTGAGGGTAGGAGTTGAGACAGTTTGTGTCCAGGATGTGAGGGGTCTGTAAATATTTTCACATATTTTCACAGCCCTCTTTTTGACTCGTGCAGTATACAGGTCCTCAGTGGAAGGCAGGTTGGTAGCAATTATTTTTTCTGCAGTCCTAATTACTCTCTGAAGTCTGTGTCTGTCTTGTTGGGTTGCAGAACCAATGCAGACAGTTATGGAGGTGCAGATGACAGACTCAATAATTCCTCTGTAGAATTGAAGCTCTTTGGGCAATTTGAGTTTGCTGAGTTAGTGCAGAAAGAACATTCTTTGTTATCCTTTTTTGATGAAGTTTTTGATGTTAGTGTCCATTTTAGGTCTTGAGACAGGAGGAGTTCTCTCCCACACACGGAGAGCAGGGGAAATCCCACAGCTGGTTGCAGAAACAAACTTTGGATCTTCAGGACTGCAGTCGTTAAATGAAATGGTCACATGAATATTTCACTTAATGACCACTTTGCTCAATGACTGAGATTCTGGTCCTAATTATAGTTGTAAGTCAATAACAGATCATTATTAGAAACTGGTCACAAGGAATTTTCAGAGCAAATTACAAGTTGGTGCACTAAGGCATGTATTGCAGTTGGGCCGTACAGTTGTTTTGGGAATTGGATTAATAATGTATTCTTTAAATGCCTACACATGCATTCAAAGAATACATACATATAGACCAAACAGAAATTTTCATTAGTTTGGTACTTTGTCTGCAGCAAACCTTTCTATAGACTCTTCACTTCCTAAGTATATTTGAGCAGAAGAGTTTATATATTCAAATTTATGAATCCTACTTCCAATGGAATATTATTGACCTTCCAACATTTAAGAGAAATACTTTCTTCCTTGTTTCAAAAAGCTAGCATTCTAACAATTAACTGTGAGTTGCTGTAGAGGTGTCAAGCTACCTATAAAATCCTGATTTACTGCAGATGAAAAAAACACTCTTCCTTTGTCAAGTATGTTGAACTTCTGAAAGACTTGGAGTTTTCAGCAATCATCTCACTGGCACAGATGAGGAAATAATGGTTGCTTCTATTATTTTGTGCCCAAACCTATGGTGCAGTTATGCAACTATACTTATTAACCTTATTATACCATCATTCAACAAGTCTATTGTTCCTAGTGTTATTGCTAAGCAACTGTTTGCTTTACTTAACATCAAGGGTTCAAGTACTTTGTTAAATAACTCCAAAAACCCATGAAAATGAAAAGAAAATAAAGCAATAAATCAAGGACATAAATATCAGAGGATGGACAAATGTATAAAGGTGCCTTACATATAATAATCAAACTGCAAAGTGTTGAAAGACCAATAAGTTAGAGATTGCTGAGCAGCATAAATAAATCAATATAGCACCTAAGTCTTTTGGCTAACTTGAAATGAGTTAGAAGAAAAAGAGAAAGCAGTCAGCAAAATATATAATGTACCTTCAGAAATGAAGGCAAGTGACGTGAAAGTAAGTACTATGGTTTTAGAGTAATATTTTATTTATTTAATATTTATTAAATTTCTATGCTGCATATCTCTCTTACAAGGTGAGTGGGCAATTAATTTATTACTCTGGGCAGTAATAAATTAGTAGTTAAACCACTGAAATATAGGAAAGTTTTATCTCTGATAATAACAGCAGAGATATAATTAGAGCTGGAAGCTTTAATTGATTAGTTAGTACACAATATTGGATTGATAATAAAATGATAATAAAAATAGAAAGATATCATTAATAATTTCCCAAGAAACCATACATAATCCCTTTGCTGGACCAATGGGCATTGCTCACAATCACTCATGCCTTGGTCCCCTCCTAAATGGATATAACACGTAACTGCAACATGCTCTACCTGGGGCTGCCATTAATGCACTCATGTTACATTGCAGTGAGCTACACTGGCTGCCAATATGCTTCTGGATACAATTCAAGGTGTCAATGGAAGAGAATAGAAGTAGCTCAGGACTGAACTGTGGAGTCCTTGGCACTCTCTGAGCTGGGTTGTTTACTTGCAGAAAGCTCCAAGGATTCTACAATTCAAGGTGTAGTTGTCTCCTGTTAAAGTCGGTTGAGCTGGGTTATTTTCAGGACTTTCTCTCTCCGGTTGTTTTTGTCCATCCCATTTGGCTTGGCAGGAAAGACATGCTGAGCCATTGATTATGTAATGCCATCTTTCCATACCCAGAAAATATGCTCTTTTGGTCACGTTGCCTACCCTTTGGAACACAATCTTCCAAAATGAGGATGACCCCAATCCTGCCAAGTTTTCACGTGTGTTTCCAAGTGAGGGGCTTAGACTGTTAGATGGGAGTCAGTGATGTTGTTTACCTGTGCCAGATTGGTTTACTTGAGTTGCTGTTATATATATTTAAGTTTTATGCTGTTTGGATTTGTATTTTGTGTTTAAATGTCAATGTTTTGGTTGGGTACATTTTTCTTTTTTTGCCTTTCTAGGATATTTATCTAGGGTTTACTCAAAGTAGCAAAAGAATGGTTATAAATCAATATTTCTTCTTTATTCTTCTTCCACAAAATCTTTGGGGATCATAGATAAGACAAACGGTGGGAATTCACTGAAGGGCCTTAAAAGTTTTTTAAAATATTTTGTGTAACTATTTCAGTATAATTTGGTTTTTATATTGAATATAGCAATGTTCTTGGTCATTCTTTTCCCAGTTTAATTAAATTTCAGTTAAGTTCTACACATAAACCTTTCAATACAGTCCTATCCAAAAGTTGAAATGTAATGAGCAAAGCACTCATTTTGGGTGATATAGATTTCCTCAGACAGCAATTTTTCTGTTTCAAGATAATTAGCACTAGTAAAATGAGTTTCATGTTTACGAAAAGCACATTGAGTCTTGTATGTCAAATTTTAACAGCAGAAAAAATAGCTGTTTGAAACCAGGACAAAGTGAACTGATGGAAAGTGTTATTTTTAAGAAATTCATTGGTGGTGGTGCTGTCTGCTAAGAATGGGTAGAGAAGAAGAACAAATGAGAAATATTGGAGGGAAAAGTTCTTCCATCCATCCCACATCCTTATAGAATAGATAGAGTAGAGTAGATAGAGTAGAGTAGAGTAGAGTAGAATAGAATAGAATAGAATAGAATAGAATAGAATAGAATAGAATAGAATAGAATAGAATAGAATAGAATACTGATTGGCCGTGATTGGACACACAAGGAATTTGTCGGTGTAAATACTCTCAGCATGCATAAAATACATTCATCAGGAGTCGAGAATCATAAGGTACGACACTTAATGATAGTCATAGGGTACAATAAGCAATCAATCATACTAGGAAACAGTCAATATAAATCGTAAGTATACAAGCGATAAAGTTACAGTCATGCAGTCACAAATGGGAGGGGATGAGTGATAAGGAGTGATGACAAAATTAACAGTAATAGTAGTGCAGACTTCGTAATAGTTGAACAGCGTTGAGGGAATTATTTGTTTAGCAGAGTGATGGCTTCGGGGAAAAACTGTTCTTGTGTCTAGTTGTTCTGGTGTGCAATGCTCTATAGCGTCGTTTTGAGGGAAGGAGTTGAAACAGTTTATGTCCGGGATATTTTCACAGCCCTCTTTTTGACTCGTGCAGTATACAGGTCCTTGACTGAAGGCAGGTTGGTAGTAATTGTTTTTTCCCATGTGATGAATGGAAGGGAACAAACAAGCATGATAAACATGAGAGAAAGATTTTATCAGTCAGATTTAGAAGAAGGCAGCTATCCATTTCTTTTCTGACTGCCAAAGGCATCTAGTAAGTGTAGAAGATAAAAAATCCCCTCCCCTCCTTTCTCTTCTTACGTAATGAAGAAACCCTACAAGAAACAGATTCAGTGTAAGACCAGAGTAAGAAATGGATTCAGTTATAGACATAAGCTAATTTTATTAGAACAGTTATAGTCACAGAATCTCATAAATGCCAATGTATTTCCCTTCCTCACTTTTTAAATTTCATGTGAATTAACTAGGAGACAAGGGAGGAGGCTGTCTGAGGCAGTTTTGTAACATACTTTCAAAGGCCAGTCTAATTTACCTGATTGTCGCCTTGGTACTGGTTCTTCCCTCTGTCCTTCAAAGCCATCCTCTATACCCACCAGAAAACAGCTTGCTCAGTTTTTCCCCTCTCTCGCTCTTTTGGCATTAGTGGATAGTCAAACATCAGAAAAGGAATGTTATCTTCATGCCCAGATGTCCACACGTCTCATTGGCCATTATGAGAACAAATGGACTAAATGCTCGATCGATTTGTCCTTGAATGGAGTCTATCATGTCTCCTCATAGCTGTTAGGGCAAATTTAATTCATAAGAAGCAAATTTAGGATTACATCCCAAGAAAATTGGTGGAAAACTGACATAAAAGAAATTGCTATTAGCTCTCTTCTTCCTTCTCCTCCTCCTCTTCTTCTTCTTTTCTCCACCTGAAGAACTGGAGCTGAATTTTATGGGGGAAGGGGAGTCTGTGCTTTCTCTTTTATTAAGCTGTGTAGAGACTTGGTTTAAAAGTATTATTTTGATCTCAGATTTGAGTTCATTAACCCTGTTAGTTTTTGAGCAGTGCCAGTTTGTCTTTTTATTTTATTTCTGAAATTTGAATTGCTATCGTTTTGATAGCAGTTTGATATTCAAGACTATGAATGATATAACACAGAAGGAAATAAAGGCAAACAAATGAACTAGAGTGTCATATTCTTATTACGTTTTTCAATTATAATTCATATGCCTGTTTTACATTTTATGATGTTAATAAATAAGAAGGGAACAAAAAAAATATGCAGGCTCAAATAAATACAGAGATGAATCATGTAGCAGAACTGAGAGTTGATAACTAAACGGAACATGAGAAGATAGCATAAGGAAGGAGAAGGGTAATAGAAATTTGGGGTGAATTCATATAGAAATTCACTTTAATATCCCACCCTAGAGAAGACATTCTATGGTATGTCCAAGGCAAATCCCATTTTATCACCATAAAAGCTGCTTTTACAAAAAGAAAAAAAACATGGGGCAGGGGAATGTGCAATGAAAACTGAAAACAATTATAGAGGCAAACAATTCACAATGATACGTAGTAACCATAAATTATGGTTAATTATGAAGACATTGTTTTCCTATATATGGTATAAATATAAAACACATACTGGATTTTTGTTTCCATGTAAGAAATCTTATGCTTTCATTTTCTTAAGTAGGCAATTGAGTCTAATTAAACAGAGACTTCTTGCCTGTATTTTTATGACATAAGTAATGTTTTCCGATTTGTGCATAAAGAATTGGATGCTATGTGTGTCTCTTTGAAGACATGTTCTGTGCAATCCTTTTGTTCCCATGAAGCTTCAGAAGGAGCAGGAAAAACTTGAATTGATTATTTTTCCTGACATATTTGTATCAATCATACTTCAGTTTTTAATTCTGCTGTTTTGTAGGCACACCTAATGTCTTTTAGTAGGTTATTTGGATATGCATGTATGTATTCACTCATTTAGTAATCAGAAGAGGAAACAGCCATCCTTCAACTCTTTCTCTTTGTGATTAGAAATACTAGGATATGTTGTGCAAGCATAAAGATACCAATGTATTTGATTTCAGGCCATAGTTCATTGCTGCCCATATGCCTTCCTCTTTCAGCTTGCTGGAGTTCACTTTATTTGGCTCCATTGTTGCAGATATTTCATCCATTTGGTCACACTTAGTTTTTCTTTCATTTAGTATCAACTCCAATATTGCATGTGTATTTTACACTAATGTTCCCCCTACGTTTACTTGGGTAAGTAAATTTAAAGTAACATACAATACAGCCCCTGTTTTCTTCCTGTTACTTATGTTTCTTTTGAGAAAAGTCTATTCTTATCTTGGGATTTAATCCCTCAGCTTTCCATTACGCCTAATAATTTATGTTCACTTATTTCCCCTGCTTGTAGTATTAGATATAAACAAAAAGATCTTGAATTTTCATTTTCTTTCTGATGAACATCTTTTATTAGCAAACTGCCATTTTTACAATGATGTCATTGTTTAAAATTGAAATCATGTTTTTAAGATGGCACCTAGCTGACATAACTGCCTCCCCCCACAGTAAATCACATAGGGGCAGTGGGTGCTGTTAACTTTTTCATTCCTTATTATTTTTGGAGTTTCATAATTAATGTTAAATAGTTTGCTTTTGTATTGATTTGCAGAGGCTTGTGACATTGAAATTGATATTGCAGTTGTTGATGGGATTTCTTACCTCCGTGCTTTCCAAGGCTTGTGGGGATGGAGGTGTTTCAGTTCAGTTAGAAATGGAGAACACTTTCTCTGGAGCTTGTCTGCCTATGTTTCTATGGCAGTATTGTATCTGATACCATCAAGTTAGCACTTGATTACATAGATCATAGAATTATAGGGCTGGAAGGGACTTCAGAGGTCTTCTAGTCCAACCACCCTTGCTCAAGGCAGGAGAACTTCTACGATCTCAAATAGTAGTCCAGTCTATTTTTGAAAAACTCCAGTGATGGAGCACCCACAATTCCAAGAGACAAATTATTCCATTGATTAATTGTTCTCACTGTCAGAAAATTTCTCCTTACTTCTAGGTTGGATCTCTTTAATAAGCTTCTTGTCCAGCCGTCTGGTATTTTGGAAGATTTGATAAGTTCACTTTAATTACACCTTGAAGAATTCCAGAAGCTTAATTCCAAGTCTCTTTCAGAGACTCCCAGATGTGGTGGCTGGGTTTGTTCTTTGTTTGTTTGTTTGTTTGCCAGAAATGACTGGAATGTGAAAGAATATGAAAGAATAGAGACGAGAGTGGCAAAACCAAAAGTAGAAAGTCCAGTGAAACACAAAAATCATTGGTGGGACTTTTGGTGGACTGTGATTTTGGGGGGTATAGATTTTGGTGGTGAATTTTTGAAAATTGGAAGTTTGGTGATACAAAATTGACTGGAGGTGGAAGCTTTTGTGGCTTCAAGAAGAAAGAAAGAACGAGACAAGGCAGAACAACAAAGAAAATGGAAGCCTGATTAATCTGTTCATTAAATACAGTTTACAGTAACTGATGGGTTAAAATTTCAACTTCTAAAACTTCCACTTCTTGTATTCTTTAGCTGCTTTGCACCTAATTATCATCACTGCTCCAGAGGTCCATTAATTTAATACTGTTATAAGGATAAATAGAAAACCAATAAAAATTAACACTGATAAGGCTTGTAAAAGTGCAAATTTTACTGCAGTGTAATTGATGAGTGTTCATGACAGCGGATGGCAATACAATGGAGTCTGGCTAGTTGAATCACTTTTTTAATGTACATCTTGAAGAGTATTGTCTTGCATAGCTAAGTGCAGGTCTTAAGGCATAATATGTTGATTTTGACAGGTGCCTGCCAGGGATCTTCAGTGCTGTCGTGCATAATATAAATTCCAACCAAATTAGGAAGGCTTGGGAAACTTACTTCTGGCCACTTCTCATTAAATTTTTGACTGTGGCAAGGAAAAAATAACGATTAAATCTTGATGAGAGATATTTATATGTGAAGTGTTTGACAGAATATAGAGAGTTTTTTTTAATAACAAATGTATAGCATCTGTATACTTGTCAGCATTGTTTTTTTCCAAGTGAGGTCTAAATAGAAAATTCCCTTATTAAATAATGAGTAGATTTACAATCATGTTAATAGTTTTTATTACACTGCATAATCGCTATTTTTGTCAAGTGGTTGTTGTTTTTTTCTGGTGCTAGGAAATAGATGCTCTTTAATTATATTTTAGCGTAAATATTATATTCTTTACAAAGGTATTTCGGTCCAATCAAATAGGGCCCTTTTCTTTCAGATGCATGTCCCCTGATCCCCAATTGCTAAGAAATACTGATAGATGTGGTTGATCGGTATCTAATTTTGGTAAATTCTGTAGAACTAAGCAGGAAAATAATATACTTAAGAATCTTTGTTGACAACTGTGGTTCCTAATGTAAGTCTTAATTTATTCTAGTAGGTCATAATATGCTGCAGTATTTTCAGACTATTTCATTGAGTACCAATCTAAATATTTGAATAATGACCTAAGGATTTGGGCCAGCACGGTGCTTGTTGGCTGGAAAGTCTCATTGGCTGGAAAACCTTGCTTGCTTGCTTGTGATGGGGTGAGCTCCTGTCCTCACCCAGCTCCTGCCAACCTAGCAGTTCGAAAGCATGCAAATGTGAGTAGATAAATAGGTACCACTTTGTGGGAAAGTAAGTGTTCCATGATGTCAAGCTGGCCACATGACCATGGAAATGTCTTTGGACAGCGCTGGTTCAATGACCTTGAAAGATGAGCACTGCCCTATATTTGGCAATGACTAACAGGTTAAAATCCTCAATGACTACTTTTGGTAAAGATTTGACTGTTTTCTATGTTCACAAAGAACTGAATCTCCCAGGATCAATTAATAGCATTTGCAAAGAAGAAGCAAGATAGAAAATAAAAATAAAGACTGAACTATAACTTAATAAGAATAGAAAGCATAAATAATGACATAGAGCAACAAAACCCCAGTTTAAAGCTTGCAAGGACAGAAGAATCCATAAATGATTTTCTTTTAGCATGGGATACATTAATATGATGAAAGAATATATCTGTATAATATATCTAGAAATCTAACCATACCAATGTTTGCAAAATATAATTTCCTTTTAATACATGTTCAGAAGAATATGGGAATTTGATACGCTGATGTAGGATATGCTGATGGTTTTCTAATCTGATTGAATATGAGTTATGATTTATTTAATGTTATTGTTGTATTGTTATAACTAGTAGTATCATTCTTCATTGTAGTGTGTTTAGATGACTCATCAGCTTAAATGATGTCTATTTTGAAAAAAAGTTTTAGGTGTTTTACAAATCCAAATATGTATATGAATGGTCATTCTTTCAAAGGTGTTTCCTTACCAGATCCCATAATGCCTTCAACAATGGCAGAGGTTTTAATGTACTTGAAAAGTTATTTAAAATTCAGGGAGATATTCAAAGCTGTATCTTCCTTGAAAGTAGCCGATGTATTTCGGAAGCTTCATGCAGTTCTGGGGCTCCTAGGGTGACCCATATAACATAGCTGTTGCATAAGCTGCACTGGCTACTAGTTTGCTTCTGGGTCGAATTCAAGGTGTTAATTATTATCGTTAAAGCCCTTTATGGGATAAGTCCAGAGTATCTCAGGAGCTGTCTTACCCCAATGGGACTAGCCTGTTCAACTCATGCCAGTGGAAGAGGTCTGTTATGGATCCCATCTGCTAAGGAATTAAGCAGGCAGGGTCAAGGAGAAGTTTGTCCCTGTCCCTGTTGGCCCTATCCCTGTGGAACATTCTATCACTAAAGGTGACAACTGCTTTCACCCTTTTGAGCTTCTGAAAGGATATTAAATCTTGGTTTTGCTGGTTGGCTTGGGGCCCGCTGGAGATGGTTGACAGGGTAAGAAAACCTCAACCCCGTGCTATCCATCTCTTAATTCCAGTTTTTTGTACAGTTTTAAATATTTAATTTGCATAATTTAATCATTTAATCATTTTTCTATTTGTATTTTAAAATCTGTAAGCTGCCCAAAGTCGCTTAATAGGAGAGATGAGTGACATAAAAATATGATGATGATGATGATGATGATGATGATGATGATGATGATGATGATGATGATTCAGTGATGATGACCATAATGAAGATGATGGAAGATTGGGTCAAATCAGCTAAACTCAGGGTTAAATCTTATCTAGCAAATAAGTTGTATTTTTCTTGTAAGGAAATCTTATAAGAAATGAAATTCCCCAGAGAAGACATTAAAGCAATACCAGAACAACTTTGTTCAGGGATGTTTTATATATATGGACTCCTTATCATTTGCAGCCAGATCCATAGCTTTGGGAATAGAGCTAACCTTCCCAGCTAACACAACTCTAGATTAAAAAAAAACTGTTTGTGGAATCTCCTGTCCATCCTTATAGGCTAAAATGTCATCTATGCATGGCAGGCCTGAGGAATTAGTGAAAGAGATGCAAGGCAAATCTTTTTCATTTCAATGCAAAGACCACATGTCAAATATTTCTCAAGCAAGAAGCAGATAAGAAACACATGCTAGGGTTCTGTAAACACCACCAGACAAGGAAGAGAAAGCAAATTCCAAAGAAAATAGTTTTTCTGCTGATGTAACTATACTTCCAGATAAGTAGAAGGCTGCTGAAACTCCTTGGAAGCATACGTGTAGGGACAGATGAATGCTAATTATTAAAGTTATGCTCTGAAATTCATACCAAATAAAAATCAGAAGGCAGGTTTCAGCCATCACCCATGTTCAAAACAATGAAAAGTAATTCAGGATGAAGGAAGCAATAAATCACTTGGTGGACATTGATCCAGTGGAAGACATACTTTCAGGAATATTTCTTTGATGTATCTTCCCATTTTGAATCATAGACTTCAGACTTCAAATGATGGATTCAGTGAAAGTGTTATGCCAGATAATCTTTTAGCCTTGGTGGACATGGCAAAGCATTCTTTTGTATTCACATCAGGCCATACCATCAGTTCATTGGTTTCTGTACAAGATGACTTTTCCATTGTTGTTCCACAGATGACCTCCAAGGTCCCTTCCAACTCTGTTATTCTATGACACTTTGCATACAGAAAGGATTGGTTCTAGTTCAGAATGCTCCCCTTTGGACTTGTCTCTCTACAACAAAGTGACACTGATGCTGGTAGAAGACTTCTGGATATAAAGTACCACGTCTGTGCCTGCCTGGACATTTAACTTTTTTACTGAATTAATTCCCCTTCTATATGAAAAACCTTAATACCTCATGATGAACTTCAAGAAGAATTTGATGGTATCATTGAAAAGATTCTGCATCTAGGAGTCATCAACAGCACACAAGAGAGGAGCCCTTTTTGCCCTATACATACTGAGGGTATGTATACTGAGTACATACTGAGGGTTCAGGAAGCAATAAGAGTAAGCTGGTATATCCAGAAAGCCAATTCTCATGACATTAGAAAAATCACAATGGATTATAATTTTGGCCTTAGACATAACCATTCTGGATCATTTTTGTAGTTTCTCCTATTCCAGACCACCTGTGTGCTACAGTGCCAAGTAAAGTAGCCATGGAGAATGCTACTTAGGATCACATTACATCAGACATCACCCTGATGGAGTGTGGAGCCCTCTTACAGTTCAGTGCAAAGACTGTGACCCTGTGCAGAGATAACACTGATTTATCAACCAACTCCATTTACAGCTGGCCCAGAAGGCATTGTCCCATCTAATGAGTAGACAACACATATTGGCGAAACTGACAAATATTACAACCAAAACCAATATAAATAGCCAAGGGACTTACAGAAAGATACACAAAACTAATGATTTGAGTGGAAATAACCATGGTCTTCTTACCAGCAAAGGGATCAAGGAATTCTCAGCAGAATAGCTGGGACATTGGCTCTTGTATCTCTGCTGAAACAGAAACCATACCAACCTTTAAAAACAGTTTGAGATTTAAAATCTAAGTGAAAAACACAGTAACTGATACATAAGATGTTTTTTTCTTGAACATAGGATGTTTAAAGATAAAGTTAGGAGAGCTTTTTTTAAATCTGAGCTTAGATACTAACTTCAAACTTTCACTTCAATGCTTCTTTTTTAAATATATGAAATGTATGTGACTTTGGAAGGTTCATGAACTTTTTCTATTAGGTTAATGTTCAACACAAGTTTCTATTCTGGATCACAGGAATGCTTGGGTATATAATAACAAGTTACAATAATCCTGTTATGAAATGTGACGCAGTTTATCAAACCACATTTAAAACAATTGTTGTTTGAAGTTCTTTGTTCACTGTTTATCTGACTAACCATTGTGGAAAAAGACAGCACTTTAAACCATTTTGCATATAGAGAGACAAGAAAACGGCAAGCATTTAAGTTTGTTCCATTAGAAGAGATGGAAAATGTAGGTCTTCTGATTTATTTGTTATTTAGAGTTTCAAAGTACCAAATGTCATCAAAGAATGTATGAAGAGATTCAGTATCAGTGAATCACCATTGGGCAAATGCTGAATCATATTCTGATTTGCTCTACAAAATTGAATTCCTCCAAATTGCTGCTGAATTTAGCCCCAAATCTGGCAGAGCCGTGGGTCATTTCCTATTTGGCTGACTTGTTTGTCTCCGTTTGTTTCTAGAACTTCAGAGCCAAGTCCAGCCAGTCACAACACTAAGACTTAATTTAGCCCAGACTTTGCTATGATGATTAAAGGAACTGCATATTTTGTGTTCCTTAAACCATTTTCCCGTGAGCATTCCAGCCATTTTATCACCAACCTGTCAGAGCATAAGCTAAACTCTGCAGGCCTCCTTATCCTTATATCCTCCTTATATGTTGCTGAATATTATGCATATTATGCAGAGGTTAGACCAGAAGAAGACAGAAAAGGGGAAACAGAACACAGACATAGAATGGTAGTCTGCCCCAAAATCAGAGTCAGAATCAAATCATTTCTGGATACTAGTTATTGTTGCTTTTGTGAGAGTTTATATATATTTGAATGAAAGAGGGTAAATTTAATTTTTGTACCAACACATCAATAACGCGTGAAGAGGCTGGCTTCAAAAACTCTGTTAGCTGTCTGTCTAAATTTAAAACTTTCTCCCTATGGTGCAGCATAAACTAATATTTCACTGTTCATCCTAATGGTTGTTTTTTTTTTAAGGGGCTATTGAATGTGCCACTTGTTTTTTGCCATTATTTTTATTCCTGTTTTCGGAGAGTTTGTAGGAGCTCTAAGGGTTTTGTTTCTGCTCCACTGGAGATGGAAGATCTTCTACAAGGAGTGACAGGAATCATTCCACTTTCCATGCAGCCATGCAGAATGCTGTCTCTGCCGTACCTAAAGCAGCTCTTGGGAATCAGTTTCTACATGTTGCTGTTAATCTTTCCACCTAATCACTTTAGTTCTGTTATTTTTACTTGATTGTTTAGGTTTCATTATGTAACTGAATATCTTGAAATCAGCTCCGTCTTTTCTCTTTCTATATCTAACCATCCCAGGCCCTTGAAAGTGTCTGTAGGTCAGAGCCTCTGGCAGGCTTGTGGCCCTGTCTTTTGAGCACAGTGAATTATCTGTTCTTTGTGCCTTTCAAGGTTAATTACTGGGAGTTACAGCAAAAACAGCCAGCCAGACTATGTGTGGTCAGGGAAGGGCTGGTCCTCTCTTTGCAAATGCCCAAGAACAGACTGCTGTGGGTGGCAAGCATTTTCAAAACAAGTTTTCTTTGTTTCCTGACAAGTTGCAGCAAGATCAGGGAACTATAAAGCCTTTGGAATTACCAGACTGAGCTTCAGAAAGTGTATAGTCAGCAGGATTTACAAGAATTTGGGTGCATTTTGCGGTCCTGCTGTTGACATCCTTTATATAACATGACATTATTATGAATTGGCAACATAATAATTACAGTCTGAAATGAACAGGTCAAAGGCACAAGTCTTATGATTTCTGCCCTGAATTTAATGCTTCTTCTCACCTAGCGTATCTGAGGAGAGTGAGATGGTTCACATTTTTCCTTGGTCTGAAGGGTTTCCTTTAGGAGGATTATAGTCTGAACTAAGAAGCATTTGCTACATTGTAACTGGCAAATGTCATTTGGGATAGGTAATGTGAAAAGCACCAAAATAATTGAAAAGACTGGTACAGTGTTCATATTAATTATGTTAAAGGCATATTTAACCCTCAAATCTTAATTATAATGCTGAAATGAAGAATAGAAAAATGCAATGACTATTTTATTGTATTTGAATCTTTAACCTTGCACCTTTACATACCTTCTATCTAAATAGTACTGACATACCTGTTTGGCTATATATCCAAGATAAACCATGGCTGTGTTCAAATGCTGCATTTGGATTTTTTTCTAGAATGGGCATAGAAGCGTTTCCCATTCCTTTAACCTGGAAAAGCCAGATAATTAAATGTTGCATAAGTGCATATGTTTTACTATACAGCTTCTTCCAACAATCTCCTTACAAACTGATCCTAAAATAACCCTGCTGCTTGGTCCTTTGGATCATTTCCCCTCCTCATTTATGCATCATTCTTTCAACCTTTTATTATTGACATATATACTGTCCTTTCCATCCAGTATTCCTCATTCAGTCTCTTCAGCTCATAGCTGCTTTACCTTCCAGACCCCTTCCATGGAAATTCTTTGCTTCTTCCTATTTCCTAGCAACAAAACATTAGTCTTTTCTTGCTAGAGTTGTTGGGTCTCTTTAGCTTGAAATGAACAGGTTACGGGTTATATAAAACCATTCATGGCATTGATACCATGGAGAAGGTGTGTTGTGGTTAGCTGGCAGCAGGTGCGGATGGCTGAGGAGACCGAGGATTCAGATGATGGGCCAGGACCATTAGGAAGTGGACTGTTGCCTTCAGAGATTGTGGGGGCTGGCAGCAGCAATGAGGTTCCCAAGGCGCCTGTGCCAAGTGCGTGTGTGCTCAGGATTGCTTGCAGGAAAGAGCAGCTGCAACAGCATGGGCAACTTGTGAGTAAGACTGCAAAGTAATGGCCCCTCCTTCAAGAAGATACAAGCCAGCTGTGAAGTGAACGTTCTTTGCAGGAAGCAAAGGTGTTTTGAAACTCAGCCTCATGGACCTTACAGTATCTTAAGTTGGTATTTGAAGACTCTTGTATTGTGAAATATTTCTTATCTGTGATTCTTGGCAGTCTCACACAGTTTTGGCGAGGTTTGTACTTATCAAAATTAATTAGTTTGCAACAGCCTTTTAATCGGGGATTCGTAAGACTCATTAAAAGGTTTCTGTTTCCTTTGGCTTTTGTTTGTTTTATTGGAAAAGGGTTTGCGTCAGAACAGGGTGAGAGATAGTTATCCACTGAAATTAAACACAGGAGTTGGGAACCAACAAAAGAAAATACTTTTTTTCATACTGTACATAATTAAACTCTAAAAGTTCCTGCCAGCGGCTATAATCATGGAAGCCTACATAGAAATGGCAACTAATACTGACGTGTGTTTCCTACTTCCTGAATTATAGACTCTGCACATACGTAAGACCACAATTGAGCCCGGAATTTCTGTTGCTAAGTGACAAATTTGTTAAGTGAATTTTGCCCCATTTTACGATTTTTCTTGTCACATTTGTTAAGTGAATCACTGCAGTTGTTAAATTCGTAGCAGGGTTCTTAAGTAAAGCTGGCTTCCCCATTAACTATGCTGTGAGAAGGTCACAAAAGATGATCACATGACCCTAGGACATTGCAACAGTCATAAATATGAACCAGTTGTCAAGCAACTGAATGTAAACCATGACTGTGAGAATGCTGCAATAGTCATAAGTGTGAAAAATGGTCAGAAGTCATTTTTTTCAGTGCCTTTGTAACCTTGAATGGTCACTAAACAAACTGTTGTAAGTTGAAGACTATCTGTAATTGTGCTGGGATCCACATTATCATTTTCTAATGCAGATTTGTGAGATTCCCAAATGAGCCTAGCTACCACTATGGCATCAAAATGCTGGACTACATGAGCCTATAGCCTGATCTGGCAGGGTTCTCCTTAATTTCCATAGAAATTCATCTTCCATGTTTCCCATTCTACAATCTCCATATGAAGGGTCCTTGGTGCTCTCTGAGCTTGGTTGTTTCCTTGCAGATATTTCATTAACCAAACTAAGTAACATCATCAGTGCTATTGTACAGAAAACTACTAAGCTCAAAGAGCACCCCTCATTTCAACCCTGAGCTAGAAATATTCTCCTTCATTAGTAAAATCTCCATAATTTACCATAGCTTGTGCTAAAGGATAACTCTGGAAATGGGGTTTTAGGGGGTTGGATGCTATAAACTAATTAGCAGTAATAAACATTACCAGAAACATTTTATATATTTCTTGAAAACCCATCAATATGAGTGGATCCAAATTAGTCCCAATTAATTCAAATCAGTTGAGCCTGCCCCCAAGTAACACTGTTTTAAAACAGTCAGTGTTCTTATGGAAGGAGATGGGAAGTTATATAATGCTGATGATTCTACAATCTGTTGTCAGTTGCCGTTGAAAATCAGGTTTAAGACATATTGTGAGGAGTTACCTACTCTTAATATTGGGTTTTACTTCATATTAAAACTCCTTCAACCATTTTTACATCATCAGTTAGAAGGTTTTTTTTATTCTAACAGATGAATAGCTTAAACATGTAAATAAACCTTCTGTTTTCTCTGTCAGATAACATATTTGTAGGCTTTTGAGCAAAAAAGAGAGATTTATGTGATGGTTCTTGAGCTTAAACAGTAAATGATAAAAAAGATTAGTGTTGCGTTATATGGATATTTTTCTTAGATTTAGAACAGTAACTTGTTAAAAATAGTTCTAATTTAGTTTAGTTTACTTTATTGTCATTGCACCTCTAGATTCTTCAGGCATATATATATATATATGACTGTTGTTTGCTTTCCATTATCTCTGTGGCTGATATGATACCTTTGTCATTTTTTTACTGCAAGCACACCAGCCCGCATTAAAAATGAAATTCTGTAGCCTGCTCTCAAGAGAAAGTGTATGCGTTTGGGTAGATATACACTTTCTCTTGAGAGCAGGCTACAGAATTTCATTTTTAATGCGGGCCGGTGTGTATATCTACCAAAACACATACACGTGCTATATACATACATAAATATATACCTGAACAA
This sequence comes from Pseudonaja textilis, assembly GCF_049901715.1. NCBI lineage: Eukaryota > Metazoa > Chordata > Lepidosauria > Squamata > Elapidae > Pseudonaja > Pseudonaja textilis. Next base: position 55,482,029 of record NC_141990.1, on the reverse strand, counting down.
ATATATACGTGTGTGTGTGTGTATCACCATCCATTTTGAATAAGTAGTGGAAATGAAATTTGAGAGTTCACAAGGTTAATGCTTATATGGAACCAAATTGTGACTGAATCTAGATGTTCTGCTTTAGATACTACAAAGCCTCCTCCCGCAAGGTAACAACGAAAGCAGGTCATGAAGAGGATTGTAGCGTCCCAGACAGTCCTCCAGATTCTGCTTAAACATTGCTTGTGTGCTATGTCATGGATAGAAGGAATGATCTTTTCAGAGTTTTATTGGGCATGTTCTGGAAGAAGAGGAGACATAAGAACTTAAGTCACACTCCCTTAGCATGATCCTGAAATGAAAATGGTATCTGATTCCTTGCCAATGTAATAGCAATGGCAGTAATTTTCTACCTATCTACCTTTTTTTTTAAGAAGTTGGTGTTCCTCTCCAGCAGTACAGAGTATAAAATGCAGTATTTTATGGCCATCCACCCTCTGCCCTGTGACATTCCTTCATCTATTGGAAAATTGCTATTCTGGATAACATACCTGCTTAGTTACATGTGCCTTCTGCCTGTTCTCTGTAAACCATGTGGAGTCCATTTCCAACATTGTACATTTTAAGTAATTAAAGGACATTTTAAAATAATGCTATTCTCATGATAAATCCTACCCACAAACAATATAGTTTTTGGATGTCTGTATTGCAGAAGTTTACTGAGTTCTTGTAAATGTCCTAGAAGTCACCTAAAATGGCATAATTTCCATCTGCAATGATATATGAGAAAGAGCTTGAGAAACAGGGCAAGGAGATACTACCTTAGGGAATCATCAGATTAGTAAGGATGCAGTTTGCAGCTGCATACCAAGAGGAGAAGAAAGCTCAGAAGGGACCCTCCCTAATTTCTCAGGCGGTATTGGAAACAGTGGGAAATTTGTACCTTCAGACTTCCTATTAATGTAGCCTTACAAAAAAACAGAAGTAGTTCATCTGGTATGTTTCCTGCCTAGTATATTTGGGAAACTGATGCTGTCTTATTATCTTTTCCTTTGACAATTTCTTGTTCTAGTTCTGTTTCTAATAAATGTTTGTAAAATTTAGATATATTTTTTTTTACTCGGTCCTAATAGAAGATTCGAAAAGCAGAGGAGGGTTAGCCCTGCCAAACTGGGAAATATATCATACGGCAGCCACCCTACTATGGATAAAGGATTGGGTGAATCTAACCAATAAAAGAACACTAGTATTAGAAGGCCACGTTATGCAGAAAGGATGGCATGCCTTTCTGTGGGAAACTGGGAAACCCAGGCAATCATATTTCCATAGGCATCTTATCAGGGACTCTTTATTAACTAATTGGAAAAAAGTACGTAAAAAACTTTATCTAAAAATACCGATTTGGCTATCTCCAATGGAAGCGATAGTACACCCTAATAATTTGGACATAACCAAAATGATTAAGTACGAAAATTTATTAGACCCACAAGGAAAGCTGAAAACACGACAAGAATTACAAGAGCGAGGATTTATAATTGATCAATGGGTGTATCTTCAAATTCATAGTAGATACAAACAAGACATTAAGGAATTTGGAATCTACAATAAATTACAGACTTTAGACAAAATTCTATTAGGACCGATGCTGTCTTATTATCTTCCATACCTCCCATTTTCCATTTCTTGGGAGATGGTCAACTTGATATATCTCAGAAATGCAAAACCTGAGGTCTTTAAGATAGTTTCCTCAACCTCAAACATCATTTTTTATACATCTCTGCCATCCAGATTTGTGGATTTGCCCAGAATTGTCAATCATAGCTGGTGCAGAATTCTAGGAAATGAAGTCTACACATTTAAAGGGAACTCAGGTTGGAAAAGCCCATCCTATAGCCTGATCTGGTCTTCCATACTTTAGAAGTATGGCTCAGGAATTCTGGGAGTTGAAGTCCACAAGTCATAAAGGGCCCATGGATCCCTACCTCTGCTTTAGAGGCAGCCCTAGAAATGTTTTATGATGTGATAGAAAAATATTTAAATTAACTGTATTTTATTTTATTTAATTAAATCAAATCAATTTAACTTTTGCCCTCACTCTAATACACCTACTTATTTTATGCATGCCTTCAGGCCTCTCCAATTCCAGGTGTGGTTCTTGGCCTGGAAAATGTGATGTACTCTACAGCTTTAATGCAGTACTTCATTTAGGAGTATTAACAAAACCAACATTATATTATTGGATTGCTTTTGCTTATTTATTTTACAAAACAAGAGTGTACACACAAATAGCCCAGGATGATAACCATGGGTATAAGTCGCATGAACTTTTATATATCTGAGAATTGTTATTTTTAGAATGTTATGTCACATTCTACTGCATTTAGTGGATTTAAGTGCATTTAAGTGCCACATGCAGATCACTGTTATGCAAGATTTGTGCATGGAGAGAGGGAGGAAGATTTGAGTGTGTACTGATTACAAAGATTTTGCACTCAAGTTCAGACACATAATTTGACACTCTAAGCATCTGCTTGGAGAGCACATGAAATTTCTCAACATAGGAGTACAATACAAGCAACCAAGCTGGACCAATTTTGAGCGTCAAATTATGTCAATTTTTTAGAGAATTCAGAAAGTGAATTTCTGAACTGGAGAATGGAAAGCAACATGTAAAGAATGTTACGAACTAGCATAAGCTTTACTTGAAAATTGGTATCTCTATGGAGAGAAGTGTAAAAATGAGACTGAACCATATAATCTCATAGTATGATGTGTCATATGCCCCAAACTGATTAAAAAATAAATAAAAATTGCTAAAGAGTTCGATGCTCTTAAAGATTAGCTATGCCTTTGCTGTGAATTTGTTACTTTTACTGAAGTTTTTTGTAAAGTGCATTGAATTTGAAAACGATTTCCATCTGTTGAAGGGCAATAGAATGCTCAGTACAGCTTTCTCTCCTAGTTGCAGAAAGATTCAGTATTGGCTACCCACATTTTGTGCATACCAGATGGTTTTTTTAGTGAACTGTCATCTCTTTTCTTTGCCCTTGTATTTTAGAGTAATCTTATTAGCTGATAATTGTGCTTTCTCCCTCCCTTCCTCCCCCCACCCCATGTATAACTTTTCTTAACATTTATACAATCAGGAAATTATTCTTTATTTTCTATCAAGAATGGGGATAGTCTTCTTGCTGCATATTTTATATTTCCTATGAAACCCTGTTATCCAATTGTGCCCCCAGTGATGAGGTGCTCTTTAGTCACTTAAGCTCTGTGGATCAAGTGTGTCCCAAAGGATAAGAACCTCCTGCATTCACCAGAAAAATCCATAAGGCTGGCAGGAAGTGAAGAATGCATCTCCCTTTGCGTTGAGGAGCTAGATGTTTACCAGGTTTTCCTCTTGCTTTGCTTACAATCCTTAAAGTGGAGAATTGTATTTGGAGGGGGGGTGTTTTTGGTGCCCTCTGAGCGTGGTTGTTTTCTTGTAGACATTTCATTACTCAAAATAGGTAACGTCATCAGTGCTAGTAAAGGTTTGTACTTGGTTTATAGGTTTAGTGGCTTGCCTTGTCAGTGTTGAAGGGGATGGTCTTAACGATTCCTTGGTTGGGCGGTTTACTATTGGCTTGTTTCACAGTTCTTTGATTGGGGTATTGTTTACTTGATGGATGATCCGATGTTAATCTTTGAGTTAATCTTTGCTCATCTGGGTGTTGATTGCTGATTGGGAGGTGTTTTGGTCTTGTTGTTGTTCCCTTTTTGAACTGTTGATTGTCTCTTTTGTATTTCAAGTGAGTTTTCTTCATCTCAGGAAGGTGGTGCAGAGTACAGGATAAACTAAACAAGAAGCCCTGAGCAGACATTTTGAGGAACAATCTGTCCTAATAATCCAAGATTATAAACAAGTGCTTAGGTGAAAGCAGAAACAGAGGGAATAGTATCCTTGCTTGTCTTTTTTAAAAAAAGAATTACAAGGCCAACTTCTATTTCTTACAGTTTGTCTTATCTCCAAGATGACAGTCTTTAATTACTCTATACCAGCGGTTGCCAACCGATGGGCTGTGAGAAAATTTTGGTCAGCCACAGAGAAATCTCACCCCCAGAGCACCCCCACAAAGCAATTAATCCAAGCCCACATGGCCCGTGGGAACCTTCCCCGCCCACTCACTCTTCACCCAGAAAACTTGCCTGCTAAATTGCTATTTTTCCTTTTTCCGACCATCAACTGTTCTACTGTGCCGGGAGATTTAGATTACCTAGGAAGCAGGAAATGGTTGGATTTCTTGCTTTCTAGCTAGTCTTTAGATCTTCGGCTCAGCATAGCCGAACCTCCCTTAGGACTGAAGGTTTGCTTGCAAGCATATCAGTGCAGACTCATGGCAAGCAAATTTGAGAGACTGAGCAGATAGATAGATCACTGAATGATTCTGTGAGCAACTCAATCTGCCTGCTTTGCCTGATTTTGGGTAAAAGTTGCTCTTTTTCTAAATAAAAAAAATCAATATTTACATGCATGGTGTGTTGTGAGTTAATTTTGTGAGTTTGCTTGCTAGCAAATTTTATGAGTTTGCTTGCAAGCAAATTTTATGTGACAGACTGACCTAGCCAATGGCAGATAGATAGATCTCTGTATGAATCTGTGATTCTGTGAGCAACTCAATCTGCCTGCCTGCTTTGCCTGATTTGGGGTAAAAGTTGCTCTTTTTTATAAAAAATTCAATATTTTTATAAATATTTATAATATTTACATACAAGGCTTGCCCAGCCAGTCACATGACCACCAAGCCACACCCACAAATTAGGCCACACCCACAGAACCGGTTAGTGGTCCCTGGGATCAAAAATTATGAGTTTGGTGGTCCCTGAGGTCCAAAAGGTTGGTGACCCCTGCTCTATATTGTTCTAATAAATGTTAAGAAGCATTGCACACAGGACATCTTTTTCTCTTTCATAACACTAAAGCAAGGAATGAGGAATTAAAGGTAGATGAAATAAATACTTTTCCATCCAGCACAAGCTACCTGTGGAGGTCTCTGTCAAAAGAGGGAGTGATGAACCCCAACTTGGATAGTTTTAAAAGTGGATATCAATAATAGTAGTTGCTTTTTGCTGTATTAAACAACAATTTTCATTGTAATAACATAAACGTTTCAGAATTGTAGAAGTATTGACAGCTTTGTAATCTGAGTCAAGGAGTAATAATATAAGCCTACATATAAATTATAAAAGGAAAACAAAATGGATATTAATATTGTAGAGAAGACAAGAAAATATGAATAGATTTCTCAAATATCTCCTTTCTTGCCCCTCTGACAATTCAAAACCTATTCAAATATTCACAAGTATTTCAGTGCTTCAAAGCAGCTGCAGATTTAGCTTTTCAGTGTTGCATAATTATTTGGCTGTTTCTATGACCAGTAATTGTGTCTATATATACACACACACCAGACCTCTCCCCCCTCCTCTCTCTCTCTCGTGTGTGTGTGTGTGTGTGTGTGTAGCATATGAATATGTGTGTGCATGTCTATGTATAGGTATATGTTTATTTTCTTTTGAGAGCAGGCATCGGAATTTCATTTTTAATGTATTCACAGAAAAAAATGACAATAAAGGTTACCTTATCTTAATTCTCGATGGCTTGATAAATTTTAAATATATATCTTTTAAAACCAACTGTCATTGTAAATACCTGCAAATACCTGCAAATCAGTCCATAATCCAAATGTGGCTGGGAATTGTGCACCAATCGCACCCGTTTCTGGATTGGTAGTCTCTTTTTTTCAGTCACTTATGCCCTATTCACCACCATATTGGACTACTGCAATGCACTCTACATGGGCTGCCATTGAAGACTACCCAGAAATTTAAGCTGGTACAGAATACAGTAGTTCAGGCAACTATGTGTGCTCCTAGAGTAGTGCATGTTAAACATCTGCTCTATGAGCTACATTGGTTGCCAGTTTGCTTCCACCTCCAATTCAAGGTACTGGTTTTAACTTTTAAAACCCTTCATGGTGTGAGACCAGGCTATCTGATGGACCGCCTCTGCCAAGTAGCCAATTAGATCTGGTAGAAAAGGCCTACTGCATGCACCATCAGCTAAGAACCTACATTTGATGAGTCCCAAGAGATGTGCCTTCTTTGCTGTGGTGGCTGCCTTAAGGAACATGCTCAAGATTAGATTAGATTACCTCCAACCCTTTTTACATTCTGGGAGGCTGTTAAAGCCTGGGGCTCCTAGGAAACCAAGACATGCTTAGATAGCTCCATTGCTGAGGTAGCCATTTTTATCCTTTCTTTGCCTGAGGTTTGTATATTTTTATAATATTTATTTTTAATATGATTTATATTTTTATAACTTTTTACATTTATTGTTTTATTCAATTTTTGTACGTCACTTAGAGTTGCTTTTTATAAGATGAGCGGCTATACAAATGTGATTAATACATGATGATACATTGTATAACTAGATAGTGACAGAGAGAGAAGGAAGGAAGGAAGGAAGGAAGGAAGGAAGGAAGGAAGGAAAGAAAGAAAGAAAGAAAGAAAGAAAGAAAGAAAGAAAGAAAGAAAGAAAGAAAGAAAGAAAGAAAGAAAGAAAGGCAGTAGCAGAACAAGCCTTAATTTGGCAAAATTATACCAACTGTATATAACAAAATTGTATTACCAACTGGAGAGTGATTGTAGCCAATTATTATTGGAGAATGTTTAAAATACTATTATACAAATGCATATTGTATATGTTGTACATTAAAAAAGAGAATAGTTTCTTTTTTAAAAAATCAAGGAACAGAAGTTTCTTGAGTTTATTATTCCCAAGATTATGCAATCTTTGGAATATATCTACTGTTTTATGAAAGATGAATTACTAATTTAGAAACATTGATTAATTCTCCCAAGATATCCTCTCAAATACAGGCAGTAATAGCATCACAGCTGAAGAATAAGTAAATATTATTTATTATGAAATAATGTTTACATTTAATAACCCTCAAGAAACTCTGATCTAAAACATATTACTTTTAGTATTAAGTATACTCCAAACTTTTTCAATATTATGAGAAATCCAATTTATAATTCTGTAAAAGGATTTGTCTACTATTCTTAAGTAACCATTATTTTGTAATGTAAGGTTTTTACAGGTAAAATAGAAATTGCATGTATGAGTCATATTATACATACATATCTTCTTAAACTGAATGCAAGTTTTGTAATTAGGGAAACAGTTATTCCCAATCATCATATGATTCTAATTTTGAGCTGAATCTGGAAATTCCTTATTTCAATAAGATTAATTCAAGATTAATCAAACAAATGCCCAGTTATAACCTGAAAAATAAAAAGTTAAATTCACTTTCCCAACAGGCATATTTATACCACCCAATTTTAAAGGATGTTCCTATCAAAGGAAAAAAAATAGTAGCTTTGTAAATTTGTCTAAAATAGTATAAAGGAATAAAAATAGGAGACATTTTAAAATATAAATTTTCCTTGGAGTTATATTCACCTTATTCACAATTATCTTGCCCCATATACTCAAGAGAATTTCCAGACCATCTGTTTCACTTTTTGCCAAAATTAATTTAAATATATCAGTTGAAAAAGCTTTAAAGAATCAGGATAAATAAAAGCAACCTCCAACTCCGGGTCTGTAAAGACCTGGCTTTCCCCCCAGGGTTGGACAAGGATATTTGTTGAGCCCAATAAAGGTGCAGCTGATTTAGCAGCTGTTTAGAATGCCTTGGTTAATGTGAGTTCCATAGTTGTTTAAAGTGCTCTTTTGTGCTTTGAGCTGCCCAAAATTATATATTTTAAGATTTGTGGCAAAATAAATGTTGTAAATCATCAAATCTAATTTACTCCATTAGATTCTTAGACAAAGAATCTAATTCCTGTAATAAGAGGTATGGTAAGTTTATGGATAGACATATGAGATATCTATTTATAACTATATATTATCTTGTATCTCACCTACTACATTGTCTTTAATATTTTTAGAATTTCTAAAAGTGCAAGGAAGAGGTTAGTCCCTAGTGTCTTATCCCTTATGAATCTTAATGTTCAAAATATTCTGAAATATATAGATTATTTGGTCCTCTGGCCATGAATACTGCATTCCAACCACTGCCCAGGCAATGCAGTGGTTAGAACACAATATTGCATGTTAACTTTGCCCAAAGTCTGGAATTCAACCCCAACAGGCTCAAAGTCGACTTAGCCTTCCATCCTTCCGAATTCAGTAAAATGAGGACCCAGATTGTTGGGGCAATGTGATGCTCATCTATTTGGTGCTCCTTTGAGCTCAAATAAAAACTTGAAATTTTAAACATCATACACATACACACAAAATTTGCTCTTCAAAGTTAAAAAGGGATTCATGTTGTGTCAAAGAATCTATATATAAAACAGTTGAAATTGTAGAACAATTCAAATAAAGTAACAGGTTTATTTATCGTATTCCTCCTTTCCTCAATAAAATCTTTAGCATTTTTAATGTAGATTAATTCTACATAAAAATCTTGAATTTCTGGATGATGGACTACATATCCTGAGCCTAATGTTATGAGTTTATGTTTACTCAAGTTTATCAGCCTCCAATATGGAGTTAAAATGCTGCAAAATCCTCTAAATCCTCTCTCCAGATTGTGACATTCAATGGTTTCTTACTTCCTTCTTGTCTTCCTTCCTGGATCCTTGGCATAGGATTTTGCATTAAGGCATGCCTAGAATTTTTGGCATGTTTGATCAGACTAGTTTTTGTAAGTATTCAAGCAAGATTGTAATTTATAAGCACCTTCACTTCAGAAATTTACCGAAAAAGAGAGACACAGAGATCAATATGTAAAATGGCTCTCCTAATGGAATGAAGGGGAATGCAATGGCAGAAGGGGAGAACAGAATAGTGTCTACTCAGGATTCTTGCTTTTTTTAAATTTAGTCGTCCATGCCTTTTGGTCAGTAGACACAATATGAAATATTTTTGCTCTCCTGTATTTCTAGTTCACTATAGTGAAGCCATCAAATGGATGATGTAAAAGTGGTTTTGGTTTTGTGTGTGTGTGTGTGTGTGTGTTTGCTGGCCAGCTTGTTGCTGAATCTGATGTTGATTAGGTCTGAGACAGAGCCCAAGGTCACCCAACTGGCTTCTGTGCCTAAGGCAGGATGAGAACCTGGCTCTCCCTGCTCCTAGTCCAGCACCTTAACCACTAGACCAGGCTGGCTCCTGAACTGAATACACAATACAATATATTAAATTTGCTCCGTGCAATCCATATGGATTTTAAAAAAAATGGCTTATCAATGAACATGACAGACTTTGCCCATTATAGAAACGGGCAGATACACAGCCATCTGGATTTAATTCCCACCTTCAGTTCTAAAATGTACATAATATATTTCAACTATACAATTATCTTTAATGTATAAATTGAAATTTGTATCTATTAAACATATGAAATCCAGTTGTATTAGTAGCCTGGTAAAAATCAAGCTACTATACTGGAAATGACTATAATTTAATATGAAACAATCATTAACACATCAGCTGTTTAATGCTCTTTGGAAAATAAGGTACTTTTTGTTGAGTTCTGCAAAATATGATTCTGGTTAGTATATAGGAATTAACTGTATTAGATCTACATGAAGGCAGCAGGAAGGAGGGCAATTACCTAGGATATACTAAGTGAAGTGTTTTTCAGTAGAAATGGCAACAGAGTGAATAACAAAAAAGCAGTAATGGATGCAAGCAATTCTGTTAAAAGAAATGTAAAATAATCCATTATTTGAGTACTATATGCCCCAACTTACTTAGTTTAATATATATATATATATGTATAAAATTACAGCTTTCTGCAATAGATAAGACTGCATGTTAAGCATTATTTCAAAGTAAGAAATTGTAGTGCTACATTTGATCTTGCCAGCCACAGTATAACTAAAATAGTTTTTTTAGTCAGAAAAGAAGTTTTGTTTTGCATGCTAGACAATCTTGTCTGTAAATGCAACATGCTCTTATTTTGATCTTTACTGACATAAACTTTTTTATTTGTTTTTCTAGGGCTTACTTCAAACTATTTGTCCCTCAGTTCCAGGAGGCAGCCTTTGCAAATGGAAAACTCTAAAAAAAAATAAAAAATGGGGGGGGGGGAAGCAACCTCATCCTGAGAAAATGCCAGACAGATTCTTGTGCCCACATGCTTGTCAACAGATTGCAAGATAACTTCCTGAAGCTTGGGCTTCAGCATTTATTGGCAGGGGGTTTGCTTCTGCAGTTTCATTGTGATCATCATAGACCAACTGAATGAGAACTTTGGCTGATTGACTTCAATACAGGGTCTTTTTTCCCCTCTTCTTTTTCCTATATGCAGAAATGTTGCTTCATTACTTGCTTGATGGAAGCTCAAAATATATTGAATAAATGTGATCCCCCCCCCCTTTTATTTTTTTTTTAATTTCTTTTTCTATGCCAATGTTTAGAGGGGTTTTTTTTTGTGTGTGTGAATTTCTGCATGCTGGAATTTCTTGACACATTAGAAGCACACTGAAAATAAATGTACAATAAATCTGTCATATTATGTCTGTCTCCTAAGTTGATTCTCATGGGAAAGAGAAGGTATGCAATCGGATCAGCCATCAGTTGCCACAAAGATAGGCATGCCGTTTTTAGCAACTTTACTTGCAAATCTTATTGGAGGATTTATTTTCGTATTTTGTTAGTTATCAGAACATAGCTTGACAAAGATTATTTAGTCACAAAGATGCTACAGAAATGGTTGCTATTTAAATAGTGGTTACTAATTTAAGTTAATTCTGTGACATATTATTAATGATTCGAGTTAAATTTTTCATTTTAACTGACATTCGAGAACTGTACGGAAAACTATTACTGGATGCATCATAATTTCTAATATAAAAATAAGACGTTGAGTGTTAGATACATGTTTTTTTCTTTCCTGTGATATATTTAGGCAAATCACTTGCCTCTGACTCGCAATAGAGTAACTTCCCATATTTGTAAATAGCATCAAGGATTTTCCAAATGGAATATAAAGTTCACGATGCTATAGATAGCATATTAGCCATATACCTTATTTCTCCAGAGAGTTAGGAAATGAGCTAACAAATAAATGCACCAACTGTTTGAAAATGTATGAATGCAAGACCTGATATTTCAATATATGGCATAGACTGCATTTTGGTGAACTTATGAATCTTAACAATAATATTTGCATTGAAATATTTAAGGATTATGTTCTGGCCCAAACTTCTGTTAGCCATGAAGCATATTTGATGCTTTTGGGAAGTCGGTGTCCTGCCATCTGTTTGCCTTCAGAAGTCTCTGATGATAAAACTGAAATAACCTATAAAGTTTCTTGGATGAAAACGTTCCAATGTTGCAGATGCATAGTTTGAAACATACATTGTAAGCCCAATGATATGTGACAGATGACAGGCCCCTGAGCAGGATTTAATCTGCAATGGCATCTTTATAAGCATAGCTAACCGTAGGCCAGATTGCACTCCAAGCAAGAAATGTTTACAGATTCCCCCCCGCCCCCCCACTATTCACCTCTTGAAGACCTTTGGGTTATTAAATAATTTGTAGCCATTGCTTACAAAGTGATATGTCAGTATGATTTCTGTCTCATTAAAATTATACCTTATATGCATGGATCAGAATATAGTCATTCTTCACCTCTCATGCGTTTTGCTGAACTGGAAACTCTTGATATGTTGTGGTGGTTACCAAATTAATGCAATATCCAGGTCAACAGCAGTGAAGACAAACTGAATGACTTTCATCTTTTTCATTAAGTAGGCAGGACATGGCAGGTACACCCTATGCCACTTGCCACCAGTTAAATCCAGTCTTACCTAGAAATGGAGGGCAGGCAGCAATTGCAGTGAGAGAAACTGATAATATGTCCTTTTTTTCTTATATTTCTTAGGCCCTTCAACGTGCAAGCCTTTTTTCCCCCTCTGTAACAATAACTACACTAACACAACAAAGTGAAGAGTCACCTTAATGAATCTTAAGTCATCTTTTCTTCGCTCCTCAGTCCTCCTTGAGTGATAACAAGCAGAATGTAGTTGACTCTTACTGCCCTTATAACAATCTTGTTACATTCCATATATAAAATTATTTAATTGTTATTTCTAATTATATAAATATCAATTTACATAAATTTAATGAATAAATAACCCAGGCTGTGGGCTTGCTGTTCACCTTGGTTCCAAAGCGGCCTTCTTTTCAACCATTAAACTGTGTTTTGATTTGTACAGCTGTATATCGTATGTCGAGAATGGGAGTAGAAAAGAGGGAAAGCCAAGTTCAAATACAGAAATACAGAAACACAGAAACAGTTGGAGCATCAAGAAATGAAGGGGGCCTTTTTATGGTATAAGGGAACTAAAACACAGGGTTATTTTAGAAGACATTATATACGGGAGTCTTTGTGGTTAAACTGGGAGAAGATTAAAAGACAATGTTATTTGAAAATTTTTGAAAGTTTGAAAGTTTGGTTATCGACTATTGAAGCATTTTCCTATCCTATAATTTATAAGAAGGAACAAACAGTTAGATATGGGGAATTATTGGATGAAAAGGGTGAACTTAAATCTATGCAAAATCTAGAGGAACAAGGTATAAAGATGAATTGGTTTTCATGTGCGCAAATACACTCAAGGTATGATGAAGATTCTAAAACAGAGGGATTTTATGATAAACAGACTGATCTAGATAAGATTTTGACAGGTACTGATGAAAAGGTGATTAAAAAATTATATGGTTATTTACTGGGAATTAAGCTAGAGGAAGAACAAGTTAAAGAAACTATGATTGCTTGGGGGAAGAATTTTGGATATGGGATTGATTTAGAGAAATGGCAAAAAATATGGTCGCAAAATTATAAAATGACAATGTCAACAGCTTATAAAGAAAATCTGTATAAGATGTTTTACAGGTGGCACTTTCCCCGACAAGGATAGCAAGAATGTTCAAGAATAAATCTGAAAAATGCTGGAAATGTCATCAGATACCTGGCTCATATTACCATATGTGGTGGACTTGTAAGGACGCTAGAAAATATTGGACTAAAATCCGCATGTGGTTGGAAAAAATGACAAAGAAACACATAGATTTGAAACCGGAGTTTTTTTTATTGGGAATCTTACCAGATACATACAGTAAAGACTTGAAATATCTGATTGTAAATGTATTAACAGCAGCTAGGATTGTATTCACTAAAAAATAGAAAAATGAGAAAATACCATTGCAGGGAGAAATTATTAAGAAAATATTGGAATGTGCTGAGATGAGTAGATTGACATTTGAAATTAGAGAGCAAGAGGATAAACAATTCTGTAAAATTTGGGACCTTTTCTATCAATGGTTGGATGATAAAATACAATAATAGAATATTTAGAATGTTAGATAACAAGGAATATCTTTGTCTTTTCTTTTTCTTTTGTTATTTGACATCATATCTATAAAGTGTTTTTAGGATAGATTTGGTATGATTATATGATTCGTTATAGAATAAATTACCTAAATTATAGTTATCTCATAAAGTATGAATGAATAAAATTATAGTCAAATGATTTTCTAATAGTGATACTAGGATATATAAGTTTGGATTGATAATACGAGTTATTATGTAATGTAACTGTAATTGAGACTACGAAATGAATGCACAAAACTGATGAGCCAACCGACACACTGCTTGTGTATGGAAGAGAGCTGATGTTTTTATGTTCTGTTTGTTTTGTTTGTTTGTTTTTAAAAAAACAATAAAATTGTTTTCAAAAAAAAAAAAAGAAATGAGGGGGGGAAAGCAGGCAGAGAATACTTAACAGAGACCCTGCTAATTTGCTGAGGCCACAATCCAAACAGTTGAATAAGTCCCCAGTGCAACTTAGGAAAGAAAAAAACCCTCTAAACATGAGGCTTTTTGTGAATCAATGCAGAATAAACACAAAATTAAATGGCTAGAGAACACATAAGTACTTAATTGTAAGTGCCTCCAGTATAAATGGAGAGTAAACATCTAACATTTTTATACCTGCTGCTCTCTAGAGCTTGTTAGTCCTAGCAGTAGCTGACAAATTAATACTCTTGCTGAATAAATGGCCTTTGCAAATCACCTGCGGGGAAAATTGATCTTTGAGTTGCTACATGTTTACATCAAAGTGTATTGAAGCCATAGTCTCGGGGGTTTTTTCCCACTTGTGAGGATTTTGCAGGGCTGTGCCAATGAAATGCAGAACTCTTGTGTGCAATTTCAACTGTGTAGAATTGTAGAAGCCTTTGACTTGCAATGAAGCAAATAATTTTATCAACTAGTTACATCCACCAATGAGCCCGTCCACTTTTGGCATACTGTTTCTTTTAACCCACCATTCCCTGCAGCTGAACAAATGCTTTTAACAGAGATCTTAAAACTAGCAAAAAGTATCCTCCTGACATGACGACAAAACGTGTCTTTCTTGATTAAAAGAGACACATGGATCTAATACACACATAATCTACCCATAGTTCTGTTAATAGGTCTGAGCGCAGTAGTTGCTGGGATCATCTCTCCTTTGCATGATCAATGCAGCAGATGCAAAATTTCAGAACAGCTTGGGAGGGTGGAAGAGAGAATCGTATCTCAGCAACTTTTCCTTTATACAGTACTTGTTTTCCAATTTCATTTAGCCTTCCGCTGAACAAATGAAGTGGAATGGTGTTTTCTTGTCTCTTCAAGAGGGGAGTTTTTGAGAGAAGCAGTAACTTTATGGGACTTCTAGAAAGCCAGCATACGTAACATCTTCATTCTCAGGGAATCGGGTGGCTTAATAGGGCAGTTTCCACACAGATGTGGATTATATAATTATACACTGGATGTTGGTGTGTCTGGCTGTAATAGCACCTTGGGCTCTTTTTATAAATGACTCAACTTTTGTTTGAGCCTAATTACGGGCTACTTGGATATAGAAGCAAAGTAACTGGATCTTGTGTCCAAGTAGATTGGCCCCTGCAAAGCTACATAAATCTCTGGATGTTTTATCAGAGTGCAATGGAAAATATAAAAGGAAGTCTTTAAGTATTATTAGACACTGGAGACAGTTCCGATGTTGCTTTCTGTCATTTTGTTCAGCTGCAACAGATGGTTTCTTTCAGTAGCCTCAAGTTATCAGGATAAGCTTGATAACATCAAACACCTTGGATCCTGCACGGAATTTTTGCCACCAAATCCACTTCCTGTAATTCCATTCCTTCATATGTATTTTTCAAGTTTGTTTGGGGCTTTTATCTTGTTTGTACTTCATTTTATGTCTCAAGTTTTGATCAGTTTTGATTTATTCATATGAATAAAATAGCTGCTACTGTGCTTAAGTTCTTGGGGGCAGGGGGGAGTTTATTTGAGATTCAACAAAGATTCTAGGGAAGTAAATTTATAGTTGTTCTGTTAGTCAAAAAATGTAATAATCAATAGGTGCAATTACTACTGAAAAGGACAAGATATGCTGAGCTTCCAATTACACTCACAGCCAGATTCTTCAGAGGACAAACCGGTAATTCTGAATTTTAAAATTATATCCCTTTAAATTCCTAATGGTAACTTGGTAGCCCTTAACCAGTATCATCATCAGGATCCCGATGGGTTTTTTTTTTAATTACTAAAACAAAATTGGCAAATTACAAAAGCAGCGCCGTACACTCCATTGTTGGACTAAACTTTGAGCAAATATGTATCGGCTTGGGCTGACTGTGGTTGCATTTTTTTCTACTACCTACTGAAGACCCTATAAGCATGTGGAGTCACTGCCTAGCCTGCATAAAAACATCGACTGCAACTATATTGCATGATGGTGACAACTTGTAACACAGGTTTGAAATGTGCTGTGCTGCCTTATTGCACAATTGAAACAAAACAGCCAAACAGCTGCGGTTTTCCTTTTCCACCTCTGCTGCTTTTCCTTTCACTGTTTGGCTTCCTGTGTCCCAGCTGCTTGCATCTGTAGCACCTTCTCCTCCATTTGCTCTGTCTTGTTCGGCTCCCAAGAAAGGGCACCAAATGCCAATTCTCCCATTGTTACTTCTTTGCAAGGAACTAGCAGTGCTTACTTGAAGCCTTGAGCCTCCAGTGCTGCTGCTTATTCCCACTGCCACAAAGGCACAGAAGTCTCACTTTCTGTGTACAGCTCTCACAGGCTGCCATGTTTTCTTTCTTCTCCACTTTAACCACAGAGGCGCTGAGATTATTTGC
This sequence comes from Pseudonaja textilis, assembly GCF_049901715.1. Classification (NCBI taxonomy): domain Eukaryota; kingdom Metazoa; phylum Chordata; class Lepidosauria; order Squamata; family Elapidae; genus Pseudonaja; species Pseudonaja textilis. The sequence continues at coordinate 55,465,797 of NC_141990.1, read as the reverse complement.
AGCAATAATGATTGTAAAGGAGATGGTCATTTATATCCACAGAGAAATTATCCCATGCATCCAAGATGCCATGAACCCTAACTGGGGGAGGGGGGGAAATACATGCATATTTTTTTTATTTCTCCTCTCTTGCCAGACTATAATAGTAAGAGATTATGTACAGGAGGGACTTGGCACCCCATAGTGCAGGCTGACCGATTTGATAAAAGCTCCCCAAGACAGGGATGGTGCTCACCAGGGGTGGGATTCAAATTTTTTAACAACCGGTTCTGTGGGCATGGCTTAGTTGGTGGGTGTGGCTTGGTGGTCATGTTATTGGCTGGGCATGGCCAACTCAATATCACTCACATTGAGGCATGCATCTCCTCGCCTGGCCTCTCATGACTGTGGGGATGCTGCAACAGTCATAAGTGTGAAAAATGGTCATAGGTCACTTTTTTCAGTGCCATTGTAACTTTGAATGGTCACTCCACACAAAGTACCAGCAAAGGAGGAAAAAAAAACTCCAGAGAAGTTCCTGAGACAGGAAGTCTAATCCTGCCAAGAATGTAATAAGGGTTAATGGAGAGGCAGTTTCTGTAAGCAACACCAGAATGTTTCCTTCCTGACAGGATTAGGCCAGTAATTTCTTCTAACAACCGGTTCTCCAAACTGCTTAGAATATTAACAACTGGTTCTAGCGAATAGGTGCGAACTGGTAGAATCCCACCCCTGGTGCTCACAGTACTGCAAGTGCCCCAAACTGACTTTCCAGATAAATCATGCATGCACTGCATTGGATAGCTCCTGAAGGCACACACTGTTTAGGTAGACAATATAGGAAGATGAAATCAGACACTATCTTAAAGGCACTGAATCAATGAAGGTGTTGAAGGGATGGGTACCTTTGTTAGCTGTTTGTTTCCAAGGCTCTGTTTGACTTCCTGTATTTGGTAGAGAAACAGGTTTTACCCACCTAGCTGCACCCCTTCTTCAGGCACTATAGCACTTAATAGTTACAGGATGGGGAATGAGGAAAGACTTGTCCCGAGTCTTCTAAAATGTTGGTGGTAGCAACAGAAGCTGGATGCTGACAAAACCTGCCCAATTTCCTCAGCTGAGAAATGTTATTCTGCCCAGTACCTTACTAGGGCTAGTAAAAATAACAGCAATAACAACACTGGAAAAGGCTAAAGATGCACTTCTGTTCCCACCAATACCCACCAGATGCTGATCAGGCTTCTTCATCCTTCTGTTTTGGTCTAGTGAGTCATCAAAGGTTTCTGATTCTTGCTCATTGGGATCCTTTAAGTTGCAGCTGACCTATCTGCAGATCTCCAGAGGTCAGTTTATGACCTCCTCCCTCATCTTTAGCCATGTTCTTTGGGACTGATGGGTATGCAAAGTTGTACATGCTGATTCAAGCAAAGTTTCTAACCTTGAGGTACAGGTAGCTCCTGAGAGTGCAATTCAAGGATTGTCTGATAGCTAAGTGTAGGAACTGAACTGCACATGAAGCAGCATGAATGACAGAAAACAAATCCCTTAGTCATGCTTGCCTGTTCTGTCTTTTATAATTACTGGCTGAATGCATAAAGACGGACAGGCAAACTCTACAAAGTCTTCCATACAAAGTTTCTTTATTGGATTATATTAGGCATCCTCAAAGTAACTCACAGTTAGGTCAAGATCCATCTAATGTCCAATTCCTTGCACAGCTGACTTCATAGTGTAAAAAGACAGCTCTCTTCATCCCAGAACAAAGGAGTGGAGGGAGCCAGCATGCTGCTGGGTCCAGGCAAGGAAAGGGAACAAAGGGCTTCCCCCAACCCAACCAAGGGTCAATTCAGTGACCAATCAGGATTACAAATGCGACCACATGACATGGACTACATTTCCCATGATGCCTTAACTACATTTCCCATGATGCATTCCCTTAAGCAGACAGCTCCCAATTCCTAACTAACTATCCCACTTCCCAATTAACTATATACTGTCTGGACAGCACAGGACCCATTCCTCAGCAGGACAATGCCTCTCTTAGTTGCTTAGCACCTGCAGCAAAAAAATAAAATAAAAAAATTGAAGCTTCCCTCCTCTTTTAAATGTTCCTTCCTTCAATAAATGCGTATGAAACACCTAAGGAAAAGTTGATTATAAAGAAAATCCAGTTTTGAAAAATCAGATTAAGGTAGAGACAGCTTTGTTTTCTTTTGGGTGTTCAGAATTAGCTGACTTAATCTGTCACTACAAAAACAATGAAGAATCTTGTGATATGTAACACATGTACTGCAACATAAAATTTTGTGTGTGTAGAACATTATAGTCCATGGCAAGTGTTTGCTGCAAAAGTCATGAAGTTTTTATCAGGCACCACATGAATTTTTTTATTGCATGCTTAATTGCTCATAACTAAATATTTATTTGATTTGAGGCCAAAGTATCAACAATAAATTTGAACCAGATGAACCCCTTGTGCCACAGTATCATCAACGTATTTTATTCTGATGGAATGCAGCCTTGGGCCAACTTTGTCTCTGCCTGACAATAACAAGGCCTGGGCATCTGGGTGGGACTTTGCTTGATTGTACCTCCAGCAGCTGTTCATAAACATGAACCAAGTCATGCTGAGGCAGCTTCTCTTAATGTATGCAATACAACTGATAGCATCAGAAGGAGACAGCGTGTGAAGTTTTGGATTAGAATATTAATAATGCTTTGCAATTACAGCAAGCCTTTCATCCAAGAGCTTCAAAGCACATCAGAAGCTTTAATTAATTAAACTTCACAACAGCCCTGCAAAGTGACTGATAGGCTCATTGGGTGAAAGATTTGCTCCTTGGGCAACAAAGGGAATAAAGGCAGCCTTCAGAATAGTCACCTTTAGGATATCAGCAATAAAGGGGAAAGGCAGGAGGCCCTTCCAAGGGTCTTTGTCTAGGGTGAAGCTTCCTGAGCTCATTGATTTCGTTCTGCAGGCTCTCAAAAATGGAAATACAGAAAGCTGCTTATCCAGCCCAACCCATCTAGACCAATATTTTTAACCCTGAGAGTTTCCAGGGTTTCAGGCAGTTTTTCTAGTCTGCGGAATATAGAAAAGAATTTAAGATTTAATGAGGCTTTGGTAAAGAAGACTTTGAGGTATTTCATCATAAGAGGCAGATGTCCTTGATGTTTATTGCACCTTCAGACTCATAACAGTATTAGGAAATCTGATTTTCTGTCTGCAACGAGCACACCTTTAAAACTCCAAAGTAAGAGCATAGATAACTTTTAATAACAGGAGTAAGATATAAATAAGTTGATTCTAGGAATATTTTTCATAGGAAACTGCCCTTAAATGATATGTAACATATTGAATAAGGTCTTAAATTTTATATAGGAACTGACCAGGAAACTTAAGGACAGGAAGGATTTGGGCTATAATAATGAGAAAACGGAAAGACCTTTGAAAGTGGGGACAGACATGATGAGGGACGGTCAACTGGGAGAATAGGAAAACATTTACACACAAAGCTAATGACCACCATAAAGTCACAAGTCTATGACTCAGATGGAAACAAGCCAAAAGTAATCAAAACTCCACTCTTCCACACAGTGGATTAAATAGCTATTTATTTGAATAACCTCAAGTGATTATAACTGTAATTGGAAAAACTCTTTAAATATGCCTTGGTTGTATACTGTATGATTCAATAGACACTTCTTCTTAGTTCATGACTAATTGATTTAGGTGTAGAAATAATTTGCATAGAAATACATTCAATTCTCCCTAACTATTCTACCCAACCTAGCCAAGCAGGGAGATTTGAGGTCATTTTATCACTCATGTGAATGAATGGAATCTCTCTTTAGGGTGAGAGAAGCAGGTAGCAGCGTTTGCCTGTTCTTGTCTGAGCTTGTAAGCTAAGCAGAGGTGGGCCTGGTTAATATTTGAATGAGATTTTTCCAAAGAATCCAAGGGCTGTTAACTGGACTGGGAATGTGAAATTAAAATTAGGGAAGGAAACGCCCTTCAGGAGGTCAGTGACAAAGTATGTTTACATTGTTACAGGTAATCTCCGTGAATATACTTAATTTGGTATAGTAGTTAAGATGCTGGACTAGTTCTACACCTGACTTAGGAACAGAAACCAGCTGGGTGACTTTGGGTCAGTCACTTTCTCTCAGTCCCAGGAAGAAAGGCAATGGCAAACCACTTCTGAAAACATTTCCCAGAAAATTGCAGGGACTTATTAGTGTAGTTGTCAGGAATCAAGACAAACATAAAGGCATCCCCCACCCCTGAAGAGCTGTATAAACTTGCCCATAAAGTAATCAAACTTAATTGCAAGATTTTACATAGATATTTTAAAATATTGAACTGTTTCATCTCTTTTACGTGACATGCCCACACTGATTTCTCAGCCTTCCATTCAGAATGTAGCTGAAGATTACACACCTGAATTCACCATTAAGTGGGATTCTAGGGCAGAACTTAGGTGTGGTCTTAACAAAAATGGATGGAGGCAAAACTAAAAATAAAGCATTTAATTACTTTAATTTAAAAAAAAAACTGTAAAAGCATTTTATGTTTCCCCCCTCCACTTATTTGCATTTAATTAAATTTAAATTAATCAGATAATACATTAATTATAGATCGTGGCTGTTTAGGAAGAATCACTGAAAGGACTGGAAAAAAATTTTTTTTGCTATGTGCTTTGCTCGAGGGGAAACAACAATCAATTGAACCATGCTTGGTGTTGCCTTCTTTGCCAAGAGATGATTCTCCTAAGCCTCCCTTCCACCCAACTCTGCAATGAGAAGCATTGTTGAAATGAATTGACCTATCACAATTAGGTCTCCTCAGCAAGGATGGTAGACAGAATACCTCCAAGGGATTAAGATGTGGAGTCATGTCCTGCTGCCTGCATACATAGATTTACATACATACCATGTTTCCGTGAAAATAAAACCTATCCTGAAAATGAGCCCTAGCTTGATTTTTACACGTGAACCCAATATAAGCCCCACCCCCAAATAAGCCCAAGTTAAGACCCCGCCCACTCCAAGGTTCACAGCATGTGGTGAGGTGCACGGGTAAAAATTAAGCTAAGGTGGGGATGGAGGGTGAAGCTGTCCTACTACATACCTTTGGAAAGTTGCAGCCAGGCCCCTCACACCCTGATACCTGCCTTGCCTTGCTGGTCCACTTCTGTGGCCACAGGTCACCGCTCATGTGCATCATCCCTGGCCTCCATTTTGCTGTCAGAGGCCTTTCAGGAAAGATAACAGAGCTCTGGATGATAACAGAGCTCTGGATTGATCTGGAACTCTGTTATTGGCTGCAGAGGCCTTTCCTGAAGGCCTCTGACAGCAAAACCGAGGTTGGGACGACATGCGCAAGTGGCAACAAATGGCTGCAGAAGAAGTGGGCTGGCAGTGGGCTCCTGCTGGGTGGGGCTGTCAGTGTTGCCACTGTGAGGTGAGTCAGTGGAAGACATCTGCTGAAAATAAGACCTGTGCCTTTTTTGGTGGCAAAAAAAAAGATTGGGTCTTATTTTTGGGGAAACCCAGTATACATATACACATACAATCAAACCCACGGACAGAAATACAAAACTTATACATTCAACAGTATCTTCTCAGTATCTTCTAGATAATACAACCAGTTAGTATGAAATTTTGGGCAAAATTAAGGGTCTCATGGAATTTGCAAGGGTTTATTCGTAGAATACTCAAACATTATCTTGCAGTTGCATCCCTTCAGCCATTGCAGACCACTACTCTGTGACTAATGTTTTTGATATGCTTCCACTTCAAAATCTAGGATTCCCAAAATGAAAAGCACTACAGGTAGTCTTCAACTTACAACAGTTTGTTTAGTGATCATTTGGAGTTATGATGACACTGAAAAAGTGACTTAAGACATTTTTCACACTTATGACCATTGCAGCATCCCCACGGTCATGTGATTTACTTGACAACCAACTCACATTTATGACAATTGCAGTGTTCTGGGGTCATGTGATCCCTTTTTGCGACCTTCTAGCACACAAAGTCAATGGGAAAGCCACATTCACTTAATAACCGTGTAACCAACTTAACAACTGCAGTGATTCCCTTAACAACTGTGGCAAAAAAAGTTATGAATTGGGGCAAAACTCAATTAAGACATTTCTCACTTAGCAACAGAAATTGTGAGCTTAATTGTGGTCATAACTCAAGGACTACCTGCATTTCAGTATGACTAATGTTGCCATACCACCAAAATAGCAAAACTTAGATGTTTGGTCTTAACATTAATGACTGATATGAAAGAAGCTGCAGCTTTGCAACTCCCAAGGCTAATCCAGCAGAACTACAACAGTTGCACTTCTGCTCTAAGATGTTTTATCTGATATATTCTGTGCTGCCCAGATAAAAAGATGTGAAAGGTATGCTGCCGATTGCAACATCTCCTGTAGAAACAGTACCATATGTTTACAAAATTGCTCTGGTTTTCACCTTATATAGAAGCTGGGAATCATAGGCAAATTGTTTCTAGCGTGCCAATGAATTAGCAAAATGTAATCAGGGAAAACGTTTCAGCTATTGGGCATGATAATATCCAAGATAAAATCACACTTCAAACATCACGGTAAGATCGCAAAATCACACCTCAAGAAATTCTGCGCCAAGATTGCACAACCAGCAGTAATACAATGTTAGCCTATCTATTAATTAAAAAGGCTTTGTGAGATGGTATATATCCTCTATACTGAAAAGGCTGAAAAAGGGCGGATCCAAATGGCATGTTCATTGTTTTGTGAGCTTGCACGAGGCAGAAAACCAAGTGATACAGATTTGTTTTGTAAGGAACCTCGCCCAATATGATATCAGCACTCCCATGTAACATCCAATGCTGGAAAGAAAGCATTTGAATCTGTAAACATGGGCTGATTCTCCATTGCCTCCTTACGGTTCATCCCAACATCCATTTATTTGCCTTTTGCAAATTGGTTGGGTTTCATGTGGTTGAAAATGTTGCTGCTGTCAGCCCAGATGATGGGCATGTACTAAATCACCATTTGCCACATCAATAGCACAGTCAAAGACAAATAACAGGGATGTTGCAGAGATTAAACATCCTACTCTATCACAACAAGTATTAACTTATTTCGCAATTACATCCTGAAGAAGAAAATTTCACAATGGCTCTCGGACAGTATGAGAACTAGAAACCAGGAATGGAGGCAACATTACGGCTTGCTTTTTTGTTCTGTGCCTGCATCCCAGTATAGAAAAGCACATTAAACCACAGACTGTTTCTAGAATGGAACAAGAGAAAACCAGGGACTTTGATGTTAATTAGACAATTACTCAGCAGAGAGTTAGTTTTATATAAATTATTTGACACAGATAGTAGGTATTGTCCCAGTTTTGCCTCTTCCCACAATTTCTTTTCTAGTTGCATGAATATGCAAACATATGCCAAAAATGGTTCAGAATGGCTATGCTTTAAGGCAGGGCTGTCAAACTTCCAGCCCACGGGGCCGGATGTGTCAGGCACTGGCCATGCCCACACCAGGTTTAGCAAAGGGGGAAAAAATCCCGATATGTCATGTAACGCCACCGTGATGATGTGAGTTTAACACCCTTGCTTTAAGGTATGCCATTTCTTTTTGTCAGCCCAAGGTGTTAAAGGTAGGTGAATCAATTGCTGTGGGAACCAGCTGCCAAGAACATTTGAATATAGGTAAAGATTCTCCCCTAAAATGTACTTTAAACCAGGGTCTCCAACTTTGGCAACTTTAAGCCTGGAGGACTTCAACTCCCAGCAAAGCTTGCTGGGGAATTCTGGGAGTTGAAATTATCCAGGCTTAAAGTTGCCAAGATTGGAGACCCCTACTTTAAACAGCTCCAGTTAATATTACTGTTCAGGCTGGTGCTATGGCTTTTTGGGATTGTGCACTATAAGATATATGAGAAAAGCAACTGGCTTGGTTTTGTCATTTAAGCCACAAAATGATCATAATTCGTTGAATAATTTGTTGAATTCATCTACAATGTAAAATGCAAACCATTGTTTACTTTCATCTATGAACTCAGTCATTGGCCTAGAAAACACAAATACTTTGCTTATCTCCTATGCATCTTAAAGAATAAGTCATTAGCTTTCCTATTTAAATAATAACATAGGGCTAACATATACTCAGCATCCGCATGTCTGTGTCTTTGCACAGAGATATCTGCAGAATTGCCACAGAAGTTAGATCTTTGGTCCACCAAGCCTGGTATTACTTTTCCTAGCTTGCAATGGTTCCTCCAAAATACATTCTAAGTATGACAGAGGTGGCTTTCCTCTCCTCATACATCTATGTTCATTGGTTAAAAACATCTCAGAATTCAGCAAAGTTGAACTGAAGTTCAAGTTGAGTTAAGCAGAAACTGCTTCAATCACATTTTTGCATATGTATCTATCTCTACCCACATAGGCCTCTTTCTAACAGCTAGACAACAAGCCTGATGGTTCTTTTCAACAAATAAAAATCAAAGGGGAGATGTGTTTTCCCCTTTCTATCAACAGAGTGCGGTAAGGCAGCGGGCTTCCTGATTTTCCTCGGGCAACTGATGTGACGTCTTGAGGTAAACCACACTAAACCTGCAACCATTATGGCCGGGTTGTTTATGCCGCTTCCTATAAAGGAGCAGCAGAGTTTCTTCTCTGTAAAATGTGCCGACTTCATCACAGTTCCAGTCAGAGGAGGCCTGGAAACTAAGAGGGAAGAACGTTCAGCAATCATTTCATAAACCCAGGAGTAACAAAACGTCAGTGATTACTTTCAGGGAGATCCTTTACCGGAAGAGATTTGTTACCATTTATCGGAGAGTTGTTTAAGGTTTTGCTTTTTTTCAAGCTTGATGCCACTTTTTTTTATTGCTGTGGCCAAGCCAGTGACGCATCCAACATAATTCAGTTGCCACCAAATATATTATTTAAAGTGCAAATACAATTGAAAAGTCTGTCACCTCACAGAAAACCACAACTCTTTGGTGGTAGGTTATGTTCTTCTTCAGCTGTACCATACTCCCCTTGGGCACATTTCTGATTTAAATAATAATATTTTTTTCACCATTGAAGATAGATACAGGGACTTTTTGTTTCACACATTGAATCTTATTGTATTTGCTGGTCTGAAAGTGAATGCAGTAAGTTCTTACTATTTATTAAGGTTTTAATTATTGTCAGGTTTTAATATTTTCTGTAAATCATTACAAGTAATTCAGTGAAGATTTCATCTTCGCAGAATTTTAATTAAGTAAATAAGCTTTTCTTATTCAGCTCTTAGAAAGGTTAATTGGAAAGGGATCAGGAAAGTTGTGCCAAAATGTAGTTTCTCTGTGTTTCTAACGATTCTCATTTAATTTGATAAGGGAAAATGGTTTTTGAGGGGGTTTTTTTCTCAAAGAAAGAAAAAAAGCAGTTGATAAAATTCTTATAGGAAGAATGCAGTTTGCTGCCTTTAAGGATTAGTTGGTTGAAATGATTTCCAATTGCCAATCAGATCCCAAGTGGATGCAATTAAATTACATCCATCCTGTGTGAAGGAATTCTTAAAACATTAACTCTTATTATTGCCCTTATTATAAAAATGCATAGCTATACCTGTCTAGTCAGATTCCCAGGTTACCTGGATGCATTTTCTTTACAGTTATTATTGTCTGTTCAACAAGATTTCATTTCTCTCTGTGTGGTTAAGTTTTATTTTGGTATTTGTAAAATGTGCCATACTTTCACACACCACTTTTATAATTAGTAAGTTTTACTGTGGTTTTTATTTTCTATTGCAGATTTTTTTTTCCTTTTGATTTGGTCAATGCCTAATAAATGAATTTTACCAATAAAATTTAGTACTACTACTACTATTACATTAGCACAAGAGAGAGCAAAGCAAAAACTTGTGGTTGGCCACATGAAGGAAGCTGAGAAAAGAGAAAGCTCAATGAAGCCAAAAGAAAATTTGCCTTACTGATAGGCAGAAAAATTAAAATTTATTGGCCAACTGCTTCTCTCCATGTCACACATCCCATTGAGCCACTTAGCTGGCCCCCAGCAGCCTTTATTTGGGGAAATGAAGTTGTAGCTCTGCATATTATCTACAGCAAATCCAGAAGCATAAAAAAAAGTCATTAAATTTATGATCTGCCACAGAGCAGGGCCTTGCTTCGGTTCACAAATCTGCTTCCATGGGGTGATTCGATTAAAGCTTTGCCAGTCTGAATCACCCTGTTAAACCTTTGCACAGGCTGCCTGGAAAAAAAAATGACCTTTTTTTCACAGGAGAACAAAATGTTCAGAAATTGAAGGACAGATTTCAGAACAATATTATCTTCAGATCCAACCCACAAAGGGTCAGGATGGATTGTAACTTTGGATGAAACAGGTGGTCTATGGCGATGCTTGAAAAGCAGAATCTCAGAGACAGCCTTTTGATAAGATCAAAATGTTGCAGTGGTTTAGGGGCTGAGTCAGTGTCTTCATCCATTCTAAATTCAGTACAGTATAGGAATCTATGTACATCTAGTTAAGCCATGGGTTTTAACCATGATTTATTGAACACACTCTAAAGATATAAGTTCACATCAAAGCCATTAAGCCCTTAGTTTACGAACCACAATAACTGATCAACCTGCAATGTTGACAATCACAATAGTTATCAACATGCAAAGCTTAAATCAAGGAAAGCACAGTTTGACTTGTCATAGAATAACTTAGCCAGTGTAGCATAGTTAATGTCAAAGAAGACTCGGGTTCAAGATCACCCCTAGCTGTTAAGTTTACTGGTTAACCTTAAGCTAGTCATTCTCCGCTCACTTTTTCTCAGTCCAATCTACACAGGGTTACTGCTGAGGAGATAAATAAAACCAGTGGAGATTTTTTTAATAAGCTGGCTTGAGCTATGAGGGTCAAATGCAGACCAAACAGGGGACAAAAATGCAGTAAATAAGTGGTTGCTGCATCATAAGCACAGTTAATGAATATATCATTGTTACACTTCCCAATGACAAAATCCACTTCTCAATGCCATTCCCTTTATATTTTTATCAATTTATTAATGACCATAAATATGGGTGATACCACGACATTAGAAGTATTTTTCCTTTCAGTTTTATGTCCCTAAACCAAAGTGATCTGAGCAATGCTAGTGTGATAATGGAACCATTTATACTTTTGGCAGTCCTAAGAGATTTTCTGATATAATTTAATATGCCTAGAGGCTGTGTTTAATGACCAAACCATTTTCAGATGTGACTAATTCTATGGAAATGAATTATTCAATTAGATGTTCTTCTAATCAATCATGAGGATGCTTGTAGGTAAGCAGCTTACCAAATCAGGTAGAGGATTGATAAGTACAACTTGAAGGGGACAAGATGGGCCATGTAGGTTGAAAGCAGGGGTGGGATTCCACCAGTGTGGACCGGTTCTATAGAACTGGTTGTTATGATTCTGCGCAGCTCAGAGAACCGACAAATTGTGCCCCGCCCCTCTCTGCCCACCCCTCCTGTCCCCGGCCAGTCAGTCCTTATTACACACGCGGGACATTGCTGACTGCATTCTCTCCCACTCAGTCACTCCTTAAGGTATTTCTTCCCCATGACGACCAGCTGTTCCGATGATCAGCTGAGTTGGGATCCCCCTTGCTGTCTTACTGCTTTGCCCAGGAAGCTTCCTTGAGGCCCAGAAGGCCCCAAAATAGAGCAAGGGGAGAGCTGTGTGCTCCCACTCCATTTTTTGCCTTCCTGGGCCCCAGGGAAGCTTCCTGAGATCAAAAACGTCCCCCAGGAGTCTTCCCTGAGGCCCAGGAGGCCCCAAAACAGGGGAGGGGTCTGCTGCTGCAAAAAAAAGATGCCCCGCCCACCCAGTCACATAGCCACACCCACCTGGCCATGCCTACAGAACCGGTTGTTAAAAAATTTGAATCCCAGCCCTGGTTGAAAGTTATTTCAAATAATTTTTGCTTAATGATTCAAATTGAACATAGTGAAGGCAAAAAAAAAATTTTTTTTAAATACGTAATTCAATCCTTTGCCTTCTTTGGAGAGAATACTTCTGTGGCAATAAAATAATAAACAATACATACATATAGAATAAATAATATGCATTGTAATAAATAGTAAGCATTCCCAATATTTTTTACTTTTCTTTCATTTTTTGCCATTGTTTCTTTATGACTAGAAAATATTCTTACAGGATTTTTTTTATTTTTGCCTCATTGCTACAAAAATTTCCAAATGCGCTAAAATCTGTTGCAACTTACATGCAAATTACTGTGGTCTTCCACACGCTGGGCAACATAAGATTTCTCTTTTCGGTTCATTCAGCCAGTTTAGAATACCTTCACTTGCCAATGTGCCAGAAGGGAAAATACTCACACAACCATTCAAACATTTAGGTTGATACATACACCATTAGAGAGACAGAACAACTCTAGGATTTCATATATTGTGACAAGTTACAGTATGGTTTGTTTGATTTTTCCTTTGCAGGATATGTACAGTCATTCCTTATGACTTAGGAGGAGAACCATATTAGTTTATTTATTAGTTATTTATCCTGTCTTTATTACTTTATGTATGTTTATTACTTTATAGCTAACTCAAGGCGGTGAACATAATAGTCCTATTTTTCCCACAACAACAAACTTGTGAGGTGCATTAGACCGAGAGAGAATGAAGTCATCCAGACAGCTTTCTGCCTCAGGAGAGACTAGAACTTCCAGTCTCCTGGTTTCTAAGCCAAAACTTAATTATTACACCAAATTGGCAACAATTCAGGAATCTGGTAGCATTTTTATTAAAAGGCATAAGCTTTCTTGCAGCTTGTTCTTAAGTACAGGAAGTCCTCAACTTACAACAGTTTGTTTAGTGACTGTTCAAAGTTACAGTAGCATTGAAAAAATGACTTATGACTGTTTTTCACATTTATAACTGTTACAACATCCCCATGGTCACATGATCAAAATTCAGTTGAAGTGTTCCAGGGACATGTGATCATCTTTTGCATCCTTCTGACAAACAAAGTCAATGTGGAAGCCACATTCACTTAACAATTGTATTACCATCTTAGCAACTGCAGTGATTTACTTGGCAAGAAACTGTGGCAAGAAAGTTTGCAAAATGGGGCAAAACTCACTTAATAGATGTCTCACTTAGCAACATAAAGTTTGGGCCCAATTGTGGTCGTACATTGAAGACTACTGAGCTATGACTTCGTGTATGAGAAAAATCAGGAAATAATTCCTTGTTCAACGAACAACTTTTACAATTCCTTAATTGATAAAAAAATATCTGAAGTGTCATATGTAAATGCATCCCATAAAGCCTTGGACTGTTATTCGCTTGTTTATTTTTCTCCAAGAATAAAGTGACATCAAGTTGTTTTATTATAACCTGCCATGAATACAGTATTACATATATTCAAAATTGACAATTGAAATAAAAAATAACTTCATATATCGTACTAAACCATAATGCATGATTTGAAAAGAGCAGGGTTTTTAAACAAACAATGTTTTCTAACAAACAATACACTACATTAAGCCAAAAACAAAAAACAAAATTACGAATATGTATGAACCATGTATATGTGTATGTATCTATATACACATGGAGACACACTTGAACTGGCTAGTGCTTAATTGGCTGCATACAGTTTCATAATCAACATACTGCTGTAGGTACCAAAGGTGCTTGATACAAGGCCTCACTATGGTGCTTTGTCCATTTATATGATTTCCATTTGATTAAAATCCAGCCTAAAATGGGATAGATTTGCTTTATCCAGGTGGTCCTTGATTCCCTGCACTGAACTTTCTGTATCAGGAGCCAATTGGTTCCATTCTGGTTTATTATATGATGACAGGGCAAACATTGACTTTGGGGTAAGGGCATAAGTGATGGCACAGTGGTTAGAATGCAGTATCACAGTCTAATTCTGCTGACTGCCAGAAGTTCGATTCTGACTCAGCCTTCCAGCCTTTTGAGTTCAGTAAAATGAGGACCCAGATTATTGGGGAAAATATGCTGACTCTGTAAACTGCTTAGAGAGTGCTCTAAAGCACTATGAAGTGGTATATAAGTCTAAGTGCTACTGTTATTGCTATAAATCAACAGTTCAGCACCTTGGAAATGATCAGATACTCTATCCCCTCACTGCTTCTCTCTTTCAAATATTTCTTGAAAGACCTTTTTTTTTTTAATTCTTTCCAACCCAGTGGAATGTTGGAAAGAAATTATGTAAAATGAAGCCAGGGTGCTGTTCATCTGCCTGTCTGCCTGTCAATGAGATTATGGTTAAAAAAAACCCACCTGAGCAGAACAGAACTAAATATTGGGGGAGGGGAGAGAAGCCAGGAAAAGAAACACCTAATTTGATTAGGGGCCAGATCTGGATGAGAGCTATGAAGGAAAAAATAATAATTCACAAAAAATATGGACATACCCTCCATTCTAAGCTGCCTCCTTCATGTGAGTCAAGGTAGGGGATGTGCATGCATGTGAGCACACACAGAGAGAGAAAAAGGGGTGGGGGAAATATGAGGAGAGAGAAGTAATGCCCAAATGTAACATGCAGAGGCATCTGCAGGATCCAACACTTCTATCAAAATGAGGAAAGCAGGGCAGTACCCTTGTGGTGCACGCTGGGCTCCTTTTGGGTGTGCATGCCACAGAGTTTGCACTGTGATAGCGTGGAGGCAGCTTTCATCCTCTGACTTCTCTTGACTCACCAAAGTGGATGCTGACAACACATTACCTTACTATGCAGAAGAAAATGTCGAGGCACCCTAGGGCGGCTGCTGCTAAAGGGAAAGGATTCCAGAAGCGTTATTCTGCGTGCTTTCTCTTACCTTCCTTACAATGGCCCTGGCTGTTTGAGCCAAGCAGCTGCAGGTTAATGATTGGGTCCAGACACCTTTTTTCTTGCGTAATGTATGTCTTCAAAATTCCATAGGTATTTGCTCTCAAGAGCTTCTATCTCAGCTTATGTGTCCTGCCAAGATATTTGATAGCACAAACTAGCACGAATTATTTGTTTTGTTATGCTTCAGGAAAAGGGCTCTATTTTTCAACCGAGAGAGGGTTTTAGGTACTGTATGGTAAGTACCCCTTTGAAGCAGATGGGCGGTACAGAAATGTGAAAAATAAAAATAAATCAAATATTGGATTGACATGGTGCACTGGTGTCTGCAGGAGGATCAAGTGGGGGCAAATGATGAAACGGGCATTGCAGTATTGTGACACACCCTTCACTCTTTTTGTATATCTGCTGTGACATGCAAGAGATGTCAGCTTGCACTGCAAGCCTTGTTTTATCATTCAGAAGATACTATCTAGACTCCATGGACTCTTATGACGTAGCCTGCTGAATTTTAAAAGGAAAAGTAAAGCCTAAGAAAGGTCTAATTCAGATTAATTCAGATAAACTTCCTCAGCGTAAAACAATTGTGCTCTTGGCTTCTTTGCTCCCTCAAATTTGAAAATAGGCTGGAGGGGAGGGCCACTTTCAAGGGGCAGACTTAAAAGAATGAGCAAATCCAAGTGTTCTTTATCGACATGAAATTGCTATCCTACTTACTGATCTCCTCCAACCTTTTGTCTCAAAAAAAGGAGCACACTGGAGAATCAATATTGCTTCCAGTTTGTGCTGGTTTATTAGCATCAGGGTTGCTTTTTCTAATTAGTGAAACTTCATGTTGGAGCATGTTCCAGGTCATCTTAACCTTGTAATCCTGCCAAGGTGGAGTTATGCAGTCTGTACTTCCCAGCCTTCCTACCCAATGTAATCAGAGCATCTTTAAGCAACATAGCATGCCTGGCAGCCAAGATGCCTCCTCCCAGGGCTTACTTTGCCAAAAGAAGACTGCAGATACGGACGACCAGATGATGTCAAGCACTCTTTCTTCTTTAATTAGCAGGCACCAGGAAAAATATACACATTTTTCAAACCTTTATTGTCAGAGTACAACATGTGTACAATGAGATTGGCTGAGTCTCCCTTTGTGCACCCCCCTTAACACAGAAAATCCCTAACCCATAAATCCTACTAACAAACACACAATCCTATGCACTAATATTCCACTAATGACAACAGTAGGGCCTGCAAGGATGCCCCGCCACTAGAAAAATGTTATCCAGTAAAAAAATGGTTAGAGGCAACAAAAATGTAATGTAATTTTTGTAAAAACAAAAAACAAAAATATAAGAACAAGCAGGAAATGAGAGAAAAAGAATAAAAGGGCACGATCTGGAAAAATGGAAGAGACTGCCTGGAATTAAAAGGAATTTACAGTGAAATCTCAACAAGATGCCTAAAAGATACATTTGAACAAAAACCTGGCAAAAAAATAATAAAACCCCAGGAAGAGAAAGTGGGGGGAAAAAGCAAGAAGAAACATTCTTTGGATTACTTGGTGATCTTTGGATTTTTGGTTATTGCATTTAAATGACTAAAATCAATTGGGTGGTTGTTTAAAAGTGTTTAAAATGGCACCACTTTTAGAAGAACTGAAAATGGAACTTAAAAAATACAAAGAAGATGCACAAGAAGGGAGAGGTTCTTTTGGCTTCATATTTCAACTCTTAGAAATGGAGATCTGGAACTATGAGAAACAACAAGAAAGGCTTGCAGAACAAGAAGATTGGGACCAAGAAGAAGCCATCTTTAATGATCAAGTAATTTTATGTGGGGAAAAAAAAGGAAAGGGGGGGGGAAGAGAATGAAAAGTTTAAGATTTGAAAAAACAACCAAAAGAAGAAGAATAGTTTGAAAAATAAGTATAATATTAGAAAGCAACAGAAGAGGGGATTACAGAAGAGAGAATTAGAAGTAGAGAGACAAGGAGGTAAAAAGGGAAGGGAGAAGAGGAGGGGGAAGAAGGAAAGGAAAAGAAGTTATAAAGACCAGAAACAAGATATAGAGAAACAGAGAAAAGGTATAAGAATTGAAAGTATAAACCTGTTTAGAGACAATGGGTGAAAACTTAATTGTAAAAGGGATTCTGCAAAGGTACATAAGATAGTATTGTTATATTACAAATAGAAATAATTTTAGAAAATATGATTAAAACGATGGATAAAATATTTATCATAATCTAGTGGAATGTTTGTTAATAAATAAATGAAATAAAGTGAATGAGAGAAATTAGGAAAGGATGGGAACATTTTAACTATTATTAATGAAGATGTTAAGATTTTAATGAATATTAATGATAGAATTGAATTGGAATGGAATTATATATATATATATATATATATATATATATATATATATATATATATATATATATATATATATGGATCTTTGGTTATTCGGGTTTTCTCCCGCGTAAGATTGGCAGTATCTAGGCAACGTTTCGATGAAGTCTCATTCATCATCTTCAGGCTTCTTTCTTCGGCTCTGTGCTTCTCAGAGTGATGTGAGATTGCAGCTGCTTCTTCCTTTTAACTGCTAGTGGGGGTGTGACTTGATTGGGTGGGGGCTTGGCTGCATGAATAAATGAGATGACACTTCCCGCCTTCCAGCCATTTGGAAACCCGCCCTCATGAACAGACGAGTACCTAACATAAAGAATGACACCAGACCCATACCCATGAGAGCCACACAAGATGCCACCACCACACTTCCATGTAGAAAACAGACTCACACCCACTCAGAAGATGAGACACAACCACGGACCAGAAGCCGCACTGCAGCTGCATCACTACCCACTTCAAGCCCCTCCGAGCCATACATGAAGCAAACCGACACCCACTATGAAGATGCAGCACGACCACGAACTCGAAGCCAAACAGCAAGATCACAGCTCACCAACTCAAATCCCCCGGCAACTAAGACTAACCTGAGCACAACCAAGCCCCCACCTGAACAGAACACGCCTCCAGCCAATCAGAATGCGGCCAACCCCCCAACCAATCAGAACACAGCCAAACCCCCTACCAATGAGAATACACCCCCACCCAATCAGAACACAGCCAAGCCCCCACCCAATCAAGTCACACCCCCACTAGCAGTTAAAAGGAAGAAGCAGCTGCAATCTCACATCACTCTGAGAAGCACAGAACCGAAGACAGAAGCCTGAAGATGATGAATGAGACTTCATCGAAACGTTACCTAGATACTGCCAATCTTACGTGGGAGAAAACCCGAATAACCAAAGATCCACATACAAATACCCGCGAGAACCTCAGAAAACACACACACACACACGCACAAACACACACACACACACACATATATATATAAAATTCCATTCCAATTCCATTCCATTCCAATTCAATATATATATATATCATTTTTTAAAGAATATAGTGTATATTTTAAGAATGTACCAAGCAGATTGGAAGTTATGTATTATATTGAATGTTATAATCTTAAAGGTATACATTGAAGCTTAAATAAGAGTTGAATGGATAACATTAAAAGATATAAAGGTGTCATACTCCATCTGGTAACTACAGGGGAAAATTTGTTTAATGAGGAAAGATAATATGAAATTGAAACAGGACAGACAAAAGTATAAATATAATGATTTGAATTGAGATGAGATAATCCAAATAAAGTTGAGAAAATTAAAAGAGGGGAAAAACTGTACAAAATGTAAAACAGTAATAAGATATGGAATAGAACACAAAAATGAGCATGAAATTGAGTTTGTGTCTGTATTAAGAAGTGATAACCTGGGACCATGCTATTTTCAAAAAAAGATGTTTTATTTGTATTATGTTTTTTTCTTTGTGAAAACCCAAATAAAATTTTCAACAAAAAAAAAAGGAATGTACCAAGCAGAATTCGACTGGAAGTTATGTGTTATATTGAATGTTATAATTGTAAAGGCATAAATTGAAGTTTAAATAAGAGTTGAATGGATAAAATTAAAAAATACAAAGGTGTCATACTCCAATTAGTAACTACAGGGAAAACTTTTGCTTAATGAGAAAAGAAAATATGGAATTGAAACACGACAGACAAAAGTATAAATATAATGACTAGAAAGATACTGAAACTTAGAAAAGGATATGTATAATTGAATTTAGAAAGGAATGAGATAATTAAAAGTAAGATTGAGAAAACTGAGGGAAGGGAAAAATTATTGAGAAAATGTTAAAATAGTAATAAGATATGGAATAGAACACAAAGATGAATATGAAATTGAATTTGTGTCTGTATGGAGAAGTGATAACCTGGGACCATGCTATTCTCAAAAAAAGAAATTTTACTTGTATTATGTTTTGTGAAAACCCAAATAAATTTTTTATTAAAAATATATATATATAAGAACAAGAAAAAGCAACAGTCCAGGAATTCATTATGGTAGCCTGGAAAGTAAAATACATCTGTTCCACAACAATGACAGCTCCCCCTAAGTTATCAAAGGATTGTCCCTATTGGGGGATGCTTATTTTGAAGGCTATATTGTGGCTAGTTGTTGTTCCTCTGACAATGATGGTGAATAACACAAGTTATGTGGGAAATCTTGGCAGGAAAAAGTGAAATGCATTTGACAGAGTAGCATTTAAAATCCCAAGAACTGTTGACAGCTCACTGATAAATTTATTATGAGCTATCAAGACAATGTCAGTTCAGAAGCAAATTTTCTCCAGGGCAATGTGTCCTTCAGGTCTTCCAATGGTGCACTCATTGCCACTGAAACTAAGTCCATCCATCTTGCTGCTAGTCAACCTTTCCTCTTGTTTTCCACCTGTCTCAGAATTATAAAATTCTCTAGGGAGCTAGGTCTTTCTATAAATGTCCAAAGACTACTAGTTTGAACCTGATTATTTGTGCCTCAAGTGAGACTTCTGGGTTAATGTGTTTAATGATACTTTTTGTTTTGTTTTGTTGGCTTTCCACCAAATTTTCAGGAGTCTTCTCCAACACCAACATTCAAAAGCATATTCTTCCTACCCTGCTCTTTAAAGTCCAACTTTCTCTTTCATTGAGTA
The DNA here is from genome assembly GCF_049901715.1 of Pseudonaja textilis. Taxonomy (NCBI): domain Eukaryota; kingdom Metazoa; phylum Chordata; class Lepidosauria; order Squamata; family Elapidae; genus Pseudonaja; species Pseudonaja textilis. The sequence goes on along the minus strand of NC_141990.1, from coordinate 55,445,850 downwards.
CCATTGATTAAACTCCTCAGTCAGCTACCTTGGTAGTTTGAACAGTGAAAAGACTATTTTGGAATTCCAACTGGGAGTATATTATTGCTGATTAGTCATACATTTTTTTAAAAAAAAATCTGAGATTTTGGAGAATAGAGCTATTATTTTTGATGATAGAGCTCTTGTTAGGCCAGGATAATCAGTCTATTGAGATGAGAAGTTTTGGCCTTTGATAAATTTGTCTATAGTTCTCTAAATTTTCTCAGTGTAAAGATTTGGTAACCAGACAGTAATTCACCTATGTGTGAAATGCTCTATTTTTCCTCTGGCTCCTTTTAACTTTGAAGAAAGCGCTTACCTGTGTATATCCTAAGTCTGTACTCATCAAGAGAGATATAAAAATGCCAGGGAGTGTCACATTGGCTTTTTTTATTAATAGGATATATAAGTTCTGAAAAACTGCCTGATGTTTTCCTCCAATTTGAAAAGCTGATGAAGAGACAAAGAAAGGCCTCTTTAATTCCAGGAAAATCTCTCTAGTCTATATTGTTGCTGTAGACCACTTTATCACAGTCCTTGCTCTACAAATTTGACTAAAAGCAATTAACAGACACAGAATAATGGGGGATTGAATGACAGTACCAAATTCCTACTTCAGAGTAAAAACTGATGCTAATATTCAATGCTAATGAGTACAGGTTAATAGTCTCTGTTGATAATAATTTATTTCTTTCCTGGCATCCTGGCTCGTGCATAACACTAGATTGCCCATTCTGCAGATTCTAAGAAGGAATTATTCCATCTTCAATTGTATTGTTTCTGACTTCAGCAGGGACCCTTTCCTTGAGAGCAATCTAAGAAAAATGAAAAACACATACACTGCACTTTCTTTCACTGACATTTCAGGAATTGGGCATGAGGAAGAAATAATAGGATTTGCCAAACATATTAACAGCATGGGATTTTGCTCACAGAAGCAGAAATCAGAGACTTAGTGATAATAACTGCAAAGAAAGAACACAAGGGATTGGAGAGTGGGGAGAATAGGTTAATTTATTAATCACACCCAAGCATTAAAATAAAACATCCTTCCATTACCCACAGATTAAAGGTGGTTTGTTGACAGAAAGAAATGGGAAAACAGCTTCTCTTTACAGAAAATATACTGAGCAAGCCAGATGCAGATGTTTCCTTCAAATTGATGGAGTGCATCAGAGAGGAAGGCTTGCACAGCCAGTAACCACAACATAGAGATACCAGCATAGTTAAGGTAGAATCCTATGAATAATATAATCAGGTGCAAACTCAGCATGGTTCCTCTCTCTCTTCTCTCTCCCCCCCTCCCAAACTAATTCTAGAACGTGAGGGATATGTTTTACCCTCTCCCACGTAAATATCTCAAGTTGCTTTGCTTGCAGAACAAAAACAAAACAAAAACTGAAAAGCTACACAGGAGTGGGACTCTTTTCCTGGCACATGCTGCGTGCGTTCCCTAAGGCAAAATCTGCAGGCAGCAGGAGAGCCAGGAAGAAAGACTGTGGTGGGCAGTGATAGAGTCAAAAGTGGATGAGATAAATTCTTTTCTGACTCCACTTATCTCCCTGCCAAAATACATCAAATTCCTTATAGCCCATTTGGCAAGTTGCCAGCAGAGGACTAGCCAAGAAGTGTGAACAAGTCATTGGAAGAAAGATTTTAAATTCTGGACTTGTGGGTGGGGGGGTCTGAAGCCTTGTGGGGGGTCCAGATTACCTATCTTTGCTATCAGTCCCTGTTCCAAGTCTTCTCATCTTTTTCTGAATGGGTGGAAGCCAAGATCAAGATGAAAGTTTGGTCAGCAGATCTAAATGCGACAACAGTAGAATACAAGAGAATACAAATAATGAATGCAAAGCTTGTCTGGAGCTCTTCTTTCTAAATGGACTAAAGAGAATTGTAAACAACAGGGAAGTCAGAACAATGCTGCACTTCTCTCTTCAAACCTCTATTTGCATGAGAAGCAAAGTCTCCAAAAGTAAGTATTATTTAACATCCTGAGTAAACATGGAGACATTCCTGAAAAATTATAAAGTAAAGTAAATTGACCTGCAGTTTCCATCCAGATAATAGAAAGAGACAATTAAAGCCCAGGAAAACCTACAGGCTGAAGGTTTAATCAGGAGGTTGGGATTTCCCTCTCAAGTGGACTTTAAAAGGGGAAGAGCAGAGCCTGTCTCTTTTTCATTTTTTTGTTGACATTATGTGTTTTTTTTCCTCCAAGTCTGGCTGAAAATAAGTAAGATGAAAAAAAAAACCCACTCATTTTCCAGTTAACAGCAACAAGGCTCAGCTCAATCACCTGGACAGCGAACTGGACTTAATAAACCTAGTTGTGGCATAGACTGTTTTATTTTATGGGCAAAGATCTGGTTTAGGTACCGTATATGTCATCCAGTGTGAATGTGTGTGTGTGTGGGAGGGAAAGGATTGTGTATATCTGTTTGTTGGAGATCTTGGAGTTGAGAAAGAAGTTGGTCTCCGATCTGAGGCTGATATAGTTGTATCTTCTTTCTTACCTCATTCCACATCCCTGACCTTGTTGCATGTAAGGAAGATTTAGGATTCTTATCAAACTGATGGGAACCACCTGCACTCAGTTGTGAGAAAATTGTTTGTACTTGTGTAACTGCATATGATCTTATGCATATGAGCATCAGGCGGCTAAACCCACCTCAGTTGTTTTCAAAATTGTTCTGGCAATTGCCCCAAAAGCAGCCAGTTCTCACAGGCAAGTCCCTACACTTCAGCGAAGTGAACATTACAAATTTAAAAGTGTGATCTCCAACCCCTCGGGGGCTGTTGAAAATTTTTTTTTCCAACTCAACAAGCATGCTAATAAAAACACACAATTGTACATTCACACACACATGCACACACATGCCATAGACTGCTGAATCAAGTAAATAATGTTATGGATAGCTTAAAGAAATATTTTCCTCCTAAAGCTTTAACTAGACTGGAAAGCACAAAGTAACTGAGGAAATTCAAGCAAAGATCTAGTCATCAGAATGTCTTTTAATCTTACTTAGAAACACCTTTGTTGGACTTGATAGCTATAGGAGCACTGCTTATATAGGAAGCACTGCTTCCTAGCAGAAAGGCAAAAATGAAATATGATTTCTTGCAATGACCAATGCTTCTGAAATGTCTACAGCTATGACATTAACTGGGTATTCTTTCACACTTCATCCCAACAATTGTTATTTAGGGTCTTCTGAATCTGATATATAATAGGTGCTATGCCTGATTAGCCACTGAAAATAATTTCCCACATGAATCATACTAATCTACTTTTAAAGGTACCCACACGTAGCCATCATATTTTGCAAGAGCCAATTTCCCAAATGGATGATGTATTGTCTGAAGAAGTATTACCTTACTTTTGCTTATTATGACTTTGCTGAATGGGATTACCCAGATTTTACAGATAGTCCTTGATTTACAACTGTTCATTTAGTCAGCACTCAAAGTTACAGCATTACTGAAAAAAAATGACTTATGACTGTTTTTCACACTTACAATTGTTGCAGCATCCCCATGGGCACATGATCAAAATTTAGCTGCCTCACAGCTGTTTCATGTTTATGATGGCTGCAGTGTCCTTTTGCATCCTTTTGACAAGCAAAGTCAATGAGGAAGCCAGATTCACTTAACAAGCATGTTACTAACTTAACAAGTGCAGTGATTCACTTAACAATTTTAGGGAGAAAGGTCGTAAAATAGGATAACATTCACTTAATTACTATCTCACTTAGCAACATAAATTTTAGAAGACTACCTGTATAAGAGAAAACCCTTGCCTCTAAATTATTTCTCCATAATTTTTACTTGGTTTTTCTGTCACATCCTCACTTGCCCTTTTACTCAGCTCCAAATGTTATTACCTTCCCTCAGATGAAAAACGCCAACTTTTCATCATTTTATTTATCCTTTTGGTGCCTGTGATAGCTCTGTACTGTAATATCCTTTTGAGGTACGGTCCCTATAACCCAGCACTCCAATTATGTTATTAAGTTACAGATTTGTATAAATTATTAAGATGCTGGCTGGAAATCCGGCCAGTAATGGTCCCAAATATCTCTTGAGGATCCCAAGTTGTAGAAGACTCAGTCGCAGTATCAATTATGTTTTATTCTTTACCTAATAACCTCTAAAAGAAATTTACTTTTCTATAACCAAACCTCTTTGGCTCCCTGTTTTTCTCTCTATTCATCAAGTTTCACAAAGATCTATTTCCTGAAGCACAAACAGTTCAGATGCCATTAAGGATATACACGGAGAAGGAGTTCTTTCTTAAAAAATAAAAAAAATAAGGGTGTGACCATCCATGGCGCAGAAACCCAAACAAATGCTTTGTACTCCCTAAGTAATAGAGCTAGTGCTTGATTTGCAACAACAATTGGGACCAGAATTTCCATCGCTAAGCAAGGCAGTTGTGAAATGAGTCATGCCTGATTTTACAATCTTTTTCCCCACGGTTGTTAAGTGAATCACTGCAGTTGATCACATGGTCATCGAGAGAATCCAGCTTCTACCATTGGTTTTGTTCATCCAAAACCATCTAGGATGGTCACAAGTGGTAACCACATGCCTCCGGATGCTGCAACCATTGTAAATCTATGCCAGTTGCCAGAATATGATCGTGATCAAAATAGTGGTAGTTATAAGTGTGAGGACTGGTAATAAGTCACTAATTTTCAGTGCTGCTTAACTTTGAATGGTCACCAAACTTCGAATGGTTGTAAGTCAAGGACTGCCTGTAAGAGTAGCTAAGGTTAGTGCTCATTTATGGAAAGAAGAGGGATTAGCGTGCTAATGTTTGAGAAGACATCTTAAATAACTAAGGGAATTCTGAAGAAAAAAAACTGAGGGACGGCTCTAAGGGAAGGAGCCAACTATGATGGTTACTCAAGATTGGCTTTTGGATAAAGAGCAATGGAGGCTGGTAAATCTGTCATGGTTTACACAGGAGAGCCCTGGTTTGGCACATATTGCTGTAAATAACTTTGTAGATGAATGTGCTTGAAAACATAAGTAGACATTGTGTCTTTGTTCTAAGAAGAGGTTTTTTTTTTTGCACTGAATTTTCTATCAGTCCTACAAATCCAAAGGAAGACCTGAGAGCTGTCATACCCTGTTCATCTACTGCTACCCAAGCTCTTTGCTTCAAATATATACTCTCCTGTCTGTTCTTCCTTGTCTTTTAAGACTTCTAGCCCATTCATCAGAGATCAAGTAATTTTACCAGCTCTCTGTAGATAACGTTTTATTGTACGGGGACAGTCTTTACTAGCTTTAGAGTGTGAGCCAGAAGATACATTTCAAAAAGGTTATACAGTCAGGAGAAAAGAAACTGTTTAATTTTTATTTATTTGGAATTAGGAAGAAATGAGATTTAGTTAGCACAATAATTCCTGTTCTATTAAGAATCTCCCCCTTCCTTTCATTAAAAATTATATTGTAGCAATTTTTGGAGCGGCTCTAAAGGAACAGAGCTAAGGTTTTGAAGGAGTGCAATACATGCAGGCCTGGTGCTACAGGTTGCAATCCTTGGTTTACTGCTTCAGTCTTGTTTGATGAAGGACCCCCCCCACACACACACACACCCTTCCAAACTATTCATAGAAAAGTCTTACACTGAGTCAGATCATGTCTCACCTAGCATAGTACTTCTATCAACAGACAGCAAACATCTGGAGTTTTTACACTTAAATCTTTCTCAGCCTTACCTAATATGGAAGAAGTGAACATAGAATAATAGAGTTGGAATGGACCTTAGAGGCCTTCTAGTCCAATTCAGGCAAATGGTTGTCCAGTCTCTTCTTAAAAGCCTCCAGTGTTGGAATACCCACAACTTCTGAAGGCAAGCAGTTCCACTGGTTGATTGTCAAGAAAGTTCTCCTTAGTTCTAGGCTGCTTGTCTCTTTGTTTGGTTTCCATCATTTCCCATCCTTCCCCCTGATGCTCTGGAAAATAGTTTGACACCCCCCCTCATCTTTGTAGGAGCCCCTCAAAAATTGGAACACTGCCATCACATCACCCCAGTCCTTCTCTTCATAAAACTAGATATACTCAATTCCTGCAAGGTATCACGTGTACAAAAAAGTGCTCTGCCATTGTACTAGAAGCAACCCTCTACCTAGGTGATCTATCTCAATCCCTCAACCTCTGCAAGCCATTTATTCCATAATATGCAACTTCAAAGAGTCTTCTGTCATTTTGCCACATTTTTTTCAAATTGCATTCCATTGCCAACATTTCCTACACAGCAAGGGTGTCAAACTCACAGCATCACATTGCTGTGATGTGATGTTTCACAGTGTTTTTTTCCTTTGCAGAACTTGGGTAGGTGTGGCCTGAGTGTGATGCATCCAGCCCACAGGTTGCCAGTTTGACACCCCTGCTATACAGTATTAGCCATCTGGAATGAACCTGAGGACTCTTACTCTATTATTTGGGCTTTAATGGATATTTCTGTAACCTCATTCCATTGCCTCTAACAAAAGTATGCATCATGTCTACCCAATATTGAGAGTGAAAAATGGAAATTTGCACTATCTGCAAAGAATGGAGGATACTGAAAGAAAAGATTGCCATATATTTGGTCGTAAGCTGACTCTTTCCTTTCCTCCCTTTTTAAAAATGACTTTTAATGTTTGATATGGCTTTATTATTTCTCATTATGTTACAAAGATTAGTTATTTCTATAATAGTGTTTAATGCTGTCTGTTGCCCTGAATACATTTAATGACTAGCATGGTGTAAATATAACATGAATCAGAAATAAGTAAGAATGATGGGAATTGAGAAGGTGGAGTCTAATTGCTATCTGCTTAATGGGAACATGCTTCATTATTTATAATGGAACAAACAGAGCTGGATCTAGCTGTTCTGGAGGGGAAAAAAATGTACCTTACGGATTTTGCTAAAAAGCCTGGCTGGCCATTTTGCAAAAAAAAAAAAAAAAAAGCTGCTGAATTGAGTTTACTGGCTTTTCTTGACTAAATTTGAGGCTCATTTCCTTTAAACTCTATGGAGTCAACAAGAGAATTTCATCCTGCAATCAATTTGTTTTTCTCAACATGAAACAAACTGTGCATTTATTCCCCAATCATTAGTGCTTTTTTCACCTGGAAATGTATGGCAGGTGTTCATTTTTATTTAATTAATCCTTAATTTGTACAATTATAACCATACACTTTCTGGTGGGTTGGATCCATTTTTTTACTAACAGGAGAAAGAACTTTCAGAGCCAAATTTTGTTCAGGTAACTCTGGCAAGCAAGAAAGGGAAAAAGTCATTATTTTGTGATTGCTCCAGTGCCATCTGTCATGCTGTTCTAGGGGGATCAGCAACAGGCCAAATTTGGACTATGGCTGAAGAGATTGTAAGACCAAGGGGGCAATTAGCAAAGATCACCAACTCCCACTAGAAATACTCCCCGGATTTGAACCCTTTCATTTGAGCAGAGCTAGTTGTTACTGATGAAAGGTAGAGATTCACATCGGGGAAAGAGGAAGCTCTTAGGAGGATCCATACACCAGCCAAAAATTTCAGACAGGATGAAAAATTTGAAGTTGGTGCAAAAGCAAAAATATTTAAGATTGCAGAGCAACAGTGTTCTGAGTTATTTAGTTTTAGTCCCTGCAAAATATTCAAAACAAAAGGAATTTATGAAAGAAGAAAACACTAGGATTAGGATGAGACATAGCATAAAATTTCGAGAATAGCAATGAGACAGAAAGATCTGTAGATTGCCCTTGAAAATTGGTAAGAGAGCACCAGCCCAGCTCATAGAACTTGGTTTGGCCTATGCCTCCATTTTGACAAACATACAGTACCTGCAGTAATCAAGTGGAAATAGTTTGGGGCTTTGGGAGATCCATATTAGCAACTAACATATAGAAGAAGAAATTAAATTTCCCACATAAAGAAGGAGAGACACATCTGATCACACACAGAGCTCTTTGTTGAGGTTGACATGACAGTTTTCATTCATAACCCAGGTCCATGTGAACAGTATAGGTGCTCAATTAACTAATACTCATTGTACCAGAATAACAAGGAAAACTGCTGAATAAGAACAATTATAAAGTTACATTAAATTGCAAGATCATTTTTAAAAATGTACATATAAAGTTGATGACTTTGGATGCACTACACCAGAGATTCTCAACCTTGCATATCTTAATCCAGGCTAATCCTCTATTAAAAACAAGCAAACCTAAGTACATACCATGTTAAGAAAAACATATTTTCCCCAAGCTGGGTGTTTATGCATCTACAAGTATTTAATCATTATTATATTTCTTCCAAGAAACAAACGTTCAATAAGTCTACTGCAGTAAGTGCCATCTGTGAATGCCTTACACCTCTGGGCAATTTGTGAAAAGTGTTCCATATCAGATGGCAAAACCCCTGGATCATTTTGAAAGAAATCGATCACTTATCTGCAATTGGCAGAAACCCTAAGAAACCAGGTGCCAATTTTGTGCTTTACAGATCTGAAGAAATGTGAAGTGGAATTGCAATGCAGGGAGAGGAAAGGGGGTGTTGAGGTAAAAGAAAAATCCCGAAGGGCCAAAAATCTTACTTGGTGTGAAACCGCCTCAGCCACATCAAGCTTATGAAAAGAGGAAAGAGGTCTTTGCCAAGAGCAAACAAAGTGGGCATGCCTTTTAAATAATTATCCTAAGACTGATTACCTTTCCAAGGAATTAAACATTATGAAAGGTTATTAACATGCTGATCACTGACAGCTTTGAAAATTGCCAGCACAGCGTGAGGGAGCAGACAACTGCATGGGGGCAGAAGGCAGAATATGTTTCTATAGCCTTTAATAGACTCCAGCCTGCTTGTCATCAAGCTGCTGCTATTGTTGCAGAAAAGGAAAACGATGGGTTAAATTATCTCCTTTTGTAAGCTTGGAAGAACCCATACAAAACAAGTGGGGGGTGAGGGAAAACTTTCAGGCCCTACAAATGGTAGGGTGCCTTAAAATGCCATGGAGACAGCAAGAGAGGAAAGAGAGGTATGCACTCCATAAAACTGAAAGCCCCACTCACAACTGGGGGGGCAATTAAAATTACTGTTCTCTAAACTAGCCTGATGACAGTGCTCAGGGCAAGTTAACTTCAGCATAAAGCTGGCCAAGCAGGAGTTGAGCAATGTTTTAATTCCAGAGAAGAGGGCTGCAAGAGACTGTCTCTGGAAATCATCAAGCCTGTCTATTTACTGCCCTGGAGTGGCCATGCAATATTTCCCTCCAATCTTCTCTTTACATTTTGTTCCCTTTCTCACGTTTCCAAAGGGAAGATAATGTTTGAAGGTTGTTTACTGTGGTCCACAACTTTTAAGAGGAACTAAATGTGTGTTCAAAGAAGAATTGTTTCTTTGATTTATTCTCTGGTTTTCTTGTCAGCTGTAAAACCAACAATTCTGGCTCTTCCTTACAAAGAAAGAGATTTCCTTGGGATTTTGGTGAACCCCTTCATGATCAAGAAGTCTTGGTGAGCTTCCCTGGTGCCTGGCAGCTTCTATACACTACACAATACAAGATGAGCAGATCTGGTCACTAGGTTAAACTTCCTGCAGTATGACAAAGTACTGTTCCAGGGTTCTGTGAGAAGTTAAAATGGTAGCAAGAATCCAAGCATAAATTATGGGCCCTGCCAGCTACTCAAGGATGCCAAATGCTGATGCCAGTCTTGAACCCTTCATAGTTGTAAAGACAGAATTTTCCCTGAAGGACAAGTAGGTAAAGAAAAAAGCACCATTTTGTTTAGGGTTGGATCTACCATTGCAAGTCAGCCTTAGAGATCTCTATAACTTCATTACATCACAGAATGCTAAACAAAGAGCCCAGAGCAAAAAAAATAGCCAGTCAACCCTAGCTATCTTGTCAGCAGATCATTTTGGATCAGGAGTTTCACTGGAAATTCCACAGAGATATTTAATAAGACACTTAATAATAGATGAGAGTTCCATGGAAGATGGTTTGTCCACATAAGGAAATGCATTTTGAGCAGCAAGTTCTACTTCTGACAGACGTTCAGGGCCAGAGTGTTTTAAGTTTAAAAAAGTTGTTGTACATATGGAAAGCTTATCACTCATCTAGAGGAAATAGTGGGAAGTTTTCACTCTCACATTGCATCTGAATAGACTACATTTTTCCCCCAAACATGAAGCCTGCATTCAGTAATGCAGTTTCCACCTATTTTCAAAAAGAATACCACTTCAGAAGTTTTGATTCATCTCAAAGATTTCTGGGTAAAATACACCTATTTTTGGATTTTTACATTTTGAGGTCAAATTTGATTGAGGGTCTTTACAGGATTCCAAAGTTCAAAACTGTCCACAATATTATTTGTGTGATGACAAAAGAAACCTAAAATGCAAAGGAAGAAAATATTGACCTATAACACAAGAAAACAGTTCTTCTATCTAAAATACAGCTGATTTTTAAAAAGCATTTTTGTTTTAGGCAGTATTGTTACCAATGTCCTATACTAAAATGTTACAACTTTTGCTCCAAATAGTTTTCTTGATTATTAATTGATATGGTTTGTCAGAGAGCGAAGTTCTGTATCCCAGAGATGCAGTATCTAGGTCTCTGTATCAAACTCTTTTGTGTTAAGGAATCACAAGTTTTGGAGGGAAAGCACCCTGCGAAGACTCTGCCTAATGGGGAACCAGCTCACCTTTCTTCCTATTTCTGAAAAGGGAAAATAATGATTGTAATCTTAAAGTAGTCACTTTGCTTTATTTTACTAAATTGTTATTTCACCATGAGTTTGCTCATTCAGGATCCTGCAGGGGTAGATGTAAGAGTCTGTGAAAATGTTGGAAGTATAGTCCCTTAGGCGAGGTTCTTCTCCCTCTCAACATACCATTGAAGCAGGCTGTTATCCATGAAATAATTGAACTGTAGCTCACAGGTAGAATGTAAGCTTTCCACACAGAAATCCTGAGATCTATTCTTGGACTCCGCAGGGAATGGAGTAAGCCCTCAGATGCTAATTGGCAGAAGCAGGCAGCAAGTTGTTGCTGGCCACAGTTGTATATCATTTGCCTGCCTTTAACCTCCTAAATAACCATTTGCCCTTAGGTGCAGTGTAGAATACTACCTTGTCACTACTGTTGAAATAAGATTAATTTGTTAGTCAGGTCACCATTTACTGTAAACATGGAATGGGTGGAGATACTTATCCTGCTTATTGTCCCCAGCAGCAAAAGGTTTTCAGCCAGCCCAAGAGCTCAAGGTGCAGTCAGCAGAAGACTCAGAGGGACTCCAGAAAGCTAATTGCTTATTTAACAACTAAACATAAAGATAGTTATGTCAGCACACAAGAAATTTCCACAGTTCTGCAATACTTTTCTTAGAATCAAGCAAATTAATAATCAAACAATGTGCAGGTATCTGAAAATTCTTTATTCATTTATTTTCCAAGATCTGTAGATGGTTAAATAATCTGACTTGCTCCGCTATGTTCTTCAGGTCACAATTAAGACTGCTAGATTGCAAATTGTTATTATTTAACTGCAGAGAAATACAAAAGGTTGCTTAGGTGTTTTCAGATTTTGCAAGGGATTGTGATATTTCAAACTGTGCCAACTTCATTTGAACAGCAGCAATTCGGGGATAAAAAAACACACGAAGTCTCTACTCTACCAAATAATTCAGCTTCTGTTGCCACTCAGATATCTCAGAAACATGTTTCTAGCCAAGCTTTATGAGATGCAACCAAAAATAATTTGTCTGTGGCAATGTTGGTTTGCTCAGACACTCCTTTTGAATAAATTCTCCAATCACTTGTTACAGCAATCTCGTTTCCTCTGAGTGTTCTGGCCTTTATATTTTTATTGTAAAAAATGTTGGTTTCCCCATGTTTTAAGGGGTAATATAGTGGGTAATTTTAACCTTAGTTCAACTCTCTTTGACTCTGTATTCAGATAGAAATAGCAATAGCATTTATATACTACTTCACAGTGCTTTACAGCCCTCTGTAAATGGTTTATAGTCAGCATACCTGTCCCCAACAATCTGAGTCCTCATTTTACTGACCTTGGAAGGATGGAAGGCTGAGTCAACCTTGAGCCTGGTGAGATTTGAACTGCCAAACTTCAGGCAGCCAGCAGTCAGCAGAAGTAGCCTGAAGTACTGCATTCTAACCATTGTGTCACCGTCGCTCTTAATTTGCTAAAGTAGTCTTACTGGTCTACAGATCCTCCTGCTCACTCAGATGAATAGGTCTCAGGGGATCAATAAAAGGATCACTGGTTTTAAAAGATTTGTAAATATTTATATCTGTGGGAGAACTTAAGTGAGTGCACACCCATCAGAAATAAACAGAAAAGGGGAGGGGGGATCCACATTAGCAGAGCCCAATTATGTAATCTGTGAGATGTGATTATGTACAGCATCTATTCATCACTAAGGGTAAATATAATTAATCTCAAGTAATAGGAGTAGATCACATGAAAGTGATCCAGCTTGGATTGCCCTTATTCTCAGTGTCATTGGCAAATGATATATGTCCTTTCACCTACTGGTTGTAGAAGACAGCCAGAAGTATCTTTAGTACAAGCTTTAGAATGCTGAAAGGAACAGAAAGGCCTTTACCTGAATTTTACATAAGCATCTTTTTCAATTCATCATACTATTCTACCTTACTCTTTCTTTGCCTTTCCCTCTTCAAGTCACTTATTCATCATAATCAAGTGTGAATCTTTCCCCTGAAAGTATTTCCTGAAAGTCCAAGAGACAGATTGCTTGGGTGACTAGGGGAGACATGATAGCAGTGTTCTAATATTTCAGGGGTTGTGTCATGCCCCTGGTGAAGACTGACTCTGAGGAAGAGGAGGAACAGCCAACAGGGAGTGGAAGTGTGGCTCCAGAGGTGGAGGAGGAGGCTGGGGAAGGGCAGAGGCCGGCTGAGCAGTCAGAGGACCCAGGCCCATCCCCTATCCATCTTAGGGAACGCAGGGAGGAGAGGATCAGAGTAAAACGTAATCTACTTGGGAGGAGAGGGCCATGATCCTCTTCATGGGTTGCAGGTATGAGATTTGCATAAGAGTTTGGACCTGCGTGCAACAGATGCTGAAGACAAATTAGAGTTTTATTCCCAAAGAAGGTGTATCTTGGTTGCCGTTCTTCCAACGGACTGTACCTGGTTATCTTCCTGAAGTTGGCAATTATCTATCTGGTCTGTCATAGAACTTTATTCAGTGCAGTTTGTTTTTGGTTTTTGCTTCGTTATCGGCTCTTTGAACTGTGTTTCTTTTCTTTGAAATGTTATTTTGAAAATAGTTTACTCCTCCACTGTGAACAATTAAACAGTGAAGCCAAGTTGAAGGCATTAAAGGACTTTTATTTACGTTTTGGTTTTTGTTATATTTCTGATACACTCTGGGTCATCACAGGTTGCCAAAAAGAAGAGGGAGTCAAGCTATTCGCCAAAGCACCTGAGGGCAGGACAAGAACCAATGGGTGGAAACAAATCAATAAGAGAAGCAACCTAGAGCTAAGGAGAAATTTCCAGACAGTTGGAACAATTAATCAGTTAGAACAATCAATCAATTAACAACTTGCCTCCAGAAGTTGTGAGTGCACGAACACTGAATGTTTTTAAGAAGAGATTGGACAACCATTTGTCTAAATGATAAAGAGGTTAGCCATTTTCATTTCATTTGTGGAAAGTAGATTCATTTCCATTTTTTTTCCAGAGAAGAGAATGTTGGTAGAACTTTTCATGCCTAGGCAATAGCGTTCTTGCACTTAGTCTATTACCAAAAACCCAAGGGATTAGTTTCATTGCCCTGTCTTTCATTGCACAATTATCTCTCTAACGGTCTGCAGCTCCTTGGCTTCTCAGACTTCTATTAAACCCTAAAGGAAAGACATATGACCAACATCAACCTCTTGTAGTGGACTTTTTCAATTGAAAAGTATGGGCAAACAGGAGGTATTACAGCAACAGAAAGATGGAGAATAAATAGAACAGGAATGTTAGCAGGCACACTTACTGTCCTCTTTCTCTATCAAGACCCGTCATACAAAATACAAAAGAAATCCTCACAGAAAGGAGGCAAAACCGCAAAACTTTTTCACAAAGAAGGAAAACTTCTAGGAACTGGAAATGACACCCTTTCCCCCATTATCCAAGGCTGATCAAGTTATTGTAGCTTCAGAGGCAAAATATCCCAGAAGAGTTTATCTTTGAGAGTAAAACAGGTAAATTAACAAAAGCAACAGTGTCCATGATGCTTAAAATAATTTTTATAAGATCATAACCTCACTCTGCATTATGATACAACTGGCTCCAGAAGATGTCAAGGAGATGTATCTAGTTCAGCCTGCCTCCTAATTGTTATTTCTATCTCTAGAAACAACAATTACAACAACTAACACTTCATCTCCTCATCCTGTTTAAAAAAGAGTGTTCATACATGCAATCTCACCCTCCTGGAAATATCAGAACTTCACAATTCATTATATTAAATATAAGGACAGGCCCTCAACATATGAATTAATTAGAGATGTGTAACTGAATATTTATTTTGATGATGTATCAAACAATTGCAATATCCTCACATTTCCTGTACTGAAAATAATCCTTTATTATATCGGGTGGAAAACTATTCACTTGGTATTTGTATTTTTGTTTTCCATATCAAAGGTTCTTATGGGTCCTACTGATATATAAAGAAAAGAAAAAATATAAAAAATTGATCGGGCTTGTTTAATCTCTTTCATAAACAAAGTAATCTAACATTTTTTTAAAAAAATAAAGTTTTATTTTGGTTTTCACACACACAAAATACAAGTAAAACATCTTTTTTGAAAATAGCATGGTCCCGGGTTGAACTTCTTTATACAGACACAAACTCAATTTCATGCTCATTTTTGTGTTCTATTCCATATCTTATACTATTCTACATTTTCTATATAGTTTTTCCCCTCTTTTAATTTTCTCAATTTTATTTTGATTATCTCATCTCAATTCAAATCATTATATTTATATTTTTGTCTGTTCTGTTTCAATTTCAGATTATCTTTTCTCATTAAACAAATTTTCTCCTGTAGTTACTAATTGGAGTATGACACCTTTATATCTTTTAATTATATCCATTCAACTCTTATTTAAACTTCAATATATACCTTAAGGTTATGACCTTCAATATAATACATAATATATAACTTCCAATCGAATTCTGCTTGGTACATTCTTATAATACACACTATATTCTTTAAAAAAAAAACAGGATTATAAATATATGTAATTATAAACTCTCATTCCATTCCAATTCAGTTCTATCATTAATAATCATTAAAGTCTTAACATCTTTAACATTTCTTTTCAATTAAATATCATACTTCCTTAAAGACACATATAATCTCCCTAATTAATTTTTCCCTTATTTCTCTTCAGGTTTTGTAAATCATTAAATATTCATTTTGTTACATTTATTTATTGACAAGCATTCCACTAAGTTACGATAACTATTTTATCAAACATTTTAATCATACATTGTTTCATATTTTCTGAAATTATTTCTATTTCTTAATATAACAATACTATCCTATGTACCTTTGCAGAATCCCCTTTTCCATTAGATTTTCACCCATTATCTCTAAATAGGCCCCGTTTCTCCATATTTTGTTTCTGTCCTTTATAACTTCTTTTCTTTCTCTTCTCCCTCCCTTTTTTACCCCCTTGTCTTTCTACTTCTAATTCTCTCTTCTGCATTTCCCTCTTCTGTTGCTTTCTGATTTTATACTTATTTTTCACTCTATTCTTTTTTTGGGTTGTTTTTCCCAATCTTAAACTTTCCATTCTCTTTCCCCCCTTTCCTTTTTCCCCCCACCTAAGATTACTTGTTCATTAAAGATGGCTTCTTCTTTGTCCCAATCTTCTTGTTCTGCAGGCATTTCTTGTTGTTTCTCATGGTTCCAAATCTCCATTTCTAAGAACTGAAATACAAAGCCAAAAGAACCTCACCCTTCTTGTGCATCTTCTTTGTACTTTTTAAGTTCCATTTTTAGTTCTTCTAAAAGTGGAGTCATTTTAAACAGTTTTAAACAACCACCCGATTGATTTTAGTCATTCAAATGCAAGAACCAAGAATCAGATCATCAAGTAATCCAAATAGTCCCGAGCCGTTTCTTCTTATTTCTTTTTTCACTTTCTCTTCCTGGGGTTTTTGTTGCAATATTTCAGTTAAAATGTATCTTTTGGAAGTCTTGTTGAGATTTTGCTGTAAGTTCTTTTCAATTCCAGGCAGTCTCCTCCCTTCCAGATCCTGCCCTTTTATTCTTTTTCTCTCCTTTCCTGTTTTCAAAAGCTTTTAATTATCCAGAAATCTTTATTATCCCTGTGACTTTTTATTTTCAGCATTAAATGCCTATTAATGTCAAAGTGGATTTTTTTCCAATTTCTTGGTTAAGTCTCTTAGCTGTCAGTACAGGAAAAGGAGAAAACCAAACCCTTTCCCTTTTCTCTCTCCTTCGCAGCTTAGAAATCTTCTTAGGGAACAATGTTATTGGTTTTTTTTAATAGTTTCAATTCCAGGGTACCTTATTTGTTGCTTTTGTTGTTTGACCCGGTCAACCAAAACTTTCTCTTCTTATCTTCCTCCTGCACATTCTTTTCCAGTCGAGTTCTTTGTGGTGGACATTTCTGATCATTGCTACAACCACCTTCGGGAAAGGGAGTAATGGTCAGCTGGGGAGGAAAGATGCGGCTCTCCTCAGCCCTGCTGGCAGTCTCCCCCTTCTTCACCACCTCTACGGGGTGGCTTAGCCCCGAAACCAGCCGGCTTGGGGCGCTCCAGCGGTGAGCACAGATCAAAACCGCACAGAGACGCGGTTTTGGTCTGTTGCCGAAGAAGCTCAAACCGGAGTTCCAAGTAATCTAACATGTTATGTGTCAATGTGAAAAAGTAGTAACTCCTTTAATCCAAATACATTACATTAAATACACTGATTTTAAATTAATTATATTTACATTAATAAATCGAATCCCCAAAATAAAATTCATCTACATGTTTTCATTTTAATTATTTTAATGTTGTTAATTAATTAAATAAGTTGGGCTAGTTATGCAAGTATGTGATTAAACATTTAAGGTTAATTTACAAAGCCTTTACAAAACTATTTCTAATGCTCTTAGGGTCCAGCAATCCCCAGTCAGGTGCATAGCCTGAAACTGAGAAGATTTGGAGCACTAATAAATCTTCCCAAGAGGAGCTGTCTCATTAAAATCACTACCAGCCAAAATGAATGAACTAAATAGCAATTTGCAAGGCCTTCTTACCTTGGCTGAAGCCAGTATTGATGGCTCTACCATTAGAAAATTATGGTAAGATTAACAGGAGAAGAACAAGGCAGAAGTGTTGCAAATTAAGAAGACTGATGCTCATCTCCGCTTTGCTAAAAGTTCCTAAAAGATCCTCAAGACTTCTGGAAGGAATATTTAAAGGACAAAAGAATCAAAAATGAAACTTTGGAGTTATATGGATATGTTACTGTATGTCTGGCAGAAATCAAAAGCCATATTCCATAGTAAGAGCTGTAGAGATATTGAAAAAAAAATTAATGACATACTGTAAATGCACTTCATGTGGTTTTAGGCACATTTGCTAAATTGTCTTTTTTCATCTAAGGCAGTGGTTCTCAACCTGTGGGTCGCGACCTCTTTGGGGGTCAAACAACCCTTTCATAGGGGTCGCCTAAGACCATCGGAAAACATATATTTTCAATGGCCTTATGAACTGAGCAATAATTTTATGGTTGAGGGTCACCACAACATGAAGAACTGTATTAAAGGATCACAGCATTAGGAATGTGGAGAACCACTGATCTAAGGGTCTTTGAGATAGTAGTTAAACATATCTTTTAAACAAGAATGAAAAACAAGAATCAAAACAATGGCGTGCCAAAAGTATATATAGCAACCGTTAACTATATTGCCAAGGAGATTATTATTCCAGAAAAAAAGGTATGTACAGAATAAGTTAAAATATTATGCTGCTTAACTTGATAATTTGTGTGGGCCTTTACATCTGTGCAAATGAGATATAATTAGGCTTGCTTCTGGCTAGCTGTAAACCTGCCCAACCTGTTTTGTTTCTTCTGTATTATTGTATATATTTTGCTTATCCTGAATGCTTATGGGAAGATAGGAATGTACTGTATGTTATCTCTTACAGTCAACCCAAACTGTTGTTTTGCAAGAATTCACCAAAACATAGATAAAGATAGCACAAATACATATAGATTCTGTAATGTTGGGCACACTGCAATTTTATGGATATACATAATAGGGCTTGTATGGTATTGTAAACAAAGAAATCAAGGATACTGTGCACATACTGAAACAACCTTAAGAAAAAGTGGGAAGGAACACTCACATTTTTATATAAAGCTATTTTTAGATTCTCACAGCGCAAAACAATGTATCTCCTCCTAAGGTTATAAATGCTGATTCAGGAAATGGGAGCTATTCTAGATCTGAACTATTCTATTAATCTATTCTAAACTAATCTATTCTAATCTATAACTAATCTATTCTAGCTCTAGATCCTTATGCTGAGGAGCACCCCAGCCTTTGAATGTCTCGTGTAGAAAAAGAAGAATGAGTTTGCAAAACATTTTTTTTACAAAAATGTGGGGATGAAAATGAAATCTAATTAAGGTATTATTACAATAACTTTTAATTAACATCATTGCTGAACTGTTGATTTTGCATTTATATAAGCACTTTACAGAGATCTTGTCACGATCACAGTTGATTTCCAGGTTGATCATCAAGTAAGAAGCATGTGAGCAAAAATACCTCCCACCCCACTGTCTCATATATACGACCTATCTATCTTTCCCTATCTTTGACACATATGTCTCACAGAGGAAAGAGGGAGAATGAGGCAGAAAGGTGCCATTCCAGAAGTGTGTTGCTGGTAAGGAATTGAACATAGGAGGATGTAGGGGAACTGAGTTATGAAGGGGTTGATCACCTGGGGTGCAAATTGCGTACTGTATAATTTGGAATTCCATATGTCAGAAGAAAGATGAGTTTAGCTTTTTAGGGATTGTGTAACTATGTACTACCAAGTTATTTTCAACTTCTAGCAACTATATACAATAGATAGATTTCCTCCAAGTCTTCCATTTTCTCTCACTGTTCAGCACACTGGCTGGGGATAGTGGGATGTTCACAAACATCCCTAGGGTATTCCAACATCCATACTCCCTACAGAATGAGTTTCCTTTTCCTCCTAGCAAAGAACTCTCCTTTCTTTCTCCTTCCACTATTCCCCCTCGCATGCCCCATACACAATAAATGACACCAGTCTAGGAACCCTACTGCATGTGCCTGCCTTTTTCAATAGGTGAGGAACGCAGATATTTCAGGCAGAAAACATTCCTCCTGAATGAAAATGGTCATCTAATCTAAGCAGTAAACTCTCACAATAGCCTACAACAGGGATCTCCAACCTTGACAACTTTAAGACTTGTGGACTTCAACTCCCAGCAAAGCTGGATGAGGAATTCTGGGAGTTGAAGTCCACAAGTCTTAAAGTTGTCAAGGTTGGAGTCCCCTGGCCTACAAGAAACATTGGAAGGAAGGTGGCTGCAACTTCGTTTCTCATTAGCAAGTGGCAGAAAAGCAAACACGAGGGAGGATAGTTTTTCAGGTACATACTTAGGATTATTTTAGACTTCATTGCTATCTCCTGCTGTTTTAATTGCAAACAGCTTCTGTGGCTTAGGAATTCGAAGTCAGAATTTCTTAAACTATGGTCTGTGGATAAGCCATAGTAGTAGAATGTTAAAACATCATGGGATGTTTCATGTATTGTAATACGCCAAAATACATGATAATTTAGAATATGTGAATCAAAACTTTTATGATGGCATTTTTTTACACACTGAGAACCTCTGTCCTGAGGCAATCCAGCTTGCAAAAGTGATATTTTATTTTAGGGAGAAAAAGCCCATTGGTTTTGTCACCATTTTGTTTCTTCAAGATTAAGGCAAATATGCATGTTATGGAAGAAACACAATGGTGGAAAATATAATTGATATTAAGCTGGGTTTCCTGTAAATTTGTGGACGATATTCATGGTGGATACATATTTTAGACAGTGCCCAGGTTGCTGGGATTCCCACATGAGCACACTAAGCTGGCAAAAGATGTGAACAGATGATGTTATTATCTAAGGTATTGCAAGAGACTTCTCTCCTATGCAACAACCATGCTTGCTACATAATGAATAGCTTTTAATCAGCACAATGTAATATTTGTACCTGCTTCTCCTGTGGTTAGCTGCACACATGCCAGCTGCCATGTTTCAGAATGAACACGTTTTTCTACCTCAAAGTTCCATTAACCATCTGCCACTCAGCCTTATCAATGGTGGTGAGAAGAAAAAAAAATCCAGTTCATTGGTAATTCTTCGCTGTCACATCATATGGATGAAATGGACATTGTTATAGTAGAAATGATGAAAGCTTATTTCAAATCTCCCCTTGCCCATTATGTTCACTAGATAGATAATCTAAGTCACGTACAGTAGTTGTGAACATAAAATTAAGAGAGAAAAGGCTGTTATTTGAAGGAATGGTAGGATAAAAAAATTAAAATGATAACTGCTGTAGAATTACACTGACAAAAAGGACAAGGTCTTATGTCTTAGCAACCATGTTTTGAATATAAACATCAGGTCAGCCCTACAGAAAGGGACTTTAAAACAAACAGCTAACACAAACTTATCCTCAATGCCCTACTTATGGAATATGTTCTGCATATGGATTTAATAGTTTTTCACTCTTATCTCTGCATCTGAGACTGTTTCATGATTTCGGTCATTTTAGATTTCACCATTATTTGGAGTTTTTCTGGAAAACTTGGCCATATAGTAATTCTAATCCACCAAGATCTCTCTATCTGTATTTACTCCTCTCTCTACTGCATAATCCACTTACAAGGAAAGTGATAATCATTCCAACCTTTGATATCAAGATGGAAATAGAGTCTACCTTCTTCTCCAGCTGCAATATTTGTGTGTCACTGGAAATTGCACAAATGGCATCACAGAAGTGCTGCCATATGTCCATCAGCAGTGATATGTCCACCAAGTTTGTTCAAATATTATGCAAATTAAATAAGGAGTGTATGCAAACAAGCTGTGCACATTAGGTACGACCCTCTGGCTCACAATTTGTGTTTTCCCCGAATGAGTCTCTCTCTGTGTTGAACTAATTGGTCATTTCGGGGGTTAGTATTACTACAATTTGGCATAGGAGGTGCATGCATGAGGCAGGGGGTGCATTTTAACAACATAGTCATATTAGATCTGTGGGACAAAGTTGAAATTCATCTTTGGCATTGGTTGCAAGAGGGAAAGACAGGGATGGGAGGCAATGCAGTGAATGCTTCTGGGCCAGAGATTCTGCCAAATACATTTTCTGATACATCTCAAACTTTCTAAAAACATATGAATACATGTAAAATTAAAAGGTGAGAAATGTTGAAAAAGAAAAGAAAAGCATAGTTGAAGGAAGAAGAGGGGAGGAATAGGAGAAGGTAAGGATACTGCACATCTTCTTGTAGCCCAAAATATTAAAATTGTATATTTTTCGCTGGCTGAAATAATCTTCATACTTCTTACTAATCTTGAGTTTGATTAATATGTATACCACTGAAATGCTTTTTTAAAAAAGAAATTATAAAATTGAAAATAGACAAAGCCTCATTAAAATAGCACTACAGCAGTAGCACTTAGACTTATATACCACTTTGTAGTGCTTTACAGCCCTCTCTAAGCAGTTTACGGAGTCAGAATATTGCCCCCAACAATCTGGATCCTCTTTTTACTGACCTCAGAAGGATGGAAGGCTGAGTCAACCTTAAGCTCCATCAGGATTGAACTCCTGGCAGTTGGCAGAGTCAGTTTGCAATACAGTATTCTAACCACTGCACCACCACAGTTCAATATGATGAGAAACTTTATTTTGCCTTTGTATTGCTGTCCAGCAGAGTCCTAAAATGTGGAGGTTTTCTGTTGGCATTCCTAGTTGTTATTTTGTTCAAATTAAAAGCCTATTTTACCCATGATGTGAGGCCCTTGGTATACTGTATAGGAGTGATCATTAATTAAAGTGATGGAGTTATTTTAGTTATTTACTTCATTCTGCAAGCTACACTTGTGTTCTTGGAACATGCAGCACCCAAGCTTCTCATTTGCCTGTCAGAGTTCCTCCCTTGCCCTGAAACCTGGAACTTAACTTGTTTAATGTTCAGGCAAGACTGGACCGAGCAAGCATGCATGTTATCTCTTGTTTTTTAAGGAACAGATTGGGTTATTGCTCAACCCAGGCAGCTCTGAACACATGTCTGGGATACTAAAAGACAAGCTTGTTTAGAATTACTTTGGCCAAGTAATTTATTGCAAGAGAACTTTATCACAACCAGATCTCAGTATGTTACACGCAACTGATTCTTTTCTCAGGCGATGGATTGCTTTGTGTATGTGGCGTGTATATGAGCGCTGGTCTCTAGGACAAACAAGTCCAGTTCTAAGCTTCAAAAGCAGTTGAAGCCAATGGAAATTTTCAAATGCAATGCACCATAAGAAATCACAGTCATTTATCATAGCTGTAGCAGATGTAGGGTGACTATGTCTACCAGTCACAGAGGAGAATTAGTTATGAGTGCCTTTTGGAAAACCTGATTTCTCACTACTAATTAATGTTTCTGCCTGAAAACACCGATGAGGAAAGTAGGAAAAGGATGGATTAGGCTACCAAAGCAATTTTTTCTACATGGTCTTTTTTCTAAATACTGATAAATCCTCTGCAGAAAAGATAAAGAGCTTTTATGAACTGTCCAAAAGGAACCCAGAAAAAAGCAACTATCACAATGAACCTCCTGTTGCCTAAGTTTTTATGTATCAAAGTTATTTGGGGGGAGGGGAGTTACTCTATGATATTAGAGCACTTTGTGTGCCTTCTCAGCCTGTAGCCCTGGTGCTAGGAGATGATAGGCAACTCCAAAGTGATGCTTTTCCTTCTTTACCTTTAAACTGTCCCAGCAGAGGGCAACACGTCACTGCCCTTGGCTGATCCTTCCTCCGTAAACAGTTAAGCAACATGTTTGTTTTAAAATTGACATGAAACACTGTAGCACCAGATAATCGCAGCCACCATTTTCATAACATTCATAATTGTATTTTGAACCAACTAGAGTTATTTCTGATAGGGGTATCAGCAAGATATGGCCAAACATCTATCAAGATGATGGATGCAATGGGGAAGACCTGCTTGTGTTTTATGTGCATTGCATATAGAATCCATATAAAATTCGGGTGGGGCATCTATCGCACCATTGCAGCTGCTATGCCGATTTTGTTGACCGCATCCTAGTAACGTGGATACTAAACTTTGCTAGTTTGCTTATGCATTTCAACAAAATAATGTGTATTATTTATGAATTTTTGGCATTTAGAGGATTTAAGAATTTTTAGCACTTACAAAAACATTTCTAGATTGCATATGGCTCATAGCATATAGATTGCCCTCTCTTGTCTAAAGAAGGGTAGTCAATAAAAATCTTTTTAATTTGGTTTGGACCTTAACTCCATAGCCCATTGTTATATCTATGCTTATCAAACAGAACCTAGGATTGCACAGACAGAAAATCCAGAATCCAAGCCACATATTACTTTTCATTTTAGATATAAAATGCCAAAGGTAGTTTTCTAAGCCTTCTTTAAAATGTCTATCCAATTCTACATAGATTTTTTAAAACCCTGTGGCATCAGTCTTTGTCAATGAGTAATTCAGAGTTATTTCAACCATGGCAGTTTTTAAAATCTTGCTGATGCATTGGCAGAGGTGCTTTAGCTTCAATAACATTTCAGTACAAATCAACTGACACAGTTCTTGAATGCATGATATACTATATAAGTCAAAGAAGAGACAATAATTTTATTGTGGTTCTTCCACCTTGCTGCCTAAATATAATGCAAAATGATTGCAGCAAACGGTCTTATTTTTATAGAACTAAGCACACCTCCTCTAAAAATAGGCACTGCATGAAACAAAACAGCTAATTTGGGACCAGATCTTTTTTAGATGCCAGAAAACAAAACATCTGCCAAGCAATGCACACTAAGAGGAATTTGGTTCATAAAGAGGTGCTTAATCATATGCTAAAAGGTTTCAGCTTGATGTAGTCGCGGTTTCAAATCAACACTTCAAAATGAAGTGGAATATTGTTTTCAGCAATCTCCCCCAAAATAGAAAATAACAGGAAAATCACCTTTCTCTCAGTGCAAATTTATTGAAAATATATTATTCCATCTGGTGGACCTAATGAGCTCTGATTATGGAAATGTAGGTTTCTTTCGGTCAATAAAGGAATGGGCTAAGTGCTTCCTGGCCTCGCCTCCTTCTTAAGATATTACTTTAATAGCCTTCAGAGAAGTAATGCGATATATTTTTATTTCTATATTCCAAATTATTTTCCCTCGTAGTTTATTTGCACTTTATATCACAATTCTTCTTAAACACCATAGGAAACTAACTTTTCTCATATGTTAAAGAAGGAAAGGGAACTGTTTCTAGCATATATTAAATTACACAACATCCCAATCCAAACTTGACCTCTATATCCTTAATTGAAAGGAAAACCTAGAAAAGTATATTTCCTTCCTAGCCAGATAATTTTTGAGACTGATATATTGATTAGAGTGGAAGCTGATATGTACATATCTTACATTATTTTCTATATGAAGTGCCTTCAGTATGTTGATACCATCTCTATTCTTTATAGAAGTGATGTCATCCTAGTTTTTCTGGTTATTTAGAATCTGTCAACAAATATACATGATTGATGTTTAAGAACATTAATTGTTTTCCTTGGCTTATACCCTGGAGATTCTAAGGACAGGCCAAACAGTTAAATGATATATTTAAAATAACTTCAGATGAACAGAGGCCACACTATGATAGAAAAATAAATTAAAATAGAAAAATCCACTACAGTCTTCATGGTCCTATGATCACAATTTGGAGACTTGGTAACTGGTGCACATTTATGCAGGCTGAAGCATTCTAGTCATCACCATTTGGAAGCTTCATAACTGGCTTTTGACAAGTAAAATCAATGGGAAAGCTGGCAGGAAGTTGGGAATGGCAGTCACGCTTAATGACCCACAATGATTCACTTAACAGCTTTCTCAGCCAGAACTGACAAACTGGTGTCAGTCACATTTCACTTTGCGACCACATCACATAATGACAGAGTTGCTGGTCCCAATTATGATTGGTGGGGATGACCTGTATATCTATAGTCAAGGAGAAGATATACATTTACAGTATTTGTTTTCACCATGCTTGTATGTCATTCAATAGCTAAAGAAACAGAGCAGTGTCTGTAAAATTAACCAAAATAAAGAAAAACTGTATTTTCCCTTACCTGTTCCAGGTTTTCCAAGATGGCTAAACTGACTATTTTTAGGAAATGATATGTTTTTGCAGAAACCTATGGACCCAATTTTCATGTGCAGAAAACTGTGGGATACTATCACCCCTAGTGTTAATAGAGTCCCAACAGGTATTCTTATATTTACTATCTCAGCTGTGAAGGGAAATGCTGATTTCTTTCATGTTCCTGTTCAGAAAAGTGACCTGCCCTTACCAGTGCTGACAAATCACTGGCCTCCCTCTCCCTCTCTCTCTTTCAAAAGGAACCTACCAATTCTTGCTGCCAAAGAGAGTTGATTAAAATACTTAAGAGAGATGTGTAATTAACAACCAGCTTTGTGCTCTAATAGGCCCCTTTGCTCCAAGCCCTTTGAAAAATCAATTAAGTGGCACTCTACCTCTTTGTGGTAATGTAGAGACATTAATCTTCCAGAAGGGGAACCTCAGGCATAAAAGAGTGTGGGATTTGCCCAAGACAAGCTACATCTTTGAGTGAGTTCCCAACGCCTACCTCTAATTTGCTCCTTGTAAATTTTGAACTAATTGGATTCAACAGACACAAAACTTACAGAAAAAGCAGTCTTCTTTCTTCTCTTGCTATGTAGATCAACATGCATGCTGGATGAGAAGACTTGCAGGCTTTTAGAACGCAGTATGCAAAACAGCAAGAAAAGTCAGTTTATTCCTCTCTTTGAATAATACTGGTCAGATTAAAAAGAATTTGCATTGCCATCAGAAAGAGCTTCAGAAATTTCTGGGAAAAGGGAAATTCTGAGGCAGAGAAGCAGCAAATAAAAACATTATTCTCTATCCCTGGTTTTATTAGACATCTACTTTAAGAACATGGCAATGTGGGTTCTAGCAATGACAGTTAATGTTTCCAGTGTGATTGATTTTGAGCTCTATATTTTGCATGCTTCTCCTTTTAAATGTCTAGTTTGACAAATGGACTATGCTGTGGAGGTTCTATTGTGAACCAGTAGCTGGTTATATCCAATCTTTGGAATTCTCCCTCAAAAGGGGTCCGTGGTTTCTAAGAACCATTTACCTATTTGTCTCAATGACCTGGTTTTCAGCCATCAAGTAATTTGGGTTTATATTTTTATATTATCTTCTGTTGTTTGTATTTCTGCCATTTTGATTCTTTCAGAATAATAACAGAGTTGGAAGGTCTTCTAGTACAACCCCCTGCTCAAGTAGGGTTAGGATATCATTTCAGGAAATGGTTGTCCAATCTTTTCTTAAAAATCTCGTGTTGGGGCACCCACAACTTCTGGAGGCAAGTTATTTCACTGCTTGATTGTTCTCCTACTTCTAGATTGGTTCTTTCCTTGATTAGTTTCCATCTATTGCTTTGTGTCCTGCCTTCAAGTGCTTTGGGTAATAGGTTGATCCCCTCCTTTTTGTGGCAGTCCCTCATACACAGGAACACTGCTCTCATGTCATCCCTGCTCCTTTTCATTAAACTAGACATACCCAATTGCTGCAACCATTCTTTGTATGTTTTAGTCCCCTAATCATCTTTCTTCTCTGTACTCTTTTCTAGAGTCTCAACATCTGGATGCAATATTCCAAGTGTGGTCTAACCAAGGCATTATAAACTGGTGTTAACACTTCTCATGATCTTGATTCTATCCCTGTGTTAATGCAGCCTAGAACTGTGTTGGCTTTTTTTGGCAACTGTAGCACACTGCTGACTCATATTTGAGTGGCTGTCCACTAGGACTCCAAGAGATCTGTCTTACAATTACTACTATTGACCCAGGTACAATCTATTCTATACCTGTATATTTGGTTTTTCTTGCCTAAATATAGAAGCTTATTTTTCTCACCACTGAATTTTATTTTGTTAGATAGGGGGCAGTGTTCCAAGCCTGTCAAGAGGCTACTGAATCTTGGGGCGGAGCTGGCATCTCGACAATACGGTATGCGATCTTGGAAGTCTGAGATCGCTGCCGATATCTTTGCTCCTGGATGGTCCAAATGGATCTAAACCATCCTGAACAGACAGTGAATTTAAACAGCGCATCCTGTCGATCCCAGGGATACCGCAAAGTCCCTGGTAGATCCAGGAGAAGCTCTTTTTTGTCAGCAGCAAAGAGGCAGCCATTAAAGTTGCTGAAGCTGGGACAGCTCCGAAACGGAAGAGGGTAGAAAGAGAAAGTGTGCCAGTTTGGTGAGTTTTTCTTTACTTTAAGATTTAAAAGGACACCCTAAGGAAAAGAAAGGATCTGTAAAATCTCAGACAGAAGTAATTAAGTGGCAATTTTAAACAGGAAGTCAAATTAATTTTTTCTTTTTCTTTTTTGCTGGACTCTTTCTATGCGATTTTTTACTTTGAACTGGACTGGGTTTTTTTCTATCTTATTTTTCATTTTTTTCTTCTCCTTTTTGTCTTTACAATATTTTAGGCTAGAGATCCCCTTTTAGCCTTTTTTTTTTTTTGAAACCCTTTTTACTTTTTAATTAACTTTTTTATAATAATTTGTTTGGAAAAGGAGGGGGAAAGTGAAAACAGAGGAAACTTTGTAACACTGCCAACTAGAGGCTTGGAAATATTTTTTTTTTCTTGACCAGACAAAGCTGAGAAAGAACTGAGACTTCTTTTCAAGGACATTGCCTGTTTGATAAGATAGAGGGAAGAGCATGGGAGAGTGTTATTGCAGGTGCTCTTCTGGGTTTCTATCAGTAGCTGGAGTCTGGTGTTGAAGTATACAGAAAAAAGATGATAAGATTCTAGAGAAGGGAGCTATAAAAATTAACAAAAGCCTTGGATAACTAAATAAGTGCAGTGTGTTCTTTTTCTCTTTTTAAAGTTGGGCTATTCCTCACACCCCCTCCTTATCAGCTTATTATTTGTAATAGTTATTTGGATCTCTGGACCTTTGGAACCTGCTTTTGTCTTTCTTTTTGCTTTTGGAGCCTAATTTTTACTTTTGCATTCTATTTTAAAGGAAAAACCTTAGTATTAATGTTTTCCTTCTTCTTCTTCTTCTTTTTTTAAGGGAGTAGGCCTTTTCTTTTTCTCTCTCTCCCTCTCCTGCATTTTTTATCTACTCTCCATATTGGGTTTTTTTTTTTTGTGGCTTCCTTTTCTTTTTTTATACTTTTTCATACCTGAGACTTTCTAATTGGATTAAGATGTTGAAGAACTTGAAGAAATTCCTTTTTGTTTTTACTTTTTATCTTTCTGCCTTTTACAAGAATTAACAATTTTTTTCCTTTCTCTGTTTATGGTTTTTCTTTCTTCCTTTTTTGAGCTTTTACTGCTATTTAACTAAGCTATTGGATTAAGGTATACACCTGAAGAAATCTTTTTTTTTCTATCTTATTTCTTTTTTTCCACTATTTTTACTTGGATTTACAATTGGCTATTCCGTGAGTGGATTAAGGTTTAGAAGAACCTGAAGATTTTGAATTGTCCAAAATGAGCAGGAAATTAACAGCAGCTGGTTCAATTCCTACTTCTTCCTCTTCACCATTTGGAGGACAATGCTCAATATAGACGATGTTACAGCAAGAAAAAGAACAGGAAAAGGTGACATTGCAGATGATAATGCAAGGAATTCAAAGCATACAAGCAAGAACAGAGAATATTGAAAGGAGAATAGAAAAAATTGATGAAAAAGTGGAGAATATTCAACAAATGATGATGAAGTATGATGAGAAATTCAAAAAAATTGAAGAAGAAGATAAACAAAGAGATCAGAAGATTGGAGATATTGATGACAGATTAACAGTTGAACAAGATAAAACTGGGATGCTGAGATGGGAGGTGGATAGATCAGAATTTTATCTCAGATTTCAAAACATAGAGGAAGAAAAGGGACAAAACTTAGCTGAGATAATGATAGAAATCTTGGCTGAAGCTCTGGAAATAACCAAAGAGGAGAAGATGGATGGAATAGACAAGGTTTTTTGAGTCTTCACAAGATATGCAATGAGAAATAGCTTACCAAGAGAAGTTCACATCAGATTTACAAAGAAAGTCATTAACACACAAATATTACAGGTGGCAAGAGAGAAAACATTGAAATATAAAGATAAGGAGATTGTGGTCCTGAAACAAGTGCCTAGAAGAGTGAGCGAAATGAGAAGAGAATACTGATTCCTGACTAAAATCCTACTTAAAAAAGAGGTGAATTATAGATGGCTGATTCCAGAAGGTTTAATGTTCACACGGCAAGAACAGAGACACAGAATTGACTCAATTGAGAAAGCTGAATCATTTTATACTGAATACTTTGGAGGGAGAGAGGAGGAGACAGAAAAAGAAATGTCACTAATTGAATTCCAAGAGGATTGCCAAATAGCGACTGAAAAAGAAGAAGGTGTAGTAGGCGGAAAGATGGAAGTTAAGGAACAACGTGAACCAAGATCTACAAGAGCTGCTAAACCTAATTATAAAGTATAAACATGGAAGAGAAAAAGCTGATTACAATTAACATAAACGGACTTAATTCAGCTGCTAAAAGAAGGAAAACTTTTCATAAATTAGAGAAATTAAAATGTGATATAATCTGCCTACAAGAAGTACATATTAAAAAGCAACATGAACAACTGTTGATACAGCCAAAGTTAGGGAAAATATTTACTTCTTTGACACAATGCAAGAAAAGAGGAGTGGTTTTATACATTAAAGATATTATCCCAGCGAAATTGATTGATACAGATGATGACAGAAGTGTATTAATGGTGGAAATAATGGACAATAACATAAAAACACTCCTGATGGCAATCTATGCCCCGAACGACAATCAAGAAGAATTTTATAGAAAACTACATATGAAAATAATTGAACTGGACTATACTAATATCGTTATGATGGGAGATTTCAATGGAATTGTAGGCAATAAATTGGACTATACAACACAGAAAACAACAAAGCAAAACAGAAAGACTCTCCCTAAATCCTTTTTTAAAATGACAAATGAAATAAACCTAAAAGATGCATGGAGAGAAAGAAATGCTAAGACTAAACAATACACTTTCTATTCAAACAGACATTTACCATGGTCCAGAATAGATATGATATGGATGTCAACAGAATTGTTAGCCAATATGCAAGAAAGAAATATTGAAACAAGTATTTGGGCAGATCATAATCCAATGACAATTAAATGGAAAGGACAAAGAAGATCTAGATGGACGTTAAACAATACTATATTAAAAGAAAATGATTTCATACAGAGGATGGACAAAGAACTGGCTTTTTTCTTTAAAGAAAATAAAAAAGAAGACACATCAACGCAGAATGTATGGGATACAATGAAGGCATATTCCAGAGGCTTGATAATAGACTATACAAGGAAAAGAAATATCATGAAAAGACTAGCCTCTTAGACATTAGAGGATGAGTATAAAGAACTTGAAAAAGAGTTACAGAAAATGGCACAGAAAAAGGACATTAAGTTAAAAATGGATATAATTAAACATAAAATGCGATTAATGGAAAAAGAAGAATTAGCACAGAAAATCAGAGGCACAAAACAGAACTACTCTGAAGATGTAAATAAACCAGGTAAATGGTTAGCATCTAAACTGAGAAAGGAGAAAGAACCAAGGAAAATATTGCAATTAATAGATGATCAAGGACAAGTTTGCTATGGTAGTAAAGAGAAGAAGGAAATTATACGAGACTAATACGGGAAACTATATACACAAGAGAAAATTGATGATGGAAGAGTTAAACAGTACTTACAGAATGCTAACCTACCCCAGATACCTAAAGAGATTGAAATAATGTTATAAAGTAATATAACGATGATGGAGTTAACTGAAGCACTTAAGAAACAAAACAATGGAAAGGCACCAGGCCCAGATGGACTTCCGGCGGAATTTTATAAAACACTACAAGAATCATGAAATCTTCCATTGCTAGAAGTTATGAAGTTATGTCAAAGAAGAAGATACCTAAATCATAATCCTAAGTCAGAAGCTTATATTACACTTATCCCAAAAGAGGAGGCCGACCCATTACAAATCAAGAATTACAGGCCTATTTCCCTACTAAATGCAGATTATAAAATTTTTGCTTCAATATTGGCAGAAAGACTTTAAAAATACCTAAATAATTTTATTCACTCTGACCAAAATGGATTTCTGCCAAAGAGACAAATTAAAGAAAATATGAGAGTAATCTTGGACACTTTGGAATACTACGAGGCGCACCCTGAAAAACAAATGGCTTTGGTATTTGTGGTGGTCTGGCACTTGAAATGAGACGCAGGGAAACGTCTGAGCAAATGCCAGCCCCGAGTAAACTCAGGTAGCAGCTTTTATTGAGAAACAGAATGCATATACAGAAAACAATGACCTCAACAGGATGTTACCTCAACAGGGTGAGAATATACAGCTGCGGAAAGTCCCATGAGAATATACAGGCACGAAAAATCCCATGGGAAAGTCTCTGCTGTGTACCATGAACTTTCACCTATATTCCTGGTCCCTCTAAGCTCGCAGATCAAAACAGGACGAAACACCCATAGCAAAGGCACTACTGCCCCCACCAGGAGCGTTTGCATATCCCTAGATCTATGCAAAATAGCTGTACAAAGGACTTACAGAAAATGATTAATAAAATATATTACCACATTCCCTCCTTTTTTATTTATTCAAAGACGGGGGGTGTTTTAGTGGCATAGTACACAGTTCCCTCGCGACCTGGTCCCATACGTTGAAAGGCTGAGGTACACATTTGAAATAGATTAGGAATACATTGAATACAGCAACATAACATAATAAGTATAATAACAATTATTACAACTAATTGAAGCAATAAACGTAACCATGAGCTGTCAGGAAGCCAATCCCATAGCAAAGCCCAAAGTGACTTATTGAAGCCATCTTTTCCTGCTTCGTGTTCAGCTATACGGTCTTCCATATCATGAACAGTTCTTGTAATGTTAGGCTCATAATTATGTATAAAAACACAACAATGTGAATGAATTAAGGCACAAACTCCTCCTTTGGCAGCTAACATTATGTCTAAAGCATAACGATTTTGTAAAGTAACTTGGCGAATTTCAGACACTTCTTCATTCAACATCTTAATGCTTCTAATAGTATTATTAAACATAGCAACAGTAAAATTATTTAAAATATGAATATCTCTATAGTTCATAGCTATTCCCAAAGGTGGGAAAGAGAGTCTGTATAAGGTAACATAGGCAACTCCAATTGACACCAATATTGTCCATAGTCTGAAACAGAAACATTAAACAGAATCAGAGTTGTTGCACAGGCTGAAGATATAATATCCTTATCAGGTCCCGAGTAAAGAATGTCTTGATCTTTATGCCAGGACCAATATGCTGGAAAAATCAAAGGATGCCGCTGTTTGCAGATCAATTTAGTCCGATTCCCCAAAGGAACCTGCTGCATACAAGTTGGCAATCTCAGATAAGCAGTCATCTTTTCCCAGCCTTCACAGCGCCGTGCCTGGACTGCCGGTATCAAGAGAATCAGGAACCACAGGTACGGAATCAGGAACCACAGAAATGCCATCCTGCTCCTCCGAAACCTCCTTCACTGGTGCCTGAGAATGATCAGGCCGAACACACCGAGCTCAGCAGGAACCCATGCCGGATCCGGGAGGAATCGCACCAACACCCGAGGCCTCACCGCATCTGTAGAAGGAGAAGAAAAATGCCTGCTGGCCGCACTCGCAGGGGGGTTACCAGACAAATTTAAAAAATTTAAAGTATATAAAGCTAGATTTAAATGATCTTGAATTGCCGGAAGTCCCAGGAGCTTCCCTCCTTTTTTATTTAATTTAGCTAACATGTTTTTGAGCGTGCCATTATGACGCTCTACAATAGCCTGTCCTGTGGAATTGTATGGAATCCCAAATTTATGTTCCACGGATCACTGTTTGCAAAACTGATCAAAGACTGTGCTCCGATAACCCGCACCATTGTCTGTTTTTAAATTTGAGGTGTACCAGCAACTGAAAATGTCTTAATGCAATGATTAATGACATGTTTAACCGCCTCACCCCTTTGAGGGGTAGCCATTAGAAATCCTGAGTAAGTATCCACAGTCACATGTATATACTTCCAGGGTGCAAATGATGGATATTGAGTAACATCCATTTGCCAAATCATTGAAGGTTTCAACCCCCTGGGGTTGACTCCCATAGGGATAGCCGTGCCCTGCTTTGAACAAGTTGGACATTGTTGAATTATGGCAGCAGCTTCTGCAGCAGTAAGTTTGAATTGGGATGCCAACGCTTTAGCGTTTTGATGAAAATAACTATGGCTGTCCCATGGCTGGACAGTGAGAACTGAAGTTACAGCACTGTCAGCTTTGGCATTACCTTGTGATAAAATTCCAGGCAAATTACTATGACTACGAATGTGAGCAACAAAACACACATTCACACGTTGCTCCAAACATCCTTGCAATAACAAAAGCAATCTTAAAATGTTAGGTGATATACCAGGAGACAAATAAGAACCTGCTACAAAGGGTAACAAATTATACACATACAAAGAATCCACTATTAGATTAAAATCCTGATTTTGAAAATTTTGAAAAGCCAAAACTACAGCAGCAAGTTCTGCCTGCTGGGCAGACTTCTGCTCTGATGTCACTTTTGTATGCCAAATTCCAGATTTATCTTTCCAAACACAAGCACCAAAAACTTTCCCTCCATCAGTAAAAACTGTAGGAGCATCTGATATAGGCTGATTTAGGTCACACCCTGTCCCATTGATCTCTTTTTATGCTGACTTTGACCCCCTCCAGGAGCCCGACATTGCGCTTTAAAATGTCCAGGCTTCCCACAATTGAAACAATTTCCCTTTTTAGCATTTCCTGCTTGCAGAGCCAAAGCTAAAGTCTCCATGTTAAAAGACTGACTCCCAACCTTCCTACATGCATTAATCAAATCTGCGATCTCTCGCTCTCCACTTGCTACAAGTGGATTTAAGATCTTTCTACAATCTGTGTTAGCTTGTTCTACTGCTAACTTCAAAAGCAATTCGTTCCGGGCGAATTGATTGTCAATTTGCCTTTCAATAGCCAATTTCAGTCTGCTAATGAAATTTTCATAGGGTTCATTGTTCCCTTGTTTGATGTTAGTAAAGGTCTTCTCACCACCTTCACCGTCAGGGAGAGCCCCTACGGCTTGAAAAATTAATTGTGGGAGAAGAACGAACCCCTCCTCAGGCATTCCATCTCTCTGTTGTTCCACTGTTGTAAAATTACCAGCTCCGTAAAGCTGATCTGGGGTAACATTTGCTGTTCCCCTCTGAACTGCCAGCTGTCTCCATTTCTGATCTAACACCAAATATTGAGCTGGAGTTAAAATCATATTCAACAGAGCTCTCCAGTCAGCCGGAATCATTTTATTTCCATAGCCAACTGCTTCTAACAACGCCTGAGTGTATGGTGATCTAACACCATACTCTTTTGCTGCTTGCTTAACTTCCTTTAAAACTCTGAGAGGTAAAGGCTTCCACTCCCGCTGCGGATTTAATGCAGCGTCCATGCCAATTTCTACTGGATTAAGTTGAATCTCTACTCCAAATTCCACCAAATCATCTCCTGATAATTCCCCTCTATTTTTTGCTTCTTGGATAGCTGCAGTAACTGCATCTACTTGAACTCTTAAAGGTAAACTCTTATCTTCTGACAAAGTATTTTCAGTGCCTGACAGTCCTCTGGATTTATCTGGAGGTGCCGTCGGCGGCAATAAACGTACCGCATGGTAAGGCGGCAAACCTTCTTCGGGGGGTGCTAGGAGCGGTTGTTCATGAGTAGCTAACGCATCCATAACCACCCTCCAGGTTAACAAAATTGAAGAAGGGGCATGAGGTTCTTCGTGCAAAAATATCCCTATTTTTTTCCAGGACTCTACTTTAATACTACCTCCCTCTGGATATGACTGAATATGTTTCCAAACATACTGTAATAAGTCCTCAATTTCTTTCTTTCCTATGGCATGTCCTCTACTATGAACTCCAAAACCAAAACTATTCCCTATGATCCCTCTCAATTCCCTGATGTGCCCTTTCTGAGCCTTCGAGAGATCTCCCCCCATACTCACGAAAAGAATCTATCTCCGTCCAGCGAAGAAGATGAGGGCACAGTCGACGTCCTCGACGATGAGTATAGGATGCGGGAAACGTATAGCCTTTCCAAGCTATCACGTCGGAACCTATAGCTCTTCCAAACTATCACGTCGGGGTCACCACTTGTGGTGGTCTGGCACTTGAAATGAGACGCAGGGAAACGTCTGAGCAAATGCCAGCCCCGAGTAAACTCAGGTAGCAGCTTTTATTGAGAAACAGAATGCATATACAGAAAACAATGACCTCAACAGGATGTTACCTCAACAGGGTGAGAATATACAGCTGCAGAAAGTCCCATGAGAATATACAGGCACGAAAAATCCCATGGGAAAGTCTCTGCTGTGTACCATGAACTTTCACCTATATTCCTGGTCCCTCTAAGCTCGCAGATCAAAACAGGACGAAACACCCATAGCAAAGGCACTACTGCCCCCACCAGGAGCGTTTGCATATCCCTAGATCTATGCAAAATAGCTGTACAAAGGACTTACAGAAAATGATTAATAAAATAGATTACCACAGTATTCTTAGATGCACAGAAGGCATTTGACAATGTGACTTGGCAATTCATGTTATTACAGCTGGAACAGATGGGCTTTGGTCAAAAATTCATCCAAGCAATAGAAGCTATATATCATAAGCAAACAGCAAAGGTAATGATAGAGGGAGAATTAACGGACTCTATTGATATAAGAAAAGGAACAAGACAAGGGTGCCCACTGTCACCTTTGTTGTTTGTGTTAACCTTGGAAGTGCTAAACAGAAATATTAGAGAAGAAAAGGACATAAAAGGGATGAAAATTAAAAAAGAAGAATTTAAATTGCAAGCATTTGCAGATGATCTGGTTTTCATCTTAGAAGATCCACTAGAAACAGCATTAAAATTGACAGAAAAGATAGAGGTATATGGGAAGGTGGCTGGTTTGAAAATAAACAAAGACAAAACAAAGCTTTTGACAAAGAATATGTTATCAAGACAAAAGGAAGAACTGGCGGATGTATTAAAAATCCAGGTCACGAATAAGATCAAGTACTTGGGAATACATTTGACAGCAAGATGCAGTACATTAAAAGAGAACAACTATACTAAACTTAAGCAGCAGATAGCGCGAGATTTGGCGAAATGGGAAAAGTTACAACTGTCATTAATAGGGAGAATATCCACAATCAAGATGAATATATTACCCAGAATTTTATATTTGTTTCAAACAATTCCAATTAGGCTTGGAAAAGATTATTTTGAAGATTTAAATAAAATTGTGTTGAAACACACATGGCAAGGTAAGAAAGCGAGAATACAATTAAAACTTTTGCAAGATGCTAGAATAAGAGGAGGATTTGGTTTGCCTAATTGGGAGTTGTACTACCAAGCTACAAATTTGATGTGGGTTAAGGAATGGATAACATTAAGAAATGCTAGATTTTTGATACTAGAAGGACATGATCTGTTGTTGGGGTGGCAACTAAAACACAGGGGTACTTTAGAAGACATTATATACGGGAGTCTCTGTGGTTAAACTGGGAGAAGACTAAAAGGCAATGTTATTTGAAAATTCCAGGCTGGCTATCGACTATAGAAGCTTTTTCTTATCCTATAATATACAAAAAGGAACAAACAGTTAGATATGGTGAAATATTGAATGAAAAGAGTGAACTTAAATCTATGCAAAAATTAGAAGAACAAGGTATAAAGATGAATTGGTTTTCATATGCGCAAATACATTCAAGGTATGATAAAGATGCTAAAACAGAAGGTTTCTGATAAATTGACTGATTTTGATAAGATTTTGACAGGTACTGATGAAAAGGTGATTAAAAATTGTATGAAATTAAAGTAGAAGAACAAGTTAAAGAAACAATGATTGCTTGGGGGAAGAATTTTGGATATGGGATTGATCTAGAGAAATGGCAAAAATTGTGGTCTCAAAATTATAAAATGACATTGTCAACAGCAGGTGGAATTTCCCCCCAACAAGAATAGCAAGAATGTTCAATAAATCTGAAAAATGTTGGAAATGTCATCAAGTACCTGGTTCATATTACCATATGTGGTGGACTTGTGCAGATGCCAAAAAATATTGGACTAAAATCCACACATGGTTGGAAAAAATGACAAAAAAGCATATTGACTTGAAACCAGAGAGATTTTTCCTGTGAATTTTACCTGAAATATATAGTAAAGAATTGAAATACCTGACTGTAAATGTATTAACAGTGGCTAGGATTGTATTTGCCAAAAACTGGAAAAATGAGAAAGTACCATCACAGGAGGAAATTATTAAGAAAATATTGGAATGTGCTGAAATGAGTAGATTGACATTTGAAATCAGAGAACAAGATGATAAATAATTTTATAAAATTTGGGATCTATTCTATCAATGGTTAGACAATGAAACATGGTAATGAAATATGTAGATTTTTAGAACATAATGAATATAGAAAAATGTATTTTTTTTTATTATATCTATAAAATGATTGTAGGATAGATCTGAAATAATATGAACTGTCACAAAACAAATTAAATAAAATATGGATTATCTTGTAAAACATGAATGAAAACAGTATAGTCAAATGATTGATTAATAATGATATTAATGTATTTGGGATTGACAATATGAGAATATGTACAATGTAACTGTGGTTGAAGACTACGAAGTGGAAGCACAAAACAATTTGTAAACCAACCGACACACTGTGTGTGTATATATGGAAGATGGCTTGATGTTTTTGTGTTTTGTTTGTCTATGTTTGTTTTAAAAAACAATAAAACTTATATATATATATATAAAGAGGCTTCTGAATCTTGTGTCTATCTTCTAGACTCTTGACTATTCCTGCCAGCTTGACGTCAACTGCAAATTTAATGACTTCCCCTTCTGTCCCCTCATCTAAATCGTTGATGGAGATATTGAACAGTACTGGGCCTAAGACAGAGCCTTGGGGTTCTGCACTGCATACTTTCCTCCATGCAGATATAATTCTATTAAGGACTACACGTAGAGTGCAGTTGGTCAGCCAGTTATGAATCCATCTGGTGATGATGCTGTCTAACCCACATTTTTCTATCTTATCAAGTAGTAAGTTGTGGTTTACGATGCCTTACTGAAATAAGTTATATCCACAATATTTCACTGGTCCATAATTTTGTGAAAGATTGCAATAAGATTAGTTTAGCATGATCTGTTTTTGACAAACCCGTGTTGGCTTCTGGTTATGACTTTATTTGCTTCTAGGTGTTCACAGATTCATTGTTTATCTTTTCCAGAATCTTCCCAGGTATTGATGTCAGGCGGATGGGTCTGGATCCATTGTTTCCTCTTTTTTTGGAAGCTATTGATTTAAATAGCTTCCAAAAAAAAAAGGAAACAATGGATCAAACAGAAGAAAGGGATGATACAAATACTTTAAAAAGCAAATGATTTATTTAACCCAGGGGTGTCAAACTTGCATCATCATGGTGTTGTCACGTGATGTATCATGACTTTCCCCCCCTTTGCTAAACTGGGCATGGGAGTGTCCAGCGTGTGACACATTTGGCCTGCGGGCCGCGAGTTTGACAGCCCTGATTTAATCAAATCAGCCTACAGCTGCCTCTCTCTAGCTGGCTTACAATATAAGAAAAAATACAAACAGCAATAGCTTATAACAGACAGAAAATTAGCAAGGACCCACACTGGAAAACAAGATAACCAAAGAGAATCATAAAGGATATAACAAGTACTACGTGTTCCTCTAAGTTAATGTTATCCAGTTGAAGCCTTCTAGATACAACTCCCAAAATTCACAAGCAGTGAACTGCCCGTTCTTGTAAAGCCCTTCTTAGTTTGAGAGGCTTCTACTGACTTCTGTCCCATCACAAGTGCTTTTAAGAATGACATCCATATTCTTCTTGAAAAGAAATTCATAGTTTGAAAATTCAAATAATCCCTCACCAATTTCATAACTGAACTCTGCACCCAAAACTATGGTGACTGAGTATAGTTCCTGCCCCTCAACTTGTGCTTCTTGATCCTAGGGTTATTACTTTTGGAAGACCAAGTGCCCACTATATCCAAGAGTCACGCACTAGGTGAGCGCAGGTGAATTTTCTCCTCCCGGAGGTTAACTAACCCTAACCCTAACTGTATTTAAAATAAATCATTGTAAGGCCGGGCTAACCACAATGAACACATTGAGATGAGAGATGAAAAAACTTCCAAATGATTGTAAGGCCCAAGAGATTCATGCCTTATTATGAGCCTGGCATTAAGCTAATCATTAGAATGGTAAGTCTCTGAGCAACTTGAGATAAGGTTTTCATACTTCAGTTTAAAAATAAAGTATCGCACCTGACCCCTATCAGGTTACTGAAATGAAGAAAGGCAAGTTTACAAAGTGAGATCTACTGTATCAGACCAAATTCTATCTAGTTCTGCATTCTGTTTGCACATGGGGCAAATATTTGCCAGCCCCCACAGTTTCCCTCCAGGGGCATTTTGTCCCAGAAACTGAAATCAATCAACAGCAATCTTGCTTAGTAGCCACTGAACAAGAAAGACTTTGTTTTTTGTGAATGTTTCTGGTAATCAGGAATGGACTTTTGTGCTCAATTATGGCAATCGGGACAAATCCCCAAGTTCAAAAGTCCAAAGGAATGATGTAAGGGTTTGTGTTTTTAATAATGAAAACACATTAAATATAACTCACCAGCCCCAGCTCTGCCTGACCTTTCTATTCAGTGTCTGGCAACAGTTTTGCTGGGGTTTAACAGGAGCCTTTTCTAGATCTACCCAGAGATGACAGGAATAACTCTTGAGAACTTCAGTATGTAAACAATGAATCATAGCCGTATCAGGAACTACTGTAATTGATATGGCTTACAGGTTTCTACACATTGCTTCATTGAGCAGTGTTGTCTTAATTGTTTTATCTCAGCTTTCTATACTACAATACACTGAGATGATTGACAAAACTTATCAGCCAAAAGCACTATGAGATGACTTGTAATTATTATAGGCATATTAGTCATGTAGACTTCATACTCTCTGACTATAGTTCCCATAGTCTTGTTTTTAAGTCCCTCTTGCAATTATATCACAGAATTGTAAATATATATCAAGCTGTGATTTATGATGATGCTGTCAGTATAACCTCTCATCTACATTAGCCACACAGCAGTATCCAGGAAATAGCTATTGGTGGAATCGAAACTTGGGGGACTTGTGATTGAAATCTTCAATCTGAACATTTACTCAGTACAGGTACCGCTCAACTTATGACAATTGAACCCAGAATTTATGTTGCTAAGTGAGAAATTTGTTAAGTGAGTTTTGCCCCATTTTACGACTTTTCTTGCCACAATTGTTAAGTCTTCCCCACTAACTTTGCTTGTCAGGTTGCAAAAGGTGATGACATGACCCCTGGACACTGCATCGTCATAAATATGAACCAGTCAAGCATCTGAATGTAAATCACATTACCATGGGATGCTGCAGTGGTTGTAAGTGTGAAAAATTGTCATAAGTACCTTTTTTTCTATCTGTTATAACTTTAAACCATCACCATATGAACTGTTGTAAGCCAAAGACTACCTGAAGTTGCTTCTGTTGTACAGCAAGTTTGGAAAAAGTTGCTTAGGTATTCTGGGAATTGTATTCCCAACACCTCAAGAAGACACACGTTTGTATAATATTTTACACTGCTGGAATGATAAGCACTGCAACCTCATGTATTGATGTCATGCTCCTGACTCAAGAAGTGTATTCAAATTTGGAGCTGTGAAGCAAAAATGAAAGGAAGGACATGTCCCTTTGAAAACTCAAAACATAAAGAGCATTTGTTTTGAATATTTCTTGCTCTTTATGCTGTTTCCAAGATGTTCAGCAGCGACCTAGCAAGCGTTGGGGAGCAAGGGGCCTAAATGCAGTTTATGTGACTTATCAGGAGCCATGTCATTTCCGAACATATAATTTATGACATCTGAAAGCCTAATAGGGCAAATCAGCCTTCAAACCCGAAAGAATAACTCTGTATTTTTTAAGGCGACACGCGAGGCACTTTTGGGTAGGATTTCAATTGCCGGTTATTTTGCCAGGAGGGCAAGTCTTTTTACAACAAAGCATTGCTTTGCAGGCACTTCGGGATCCCTCGGTGTGTCTTGTCCGCGAATCCCTCTTCCTCCCCTTTTTCAATTAATTTGAACTGCTGATGCGGAGTTTTTTTCTCATGCAAAACCTAAGTTTCCATATAGGCAGAGGGGAGGGGAACCGTGCGCACCTAATTTCCTGGAGAGCTGCTTTTTCGAAAAAAAAAAAAACCAAACCAAACGTCCGGGCAGACGTAATTCTCAGCGGGAAATTCCATCTTCCGCCGCCCCTCCCTCCTTTTCCCGCAACTCCGGTCTGGGCTGGGCAGATCTTTGCCCCCGTTACGTTTCCGGCCCGCTGCCTCCCGTCTCGGAGGCGTCACGGCTTCGCTTTCTCCTTCGCGGCGTTGCAAAGGTTGCATCAAGGGCCGCCCAAATTCCGCAGAAACTCCTTGATCTCTGGGGACTAACCAGCAGCCACGTCACTTTACTGGAAGGCAACCGACCCGAGTAACTCCATCGGTGCGTGTAAAGCAGCACAAATCAGACGCAGCAGCAGCAGCAACAGCAGCGCCGCTCCGCCTACACAGGCTAGCCGGCCCTTTACTGGAAGAGGAGTGGCTCTTTGCAGCGAAGAAGGGGAGGCTTTCCAGACGAGGTTGGTCCGGGCCAAGCGCCCGACCGAAGCCGAAGGGAACATAGAGTCCCCCTCGCTCCCCTCCCCTCCTTGCAACTTGTTTATATGGTAGGCCATCGGCCAGGATCATAGGAATATGGGTAGTCTCGAAGCTCCGGCCCGGCTTTCCTCCTCCTTAAATGGCTTGCGCCGCTTGGCGGCGGCTACGAACAAATCCTGTAGCTTTCCTCGCCGAAGGGCTTGCAAAGGCGGGCGCCGGTCGTTTCCCCGTTCGGTACAAAGCGTTCCCCAGATGTTCTTCTCGCTGATGCAATTTTATTCTTCTGTGCAAATTCCAAGTCGATGCTGCGCCTCTTAACTCCGAAACAAGAGCCAATTCGGGGCTTCGTGGAGTCTACGTGCCGGAGTCTTAAAAAAGAGCGCGGTTTCCAACGCCTTTACTCGGGCATCCTGGGTTCCCTGGGTTCAACAGGCGGGGGAAAAAGAATTGCTCTGCATATAACAATAACGCGGGCGCAAGACTCTTCTATGGAGCTTTTTATCTTTCAGACGAACGAAAAGCGGCCGTCAGCCGTTTCCCCCCCCATAACTCCCGAGGAGCTGACAGTAGCGATACGCGTGTAGTATAGAAATGAATCAAGTCTGGACAAGGAGCCGCTCCAGATTGTGGAGTCCAGGTTTTAGGACTCCGGGTTGTATTTAGAGCAGGCGAGCTGAGGAAATTAACTGTGAGAGCCGATGGTCGCACCTCAAGAAGCCTCGGCTATTAAGTTTATACCACAAGATCAATGATAATGCGAGGATGTCAGTGGGATTCTAGGCGGTGTGAAGCTCCAGCAACGCTACCTGGGTTCTGGCCCAGGTTTCTTTTCTCGAATCCCGTCACCTTTTCGGAATTTTTCCGTTAGCTACATTTACTGGAACCCCCTCCCCCCACCATATTTTAACATCTCATCTAAATTCAACATTGCAAAGAATGAAAATGGTGTTATGAGGAAAATTGTTTAATAAAAATATTTTTTTAAAAAAATAAATTCAATATTTAAGTAAACCTCGCAGCCTCCGAAGCGCAACTCTTCCCCCCCACCCGTTCTTCCCTGCCTGTCCTGCTTCCGAGTCGCCCTCAAGTTTTCTGCCTTCACTCCCGCGCAGGACGGCCTGCTCCCCGCCCGAGAAAGAACCCGGGAGGGGAGGAATCAGAGGAGGCTTCTTTTAATCCGTTCTCGCCCGCCTTTTCTATTAAGATTCACCCCCTAATTGAGATTTGATCTGTGGCGGGCGAGCAGGGAATCCCTCTCCGAGCGCGTCACTCTAACCAAGGAAACCCACGCTCACGTAGTACCACGCAAATGACCATCTTTGGCAACCGCGACCTGCGACAATGGAACAGACTAAACCGAGACGTGGGGAGGGGGAGAGAGAGGAAAAACCATTCCGGACCAGGCAACGGACTGTCCGGTCGGA
Source organism: Pseudonaja textilis (assembly GCF_049901715.1). Lineage (NCBI taxonomy): Eukaryota > Metazoa > Chordata > Lepidosauria > Squamata > Elapidae > Pseudonaja > Pseudonaja textilis. The sequence goes on along the minus strand of NC_141990.1, from coordinate 55,402,099 downwards.
CGGCCTGGCGAGTGGGCGTCAGACCGTCTGCCTGAATTGCCCGCCTATCCGCCTTCCGATCGTCCGCTTTCAGTAAACTGGGTCGGGTTTAATGAGCCGACCGATTTTTGCCTTCCTCCTGTCTCCTCCTCCTCCTCCTCCCCCTACCGGTGGGAGGCTCCGCGTTGAGAGTGGGGCGTGGCCAAGCTGCAAGCTTGACGCTTGGAAGTCCACATGGTACAGATCTTAAGAAGAGGAGATGCAATGAGGCTCGGGATTTGAACTAATGCCATCGCACTGACTCATCCAGGGAGAGTAAAGGAGCTCAGAGAACAAGGATACTAAGCTAGAGAGGCGCTTGCTCAAGGGAAAGAGAAAGGAGGGGGAGGTTACATGTAAGCAGGGGGACAGAAGAGTTCGCCTCCGTGGCCGAGGAGAGCAAAATCAAGAGCTAGATCGATAATTCAGTCAAATTTTTCAACAATAAGTAAATAAAAAGAGCCTCAGATCCCGGGCTGAGTCATCCAGTCCAGTTCGAGCAGGAAGACGGCACTTTTCTGAAGGGCTTAATTATACAGGAGGCAACGATCCTCCTTAAAACTACAGAGAGATCAAGACTTGGATACCAGTAGGCAGGCAAAGGGGAAGGAAGGGGAAACAAGACACGTCCAATTTTCTTTAGAAATAAAGACGCGTTTGGAAAGTGTCTCTTTTTTTAAAAGACTGTTCACAGTTATGCTGACGTTCTTAAGAGACTCAATGATTTGGCTCTACAAGCAGTGATTTTTGCATTCTTATACGTGGTAGGTTTGGGGTGAATCTTTTTTTTTAATCCCACGGTCCTGTTTCAAGAGAGAGATAGAGAGAAATCAGGCTTTAAAATAGAATCAAAATCCAAATTGCCAGCTGCATCCGCCTCCACCTGAGCGCGCTTGAAACCTAAAGCATCACGATTGGAAACCAAGACAGGAAGGTGGAACAAGAGGGAACAACAGCTAGAAAGAGCATTATTTTTTCATTATTATTTCTCTTCCACTTGCACCTTGGACAATGTACCAGGACTTTCCGGCAAATTTTGATACCTCCTCTCGGGGCAGCAGCACTTCTCCAGGGCATCCGGAAACTTACTCGAGCATCACAACTCAACAGGTAGGGGGCCAGCTCGGGCACCTTGGTCACCAAATTGCCCAAATCTGGTTCTGACAGCGAGGCCCTCCTTTTACCAGGACACGTGTCCTATCTCCTCTCCTAAATTCATCCTCTCTCTCCCGTTTGTGGTCCCGTAACAGGAATTCGTCTTGGGGTGCGGAACAGCCTCTTACATTTTATTTTAATGTGACTTTGCCTAGTTCGGGTCGCTGTTATCATGCTGATTATTTATTATTTGCTTTTCTTCCCCCTCCTCAGCGCCTCTCCCTCGCACGCTTCTCACCCCCCTCCCACCCCGCGAGCGATCTGTGTGCCCCCTCCCTTCCTCCGCGGCTCGCAGCAACTCCTTAATCAAATAGTAAAGTTCGCTAACCACACCCCAGTCCACCTCCTGTGCGAGCGCCTCGACCTCTCCCCTCAGTCGGAGATAAGAGGGGAGCAGCGGGCGACGCGTCTCCTTTGGCCTCCAGTCCAATAGCCGCCTCTCTGCGCGCTCACACCTTAAAAGGAGGCGGAAACGGCCGCGGCTTTTCAAGAGTTGGGGCGGTTGCGGGTGAGCGCGAACAAGTCCTTGGAAGTGCAAAGGAGGGAGAGAGAGAGAAAGAGAGCGCGAGAGCCCTTGGAAGTTGGTAGGCAGGAGACACAGCCCGATCGGAGTGACAAGCCAGCCCAATGCGATCCTGAGCCACCGATTTGGGCGGCGCGCCGGCTAAGTAAGCGGGGTTGGGGGGGCAAGGGCGGGCGGTCCTCTCCCTTCCCTTGTTTTTCCTTTTCTTCCTGGGAAAATAGAGCTTCACGGTTGTCCGTGCGCTCGCGATCCCTTAGCCGGAATTCTTAAGAGCTCAAGCAGAACCCGAACCCTGCGCCCCTTAGGCGGTCTTGCTTTCCGCAGCTTGTGCTGGCCTCTGGTGGAGCCAAAGGCGATGAGGCAGAGGCGCGCGGTGGGGAGGGTGGGAGGTTGCTTGGCTTCTCTTGGCTTCGGGGTGGGGTGGGGGTGGGGAGTCTCTTCTGGGAAAGGTGGTTGGTATCTTCGGTCCATTCTCCTCAGAGGAGATCAGTGTGTCTGGAGGTCCCCTCACGGAGGATCGGAGGGAAGGGGAGCCTTTCTGGGCGAGAGTCTAGAAATCCAGGGCGAAGAGAAAGCCTGAGCGGCCATCTCTATGTACAGAGCCGTAGGCGCCAGGTCAAAGTGTTGGGTGGGTACGGCGGTCGGCGGCATGTTTTTCTCGGAATAAAACGTCCAATTGGGAACAAAAGAAAGGAAATGATGAGTAGCTTTCTGGAACTGTTAACACAGGTTTCCACTGGCGTGTAAGCAGTATAAAGGGATATGTGGGCCTCAAGCTCTTCAATCATTCCCATTGGGAAAGAATGCCAAAATGTCTGGTACCTTAGCTGAAGGAGAGCCAAAGTTTCTTTTGCGGACTTTTAAGAGTGCAGAGGAGGAGATGAACCAAGTTCTTCTTCAGGCATATTCAGTAGAACCCCCCAAGTAAGCAGCTTGCAAACAGCAGCCTAAATGTAGGTCTGGTCATCTGTAATGTTTTCTTGTCTTGACTTTTTCCCTTATGGTATTTCCAAAAGTTCAGAAGTTGCAGTTTTGGGGTGAGATTTTACAGAGTAGAAAAGAATCTGGGGAAGGACCATAAGCCATGAATCCCAGCCCTTTTAAGCATTGGGCACATTTTAAGAGAAAGTTATATGCGTTCTTAATAATTTGGAGAGGACAGTAGGACTTGCACATTTACAAATGCCCATCAAGATAGTTAGGGCAAGTCACAAAACTCCTTTATTTTACAAAATAGAAAATGTAGGTTACCTATGAACTTTTCCTATGAAGGCAAGAAGGAATTCTGGGCTTCTATAAACACAAAATTTCTGCTTTGAGCTCATAGTCTTCTACTCCAGTACCCATTTCACAGAGGGCAAATTGAGGAGACAGGCTGAGAGATAAATAACTTTGCCAAATGAATACAATGCAGAGGTGTGGTCTCAATGTCAAGTGCCAAAACACGTATCTGCCTGCACAAAGCACAACAAAATACTTTTTTTTCACATAATGCAAACAGGTTATGTTTAAAGAAACACACAGATCATTATACTCCCACATAGAAGAAAATCTCAGACAAAAAGTACACCACACCAAAACATACAAATGAGCTAACATGCATCACATGATTATGTTGGAAACTGGTGCTTTGCTTTGCAGCAAACTATTTTCCAGCAGAAAACCAATGTTTAAGTAAAAAATAAAAATGATTTTAAAATTAGGAGGGGCAATGAAATGAGCCCTAATGGTTCTAAGGGGCACATCTGTGAACCCAATGGTACCCACATTAAAGGCCTATATAATTCCAGGGTAGTTGAGGCTCACCTGGACCCTTGTGAGACTTAATCAGTGTAAAAGATCACTGAAATGACCAAACAGGGAATTGAAGTCATTTGAAATGCATGTGACTTTATGGACAGATAGATATATTTTCTTTATATGGATTGATCACTCCTCTATTTCTTATCTCTAAGTTTCTTATTTAAGAAATAAGAAGTTTAAGGAGAGAAAGGAAATTGTGAAAGGCACCAGGTCTTGGGAACAGTCCAAGTCTTACATGTCTGTTCCCAGGAGAAGCCACAATGGGAATCTCCTTTGAACTGCTTCAGTTCCTAAGTTCCTTCAATTCAAATGATTTAAGCTTATGAAATAATCGTTTTTAGGATTTGGAAAAAATAAAACAAAAATAGAGATGTCTTCAGGGAATATGGTTGGTGCCAGCTCACATAACTGTCAGGACAGAATTAAGGATTTGGCATGTGACTAATGTATTTGTAATACCATTGTGTGAATCTAGAAAAATGGAATCTACAATGTCCTCTAGAAAATTATTTCAAAGGTCCAAAGAAAGATACGTTATTTTCATGATATAGTAGTTTGTCTATAGGAAGGAGCCTGAAAAAGTATATGGGCAAAATTAGGCTATACTTTGGCAGTTAACAAAATTAGATATTTTTATGAATGTTTAATGTGCTGGTTATAGTTTTCAAAATTGGGAATAATGCATCTGTATAATTTTTGTGTTATCTGATTTTGTATCTAGGATGAAAATTATGAATCAAAAGTCGTAAGAAGCAGGAAAAGACTGGTTATTTAGTGAAGATGGGTTTACAGAGTTAATACATTTCTGCCTCACTCTTTGGAAATAAGTTCTCCCCTCCCTTTTCAAATACTAGTCTTCAATTTTCCAAGATATTTCTAAAATGCAAAATGTTTCCTTGATATTTGTAATGGTTAGCATTTTTTACTGTAACACCCACCCCATTTATTTGTGCTTTATTTGGTAGAAGTAGATTTTCAGAGTTATGGATGTAACTTCTTCAAATTTCCAAAGAACCACATTTCTGTGAATCGAAAATCAAATTGGTTCTTCCTTTTTCTCCTATTGTATAAACAGAATTTTTATGTTATTTTTAGGATTCTAAGGAGGCTGCAATACTTTGAAAAGGTAGAAATTACAACATCAGAATAAGCTTGAAATAATTACATTTGCTTTTCAAAAAGGATTTAATGTTAGTATCATTAGCTTGATTTGTAATTTACTTTAACTCAGTTGTCGAACTAAATATTATACGCACAAAGCAAAATGGCTTTTTCCATTGAAAATCTAGAATCTAAATTCAAAATCTGATGTGGGATTACATTTTTTTTTTTAGTTTCAGTATGTTAATGGTGACATATGTTCTATATGTTTTTGTGTTCAGTACTTTCTTTATAATCCCATCTAATAAATGGCCCTGAAAAAAGCATTTTTGCAATGGATTGTAAATCATTTGTTACACTGAAAAAATGTAAAGCAAGAGAGAATTTTTTTCCCTAGATTAGGCAGAATGTATTACTGTCTCTATTGCAAATTAGTGGAATCTGCAAGTGGAATTGTACTTTTTAAAATACGGATTTTCTTTATCTCTTGTTTGCCACTCTTCTGTTTTACTCTAGCTGGGATCATTTTCCCTTCCATGAACTCTAATGCTGTTTCATGAAGCTTTTCGGTGTGTGCTAAAAATGCTGTTTAAATGATACAGCCATAGGCAAAATACAACACCCCCCCCCCCGCCCCAAATATCTCCTATCCTTTCAAAGGAGTTGATTCAATTTGGTTTCTACATTTTTAAATGGTTTTTCCCAGAAGGAATTGGAATGCCTTTTTTTTGTATCTGCTTTATCTTCAGGCAAACAAGAGAGGGCAATTACTGTTTTCCTTTGGTATTCAGACATTCCTCGGCTTGTTGGTATTTATTGTTGATTGGGTTTTGACCTTCAGAATGCAAGTTCTTACAGGATCTGAGCAATCTGGCTACATTTTTGGGATACTTTTTTTTGGTCAGTGTCTGGTCTTCAATGATGTCAGAACTTAAAGAATGAGGAATATTTCCTGTTGGAACTGAAGTCTGATGGCCGGTTTGTTCTCCGCCTTTTTTTTCTCTCAATTTGCATTTCTCTCTTTATTTCTTCCTCATCCCGCTGCCTCTAGCTGCCTTTTCATTATAGGCAAAATTTATGGCTTCTCTGAAAGGCATTGCACAATCTCCTCAGTTACACAAACTTATATTTCATAACATGTTTACGGTTGTCTTTGCTTTCCTTACACCTCCCCCCCATGGCTTTTTTATTATTTGTGCAGTAAAGCAGCAACAAGGGGAATACAGCTTTATTTTTACAATAAGCTATAGGTGGTTTTTTGTATGTGTGCATAATTGCCTTGTGTTAAACTTTGCTAGTAATTCCAGTCTGCAAGATTCCATACATCAAAGAGGTTCTCTTCCCCCCCCCCTTTTTTTTTACCAGAAATGACTCTCTGTGTGCTTAGTTCCATAGCAAAGACACACACCTCTTTGGTGCCCTCTTTTGGCAAATCCAGATAGATTTCCAAAGATTATAGATAATGGAAAGCAGTAATTTACACTAAGTGTGTGGACTGGGTGAATTGCTTGCTTCAAATATACAGCATATTAAAAAATACCCATGTGGTTCAAGTGGTTGTTTCCTCAGTTTTATACATTTTTTGCCTGAAAGCTTCATCCCTTTAGACTTTCCACTTATATTTAAACACATCCCAATACACTTTTGTAAAATCTGCTCTCTGGGACTGGAATTGTTTCAGGTGCCTTTACCTTACTGGTTTCCGAAGATCAGGATTGTGCTGTTCAAGTGATTGGCCAAATAGTCAACCAACTCTGGCCTTTTCATATGCCGACTATCTGTTAGTAGTCGTTTCAATCTATTGGATGCAACATAAGAATCCCAATTGGCTTCAGCCTTCGGCATCATGTATACATGACCATACTTCTACCGGTACCAGTATTTCTTATATAAGATTTCATTTGTAGAGTCAACAACTTTAAAGGTAGTCCTTGACTTACAACAGTTCATTTAGTGACAGTTCAAAGTTAGAATGGCATTGAAAAAAATGATTTATGAACACTTCACAGTTATCACCTTTCCAGCATCCCCATGATCATGTAATCAAAATTCAGATGTTTGGCAACCAGCTCATTTATGACCGTTGCCGTGTCCCGAGATCATGTGATCATCTTTTGCGACGTTCTGGCAAGCAAAGTTAATGAGATTCGTGTAACAACCAGGTTACTAACTTATCAACTGCAGTGATTCACTTAACAATTGAAGCAAGAAAGGTCATAAAATGGGGCATTGACTCTCTTAACAACAGAAATTTTGGGCTCAACTGTGGTCGTAAGTCAAGGACTACCCGTATTCACTACTACAGTACATGCTGTCCTTAAATCTTTGCCAAAAGGCCAAGAAGTTAAATCCTACCCACCTGCCTTCAACTGAGGACCTGTATACTGCACGAGTCAAAAAGAGGGCTGTGAAAATATTTACAGACCCCTCACATCCCGGACATAAACTGTTTCAACTCCTTCCCTCAAAACGATGCTATAGAGCATTGCACACCAGAACAACTAGACACAAGGACAGTTTTTTCCCGAAAGCCATCACTCTGCTAAACAAATAATTCCCTACTACTGTTAATCTTCTCACCACTCCTTATCACCCATCCCCAGCCACTTGACTATTTCCTAGTACGATTTGATTGTTGATTGTACCCCATGACTATCATTAAGTTGTACATATGATTCTTGATTCTTAACAAATGTACCTTTTCTTTTTGTATACTGAGAGTATTTACACCAAGCAGATTCCTTGTGTGTCCAATCACACTTGGCCAATAAAGTATTCTACATTCAAGTTAAATCCTTTGCACAGAGGTCCCGAAATTCAATCTTGTTTTGTGCTTTCAGTGTTTGTTGACAGTTTGTGATAATAGTAGCTCCATTCTAAGAGTGTTTTTTTAAAAAGCATGATGGAAATTTTATAAAGAAATGAAGAACAGCTTGGTCCAAAAAGGGTGTGGTGTACACACCCTAAGACACTGCTGTCATGTTCCAGATTAAATAAAGACATGGCAATCACGTCAGAATAGATGCATGTATGGCTTGCGTCTGACAGTTCAAAGAGAATATGAAAGTTTCTGCTTTCAGCTTTTGCTTTGATTCTTTCTGATGTTGCAGATTAAGCATAAATCTGAACTTCAACTCAAGAATTAATGTTTCATAAACTCCTTATTTTATGTCAGCTGCCTTACCAGAGAAAAAAAATGTATTGAATTCATTCTCCCTCATCTATCTCCAATCTGCCCCCTCCCTTTCTTAATTCAGAGTGAGGCATCTTTTCTTTGGGAACGTACTGCCTTTAAATTGCTGCACTCTTAAAGCACTCTGTTATTTATGAAAATGATGCTGTTATCACAAATTCCCAGTACAGATAACTCTGCACATAATGGATGCATTTTGATATTTCACCCTGGGACTTATCTTGAAAATATCCTGCAAGGTTAACGATCTTAATCATAATCAGATCAGATAACTAGTTATCTTTCAATTTATGAAAGAGTAAAAAAGATGAGATCCTGTAAGCCATCGCTGTAGTTGATGGTAGGCTGATCTTTTTACTAAAAAAAAATCTCAAATGTGAAGCAGTGAGAAGATTGCAGCAGATCAGTTTCATCATGAGGCTAATGGGTGACCTCAACCAAGCCACTCATTTTCTGCTGAATATCCTCATGGAGTTATGGTGATGGTAAATAAAATAATGCTAAGAAGAGTAGCAGATTTGTGTAATAAATAGGAGCCATAAGAATGTGCAGGTTCTTCTTGTCATGGTATATCTCTTATTAGGAAGAATGATCTCAAACATAGATGGATACTTATCATGGTTGTTATTTCCAATATCAGAAGAATACTACATCACTTACTATGGGTGCATAGACCGGCTGCTGTGAGACATAATAAAGGATAAAGCAAATCTTGTGGGAAATCCAGCACTATTTTTCTTAAACGTTCCACAAATGCACAATGGCTCTTCTTTGCTTTGAATTATGGAAGTCCACAGTAGCTTTCCATTTTTATTCTGGTCTGATAGCTCTAGATTCCCCTCTGAATGAAAAGGATTAGCAGCTTGATGTTTAATAATTAAAATAGTTAAGTTTTCCATCCTGCAAAAGATTACTCAAGAATATCCATCTGAGCTTGAAGTGTGCTTCACTGAAGGGAAAAAAAATCCTATTAAAATGTAAAAGAAAAATAGCATTAGAAAGATTGTTTTTTTCTCCCTCTAGCCAGATGTGTTGGAAATTAGCATGTATGTGCATGTACATAGAGAGCTGCACATAACCAGTTTCAGATTAGTTAAGTAAACAAACTAACCTATATCAATCCTGACTCAAAATCCTTCTGCTTCGTTGTAGCCTCTCTTGTCTCTAGGGCTATTCCTATTTGAAAAGTAATGAGACCATGACCGTAGTTGCCAAGAATATTGTACCTGAGCCACTTTGCTGATTTTTATTCTACAATCATTTAGGATATTTTTATTTCTGAGTACTCATATAAGTAATTTAGATCAGGGGTCTCCAACCTTGGCAACTTTTTTGTGGACTTCAACTCAGCAAAGCTGGCTGAGGAACTCTGGGAGTTGAAGTCCACAAGTCTTAAAGTTGCCAAGGTTGGAGACCCCTGATTTAGATGGCCTAAATGATAGGAACTCCTCCCTTAACATATGGCATCATATAACATAATACAGGTGGTCCTCAACTTATAGCATTTCGCTTAGTGACTCTTCAAAGTTACAACGGCACTGAAACAAATGACTTACGACCTTTTTTCACATTTATGACCATTGCATCATTCCCCAAGATTATATGATCAAAATTTAGATGCCTGGCAACGGACTCACATTTATGACAGTTGTCGCATCCTGGGGTCAGGTGATCCCCTTTTGTGACCTTCTGACAAGCAAAGTCAAAGGGGAACCCAAACTCACTTAACAACTCTGTTACTAAGTTAACAACTGCAGTGATTCACTTAACAACGGTGTCAAGAAAAGTTGTAAAATAGGGCAAAACTCACTTAACAGATGTTTCACTTAGCAACAGAAATTTGGGGCTCAATTGTGGCCATAGGTTGGGGACCACCTGTAGTGTTTCCTTGATAGCTCTTAATCACTGTTTTACCTTTTGTCCAACTCAGTGCCATTCAGATGGGTTGAAATTAAGCACGGTAAAAACACTCGAGTTCAGCTCTGTCTCTGGTGACCAGGCATCCACGCTGCTAGCCTTGACAGTAATATGGAGATGATTCGTTAATTAATTTCTTTTAGGATATTGTTTTTCCCAGTCGAGTCTACAGCCTTGGCTCTATTTCACCTCCAGATCTTGATAAAGTCCGCTAGAATCTTAAAATTCTCAATCTTCTGGATTTAATTGATTATGTACCATCGAGTTGGCGTCAACTCTTAGCGACCACATACGTTTTGTCTGTGACAATCTTTCCTTACTTATTCTTTTAGTTCTTCGAATTGTGTACTCAACAACATATCACAACTGAGCCGTCCACCTGGTTACTGATTGTCCTTCTCTTTCCTTCTACCTTTCCCAGCATTACAGGCTTCTTTAGAGAACCAGGTTCTCACATAATAGGTTAGGTAGAGCCTTGAGTGAGAATTTTGGCTTAATTTGTTTGCTTGGTTTGTTTTTCCTTGATTATCCATGGTATTCTCAGAAGTCTGCATGTTCTAGCATTTGCATAGTATGCTTTCTTGTTGCACAGAAAAACAGCATTTAACTCCTAAATATGCTCTTTAGGAGGTTTTGAGGAGTATCTTCCTTGTTGATTACAGAGGGATGTTGGTTCAGAGAATAGCAAGACCGAGTGTTTTAATCTGAAAGCCATTGTTAATGCAGACTTCTCCTTTACAGTGGGGCTTTTTCCTTCCTTTGTAAGTCCTACCCCCGCCAACCCTTTAACTACTATTCTGGAATATTAACTTTCCCAAGCAGGTTGTGAGGATGAGGACATACAATGTATCGCCACTGACTTCTCTCCTTTTCCCCTTGCTCCCTTGTTTATGTGGCATCATTCTGGAAAATAAATATGTGTTCTTCTCATCACATACCTTCACAGTTAAGATTATTACTAACTTCGCAGATTATCCTCAAGGCACCAATTCTGAATCAGTAGTTGACCTTAGTTTGGATTCTGCAGGACAGATCTGCTGTTTTTTTTGCTCGTTTATTTTACTTCCCTTAATGTCATTACATCAATCAAAACAGCGGGGATAATTTTCATATACTGCAACTACTTTTAGTTAATGGGTTTAAAAACCCCATGCTGGGGCATGATGAGTCTGTGAATCTAATCCAACAATTGTTGTCTCCTTGTTAGAGAAAAGCATTCCCTTTTCTCTACTTTTTTTTTTTGTCCTTCAGAGGCTGCCAGTTGTTTTCTTTTTCCTCCATTGCCCCAGCTTTTGGTGCCAGCAAAAGTTCCAGATTTACTATGAAAACAAAACAAGGTGGACTAGTATGCCTCTAAATTTTTATATATGCACACAAATACATACACATTTTTGAAATAAATTATTATCTAGCGTCTTTTTAAAAGCTGCTGCTTTGTTTTGTCTAGACAGATGAAAAACCTTCAGGGATTTTTTTTCTGATCTGAATCCCAAAACACTTTTTATGGAGTATTATTAAAGTATAGGCACATAAATCTGCTTTAGCCTGAGGCATCTTTATATTCTGCTTTTAAAACCATCCTCCAGATCAGACATATAAAGCAGCAGTACTTTTAACTGGTACCAGGACTTAAAATTCTGTGCTATATTGGTGGAACAATGTCTGTGAAACAGCTTTTTCATTTTTATATTTATTTGTCATGTTTCCATATATTCTTTTTTTTTTTTTCATTTTCTATCAGCTTGGAACATACCAGAACAACAAGTATTTTTCAGTTATTGACATTTTAACTGATAAAGCAATAAACAGGAAAAATTAAGGGTATTTGGATAATTTAAAACTCTCTTAAGGTATCTTTTAAAAATTCTATTAATGCTACAAATATTGTTATTATTGGAATTGTTAAGCTTTTTTAGAAGAAAAGAAAGATGTGACTGTATAAAATGCAACCATTTAGTTTTCATGGGAATAGTATGGAAGTTTTTACTGGATGTTTTTGGGCTTTCCAGTCTAGCATACAAACTTGTAGTTTTCTAGTAGTTTCATCCCTCAGTAGGCTTAGTCCTACTTAACTTACAAGGTCAATGTCATTCAGATTCTTCCAGAAACATAAACTTTTTAGTTTTAAGTATGAAATGGTTTGCTTAAGATCAGCCTACTTTTTGCTTTCTAGAGAGCCAGGGATCTTGCCAGTGTTTCCTTAAAGACTGCTGAAGCTTTGTCATTCTATGAGTCAGCCTTATCTTTTGAGTTACTATTGGTATTGTGGGAACATAAACAATTGAGTAGAATATGACCTAGTTACATGCTGGAATTCTCTGGGATGACTGGTTAGAAAACACAACTTTTTCCTCATCTACTCCTCCATATTTCACGGATGATCACACAGGTCAAAGAGTAAAGTTGTAATGAAGAAGGGAAAAGCACTCCCTGGGATTTAGATAAGAAAGCAGTCAGTCTAAATAGTGCTTCTTAACCTTGGCAAGAATTGGTGGACTTCAACTTCAGAATTCTGGGAATTGAAGTCTATCCATCTTAAACTTTCCAGGGTTGAGAAACATTGACCTAGACTGTGGACAGAACTCATCAAAACCCAGGAAACCCAAGCTCTAAGCAATTAACCAAGAACAATTTCCCCTATCTATCAGAACAGCTTCTGAAAAGGCAGGAGACCAACTCCATATATCCCTACTTTTTTCATCTCCTATCAGGAGAAGATGGAATCTCTCTCAGCTGGCTTTTGCAGGCCTAGCTTTGAAATAAGGATTGATAAACAGCCGTCTATGGAAATGTGGGGCTAAAGGCAGATTAAAAGATGTGTGTGTGAGAATGAATTGACGTATGTGAATTGCTCAAAGCTGTTTGTTCCTTTGTATCTTTTGTTGTATTTTGTTGTGTGTGCATGTGTCTGAATGTATATTCATGCCTGGAAGAGATTGAATTTAAACTGAGAATTTCAATTTGATTTCTCATGTTGTCTTCAATTCTTAATTAGTTCCTAGTTCTATGTAATAAACAATTTATCCATTCTTCTTGAATCTGTAGTCTTATTCTGACAGGGAGTTTAGCCTGCCAAGCATCCTAGCCAATCTTAACTACAGAAACCCAGAGTAGGTGCAGATCTTAGTTGCTTCTTCCTACTGAAAACATAGAAAAGATTCTTTGTAAAGAGTGGGAAAGAAAGTGACTATATGTTTTCCACTTCCACAAATCTATGCAAAGGACTCCGGGAGACCATATCCCTTGGATATATGTGACTAACAAAAGTTTTTTTCTTTTATTGCTTTAGGTTGGGGTGTGGACCTTCAAGGTTTTCTTGTTTTTAAACAAAAAAACCTGCATGCAGGAATGAAAAAAATGGCAATATTGACATATATGGACTTAGTAATATTCTGCAGCAACAAGCAGAGTATCTACCTGAAGGCTGCATTGACATTAGAGATTTAAATTGCTGTCCTTCCTATATTTATGGTACCTAGGAATAAATGCCATTGAATTCAATTGACGATTTTGCCATGTTTAATATGGATTTGCAAAGATACATCATTCTCCTCCATGCTGCATCGAGAGCCCAGGATGGGTTGACTCCTTCCTATGATGTCATAGCTGAGTCTGTACTAAGATATAAAAGCCAGCCCCCGGGAGAGACCCCAGCTTTTGACTCAGCTCCTTTCAGTTAGTAGCTGTGTCTCTGAAAGCGTTCTGTTAGATAGCAATCACCAGCAAGCTTCAGTACTTTTTCCTCTCTTCAAGCAGCTCCCAGGAGAGCAGGGCTCTCTCTGTGTGTGTGTGTCTCCTGCAGCGTTGGGAGAAGCTTTACAGAGCTCTGTGGAGGCAAGCTGGGCAGCATCTGCAGACCTCCCCCACACCTGCAGTTTGGAGCGATTGTAAACACAATCGGCAAACTGATAAGAGCACCAGCCAGCTGATCGTGTAGCTGGTTGCTGTGTTTTTCCCTTGCCGACTTCGCTCGGGGCTCTGTATAGCCTAAGGAGCGATTCTTCAATCTTGGAGCCTGTTTTCCTGTAGTCAGTGGCCATCTTGGATTCAAGCCTTCCACCACGAGGTGAGCGGCCATTTTGTAAGCCTGGGAGCCATTTATACCCTAAGGGGCTTAATAGAAAAATTTCTAAACAGCTTCTTTCCAACGGAAGAGCCTTTATTTTACAAATGGAGCAAGATAAGGCTCAGGCAGAGCTTTCCCCCCCAGTGGAACAGTCTCTTAAGCCCAGTAGGAGAAAAAGACGTAGGCAACGCACCCAATCAGTCTAGAGGGAGGTGGCTGCTAAAATCAAAGCTAAGTCTCTAGCCCCTAAGAAGGCAGCTCAGACTGAATTGAGGGCAGAGAAGCGCAGAAATGCAGCTCTAGAGAGGCAGTTCAACAGAATTATTCAACAGAAGGGAGTGCAACTACAGCATGTTTCAGGTGATACTCATGGGCCCCAACCAAGCCCTCCCAGGGGAGGAGAAGTTATCTATGAGCCTTTCCATCCATCCTGGTCTCCTGAGGCTCTTGCTGTACAGTCAGATCCTCAGGATTTAAGCAGATCTGGGCCTTATTTCCAACAGGCTTCTGTGCCCTATGCTCCTCCTACTCCCTCCAGGCCTCGAACCTCTCCTCAATCTAAGCCTGAAGCCCCCTTCACTCCCACAGCAGCGGGCCTTCTGCCTCTACCTTTGAGCATAGACCAAGGGATATCCAAGATGTAGTCTCATCAGCCATTAGGCAGGGATTGGCTGAAGGCTTCAGGCAAATTCTTCAACCTCTGGAAAGGGTTCAGGCCCTTCTCCCTTCTTAATCTATAAGTTCCTTGCCTCATCATCCTGATTTACACAGGCCTCAGGACCTCAGGGTCCATTCTTCTCTACCAGAATGGGAGTAGGTTGATGAGGAAGGAAGGCCTTCACCATCTGAACACAGTTACTCCTTTCATTCAGTGTGTGAAGAGGGTGAGATTTTTGACCAAAATCTTTCAGAGGAAGAGGATTCTCGCCCAGAGCAGACATTGGTCCTCTGCGTTGGTCTTCAAACCTACTCTCTTCAGACCATTACTCAGCAAGGCCTTGGTCACTGCCAAGCTGTTGCCAGAGGAAGTGGCTCCCGAGCCACAAGAAAATCCCTCTAGCCAAGGGGATTCACTCTTCTCCAAGCCTGTAGTGCATGCAGAGGATTTGCCTTCTCCCATTTTGTTCCTGGACATGGTCAAGGAACAGTGCGCTTCTCCTTTGGCAGGTCCTCGTCCATCTTCTCTAAATAAGCGTTTCTACAATGTCAGCGCAGCTCTGGACAATGCCCCAGTGGTTCAAGCTGACCGTGTGGCACTTGAGCGGCAGCGGCTAGAGGAGGCTGATCTTCCAGAAAGGGTCATCCTCACTATCCTGGCTTCTCGCAAATCTTCTACAAGGCGCATCTGTGATGCCACCTGGAAGGCTTTTTCCCAATGGTGCCTCAGGGAGGGTCTTTCTCCTGCTTCAGCTCAGTTGGCAGAAGTTCTTAGCTTCCTTCATCATGGGCTGGAGAAAGGTTTGGCCCCCCAACACCTTATGCAGGCAGGTTGCAGCCCTCTCATCAGTCCTTTCATGGGGTTCACTTCCTTCCTTATCCCATCACACTTCAGTCAGGAGATTTTTAAAAGGGGCTTCCAACCTGCACTCTCCAGTGGTTCACAGGTATCCTTCCTGGGACCTTCATTTGGTCCTTAATGCCCCTACAAAGCCCCCCCTTTGAACCCCTTAGAACAGTGTTTCTCCATTTCCTGACTGTGAAGGTAGTGTTCCTTGCTGCTGTTACTTCTGCCAGGAGGGTTTCCGAGCTTGCTGCTCTTTCCATCAGACAGGACCTTTGTTCCTTTCACGATGATAGGGTTGTTCTTCATCTGGACCCCTCATTTATTCCGAAGGTTAACACCTGGTTTCACAGGTCCCAGGACATTGTTTTGCCTGACTTCTGTCCTCTCCCGCACCATGACTTAGAGTGGCAGTGGCACACGCTAGACATAAGAAGGGCTCTTAGAATATACATTAAGCGCACTTCCTCCTTCAGGAAGTCGGAAGCCATGTTTGTTTCCTTTTTCCCTTCTCACTTGGGGCACAAGGCCTCTTCTCCTACTATTAGCAGGTGGGTCAGGTCTTGCATTGAGCAGGCCTACAAAGTTGCGGCCCTTCTAGTTCCCTGCGGTCTGACGGCTCACTCTATCAGAAGTGCGGCCACTTCTGCTGCCTGGGTGACCCAAGCATCCTTGGAGGAGATTTGTCGTGCGGCCACGTGAACATCCCCGTCTCCTTTCATCAGACACTACCATCTGGATGCTTTTGCCTCGGCGACTGCAGCCTTCGGCAGACGGGTGCTTCAATGAGTGGTTCCACAGTCGGTGTGATGAACCAGACGAGGACTCGCCCGTGGACATGCAAGCTTTGGTATGTCCCATCCTGGGCTCTCGATGCAGCATGGAGGAGAATGGGTGTTGGTAGAAGTTACCGTGAACGCCCTTTCTATCTATGCTGCAAGAGAGCCCAGCCCCTCCCTTTATTCGTCCGGAGAGGGTAAGACATATTTCTGTATTTATTTTGGGCTTTCAGAGACACCTTTCAGTCTGTCAAGTATCTTTGCCAAAGCTGGGGTCTCTCCCGGGGGCTGGCTTTTATATCTTAGTACAGACTCAGCTAAATGACCTCATAGGAAGGAGTCAACCCATCCTAGGCTCTCTTGCAGCATAGATAGAAAGGGCGTTCACGGTAACTTCTACCAACGCCCATTCCAATTTAGCAATAGCAATAGCACTTAGACTTATATACTGCTTCATATTTACAGCTCTCCCTAAGCAGTTTACAGAGTCAGCATATTGCCTCCAACAATCTTGGTCCCCATTTTACTGATCTTGGAAGGCTGAGCCAACCTTGGAGCTGATCAGAATCGAACTCCCGTATTGAGCAGTGAGTTAGCCTGCAATACTGCATTCTAACCATTGAGCTGCTCTAGCTTTAGTAAAATAATCCATGTTGTCACAGCAGAAATGGTAGATTTGCCTTGATTGGCCTTCTTGGGGAAGGGGCAGCTCTGTCATGCAGAAGACCCATTTTTCAGTCATAGCAAAACCATACAGTATAGTTGTCCTGGCTTATAAAAGCAATGCCTTTGTTTTTTAAAATTTAAAAATATCAAATCCAAAGAATGATATGATATTATTTTTTGGGTGACAACAAAACCTTGCCTTTTAATAATACAGCTTAAAGTATCTGCTACTAATAACACAGGTGTCATCATACTGCTACAATAATATACAAAAATTACTTGAGTAAGTCACTATTCAAAAGTAATTGAATCCCTGTGTCTCTCTGATTTATTTTACTTGTTTCCTCCAATGCTTAATAGTTTCTGTTTCTGTTTGTGTAATCACTCTTCTACCATGTTATCAGTGGTTTTAAAAATTTCTAATTTGTTTGGTTACAACATTTTTCTGCATTTTCAGTATTTCTGGTGCTGCCTGTTGTCAGAAAACTACAGTTAGTTCTCTAGCTAGTTGTAGATCTTTCCTATTGCTACGGTAAACCACTACTATGCCCACTGGAAGACTTGCACTTTCTCATTACTTGAGCAAGTTTTCATCAGTCATTTTCCTTAACTCTCAAAAGTGCTTTCCTACGATATTATTTTAGATTTCCCCTTTTCAATTTTTTGGTACACCTTTTTCAATGACTTTTTTTATTCCAAATGTCTGTGAAAATTTGGACTGCTGATTTGCCAAATGACTAATCTAATTTAACTTTTACTTTTTAAACATCCTTTTAACAGCTTTGCCCTTTCTAATATGCCAGTTGGATATAATAAGATTTGAAATAGTAAGTAGACTGACCCACTTTTTTCTGGATATTACTGCAATTATTTTGAATTAAACTTAAGTAAACGCTACTTCCAATCCAACACAATAGCATCAGCTGAAATAGAAATTATCTTATCAACAGTATAATATCTCAGATTTAGCAATTTAGTTAAATATTTAAGCTCTGCAAATATCTTGCATATCTAACCACTGAAACTCCACTTCTTGCAATAAGAGTTATAAAACTGGTCATATTTGCTATGAATTTAAATGAATGAGTAATCATCTAAAAAAATCTTTATTTCATTCTGTGGACAATGTATTCCAACAATAGCTTCAGTTTTCTTTCATCAAATTTCATATTATGAGCAATGAGAATGTAGTCCAGATTTATTTCTGTTGATCTTTTAAAATTTGCTACGTTTGATTTCAGATTTCTGTAAATTTGTTCAGAATTTGTTTATCATGCTCTATATTGATCTCAGTTTCTTTAAAAAAATTGCTGTATTCTTTGATAAACTTCAAAAGCTCATGAAATATCATGTCAATATGTTAAAGTATACTTTAGCAAAGTAGATAAAGAAAAGTATTTTCTCAAAATTATCCTTATTCAGATTCTTTCAACTGAACTAATTTGTTCGCTATTTGATTTTTCCACATTCTACATTTCCTACAGGATTAACCTGTTGGTTCTTCAACTTGTGCTACTGTACCCAGCATTTTCATCTGTTTGAGTTCTCATTATACCTTGGCTTTTAACATTAAGACATGTCTTCCAACCAGCACAAATAGCCTATGGATTTCATTTAGTAGACTAGTAACCTGTGTAAACAACCCCGTACTTGAAATGCAGTTCATTTCTAATATGGTCTTCATACCTAAAATCTCATTTGCAACACAAATTGTTAGCTATAAAGACCAGTGATTTTTTTTTCTCTTTATTTGCAAATAATCTCACATCTTCCCACATATTTAATTCCTGCCCAAAGTAAATAAGCAATCTTGCATTTGATTTTCTCCGAAAGATTTACTTTACAATTTAATTTACAAATTGCATGAACTTTTATAAACAAGATGTTGTGTATCTAAATAGTATCTCTTTTAAAGCTTTTACTTTACAATGATTCACGTTCAATTAAACTAATCTGTCCAAATCATTTGAAAAATGAAAGTTGTAGTTCTTGGATACAGTTTCCTCCCTAATAATCATTTTTATAGTCCACTACATACAAATTTCTTTTATTTGCAACTTCTTGCCCCTTTTTTTGTTTTTTGTTTACTAATTTGCAACTTCTTACTCCTAGTTTTGCACTGAATGCTGTGTAGTGTCTGTAGAATGTTGCATAAGGTGAAGCTTCTATTCTGTCATTAGAGTATTACATATACTGACTTGAGTTCCTGATTTAAAAATCAGGATAGATACCTGATGAAAAAATAAAAATGATTAAGCTCTCACATTTTTTACAATCTTCTTCCATATTCCAAGCAAGCCCGAATACTACAAATAAATATTACACTGCTGAAGGTATACTTAGCTCCTGTTCTTAACAGTGGCATTTGAAGTTATTTAGCTTTTAGTTTGTTTCATTAACTTAATATCTATAGTATTAAGTTGTTTTTGTATAATAGATCTACTATTTTTTCTGTGCAGAAACATCTATTGTTTGTTTTTGTTTCCAGAGTTAAGTCTCACTCCCTGGGTAACTTGCTTGTGCTTTGCTATCCTGTTTCCGCCAACAAAATTCACAAATTTGTACTAATAACTTTTCAAACAAACACTCCAGGATTGTTTTTTTCCCCCCCTTCCTCTCGATGAAACCACATGAAATATGTATGCATTCCACACATAAATGTATGCATTCCATCTTTTTTTAGTCAATAACGTGCTTCAAATGTTAGGATAAAAATTTGCAACTTTTGTTTACTCAATCCCTTGTCAAACTGGAAATACTCAGTGGGTTTTTCCCCAGCAATACATAGAAACGTTTGAACTTTTCAGTCTTCTTATCTGTAACAACCACACCACACAAATCTTTGCTTTCATGTTTTCTGGGTTTCAGCAACACTATCTTCAAACACCAACTTACCTGCAGGCTTCAGCCAATCCAACCAGTACAGTATATCCCAACTATTTCTGTCTTTGTATTATGCTAAAAAGTCATGTCTGAGTAATATGAAAAGATTTCTTTAAATTGGCAGCAAAAACTTATTTAATAACATAGCCTTATTTATTCGTGCTATGAGAATTCTGCTGTTAGCGACACAAGTGTCATCAGTGTGCTAAAATAATTTACACATTATGTTTAATATTATTCAAAAGTAACCCAGTCATTATGGAGGGGGGTGTTTGCTTCATCTAAGCACTTTGAAGAGCTTGGTCAAGGCAAGGCATCCCTAATGTGTAAGTTTCTGCGTTGAATGAATCGGTTTAATATAATTTAGCTTTGTCCCTTTAATTGTTTTTTATGATAATATATTTAAGCTGAACTCCAAGAAGATCAATTAGTGCATTTATTTCATATAAATTGTTGTCTAGTCATCTGCAAATTACAATGTATTCTGCCCAATGCTAAAGGGGAACCAAAGGCGTTTTTTCGGTTTAACTGTCTGCTCTCACTTCTGGATTGTTCCAATATATAAAATGAGAAATAGAATTTCTACTGTTTAGTAGGTCTAGAGATTTATGCTATGTTGTTTCCCTTGCAAATAAATAGTTAAGGTTTGTATATTTAAAAAGATTCATACAAAATAAAAATGCACACAAAGTTGTTGACTTATATTAATAGAAAACAAATTGTATGTATTCCTATCCTAGCTATTATTTAAATCAATACTAACAGCTAGGACCATAAAAAGCTTGCTCCAGTATACAAGTCAGTTCTTCAGAATAGGTAGATAATGGGTGTCCTTCCTAATACTTTAGGATTAATTGGAACAATGAACCACAGCAATGTTTGGAAGGATAAATTGCATCTTCTCCAATTATTACAATATTACTCCTATGTAAGAATTGGAAATACTGTCTCTTTCAATATTTTTAATAATTTACATATTTGTGTATCTTATACATCTCTATCACATCTGAAGCTATAAAATTGTGTGTGTTAACATTACACAAAAGATCAACTTTCAAACAATGATTCCTCTTTGAATAACTTGTAGCTTAACTGTTGAAGCATCAAAAAGTATGTCATGTAAGAGAGTTGAAGATGGAGAAAGATACAGTTGTACTGTATTTAAAAATGAGAAGCAAATTCATTTAGAGGTAGCCCTTGAACTTACAACTGTAATTGAAACAGGAATTTCAGTCACTAAGTGATATAGTTGGTAAATGGGTCAACACGTGATCAGATCTGATTTTATTGCCATTTTTATCACGGTCATTAAGTGAATGACCTGGTTGAGTGAATCCAGGTTCCCCAATTGACTTTGCTTGTTGGAAGATGGCTGGGAAGATTGCACATTGCAATCATGTAAATGCTTGAGGTTGTGCCCATTTAAATGCAAGCCAATTGCCAAACGCCCAGATTGCAATCACATGACCCAAGGGGATGGTACAGTGGTTGTAAGTTTGAAAATGGGTCATAAGTCACTTTTTCAGGATCACTGTAATTTCAAGCGAAGATTGCATGAAATACTATTAGGCTTTTCCAGATACTATTCTTGTTCTCACAGTCTAGACAGTGTATTTGTCTGGATAAGAATGCTCTGAAGAAAAATCAGGTCTAGTTATATGGGAAAATAATGCTTAAATTAGCAAGCAATAATTTGAAAACAAAGCTCAGAACAAGAAAGGATATATCATCACTTTGATTAAGTAATATAAAACAAAATCTCACAATTATGCTGAAATCATGCAGCAATATGGAAGTGTCTGGTTACCAGATTTCTTGTAATATTGTTGATCCTCAAGAATGAAGTATTTGCTAATTATTCTTCTACGAAGCATTTTATTTGGATATTAATAGCAATAGCACATAGACTTATATACCGCTTCCCAATGCTTTACAGCCCTCTCTAAACGATTTACAGCATCACAGCATATTGTCCCCAACAAGCTGGCTCATCATTTTACCGACCTCGGAAGGATGGAAGGCTCACGCTGAGCCGGTGAGACTTAAACTGTTTGAACTGCTGGCAGCCAGCAGTCAGCAGAAGTCACCTTGCAGTACTGCATTCTAACCACTGCGTCGTCATGACTCTTAAGGTCCTGAATTAATCCCTGGTATCTCCAGTTAAAACTATTTTTCAGAGTCCTCTATTCCAAATTATGTATAAGGATGCTCAGATGAATTACATGCACATCATTTCCATTTGATGGAAAAGCAATGCATGCAATTGTCCTGGAGTTCTTTGACATCCTGTGTTTTCATTTAAATAGGTTGCTGACTTCTCTCTCTGTCTTCTAGAAATTCCGGGTCGATATGCCAGGATCGAGCAACACATTTATTCCTACTCTCAACGCGATAACCACCAGCCAAGACCTACAGTGGATGGTTCAGCCCACCGTGATAACCTCCATGCCAAGTGCCTACTCTCGCTCGCATCCCTACAGCCATGCATTGCCCAACCTGTCTTCAGTTACTGGACACACAGCCCTACAAAGGCCTGGTGTTATTAAAACCATTGGGACCACCGTGGGCAGGAGGAGAAGAGATGAGCAGGTAGCTCCCCTATTTAAAACAACTAGCAGAATGGACGGTATTGAATGTGACATTTCTAAGTCTGTGTTTCAAATGTTGGTGGCAACTGACAATAGATTTAGGCATTACCTGAATCTGGCTTGAAGGAATACTGACTTTAGTATAAGAAAGTCTCCACAAGCCATAGCTTAACTAGCTTACATTTTGACGGGAGACCTTGCATTGGTCCCAGGATTTTCCAGTGAAGGAATCTTGAATAAGAAAACTGGGAAGATTTGTAGTGTTAAGATAGAAAGTTGACACTAATCAGGACTGACAGCTTTCAGCAAGCTAAATGAGTAGCCCAATCTGATGTAATACCTCTGCCTAAGATTTCATTTGCATTAATGTTTTAATAGTGTCTCCTTCAGTGATAGTTTCACTGGAACATGTGGATTCCAAAAGCATTGGAAAGGTTCACTATCTCATTTTCATTGCAATTAAATTATTGGTTGTAACTCACGTGTAAGGCTTAAGATAATACAGAATGCCATTCTTTGTTGTCTGGTGGGCATCTACACAGGAACTTCTCAAGTCAAGGGAATCCAAGGCAGCAGCCCTGTATTTCTCTCTAATGGGTAGTTCCATCCTAAAAACATAAGGACCGTTCCCCTGGAAATGCCCAGATCATGCCAAGCAGTCCTTCCCACAGTAGCCAACTGTATTCCTCTGGATAATCCATAAGTAGGCAAGAGGTAATAGCAATCTCCTGCACTCCTGCTCTTCCTGAGCAACTAATTTAGAGATAAATATATATCTGAAGTTGAAGGTAACACATTACTCATTATGCTATGGCAAAATGTGGTTTCAATGCCTCTGGTTTAGTGTGTTGTGCAAACCCACCCATTATAACATAAGGATATGTACAGAAACCAGGCCGCAATGGCAAATTTAAACAATGTTTAAACTAAGGCCAGGTTTAGCATGATGGGTGAGTGCTCTCCTTACTATTACAGCTGGTCATTATCGAGAGCCAATGTGGTACAGCGACAAAGTCGCTGGACTAGACGTAAAGCAATTCATGTTGTAGTCAACTCTCAGCCGCAGAAGCTTATGTACTTACTTTCAGCCAGTTACTCCCTCTGAGACCAGCCTATTTCATAAACAATCTGTTGTGGGAAAAATAGGAGAAAACACTGTATCCCCTTGAGTTCTCGAATGAAAAGTAAGACAGAAATCAAATAAACGAACAGTGGTATTTTCCTTCATTGGTATACTTCCATTTTAAAGCCATTAAGGCTCAGGATCATTGTGATTTCTTTTCATTTTTGAATTCACACAATTCTCAGTACAGTTGATGGCTATGAGTGCTGCAGTTCAAAGAATCTGGAACACGAGTAGATCAGTTGGAGCATCACAATCAAAGCCCTGCTCCTTTGATTGCAACACTGAATCCATCTTCATATCTTGGCTTCCCCTGTCACCACCGTTGATCTGCCGTGGAACTGGCTGGACCTGACTTTGGCCATTCAGGCATAAGGAGAAGGATCAGAGAGTTAACAATGTAGCTGAGTATAGGCTAAAACCCAGTCCCTGGGCATGGGTGCCATTCAAGTCTTTTGCACTGGGGTCACGTTTCTTATTTCCAGTTTGTTGTTAGACTCAAAGAAGTTGGTAGAATTGGATGATTGACTAGAATAAGAAAACTTTGGGGTGGCTGAATTCCTTTTTCATTGCAACAGATGGCTAACAATGGTTAGGATACTGAAGTGGTTTTAAGATAACTGTTATCTCTACCACATGTACAGGTGGGAGGAGAGGGCAGAGAAGTTACTAGAAATCTGAGTTTATCTACAGTCCCTCCAAAAGCATTAATTCTCTTCTCTAGGCTGTGTATGGGCATAGTGAAACACTCCATGCCCTCCATGACATTTATCTCCTATTGCTTAAGGGCTGCCTGATGATGCAGGAAATGTAGGGTCTTATCTTAAAAAGTCAGAGGTAAGAAAGGAAAGAATGGAAAGGCAGCTCTTTTGATTTGATTAGGGTCATTCCAGTTTGTCCAGCCTCTCCTGGACCTTGGCTTCTGACCTTCCAGTTAATGACTGTTGTCCCAGGAAAAGAGGCACACAGATTTTTTTTTCCTAAGAAAGACAAACTTGCAACATCTTCCTATATTCTTACCTCACAAACCACCCACATTGCAAAACTACCGAGAGACTTCTATCTTTGCATTTAGCCTTAATTGCAGATTCATTGTTTTCTTGCTCAATCTTCCTGTGGTTTCTCCACTCCTGTGCTCTTCCCCCACCTTGCTATCACTTTTTCTTTCTCCTCAGTGGCTGGCTCCAGAGCTGTATTATATCAAAGCCCTGATAATATCTTGATGTGAGAAAGACTGTTTTCTCAGAGACCCTAGATCCATATGAGGGAGCCTCAGCTCTATTGCATTATTCAGCTAGTAGTAACATGATAGTTTTTGAAGCAACTTGGCTTATCTTCACCAGTCTTCAGGCCCTAATTGCTATCACCTTCCACGCTAGTATAGTGTTTGAGGTTAAGAGGTTGGACAACAACTGGGGAAGACCCAGGTTCAAGTACACCTTGAGTCATGGAAGTTCACTGGGTGACTTTGGGCCAATCACACATTCTCAGCTCAAATCACCTTACAGAATGGTGGTTGTGGGAAAAATGGAGGAGGGAAGATTGTGGATACATTGTCTTGAGCTCCTAAAGGGAAAGCAGAATATAAATCAGTTAAACAATAAATGAAAAGTAGAAATTAAACCATGGGTTCATCAGTTGGGTCACATTTCTTATTGATTCATTGCACAAACTACCAGCTTGAACGAATGTTTTGTTCATTTGTTTATCTACAGTTATCACCTGAAGAAGAAGAGAAGCGAAGAATTAGAAGAGAAAGGAACAAACTAGCAGCAGCGAAATGCCGTAACAGGCGCCGAGAGCTGACTGAGAAACTCCAGGCAGTATGTATTTTGCATAAATCTCCTCCTTTCTTGTTATGGCCTTTATTTTTGGTAAGATGAAATGAAGTCTTGTTGAATTGAGCTCAATACCCGGTGACTTCATGTTGTCATTTTCTTGAAAATAATATTGATGTAATTTCCCATTGATGTCTTTTGTTTTTGACTTTCCATTCTAACCTGTAGTCTGGGATTTCTGAATAGCCTCCTACCCAAGTGCTAAAATAGGCCTGTCTCTGTCCATGAAGCCAGATGACTTTGAAAATAGGGCATATAATATTCTGATTTTGTGGCTGCATGATACAAGATGATCTAACATCGTATTGATTTTTGTTGGGTATCAGGACATTTCTAAAACTCTGAAGACTTGCTGAACCACTGCTGATGTTGAGAGCTGCCCCATGGAGATTCTTGCCATGGATGGGTGGTTTTTGGTACATGGTGGGGAAAAAATTTTGATGGGAGGGAGAACAATTTTTGAAGAGCTAAACAGTTCTTCAAAAATTACATACCTGATACCTTTATTAGGGAATAGGGAAAGTGCTGGGAATTGGTTAACAAAAGAAGAGTAAAGTAATAAAGCTGAATATGTATGAATAATGAGCTACCAACTTTTACTCATTCTGCTTCTATCAGATAATCATACAAGTATGGTGAAGTAAACACTTGAAGGTGTTAAAAATCACCCAAAATACAGAAGAAGCAAATGCCTATACAATATTTCTTTCTGCTTTTCTTCATGACCAGCAAAAGAACTACAATTATCTCAAACCTGTTTGGATAACTATCTTTTTGGAGATCATATTTTTGCTGTAAGAATGCATTTATGCTCAGTTACAGGTAAATCATGATTGCACCTTTACTTGTAAGGCAAATGAGAGCATTAATCTTGCAATCATTCCAGTTTTTTAATCTGTTAAATGATTCAAATTTATCAAAGCAGCCAGTAGGTGTACATGGACAACATCCAGTCCTTGATAGATTCTTATGGTGACAAGTACTTTATTGTAGCTAAACAAGGTAAATTTTGGGAAGGAGCTTAAATTTTGAGCCTGAATATCAGTGTAGTGAATTTTTGTCAGAAAAGGTTTTGTGTTTTGGGTGTTTCAAGCCTGCTTTCAGATCTCTAGTCATCCTTTAAATGTCCAGCCATCAGTCCTTAGGCCAGGAGTCTCCAAACTTGGCAACTTTAAGACTTGTGGACTTCAACTCCCAGAATTGCCCAGCCAGCATGACTAGCTGAAGAATTCTGGGAGTTGAAGTCCACAAATCTTAAAGTTGCCAAGTTTGGAAACCTCTGCCTTAGGCAGTTAACAGAATCACTCAGAGGACCTAGTCTATCCCCCTTACAGCTGCCAATACATATTCTGCTACAGTTGGTTAAAGTGAAGTGAGGCCTCCTTATCTTGCAACCCCTTCTTGGAATGCTAATTGCTGTTCTTCTTGCTGACTTTCTCTTTATCTGGGATCTACAGGAAACAGAGGAGCTGGAGGAGGAAAAATCAGTGCTGCAAAAGGAGATTGCTGAACTAGAGAAGGAGAAGGAGAAGCTGAAATTCATGTTAATGGCTCACAGCCCCATGTGCAAGATCAGCCCCGAGGGGCATCGAACCCCTCCACCTCATAACCTCCAGGCCCTGAGGACTGGAATGAGTGGTCCTGTGGTGGTGAAACAAGAGCCTATGGAGGAAGAGATCCCCTCTTCCTCTTCAGATCCCGAAAAAGGGCAAAGATCTGTCATTAAGCCCATCAGCATTGTTGGGGGGTTTTATGGAGAAGAGCCACTCAACACACCTATTGTAGTGACTTCGACTCCTGCTGTTACCCCTGGAACATCCAACTTGGTCTTCACCTATCCCAGCGTGCTGGACCAGGATTCCCCACTCTCCCCCTCAGAATCCTGTTCCAAAGCTCACCGGAGGAGCAGCAGCAGCGGGGATCAGTCCTCTGATTCCTTGAACTCTCCAACTCTACTGGCGCTGTAACCCTTTAGCCACCACTCCACCCAGTTACTGTTGTGGGGGGGAACCCCCCACCTCAAGACCAGAGACAGCACAATGGCATTCGAGCACAAGGCCAACAAGAGCCAGGAAAGGAAATGATGTTGCTCCAGATATTTCCTTAGACAGGAAGACTAGAACAAATGAAAGCTGTATCAGTCTGGAGTTGGTAAGCAGCAGTCACAATCCCAGGACCCGACGATGAGGGGTTTTCCCTCACTCACCAATGACTGCAGTGGATGTGACCGTCCATCAATTGCTAGCCATTTTCCTGTTAGGTTGATGAATGGACCGTCTGACCTGGCTCCTTCTCCTGCGCTAAGCAGTACATTCCAGTTAGTTGATCTCATTTGGGCCTTAACATTTTCTTGATTTTTGTTGGATACCATGACATTTCGAAAACTCTAAAGGCTTGCTGAACCACTGCTGATATTGAGAGCTGCCTCCTGGGAATTTTTGCCATATTTGGGTGGCTTTTGGCACATGGTGGAAGTTTTGGGGGGAGAAGGGAAATTTATTACAGGTCCAAATGGTTCTTCAAAAGTTACACATCCAGTGTCTTCATTAGGGAATGGGGAAAATGATGGGGAAACTGGTTAACAAAAAGACAAGAGTCTCCTTGAAGACAATAGGGAACCATGCACTGTTTGTGTCTACAAAGGCTGTATCTGCAACATACCTTCGTCAGTGGGCCAGGAGTGGTGCCAAGGGAGCTGGGGAAATGCCAGAGTGGGTTTCCACTAAGCCTTTATTTCTGGCATGATGTCTTCTGTAATTAGTGTTTGTCAAATCTGTTGCAGGACCCTGTGTTTTCTTTCCTTTTGGCTGCCAGCCACTTTGGGTGTGATGCAGCTTCCTCTGAAGTATGCCTGAATCACATGCTGGTGCTGTTTCTCAAACAGAGCTACCAGCTTCCAGGTTGCAGGCGGTTGCCCTTGCCCAGTGCTGCCATTCTTCTTGTGGCTGATCAGGGAAGGGGATTAATTTGAGGGAGAATGTGCAAGAAGCTCCCTGGAAGAAATCCCCACACCCCACCCCTTTGGCTAAATTTCAGTCATCGGGACCTGGCCAGGGTTATGTGTATTGCCATCTGATGGTGTCAGGCCAAATCAGTCCTTTTCCTAGTCCTAGAGACATCTGAAGAAAAATGGATTCTGCACTTTGCCTCCCGCTGCACTTGGTTTCCAACTCTTAACTACATATGACTGATAAAAACAAAATCTGTGCTCACTACTGAAAAAGGCAGCATGTTTCACTTATGTACATCCCCTGTAGTGCCAAGCATTAATGCAACTGTACATAAAGAGTGTGCCGATTTTAGCAGGGATACCCACAGATAACTTGGAGAGAGGTTTGTTGTATCTTCATCTGGAAGTAGACAGTTTTACTCTAAAACTTGTCCTTTACAAAATACATAAGATAACTCAAGTTAATGGTAAACATATTAACGACTGGGTCTGCTTTCATTTTCTTTTATGGAATATGTGGACGAGCTAGGCAAGGAAGCTGATAATTTTTTTACCCCGTTGTGCTCTTCAGAGATCAGCTTCTTGAGTATGGGCAGGATCTTCAAGCCATGTTAAGTCCAGCGGTGGGCATCTTTGCCTCTTCAAGATTTGCCTTAACAGCTGGGAAACTGCAGTCTTGACTCGGAAGTGTTTTTTTTATTGATATCAGTGATCACATTCCTGTTTATTTTTAATGTGTCTGGGTCACAGCCATAGTTAGGAATATAATGCTAGGTTATTTGATCAGAGTTTCTAATTAATGAAGTTTTTAGAATGCTCTAGATCAGGGGTGTCAAGCTCACATTGTCACGGCGGCATTACGCGATATATTGGGACTATTTCCCCCTTCACTAAACTGGGCATAGGCGTGGTCAGACTGTGATGCATCTGGCCTGCAGGCCGAGAGTTTGACAACTCTGATCTAGATTATGGGCTTCCCCCCCCTAATTAGAGAAGTCAGATTTGGTGACCTGAATGAATTCTAGGGAATTTTGAGTACTGTAAAGGTAGCATTTGATTCAAGTGGAGCTCAGTTCTTGGTGATTTTGTGGACATGTTTTTGTCATTTTTTGGACAATGATGGAGGCTTGCTTTCTTCAACAATATTTTTAAACTCCAGTCTAATCTGCAATCTGGGATTCCCTAGAGGTCTCCCAAATATTGATTAGATCCAAAACAAACTCCACTTAGCTTCTAAACCCAGAAATGATGAAGCTTCATTATCTATTTTTGCCTATGCTGGCCATAGGAGGAAAAAAATCTAGATTATTTCTGGCTACTGGTGGTATATTTGACTGCTAAACATGTCCTAGACATTACTTAACACTATAAAGTTTATATTTATAGCAATAAAAGCCAAACATTTGCTTTACAGGGAAGAAAGGGTGTACAAACTGATTTTTCTAGCTGTTATCTCCTATAGTAGATTCTGTTTATTGAAATAATTTAAACCAGCTGACCAAATTTATGCTCAGTTTATGTGCAACACCATAGTCTGAACCAAAAGTCATGTGGTGAACAAGTCTTTCTGTAAACACGTTGCGCTGTATCATGTTGAGGAAGACTGGTATAAAACCACAATAAAAAGTTGTCTAGAACTGCTTTTATATGCACATGATAAGTATGTTGTATGGCTCAAGATTCAGATTCGAGCATCTCATGTTTGGTATTTTAAGGAAGATTCTGATCTTAATGGGAGCATCTTGTCACTAGAATCAAAAGGAACTACTCAATATACTTATATCAGAAGTAAGGGACCAATGCTTCTCTGCCATAATGTTTCAGAAATAAAATTGCCACAATTTATTTAGCACAAATTCCATCTTCATAGGAATTATTGGAAAAACTAAAGGGTAAATAAAATTAAATAATTTGACCTGCAATTTTGGAAGTTAAATGATTATTGGCAGAAGATGACAATATTCTGTCAAAGTTCCCCATTAATGTTGTGCCAGTAGCAGGGTTAAGTATTCAGTTCCATGTTGAATCTATGACCTTGCCATCATTCCACAGATAAACTTGCTTTTCAATATGTGCTTTTCAAGAAGTGTTGCTCCAGAAAACTGGGAGAATTGAAGAAAGTACCTGAGTAGTGATCCTTTTGTTCTAATTCCATGTAGCAGGACATGATGATGCTGAGCTCAATCAAATAGAAAATTGCTTCAAACTTGGCTGAAGGAATAGCGATCTTAAGAGATGCTTCTAGATATCTAGACTTCTATAATTGGTTCTGATTGTTGACTCAGATCTCTCTAGGTAATTTTAGCTTGCTTCTCATTTCATTTTTATTCCATGGGTTTGTGTATCCCAGTTGGATGATGGTTCCTGGAATCTAGCAAAAGTATATTTGTATTTGGTTCATCCAGTCTTATTACTTCAAGCAGGCTGAGGCCATTATGCTCTTCCAGTAAGTGGTGTCTTTGTGGCTAATACTTTTTGGTCAACCTTGTACAATTGGTTCATTAATGTGTTCAGATTGAGCACTGCCATGTTTTGGGTAGTTGAATCCGGCTTTTATTCTAGTTTTGGCTTTTTTTAGCATCTTTTTAAATATGCACATTTATACCCTTGAAATTGCATAGTTGCATTTTCCCTTCTGCCTCACTGGTGTAAATGCTGTAAAATGTTTGCATGGCACAAACTCTTCTGTTTTGGCTTTTTCTTCCACAAGCTTCTGGTCTACAGAACAATTGGCAGAGACCCATGTTTTACCATTGTCCCAATTCGCTAAAGGTGACCTAGTAGTAGGAATTATTTAGCCTCATGAGAGCAATATAGGATGGCATCTTACACATGGCTCATGGTTATAACTAACATCTCAGATCTTGTTTTCTGTGGTACTGTTCTATGAGTAACACGCTTGTGCGTGAAGTCTTAATAACAGCTTTTATGCAATAAAGCAAACTTAAAGAAGTTTTGTAGAATACGTTGTATCCAAATTTTTTACAATCTACAGGATTTATACCAAACTCTGATCTGGCAATGTTTTGCCCAGCTACTTTAGGACTTAATATGCATGCCTTGATGGAAAGCAATTGCTGTTCTTGCAGTATTTTGGAGAAAACGGCTTCTTTTCCAGAGAAAAAGTCTACTTGTCTCCCAACACTAATGCATTTTTCTCTCTCTCTTTAAATTCCTGCTTCCTACCCATTCTTAGTTCTAATGTTTATACTTGACTTTTTATTTCCATTAGAACACAATCCAGCAAACTCTGCTTTGCAGCTTCTGTTAATTTCAACCTGTTTTGACCTGATGACACAGCTAGGGATGGTGTAGTCACTGGGTTTGATGAATTTTGCTTATTAAACCAGCTGAGTACTTGTGATATAACAGGATCTGAGGTCATCATATCAGTATCAATGGATTTAAAAATATCCTTATTGTTTTATTTAATTGATCCACTAAGTTCACTTGAACTTAGCAGTATGCTGCTTTTGTATTCCACCCAATCATAATAACACTCATTATTTCTTATTTATTGGCAAGCAAACATTTTTTGTGTCGGCTACAGTGAATCTGCTCACCATTAATTAAACAAATTGTTCCTATTTTTTATGCAAAAATGAAATTAATCAGAGAAGGTCAAAATTGTAAAAGAGAATGCAAGTGATAGCATATCTTTCTTGGTTTTTTTTTTAACATAGACTTATAATGTTTACATCTTTTTCTTTGCCACAGATCTGGATTTGAAAAATATTTTTTCCCTACTGATTTTTAAAATCCTGATTTTTTTTCTTTTTCAAATAAAAATAGTTAGACATGGTAAGAGTTAATAATTTCTCCCCTTCCCTTTGTATAATTTTTCAATGAATTGTCTTGGTGCTTCATTTTGGTTCTCGTTGTTCTGTTCAAATCTGTATGAATATCTGTTCTGTTTAGAAATGGTTTACTAGTCTCAATTTCATGTTTTTTTCATTCATGAGAATTATTATTTTCAGGGGGCGGGGGGGAGAATGAGGTGTTCATTAAGCCATAAGTATCTATCTGTGCAATAAACACTAGGCAAGTGCTTTCAGAAAAGGTTGGTATCTCAGTCATAATGCGCTTCGCAGGCAAAAGTTTCCAGGGCTTTTCTAAGTAGGACTGCCTCAATTGCTGAATGAAACAGACTTGATAACTCACTTTCTGTTTCTTCCAAAAAATCAGTGGTTCCTATGATCACATTCAACATTCCAATTAGGTGGCATTTTTGCATATCAGTATAATCCTAGGGTGTGTTTTATTCCAATTCATTAAAAATCCATTCTGCAGGCAAAAAGATCTAAAATGGGCAAGTAGAATATGATTTAATTCCCACAGAAAGAGTAAAAATGACGCTCTTTCATTACATCCATTGATTTGCATGAATTGGGTTTTTTTTTTAAATTTGACAACAAAGAATGTTGATGTGATTCCATATCCAGGTGATGGAATAGATTGTCTAACGCTGTTCTTGGCGTAAACAAATGGGAAGAATATCATAGCAAAAAAAGGGTGGGGGGGAGGGGAATCTGCAAGAACACCAAATTGTACATGTATATGCATATTTTCTAATTATAGAAAACAAAGCCAGAAGAACTGAAGAAAGTAAGTGCTTTTATATCTTTCTCTGCAAATCTCATGAGATTAACAAGGACTATAAAGATTAGGAGATTTTTTTGGCAGGGGGAGAAGCTCCAAACTTATGTAAAGGGGAGAGGGGATTCTCATATAAAAATGTACAGAGAAATGGTTTCTAAAAATGAACTTTCAGTCTTCTTCAAATTATAAGATAGAACAAGAGCATTCTCTCTCAGTAAAAGACTGTTTTTCTGTCTTAAAATGGTTCTGTTTCTTTCCCACTCTTGAATTTTAATACTGTTCTGATTCTTTTGTGGCTGTTTTGATGTAGGAAAACCAGAATTATGTGTTGAAAATAGACATTTGGTCTGTCTCAGTGAGCAGATAAATGTTGTGCATGTGTATAGATTCTACTGTGTAGTCCCATTAAATATTGGTAAGAAAAAGTGCATCTTCATTAGCACAGTAAATTGATGGTATAAAACGAAAGAATACTTTAGGATCAAAGGGCCCGATTCTCTCTTTATTTGACTGTGATCTTAAATGCATTCATTCACCTTAGATGTACGTACACCAGTGTTAAAATCAGTAGAGGAAATTGTTTCAGTGATTTTATTTTTCCCCATCATATATACAAATCCATAGGGATCTTTATTTTTTTCTTTCCACACATTCAGTTTTGCATTTCCTTTTCCCCGACACGGGGTGAAATAAGTTTGGATAGGAGTGATTTAAATTGGGAGCCCTTTTCTGAATGTCTGTGTAAAAGAGCTCTCATTGGTAGAGAAGCTTTCCAGGGAGGTCATCTTATTCCTTTTCTTGTAATGCAGGCCTACAATATTTGCACTAAAATTAACAAAAATAATGGTATGGAGGTGATTGAGAGAAAGGTTGCTGCTATGAAAGAAAGAACTTAAAAGAATGGCCATGCTTTTACAGATTTTAATGTACCATTTTGTAAAATGAAAGCGGTCTAGATGGAAAAGAATGAAGGTTTTATATGTATGTGTGTGTATAAAATTATAATTATTATTTTTTACTTTCTCTTACTGTTCATTTCCACATCCCACTTGATTCTATTCTGTGTTCTTTCATTGCTACTTTTGTGATTGTGTTCATTAACCCCATCCCCAAGTTTAAACACTTGTAAATGATGCTTTCATGGCACTGCGGACACCTTTTTTTGTTTGTACAGTGAGATCTAACTGGAGTTCTTCTCTCTCTTCAGTTGAATTCATTAAAAGAAATTATTTGTTATGACCAACTGAATGTTTACATTTTCCTTTTCTCAAGAATGGCGAATGTTGCCAGTTGCTTCTTGGCGTGATGATTCAGAGGCCAGCTTTCATCAAAAGGAGTCTCTGAAATTCAAGACTTGGGATGATTTGGGAGGTGCTAAGGACACATGATGTTATGTATGAAAACTTCTGACCAATATCTCTCCCTTTCTGTGCAGAACAAAGGAGAGTATTTTTTTAAAAGCTACTGGCCTCATAATATTTATCTGCATAATGGAATCCCCACAATTATAAATGTGGCTCATGGTGAAAATTTTGGGTGCTCTTTACAAGTCTGTTTGAATATCCAACATTCTCTCCTAAATAGACAACCTTGCATTTTTTTTGAACGGCTGTGCAGGAATAAGACAAGGAACAAGGGTCCATTTTCTTACCAAAAAAACAAGGGACTTTTTTCTGCTGCACAGTTTTTAAAGATAATAGAATCAAGGCCAAAAATGATAGTTCCTCTCAATTCCAGGATTGAACACTTAAGTTCATGCACATTCACACATACACACATCCATGACATTTGGAAGAATGCAGGATTATTTTAAAAAAAAGCTTGGACAGCTGGGAATAAAGTTGTCATCTTACACAAATCATTTCTGTGACTCCTGGTTATCTGCATTTTTTTTTTCAGAAATATGATTTATTTTTAGAGCATAGAGACAATTACTGCTCATTCTAGATGAAGCACATTTGCTGAAATCCTTTCTCTGCAGTTTTTAAAGATTATCTGAATAGATGGATGCCATATGAGATTTTTAAAAAAGTCAATGGATGACTTGTAGGATCCAGTATGTACATTTGCACAACATTCCTTCAGAGGTTACTGCTGTGCCTAATGGTTGGAAGCTGCAAGATTGTCGGTGTACAGTAGTGTATGTAGAAAATCTAATAATATGGCAATAACATTTCTTACTCTAAAAGGTGTTTTTATGTTTCCTTTTCATCACCTCCTGCCTTCCCCAACAGTTATCTAATTGTCATTTGGGGAGGAAAAATGAAGGCCAGCCATAGCCCGATGAGCAGCATTGCAGTAATTATTTTCATCTATTAGCATTCTTCATGACAATTAAGCAAAGCTGGTAGGTAGCATTGCCAGGTATCCAGCCCAATTTCCTTGTGGCTTTAAGAAATCTTAGATGTTATGGCCCTTTCCCTACTTCCTAACAATTGTGAATGAATAGAGGGGGTAAGGCTAACTAACTCAATTTAACTTTAGCTTAATTTTGCTGGGTCCTTTATGTCTTCATCTGAACCTGTTGATAGTGGGTACCAGCAGGGGTGGGATGCAGGTGAACCCTTAGCTCCGAAGATCAGCTGGGAGTGAACCAATTCGCTATGATGATCATGTGGGCCCGCCCGGCTGCCCCCCATTGTACTGACCTTTATCGTCCCAGCTGATCAGCGCGGAAGAGCAGATTGCCGCTCCTCAGCTGTGTTACTCCCCCAAAGTAACATACAGGTAAGGATTTTTGCATTGCTATTCACGCGCTCGCAAAGCGCACAATCACCAAACCGGTTGTTATACCGGCAGCATCCCATCCCTGGGTACCAGCAGATGAATGAAAAGCCCATCAGCATTACCGTGTTAAGGGCCCTGTGGAGAAATGAAATTACATCTTTCCAAATCCTGTTTATTCAAAGGAAAGCTTGGAGCCTGTGTTGACAATGGCTTGGGCCCTGGTAATGACTCTTGGGAAACTCACTTTTGATGCTAAGTGCTGCTGCTGTGCCTGGTAAATGACATTAGAAGCAGGAGCAGCTTCTCTTGTTGCTGCTAAAGTTTTAAAATGCAATAAGCACTTTGGTCCTATTAAAAATGCTTCTCAAAACTCCTTCAGGCATCCTGGTGCCTTGTACATGCTGTATTCTGTTCCGGCCTCATTGCAGATAAAGCATAAATTGATGCCATTTCTAGTCCAATTGTTTTTGACCATTTTGGTAATACAGGACACAAAACTTTCTATATACTTAGTGAATTGCTTGATACCAAATCGAGCAAGCTATTTATTTAATGATGCCTAGCAGAAGGATGCGCAACAACGTTTACCTGCTCTTTTTAAAAAACAACAGTGATGTTAATAAAGTGAAAGAAATCACCAAACTTAGTCATACATCCCTTGCCAAATGCAGCATTCTCAGCTACAGTAAGGATGTATTGGTTTGATTTGGGACACAAGTGCAATCAAAGTTTTATCCTGAGTATGTCCATTCTAGGCAAGCTAGAAACTATTGTTCATATATACCAACTAGAAGACATGTAATTTATAGCCCCTTGGAATTTACGGAATAAACATTCTTAGTTATTCCTGGATTCACTGATGTATACTAAGATGTATACTTAGAAATCATATTTGTCCACAATGTCCTTTTCAAGTAGTATCAAATTATTTTTCTTTAAAATTTATAAAATTTATCTGCACAATTCCTCCCTAAGTTGTTTTTTAGCTTCAACACACAGCCTCGCAAACTGGCATCTCAGCACAGTTGCTATAATTTGAATCTGAAGGTTGAAATTATGTGGCAGTACATACTTCATGTTGAGTTCAACGTCCTTTCTCTGGGAAACAGTTAATCCACCACATTTTTCCTTCTCACATGAATTTTTGCTATTTTGGTGCTTGCTTTTCTTCTTCTTGTTAAACCCCCAAATAAATATGATAATAGCTTTCTCTTTAGCAGTTTGCTTTTGGAAACTGTTTATATTTATACTATTAATATGAGATGTCCACATTAAGGATAAAATGATTCTATAATTCCTGTTTGAATGATGATTTTCAGTGTCTAGAACTAAGAATTTGATGAAAAAACATCTGAATATCTTTTAAACTATTTACACAAAACCTAATTTTTTAAAAGAGACTTGTAACTTAAAACCTGGTATAGAAGATAAAAATAGGGCCAACCAAACTGTACCATGCACCCTACAACGTTTCAAGATGTTTTGAATTTTAGGGTTTAGGGTTTTTTTTTTCTTAAAAGATGAATATTTAGTACACATTTTTAAAAGTTTTTAAAAACCAACACATTAGACCAATATTTTTTATGAAGATCTTATTACTTTATTTGTAGAATTGAATGTTTGAATAATTCCTTGGATGATGTCAGCTCCTGCTTGTGTGTTGAAGCTTCTCAATTATTATATCTAACATGTTACTGTAATTAATTGTCCCAGTTAGAAAGGCTTGATATAATTCTAATATAACTAGTAAAAATGGTCTTCATTTTTTGTGAGATGGAATAATTGTGGGCCATTTCCCAATCATTTTACTAAATATTAAAAATTCAGTAAACAGTTAAGACAATATCTCAAAATTTGCTTTCAACACCTGTACAATTTATCACACCAATTGGTTATTAGTGAATCAAATATTTGAGATCATTTTGAACATTGCTTGGCAATGTTCAGCAGTTCACTGTGTCAGCTGCTCCCTCAATTAACTAGTTTACCCCTTGCAAAGGATAACAAGGATTAGGTGATTTCTTAGTCTCCCTTTAAAGGACACCTGGAAGCAATCAAGGTGCTCCGCTACTGCAGTTGGAGTCAGAAACTCAGCTTCCATGTCCTTTCTGCCCATTTGCCATAATTCAAACAATTTAGAGAGAGAGAGAGACAGAGAGAGACAATGAGAGACAGAGAGAGAGAGAGAAAGATGGAATGTCTTGAAAGCAAACGATTTTTCAGGGCTTTTCCAGCCTGATGTTTCTCCTTTGGGAGTAAGAGAAGAGAGCTAATAACTCTGTTTATACAACACAGTTGTTCAACAAATTGGGAAAGAGTTTCAGGGTCAGCACTATTTAGGCTCTGAGATATCGAATAAGTATTGTGGGAAAATGCACGTAAGGCATGCCAAAATCTCTCAGTTTCAGGTTCTTTAGCTGTTGGTAACTAAAACTAATCTATGTCAAGTCACTGGCATTAACTGGCTGGTTTATGGTGCTCATTCACTAATGCCCTGCTCCAGTTAAGAGTGTCCTAAAAACAAGTCATGGTCAACATTAGTAATTGCTACAAAACATTACATAGGGACAACATTCTAGAGCACAGAGTTTAAAAAGGAAAAAAAACAAAGGTGGTGCTTGTCAGCAGGATCACTCCAGCTATAGTTTTCACTCTTGAAAATAGGGCAACAGCCATGGAAGCTCCACACCCATTTGGCCTGATTTCCTGTTTTGAAAGGTACCCAAGTCTCCTCCCTCAAAGTGGATATATTAAAAAACCTATAATAGATGCCTTCTCTCTTGCAATCCTTTTATAACAAGTTAGAGTAAATTAATGTGGAAACACAATTTAGAATGATCATTTCTTTTGCTCAGTTATGAGTGTAACATATATAGCTATGAAAATATGTGTGTGTGTGTGTATTTACTGAATATCAGCATATACATATATATATAGATATATACACAGAGAGAGAGAGAGAGAGATTCAGTAGATGCAGTAGCTCAGCAGGTAGTTCTTGACTTATGACCACAATTGAGTCCAAACTTCTGTTGCTAAGCGAGACAGTTGTTAAGTGAGTTTTACAAACTTGCTTGCCACAGTTATTAAGTGAATTACACCAATTGTTAAGTTAGTGAAACGGTTAAGTAAATCTGCTCCCTGCCATTGACTTTGGTTGTCAGATGGTTGCAAAAGGTGATCACGACCCCAGGACTCTGCGACCTTCAAAAATAAATGTCAGTTGCCAAACACCCAAATTTTGATCATGTGACCCACATGCCCCTGTGACTTTGAAGGTGACTAAAGGAATAGTTGTAAGTCGTGGGCTGCCTGTATGTTATCTGGATGAAGTCACCAGGCTATACTCAAGGGTGGCTACTATTTGGCTCTACCTCTCTGTAGGACTGGCAGAAATACCTTGATTAAATTTAAGCCAAAACACAATTCAGATGAAGGTATTAATGTTAGATGAAGCAGCCTCAATGCTTCTGAAAGATGGTGTCGAATGGAAAATGTGCACTGGAAATTGCAGGCTCTCTCATCAGGAAATCATACAATAGTTTATTATGACAACATCTTCCATAATTCAAAGGATAATTCAGAACAAGCATGTTGATGGTGCAAAGTTTGAATTTGATAGTTACCCAGTCGAGAAAAATCTAAACAACAGATAATGATGTTACCACTATTACTAAAATTAAAATTACATAAAAATTTTGCTTTTATTCCAGTAACTTTAGGGTAATATCATTTAATCAAAATTCTTAAACTTATTTAGAATGAGAGGGACTTCCCTAAGTTGCTCTATGACCTCCCACATGAATAGATACTTGAATTTTGATTTCAGCAATCTCACT